>NC_133326.1:733744797-734460630 GCF_042186555.1 Aquarana catesbeiana | reverse complement strand
CAGTCTGACAGCAAAATGACATTTCAAAGGAAAAAAAACATTTAAAACTACTCGCGGCTACACATAGAAGTTCATTGATAAAAACGGCATGGGAATTCCCCACAGGGGAACCCCGAACCAAAATTAAAAAAAAAAAAAATGACGTGGGGTCCCCCTAAATTCCATACCAGGCCCTTCAGGTCTGGTATAGATATTAAGGGGAACCCCGGCCAAAATTTAAAAAAAATGACGTGGGGTCCCCCTAAATTCCATACCAGACCCTTCAGGTTTGGTACGGATTTTAAGGGGAACCCCGCGCAAAAAAAAAAAAATGGCGTGGGGTCCCCCCAAAAATCCATACCAGACCCTTATCCGAGCACGCAACCTGGCAGGCCGCAGGAAAAGAGAGGGGGACGAGAGAGCGCCCCCCCCCCCCTGAACCGTACCAGGTCACATGCCCTCAACATTGGGAGGGTGCTTTGGGGTAGCCCACCAAAACACCTTGTCCCCATGTTGATGAGGACAAGGGCCTCATCCCCACAACCCTGGCCGGTGGTTGTGGGGGTCTGTGGGCGGGGGTCTTATCGGAATCTGGAAGCCCCCTTTAACAAGGGGACCGCCAGATCCCGGCCCTCCCCCCTGTGTGAAATGGTAAGGGGGTACTTACCCCTACCATTTCACTAAAAAACTGTCAAAAATGTTAAAAATGACAAGAGACAGTTTTTGACAATTCCTTTATTTAAATGCTTCTTCTTTCTTCTATCTTCCTTCATCTTCTTCTTCTGATTCTTCTGGCTCTTCTGGTTCTTCCTCCGGCGTTCTCGTCCAGCATCTCCTCCGTGGCGTCTTCTATCTTCTTCTCCTCGGGCCGCTCCGCACCCATGGCATGGGGGACGCTCCCACTCTTCTCTTCATCTTCTTCATTTTCTTCTCTTCTGGTATGGTATGGATTTTTTTTTTTGGCGCGGGGTTCTCCTTAAAAATCCATACCAGACCTGAAGGGTCTGGTATGGAATTTAGGGGGACCCCCACGTCATTTTTTTTTTAAATTTTGGCCGGGGTTCCCCTTAATATCCATACCATACCTGAAGGGACTGGTATGGAATTTAGGGGGACCCCCACATCATTTTTTTTTTTTAATTTTGGTTCGTGGTTCCCCTGTGGGGAATTCCCATGCCGTTTTTATCAATGAACTTCTATGTGTATTGTCGGACCGGCAATGCAATAGCCGCGAGTAGTTTTAAATGGGTTTTTTCCTTCAAAATGTCATTTTGCTGTCAGACTGTTCTAAACACAGGAAACATGCGCCCCTTTACAGGCATACTATAGACACCCCCCAGCTACGAAATTTAAAGGGATATTACACTTTTATTGTTTGACTGCTCCTGAAAAAACGTCCGTTTTTAAAACTTTTTTTGCATTGATCCATGTCCCCTGGGGCAGGACCCAGGTCCCCAAACACTTTTTATGACAATAACTTGCATATAAGCCTTTAAAATTAGCACTTTTGATTATTCATGTTCGTGTCCCATAGACTTTAACGGTGTTCGAACAAACTTTTTTTTCCTGTTCGCATGTTCTGGTGCGAATCGAACAGGGGGGTGTTCGGCTCATCCCTAGTAGATTGTCTGATGAGAGGGAGGTAAATGCGCTAAGGAAGTGTGGCTTAAGTGTATCTATAAATGCTTTGTAATACCCTGTCGTCAACCCATCCGGGCCTGGGCTTTTTCCTGGTTTGAGTTGTTTGAATATTGAATCTAATTCCTCCATAGACAATGGTTGTTCCAGAGTCGTGGCTTCTAACTCGGATAGGGGTTTGGGGCTGTATTGAGAGAGGAAATCTTTGATAATTTGGGGTCTTGTCTCTTCGTCCATCTGGGGGATGTTTGATTTAAGATTATAAAGGTAGGTATAATACAGGACAAATTGGTCCGCTATCTGATCATTGGAAGTCATTTTATTTCCCAAAGAATCGCTTAGATAGTGTATTGTCGTTGATGCTTTTTTCGTTCAGAGATCCCTAGCTAGAAGTCTACCTGCTTTATTTCCGTACTCATAGAACATTTTTTGGGATAATATATAGTTACACTTTGTTTTTTTATTTAACTCTTCTACAAGTTCAGCCCCGTCCTGGAGGAGTTCTTGTAGAGATGATGTTGCTTGAGTCAGTTTATGTGCACTTTCTAGCTTGTGAATGTGTTTCGTTAGTTTTGTGATGTGAGCTTGTTTTTCCCGTCTTCGTGCAATTAGTTTTCCTCGTATGGTACATTTGTGTGCCTCCCATTTCCTCATTGGTAAAATGTCCAGAGAGTCATTCTCTCTGAAATATTGTATGAGTCGTTTGTTAATGATAGGTGCTATCAGGCTGTCTGAGTAGTGATGGGTCTAGGCGCCATATCGAGGATTTCTATGGTGCATTTGTGAACTCTATGGCCATGGTAATTTAATGGTGGTCTGGTAAATACATAGGCTCTATGTTGGCTGAGGTAAGCATTGGCAAATCCCTTTGTGACAGGAATAGGTAGTTAAGTCCAGAGTATCGGTCGTGCGGGGCTGAGTAGAAGGTGTGTAGCCTTTAACATTAGGATTTAGCGTGCACCATGAGTCATGTAATGTCCAGTCTTGGAGGTGTTTTTTAATTGCACGTAGTGCTTTGTAAGGTAACTTGGAAGTGCCTGAAGACTTGTCGTGGAGGGGGTTAAGTGGGACATTGAAGTCTACCCCTACTATCAGGGTGCCCTCCTGGAATGTTGCAAGTCTTTGTAAAGTAGACCTCAAGAATGGTACTTGTTTAACATTGGGGGCATATATATTTGCAAGGGTAAGACGTTTACTGAACAATGACCCCTTAACAAACATGTAACAACCTTCTTCATCTAGGTAGGAATCTGAGATTTGAAACTGGCAGTGTCCTACGAAAAGGATAGAGACCCCTTTTGATTTGGATGCCCTGTTTGTTGTGTGTAGGGCAGTTGGGAAGCGGGCATTGGAGAGTTTAGGGGTAGAATCCGCTTTAAAGTGTGTTTCTTGGAGGAATATGATGTCAGCTTTATTTTTTCACATGAAAAGGAGTACTTGAGAAGGTTTTTCAGGGATGTTAAGACCGTGTGCATTTAGGGATACAATCTTAGTAATGCATTTGGTTTGTTTGGTAGTTGGACTAGCCATTGTGGGGTATAACGTAGTTTTCTTGGTATAAATCACTTGTGGGAGATCACTGATTCTTACAGGGTTTTTTTCGGAGGAGGACAAAGATTCTGTAGATGTGAATTTGGGACTGGCCTAAGGTTGGGTGATGGGATTGGGACCTGGTAGATGGAGAGTAAGGTAAGTGAAGGACTAGGGGAAGGGGGGTGAGTAGAAATAGGTCAAAATAAAAAGGGAAGTAAGTTGAATGGATCAAAGATTTGTATAGTTGAGAGATGGAGACTTGGGAGCTGTGGATAGCTTCCGGCAATTAGCGAGCTCTGCTCGCTTGTCCAAATGATTTATGCACCTGTATGAAGGTGTATCCGGAAGGGGTCAGTGGTGTAGCTTAGTGGATAGGATGAAAGAGTAGAGGCAATGCCTGATACCACTGCGTGGGAGAGGAGCTGGAGCTGGTGGAAGGAAATAAACTGAATAGTGGGGTCGTGTCCCGCTGACAGAGAAAACATTAAGTAATCTGTAGGGGAGGTTTGAGTAATGCATGTGTAGGGGAGGGATGGGGAGTGGGTAACCTCGTTGTGGCCCAAAGACTGACAGGAATAACCTGGAGGCTTTGGTGGGTGTATGCTTACTGCATAGCAGCATTGTTTGTGGACATGAGTGGTAGGACTACTAATACAAGACAGTGTGGTGATGCAACGGTAAACAAAACCTTATTGATATTAGTGACATGAAACTCGTCATTTTAATACAAAACCTTTGATAACTAACAGTCATTAGCCCAATTAGAGGCAAACATTGAAACCTTGAAAACTTGAAAAAACATTAGAACAGAAGAAAATTGAAAAGCATTAGACATAAGGATCCCCTTAAATGTCCTGCAAGGCTCATTTCTAGCTTATTTTATATTGCTTTTACCCCTATGGTATAAGTCTGATGAATGTGAGTCGTCCCTGGGTGCTTGTGGAATACAATTCAAGTCAGTTAAGGTCGGTTTTGCCTCTCTAAGTTGTTGCAGAGATAACTAGTGTTAGTCAATGGTGACTGGTATCGGTCTATACAGCTGTCCTATTCGGTCAGATTGCCTGATGCAACTAGGTGAAGCAAGTCATAGATCGGGCTAGTAAATGATTGTTAGAGGCATGTGATATCTCTCCCTCTAGGAAGCGCGTGTAATGCTTAACATGTGCAGGCCTTGGTTGGTTTAAGTGCGTGGGTGCTGTCTTGTCGTCATTCTTTGAAAGTGCCATAGGTGGTAAAGGACCCTCGACTCCTGTCAACATAAATATTGTGTGATGTTGTCTCAGCGGGTTGCATCGCCGACCCATAGGGGGATGCAGGTGTCAGGTCCATGCTAGTCATCTAGAGAGTCACTGTGGACTGTTCGATAAGGCAATCGGCATTGGCACTGCGTGCCGTCATCCTGGGTTAGCAATATGCATCTGTGGTGTGACATCAGACAGAGGGCTGGAGACTGCACTGGGGTTCCATCTGTGTTGTTCTTCCACCCCCTTAGAGACGAACATCAATACCCATCCCCTCTAGAGTGATATGTCATGGGTGGACTGTGGTGATATGATATGAAGGGTGGGGCAAACTCGGTTCATTAACAATGAAGGTCTTATAAGCATTGGATAATGCTCAAGCTGTCTAAGACAGTAGCTAGCAGTAAACATTGTGTGTCCTGGAGGAAGGAGCTCGGAGGATTACCCGTCGGATAAGCTTGCTTGCGATGTGATATTGTCTGGGTTTGGACGTTATCCTGGCTGAGGATAGCTAAAAAGTGGGTGGTGGCACGAGCGAGACATAGGGAGTCCTGAATAGGAGGTTCACCTACAATGTGGCATTGTCGGTGACACGGCTTGTGTGTGTCAGTCTGTGCTCGTTGACAGCGACCCTAGCGGATGGAGGGTGGGTGGTAGGGTGTGCTATTCCGCTTTACAATAAATTGCGTTTCACCATCCGAGCTCGTGCCTCTCTCATATTGTTAAGCGGCTATCTTCCACCGAGGTCAAGCCATGCCCCCACACTCCGGATTTTATAGACAACGCAGGTAATGTAGTAGAAACAATATATTTTATTATAGACATACAGTTAAATTGCATAAGCAAAAGGGTAGAAATTAGAGAAGAAATGACACATGAGAAAAATGTGAATATAACACATAGCAAGTATACTCAAAATGATATTGGTATGAAGCTCAGCTGCCCTGTAGACAATGTTGGGCTAGCAAGAACGCATACTAAAAATGACTTTTAACATGTTTCGGACCTTGTAGTCCTTCTTCGGAGGCTTATGTCATTTTTTGAAAGTCATGAGTATTCTATAATATAAATATAGTAATACAATAGTAAAGTAATGAACGAGTATAATAGTTTGTCAATAGTAATTAAACAAGAAAAATAATGAAAACAAATATGCATCTCTAAACACGTTTGATAACAACATAACAGCAAAAGAGACTATACTTACAAGGATGATCGAATCACCAATAAGAACAACCAGGGGGCCAAAGGCTGTATTCTTGCAGATTGAGTGCAAAACCAAGGTAAACACCAGATGGCAACCGGGTAAAGAGGAGCGGGCATGCACAGAGGGGCAAGAGAGCAGAGGGGCGGCATCTGTCCCAACTGTAAGGACCCTAGGTGTGTGGAGTCAAACTCCTGCCAAGATTCTAACCAACAAGCGATGGAGTCTGGAATGTATACTGCAGTAGAGTGCTGTGTATGTTTCTCTGTACATGTATAAGAGAAAAAAAAGAGTGTAAAGAAAAGGGTACTCGAAGGACGTTGTAGAGCTGCAGATTGGTAAGTATATAGACACGGTAGAGATTGTTATCTGAACGCTTCACCCCAAGCATGAGTATGCTGAATAGGGTGGAACAGATAGGGGAAGGTAGATTTGGATTTGAGAGAGTGAAAACACTGTTTGCTAATCACATACCTCTGCCTTGTGTCCTGTAATGTATTGTCCCACCACCACCATGGCATCACTGTGGATGTCTGGGGTGTGGGCTAATATACCCCTGGTGATGCTGACTGAGATTAATTGAAATCAGCTGGTGGTCAGTGTGACAGATCGCGGCGCTCAACCAATTGCAACCCTGATCTGTCACGGAGTCCCTCAGCATGATGATGCGTGGCACAAGCCCACCCCAAGGGGTGGGGTCACATTACTGCGCCACCAACACGCATGTAGTCTGCTGGTTTGTGCCTCACAGTGAAGTGCAAACAGGAAGCAACCTGTCATCAGGCAGGCTCCAAAGGGCAGGGATGTCCCAATTCCAGCACTGAGACAGAAATGTGGCTCGGAACAGTGATTGACAGGAAGGTAGGGGGGCACTATGTGTGCCTCATTACTATTCTCTTTGGAGTGCCCAAAGTTGTCCCAGGTCTGTTACAATCCTATAGTGTATGCTAAAACAAAAAAATTTACTATGCGCCGCTAAATTGTTCGGGTTTGGTTTGAAGAAAAAGTAGCAACCTTAATCCCCACAAGAGGACGGTGTCCGTGTGTCACTCGTGCTCCCCCTTATGGGATTCATAGTGGTAAACGGGTCTTTCCATAGATATCTCACTCTCCTTTGTGTAATTGGTCAAGCAGGTATCATGTAGGGATAATAAAACGCCTCCACAGCGTGATTCTGTTTAATAAATAGAAGGTAAATATTTAAAACTACTTGCAGCTATTGCATTGCCGGTCCGACAATACACATAGAAGTTCATTGATAAAAACGGCATGGGAATTCCCCAAAGGGGAACCCCGAACCAAAATTTAAAAAAAAATGACGTGGGGGTCCCCCTAAATTCCATACCAGACCCTTCAGGTCTGGTATGGATATTAAGGGGAACCCCGGCCAAAATTAAAAAAAAAAATGATGTGGGGGTCCCCCTAAATTCCATACCAGACCCTACAGGTCTGGTACAGATTTTAAGGGGAACCCCGCGCCAAAAAAAAAAAAAAAACGGCGTGGGGTCCCCCCAAAAATCCATACCAGACCCTTTTCCGAGCACACAACCTGGCAGGCGAGATGAGAGAGCGTCCCCCCCTCCTGAATCGTACCAGGCCACATGCCCTCAACATTGGGAGGGTGCTTTGGGGTAGCCCCCCAAAACACCTTGTCCCCATGTTGATGAGGACAAGGGCCTCATCCCCACAACCCTGGCCAGTGGTTGTGGGGGTCTGCGGGCGGGGGGCTTATCAGAATCTGGAAGCCCCCTTGAACAAGGGGACCCCCAGATCCCGGCCCTCCCCCCTGTGTGAAATGGTAAGGGGGTACTTACCCCTACCATTTCACTAAAAAACTGTCAAAAATGTTAAAAATGACAAGAGACAGTTTTTGACAACTCCTTTATTTAACCATTTCCCTACCCAGCCATAGTCATATGACGTCCTGGGATGGGATCTCCCATCCTGGGTGGACGTCATATGACGTCTTGGGATTCCCAGCCATCTAGGAAAAAGAAAAAGAGAAGAAAAGAAGAGAAGAAGATGATGAAGAAGATGATGAGAAGAGCGGGAGCCTCCCCCCATGCCATGGGTGCGGAGCGGCCCGAGGAGAAGAAGATAGAAGACGCTGTGGAGGAGATGCTGGACAAGAATGCCGGAGGAAGAACCAGAAGAACCAGAAGAAGAAGAAGATGAAGGAAGATAGAAGAAAGAAGAAGCATTTAAATAAAGGAATTGTCAAAAACTGTCTCTTGTCATTTTTAACATTTTTGACAGTTTTTTAGTGAAATGATAGGGGTAAGTACCCCCTTACCATTTCACACAGGGGGGGGCGGGATCTGGGGGTCCCCTTGTTAAAGGGGCTTCCAGATTCCGATAAGTCCCCCGCCCGCAGACCCCCACAACCACCGGCCAGGGTTGTGGGGATGAGGCCCTTGTCCTCATCAACATGGGGACAAGGTGTTTTGGGGGGCTACCCCAAAGCACCCTCCCAATGTTGAGGGCAGGTGGCCTGGTATGGTTCAGGAGGGTGGGCGCACTCTTGTCCCCCTCTTTTCCTACGGCCTGCCAGTTTGCGTACTCGGATAAGGGTCTGGTATGGATTTTTGGGGGGACCCCCCACCGTTTTTTTTTTTTTTTTTTGGCGCGGGGTTCCCCTTAAAATCCGTACCAGACCTGAAGGGTCTGGTATGGAATTTAGGGGACCCCCACGTCATTTTTTTTAAATTTTGGCCGGGGTTCCCCTTAATATCCATACCAGACCTAAGGGGCCTGGTATGGAATTTAGGGGGCCCCCACGTCATTTTTTTTTAAATTTTGGTTCGGGGTTCCCCTGTGGGGAATTCCCATGCCGTTTTTATCAATGAACTTCTATGTGTATTGTCGGCAATGCAATAGCCGCGAGTAGTTTTAAATGGGTTTGTTCCTTCGAAATGTCATTTTGCTGCCAGACTGTTCTAAACACGGGAAACATGTGCCCCTTTACAGGCATACTATAGACACCCCCCAGGTACAAAATTTAAAGGGATATTACACTTTTATTGTTTGACTTTAAGCATTATTAAAATCACTGCTCCTGAAAAAATGGCCGTTTTTAAAACTTTTTTTTGCATTGATCTATGTCCCCTGGGGCAGGACCCAGGTCCCCAAACACTTTTTATGACAATAACTTGCATATAAGCCTTTAAAATTAGCACTTTTGATTTCTCCCATAGACTTTTAAAGGGTGTTCCGCGGCATTCGAATTTGCCGCAAACACCCCAAATTGTTCGCTGTTCGGCAAACTTGCGAACAGCCAATGTTCAAATCGAACATGAGTTCGACTCAAACTCGAAGCTCATCCCTAGTTGCAAGTATCTTATGGACTTTGTTCTGTCTGAAGTTTCAATAAATGCATCTCTCTAGAAGAATCGGGTTGCTGTGGGAAATTACTCACATTATAATAATAGCTAAATAATAATCATCTACTACACTACTACATCACTAGAAGTTTCACCCTTCACATTAGTGCAGGCAAGTTTTTTTTCTCAATATAGATAGAGCTACCATTAGAGACGATCAACCTAGATTACAACTACCATAAGGTGTAGTGTTGAAAAATAAAAATGATAAATGTGGAGAAAGAACCAATACACAGCAGCTTAGCATTAATCACACTCCCATAATCTGTGAAAAAGTATATACCATATTTATTGCCGTATAACATGCCAATAAATAAAATCAGGGGAAAATTGTGAGTGCGTGTTATAAGCCGATCCCTGCCGATCCCCCCTACTGATTGTGACATATTATGGACATAACACAGAGACTGGGCGTGAC
Organism: Aquarana catesbeiana; assembly: GCF_042186555.1. Taxonomy (NCBI): domain Eukaryota; kingdom Metazoa; phylum Chordata; class Amphibia; order Anura; family Ranidae; genus Aquarana; species Aquarana catesbeiana. The sequence continues at coordinate 734,451,237 of NC_133326.1, read as the reverse complement.
TGTGAGTGGAACTAGCTGAACCTAGCTGAGTACACTCGGCTATGTATGTATATGGGCGGCGCTCAGCTCCGCTCACAGTCCCGCCCAGTCCCGCCATTGGACCTGTGTTATGTCCATCATAGGGTGGGACTGGGCGGGACTACGAGAAGAGTCGGCTCTGTGTATCTCGGCGGCGCCATTTTCAAACTGCAGTGACACTGACAAGTACTGCAGTTTAACTGCAGCCTGCGCAAGGCTGCAAATGTCACTGACAAGGTTGCAGATGGACACTGACAAGGCTGCAAGGCTGCAAATGACACTGGCAAGGCTGCAAGCCTGTAAATAACACTGGAAAAGCTGCAAATGACACTGGACAAGCATGCAGATGGACACTGATAAGGCTGCATTGATAGGCATTTAAATGTAAGTTTTTTCCTCAAAAAGTTTTTCTTCTTAAAATTCCCTCCTAAACTTGGGGTGTGTGTTATACGCCGATAAATATGGTAAATAAAAGAAAATGCAGCGCTATGTGATATTAACCTTACTAGTGTGAATATAAATACCACAAATTCATGCCATGAACACTTACATCCAAGTTATGAGAAAAAACAATAATATATGAATAATAAAAAACAAAACATCTTTGTGTCAAGCAAGTTCACATTGAAATAATTCATTAATATCGAAGTATCATCAAATATCAAAAAAATTCTCAATTTTCAGCAAGTCCACAGTGAAAAAGGTATATGTTGAAAAAATATATTGAAAAATATATATATATAATAATGTCCCATAAGGTGACTCTTGTGATGATGATCCAGGTAATAAGAACAGTGACTTCACACACGTGTTCCCCCCGGTATAATCCAGAGGTGTTTTCCTCAATTTAAAGTAAGAAAGAGGCTTGATAGTGCATTATTGTTTGAGTATGAATTTATTGTAGGGGATCCCCCTGAGGAAGACATGTGATTATCCCTGTGTCGTCACACGTAGGGGAGGGGCCACGACGGTGGAGGAGACAGTTACATGCTCTCTGAGCAAATTGCTGCTGATACACAAGTTTGCAAGCCGTCAGCGGGGAAGCCCATTGAGAGCTGACTCCTCGGTTGTTGAGGACACCACGGCTGGCTCCCCGTCCCCTCTGCCATGCGTTATTTTCGAATATATAATGCATGCAAGTTTATAACAAGAGTTTCTTTGTGAATTGCAACTTTTTTTATACTGTGATTTTATGTATGTGTTTTATGTTGTGAGATATATTGAAGCATACTCGGATGTGGTAACATATCGCTTAGTGGATTGGGCCCTGTGTCTTGTACCTAGTAGCCAGGAATTTTTCCGATTTTGTTGTATTGGACACGATAGCTGATCTTTAGGGACGGAAGGTATTTATCATGCTGCTGGACCATCAGTATGGAGTTCAGTACGGAGTTTAGTCAAGGAAGTGACCACAGTAACATCTGGGGAGGTTTTGTTTTTGACTTCCAGATTGTGGATATTAGTCAAAAGTTTGGGGCCCCATCGAATGGTTCATGTTGGTTCAATGACATCACAAAGCAGATGGGGCCACCCTGTGATGTCATTTGGTGGCCCCAACCCTTAAGTATTTAGGAATTGTCAGATGGCGGAGCCTCTTTTTTTTTTTTTTGGATGATGTTGGCAGCGTACGGCATGAATGATGCTCGATCTACACTAGGGGGCTTTCTTTTTGTTTTTTGTTTCTTTTTACCCACTGTTGTGGGCGTTCCCGCATGTTGGGCAGAATCGATGTCCACTGGTGACCCGCGGTCTCAGTGAGGAGAGGCAGAATGGGGATCTGCCTTTGCAAACAAGATGATCCCCATTCTGACAGGGGACATGTCAGAGATATATTTTTCCCAGTGATCTCTGTCATGTCCCAGGCAGCCCATCCCCTATAGTTAGAACACGCTGAGAGAATACAGTTAACCCCTAGATCGCCCCCTAGTGTTAACCCCTTCCCTGCCAGTGTCATTTTTACATTGATCAGTGCATTTTTATAGCACTGATCAATGTTACAATGTCACTGGTCCCCAAAAAGTATTATTTGGCATCAGATTTGTCCGCCACAATGATGCAGTCCCACTAAAAATCGCAGATCGCCGCCATAACTAGTAAAAACAAAAAAATTAAAAGTCCCTAAATCTTTCCCCTTTTTTTTAGACGCGATAACTTTTCCGCAAACCAATTAATAGACGCCTATTGCGATTTTTAATTTATTTTTTTAACCAAACATATGTAGAAGAATACATATCGGCCTAAACTGATGAAGAAATTATTATTTTTTGGATATCTGTTATAGCAAGTAAAAAAAAACGTTTTTTAAAAAAAATTGTCGTTCTTTGTTTATAGCGCAACAAATAAAAACCGTAGAGCTGATCAAATACCACCAAAAGAAATCTCTATTTGTGGGGAATAAAAAAGGACGTCAATTTTGTTTGGGTTGGGCATTGCACGACCGCGCAATTGTCAGTTAAAGTAACACAGTGTTGTATCACAAAAAATGGCCTGATCATTAAGGGGGCAAATTCTTCCGGTTCTGCTCGCTTGTCCCTCCCCTTTCCTGACCTGCTGGGCTGCATGCTCGGATAAGGGTCTGGTATGGATTGGGGGCACGCTGTTTTTTTTTTACATTTTTTTAATGCTGGCATTGTTTTGTTTACATTCAGCTGTCAGCGGGGAATTCTGCTGACAGCTGACGAGTCATCGGTTGTTAAGGACGTGGCAGCCACCTGCACCTTAGCAGTCAAAATGCAAACAAAAAACACATTAAAAAAATGCATCAAAAACACGTGTTCAAAAATGCAAAATGCAACGCAAAACTGCATCAAACTCAACCACAAAGATGTGACCTGAGCCTTATGCCCCGTACACACGGTCGGACATTGATCGGAAATTCCGACAACAAAATCCATGGATTTTTTCAGACGGATGTTGGCTCAAACTTGTCTTGCATACACATGGTCGCACAAAGTTGTCAGAAAATCTGATCGTTCTGAATGTGGTGACGTAAAACACGTACGTCGGGACTATAAACGGGGCAGTAGCCAATAGCTTTCATCTTTTAATTTATTCTGAGCATGCGTGGCACTTTGCGCGACGGATTTGTGTACACTCGGTCGAAATTTCCGACAACCGATTTTGTTGTTGGGAAATTTTATAGCAAGCTCTCAAACTTTGTGTGTCGGAAATTTCTATGGAAAATGTGTGATGGAGCCCACACACGGTCAGAATTTCCGACAACAAGGTCCTATCACACATTTTCCATTGGAAAATCCGACCGTGTGTACGGGGCATATGTCTTGTAATAGCTCCAGCCTATTACAATAACAAAAATGTCTGGTTTGACAATCGATGGAAAACTCAGAGAAATCTGTATAATAATAACAAATTGTAATAATATAATGTATTTGTTATGACATGCTAAACCTTTACATGTCCATATTGGACACCGTGTAATCTTCTATTGTTCTATACTTTCTTTTATTTCAGGTCTTACTCTGTTCATCTTTGATATGTTCTTTCCTTTGTTACCCTGATTACTTCTCTTACTGATAATCTGCTAAGTATACATCACATGTTTGTCTGTAATTCCTTCATCTATAATCTTCTTCTCATTAAGGTTTGTGAATATGGAAGCGATACAGAAGAGACGTGTACTGATCGCTTTCCTTCTTCCTTCTCCTATATGACTTTCTTCTTATGTCACACTTTGTTACCAGACTCTTTCCTATTTCTTTTGCTGGACTTGTAAAAATAGTAAAAAGATGTAACCCCCGCGCTTATGGTGAAGATGAAAAATGAGGAGCTGCATCCTCTATCAATAAATTCACCCCTAAGGTAAATCTAGAAGAAATGTGAAAAAGAGGGGATAGGTATGGTCTGCTCTTATTAAGAGGTGACCTACAACCTCTAAATACTTGAGGGATGTGTGTCACGGGTTCATTTAATGCAAAAAGTGACAATAAAAGTGCAGAAAATAAATATTTGTATATTCACAAAAATCCACAAAAAATCCTACTGTGTAAACTTCCTAGCCGCTTATATATAAAGTGAGACCCGTAGGAGAAAATGGATGGAGGGGCTGCATGACTAGGGGAGGAACAGGGGTCAGGGAACGGTCAGTCAGGTCAGTGGTGGGGGCATGGGTGTAGCTCTTACCTGATTGGAGGTAGAAGTCAGAAGGGGCAGGGTCCAGAGGTGAGGGTCTAGGGGGAGGATTCTTCATCATTCTAAGAGGTTAGGAGAAGAGACATCTTCGTTCACCACCTGCAGGTAGATAGAATAGGGAACATGAGTGACTTGGAGGCCTAGATGGCACAGGTCAGGGCCGCAGCGGTCGAACGGGGCCCTTAGTGCCTGCAGCAGCAGCTGTCTGATGTGCTTGGGGGTCAGGAGCTTCCCCCTCAACTGCCCCTTCTTCCCCAGAATGAAAATGGGCTAGGAAGGTGAGCCCTTGGAGTGCCTGAGTCCATCCCCTGTCCCTTGGGCCCAGCGTCCACTAAGGAGCCCCTGTCGTAGGGACCCTCCAGGGCTTGCTGCTGGGCTGCCTGCTCTCAGTCCTGGTGGGGGCCCTGGGAGGAATCCTACCCCCCGGCGCCATCCTCCCCCTCTCATCACTGACCGGAGCATGCGGCAGCCTTCCCCCCGCTGAGGTACCAATCGGGAGGGCGGCTCAGCATGGGAGATGCTGTGGGATGCACAGTGGGGGGGCGTCACGGCCCCTCAGCTGTTTCAAGCGGGACGGATGCCCGGGATGTGAGGGAACACACTGGGGGGGTGCCGCCATCATCTCCTGCCAGTCATTGCCGCTGGGATCCGAAGCATTCAGCTCTCTCTGTGGATGTCGCACAGAGAGGAGCTCGGCAGAAAAAGATATCAGCCACAAACAGCTGAGGGGTTAGGGTGCCCTCTGCTGGTTCTTCAGCGCCATTGCAGTCTGTCCCTCACACTAGGAGCCATCCAGTGACTCAGGCTGGGGGACACGCCTCCTTAAAGAGACAGCGGGTCCCTGCTGCACCTGGGGGTACTACTGTGCCCAGTGGCTCGTCAGCTGTGAGAACCATGACTGGGGCAGAAGAGGAAGCTTCCAGGAGCCCTGAGCAGGAGTCGCCAGAATGCAGGAGGCAGGGGACGCCAACACAGCAAGAATCTTCAGCCGAGTCTGGTGTGGTCACCAGCGCAGATGAAGACGATCGGTCTGTCGGGAGGCGTCCTACTTTGTGGAGCCAGCTGGGATCTGGACAAATGGATAGTCATGTGGCGGTGCGGCTTCAGCCTGGTAAGTCGCCAATTTTACCTATGTCTAATTGTCAGGTGGGGGAGGTTAGTTTGGGGGTTTCTCCAGGGGTTATTTTGGGGGTGTCAGGAGCTATGGTAGGGGACTTGAGTTCCATGTTGGTTTTGTCCGCATTTTTGCAGGTTTCCAGGAGTTATTGGCCCGTTTTGACCCGGCGGGGTCTTCTTCGCTATCTCAGAGGCCCGTTGGGGCATGGGCCCCTGCTGCTTCTAGCATGGGCTCTGTGGTTCCTACTACACCTCCCTCAGTGGGGCCGCTTATGGTGGCGGGGGCAGGTGGGTCCTCCGGTGACAGCGTGACGTCCGCGTCGCAAATGGAGGTGACTGGGGGGTCGGAAATTAATAAAGCGAAGGAGTCCTCTGAGGATAAGGTGAGGTTGGCGGATGCAGCAAAGTGTGAGATTTACGTGTGCTTTGAGGGCCCGCTGGGGGCCATCTAAAGCAGGACGTACGGGAAAAAATTTGGAAGGGGGAATATGTTGAAATATTCTCTCTTTTGCCGTTAGAAAAATTTGATATAGAAAAGGGCAAGGCGGACGAAAGCAAGAAGGAGGAGGAGAAGCGCCGCTGGAGGCTTATTCCCCACACTTTTGTGACTTGGCTTCAGGCGTTTGCCATCTTGGCCAGCGTAATTGACGAAAAAGCACGGAGAATTGTTCTCCGCTTTTTTGTTATCTGGACGCCATTGGGGAGGCGTATAGAGTTTATGGTGGTATTGCTTGGCTGCGCTATGACGAGCAGTTCTCCAGCGCAAGGCCTTGCGTCTGGGCTTGCGCTGGGATCATAAGGACATTGGGCTTTGGATGAAGCTCATGTCCCAGGCGAGGGCTCGGGACAGCCCTTTCTCAGGGGAGTTAAGGTGCCACTGGACAGTCTGCCACCCAATGGAGAGGAATTTGTTGGCAGTTTAACAAGGGGTCATGCCGTTTTGGCACGACCTGTCGTTTCCATCATGAGTGCTCTGGTTGCGGGGGCTCCCACAGTTACGCCAAAAGTTTTAAAAAAGGAAAGTCCCAACCCGGTGAGTCAGCTTCAAAAAGGGAGGACACCGGTAAGCCTTCCCGCAATGGTACCCTATCTAGATAGATATCCGCAGAGGGAGGTGGCGAGTTTTGTAGCCGATGGTTTTGCCCATGGTTTTCGTATCCCGTGTTTGGGGTCAGTGGCTCCGTCCCCACAGGGTCCAGAGGTGAGGGTCCTGTGTAGGAGGAGGATTCTTCATCATTCCAAGAGGTTAGGAGAAGAGACATCTTCGTTCACCACCTGCAGGTAGATAGAATAGGGAAGATGAGTGACTTGGAGGCCTTGATGGCACAGGTCAGGGCCACAGCGGTCGAACGGGGCCCTCAGTGGCTGCAGCAGCAGCTGTCTGATGTGCTTGGGGGGTCGGGAGCTTCCCCCTCAACTGCCCCTTCTTCCCCAGGATGAAAACAGGCTAGGAAGGTGAGCCCTCGGAGCGCCTGAGCCCATTCCCTGTCCCTCGGGCCCAGCATTGAGGGGTTAGGGTAGCCGAGTCTGGTGTGGTCACCAGCGCAGATGAAGACGATCGGTCTGTCGGGGGGTGTCCTACTTTGCAGAGCCAGCTGGGATCTGGATGAATGGCTAGTCATGTGGTGGTGTGGCTGCAGCCTGGTAAGTCGCCAATTTTACCTATGTCTAATAGTCAGGTGGGGGAGGTTGGTTTGGGGGTTTCTCCAGGGGTTATTTTGGGGGTGTCAGGAGCTACGGTAGGGGACTCAGGTTCCACGTTGGTTTTGTCTGCATTTTTTGCAGGTTTCCAGGAATAATTGGCCCATTTTGACCCGGCGGGGTCTTCTTCCCTATCTCAGGGGCCCGTTGGGGAATGGGCCCCTGCTGCTTCTAGCATGGGCTCTGTGGTTCCTACTACACCTCCCTCAGTGGGGCCGCTTATGGTGGCGGGGGCAGGTGGGTCCTCCGGTGACAGCGTGACGTCCGCGTCGCAAATGGAGGTGACTGGGGGGTCGGAAATTAATAAAGCGAAGGAGTCCTCTGAGGATAAGGTGAGGTTGGCGGATGCAGCAAAGTGTGAGATTTACGTGTGCTTTGAGGGCCCGCTGGGGGCCATCTAAAGCAGGACGTACGGGAAAAAATTTGGAAGGGGGAATATGTTGAAATATTCTCTCTTTTGCCGTTAGAAAAATTTGATATAGAAAAGGGCAAGGCGGACGAAAGCAAGAAGGAGGAGGAGAAGCGCCGCTGGAGGCTTATTCCCCACACTTTTGTGACTTGGCTTCAGGCGTTTGCCATCTTGGCCAGCGTAATTGACGAAAAAGCACGGAGAATTGTTCTCCGCTTTTTTGTTATCTGGACGCCATTGGGGAGGCGTATAGAGTTTATGGTGGTATTGCTTGGCTGCGCTATGACGAGCAGTTCTCCAGCGCAAGGCCTTGCGTCTGGGCTTGCGCTGGGATCATAAGGACATTGGGCTTTGGATGAAGCTCATGTCCCAGGCGAGGGCTCGGGACAGCCCTTTCTCAGGGGAGTTAAGGTGCCACTGGACAGTCTGCCACCCAATGGAGAGGAATTTGTTGGCAGTTTAACAAGGGGTCATGCCGTTTTGGCACGACCTGTCGTTTCCATCATGAGTGCTCTGGTTGCGGGGGCTCCCACAGTTACGCCAAAAGTTTTAAAAAAGGAAAGTCCCAACCCGGTGAGTCAGCTTCAAAAAGGGAGGACACCGGTAAGCCTTCCCGCAATGGTACCCTATCTAGATAGATATCCGCAGAGGGAGGTGGCGAGTTTTGTAGCCGATGGTTTTGCCCATGGTTTTCGTATCCCGTGTTTGGGGTCAGTGGCTCCGTCCCCACAGGGTCCAGAGGTGAGGGTCCTGTGTAGGAGGAGGATTCTTCATCATTCCAAGAGGTTAGGAGAAGAGACATCTTCGTTCACCACCTGCAGGTAGATAGAATAGGGAAGATGAGTGACTTGGAGGCCTTGATGGCACAGGTCAGGGCCACAGCGGTCGAACGGGGCCCTCAGTGGCTGCAGCAGCAGCTGTCTGATGTGCTTGGGGGGTCGGGAGCTTCCCCCTCAACTGCCCCTTCTTCCCCAGGATGAAAACAGGCTAGGAAGGTGAGCCCTCGGAGCGCCTGAGCCCATTCCCTGTCCCTCGGGCCCAGCATTGAGGGGTTAGGGTAGCCGAGTCTGGTGTGGTCACCAGCGCAGATGAAGACGATCGGTCTGTCGGGGGGTGTCCTACTTTGCAGAGCCAGCTGGGATCTGGATGAATGGCTAGTCATGTGGTGGTGTGGCTGCAGCCTGGTAAGTCGCCAATTTTACCTATGTCTAATAGTCAGGTGGGGGAGGTTGGTTTGGGGGTTTCTCCAGGGGTTATTTTGGGGGTGTCAGGAGCTACGGTAGGGGACTCAGGTTCCACGTTGGTTTTGTCTGCATTTTTTGCAGGTTTCCAGGAATAATTGGCCCATTTTGACCCGGCGGGGTCTTCTTCCCTATCTCAGGGGCCCGTTGGGGAATGGGCCCCTGCTGCTTCTAGCATGGGCTCTGTGGTTCCTACTACGCCTCCCTCAGTGGGGCCGCTTGCGGTGGAGGTCCCCGGGGCAGGGGCAGGTGGGTCCTCCGGTGACAGTGTGATGTCTGCGTTGCAGATGGAGGTGACTGGGGCATCGGAAATTAATAAAGCAAAGGAGTCCTCTGAGGATAAGGTGAGGTTGGCGGATGCGGGGAAGTGCGAGATTTACGTGTGCTTTGAGGGCCCGCTGGTCATCCATCTAAAGCAGGATGTACGGGAAAAAATTTGAAAGGGGAATATGTTGAAATATTTTCTCTTTTGCCGTTAGAAAAATTTAATATAGAAAAAGGCAAGGCGAACGAAAGCAAGAAGGAGGAGGAGAAGCGCCGCTTGAGGCTTATTCCCCGCACTTTTGTGACTTGGCTTCAGGCGTTTGCCATCTTGGACAGCGTAATTGGCAAAAAAACAGAATTGTTCTCCGCTTTTTTGTTATCTGGACGCCATTGGGAAGGCATATAGAGTTTATGGTGATATTGCTTGGCTGCGCTATGACGAGCAGTTCCGCCAGCGCAAGGCCTTGCATCCGGGCTTGCGCTGGGATCATAAGGACATTGGGCTTTGGATGAAGCTCATGTCCCAGGTGAGGGCTCCGGGACAGCCCTTTCTTGGGGGGGGTTCAGGTGCCGCTGGACAGTCTGCCACCCAATAGAGAGGAATTTGTTGGCAGTTTAATGAGGGGTCATGCTGTTTTGGCACGACCTGTCGTTTCCGTCATGAGTGCTCTGGTTGCGGGGGCTCCCACAGTTACGCCAAATGTTTTAACCGCTTGCCCACCGCCTCACATACATTTACGTCAGCAGGCGCCCGCGGCAAGCTCCATGAGTCGGGTCACGGGTCCCGCGGACTCGATTGCTGCGGGCATACCCACGATCGCCTCACGGAGAGGACAAACGGGGAGATGCTGATGTAAACAGCATCTCCCCGTTCTGCCTAGTGACAGTGTCACTCGATCTCTGCTCCCTGTCATTGGAGCAGAGATCAGTGACGTCACACTCACAGCCCATCCCCCTGACAGTTAGTAATCACTCCCTAGTACTGATTTAACCCCTTCCCGCCCCCTAGTGGTTAACCCCTTCACTGCCAGTGTCATTTACACAGGAATCAATGCATTTTTATAGCACTGATTGCTGTATAAATGACAGTGGTCCCAAAAATGTGTCAAAAATGTCCGATGTGTCCGCCATAATGTTGCAGTCACGATAATCGCTGATCGCCGCCATTTAAAAAAAAAAAAATTATAAAAATGCCAAAAAACTATCCCCTATTTTGTAAACGCTATAACTTTTGCGCAAACCGATCAATAATCGTTTATTGCGATTTTTTTACCAAAAATATGTAGAAGAATACGTATCGGCCTAAGCTGAGGAAAAAAATTGTTTTTTTATATATTTTTGGGGGATATTTATTATAGCAAAAAGTAAAAAATAATGCGTTTTTTCCAAAATTGTCGCTCTATTTTTGTTTATAGCGCAAAAAATAAAAACCACAGAGGTGATCAAATACCAGCGAAAGAAAGCTCTATTTGTGGGAAAAAAAGGACGTCAATTTTGTTTGGGTGCAACGTCGCACGACCGCGCAATTGTCAGTTAAAACGACGCAGTGCTGAATCACAAAAAGTGCTCTGGTAAGGAAGGGGGTAAATTCTTTCGGGGATGAAGTGGTTAAAAAAGGAAAGTCCCAACCAGGTGAGTCAGCTTCAAAAAGGGAGGACGCCGGTAAGCCTTCCCGCAAAGGTACCGTATCTAGATAGATATCCGCAGAGGGAGGCGGCGGGTTTGCAGCCAATGGTTTTGCCCATGGTTTTCGTATCCCATGTTCGGGGCCAGTGGCCCCATCCCCACGGCCCCAAAATTTAAAATCAACACAACAATTTCCCCAGGTTGTCTCTGACAAGTTGGTGAAAGAGGTGGAATTCGGGAGAATGGCCGGACCATTCGATCACCCTCCCGTTCTGTCTTTACACGTGTCCCCCTTGGGGTTGTCCCCAAAAAGGAACCCAACAAATTTCGGTTAACGCATCATTTGTCATATCCGAAAGGATTTGGCTTTGGTGTCTTATACCTCCTTTGATGCCTCAGTCGGTTGGGTTCAACGGTATGGCCAGGGTTCGTTGATGGCAAAGACGGATATTGAATCTGCTTTTCGCCTGCTGCCGGTACACCCGGACAGTCAACATTTGCTGGGTTGTTGTTGGGATGGGCAGTTTTTTCTTGACCGTTGTCTCCCGATGGGCCGTTCCATTTCCTGCGCATATTTTGATGTCTTTAGCACCTTCGTGGAATGGGTGGTATGGGAGGGGACCCAGTTGAGGTCTGTGCTGCACTATCTTGACGATTTCCTTTGCATTGGCCCCCCAGATTCCTCAGTCTGTTCTGTACTGTTGCACACTTTGGAATCTATTGCGACATATTTCGGGATTCCCTTGGCGCCCGGAAAAACAGAAGGTCCTGCCATGGTCATGCAGTTTTTGGGTATTGTCATTGACATGCATCTAATGGAATGTCGCCTGTCGATCAAAAAACTGGAAGATTTGCGTTGGGGGGTGGCTGAGGCTGAGTCGGCGAAGAAGGTTAGGCTTGGGCAATTGCAGTCGTTATTGGATAAGCTTAATTTCGCCTGCCGTATCATGCCTATGGGACGCATTTTTAGTCGTTGTCTCTGCGCCGCCACTTCAGGGGTACTGTTGCCGCATCACTTCATCAGGCTTTCGCGTGAGCTGAAGGCTGATCTGAGGGTTTGGGGTGAGTTTTTGGCCACCTATAATGGCAGGTCCTTATGGATGGCCCCGTTCATGGCAGCTTCCGACATTGACCTTTTCACTTATGCTGCGGGCAGTTCTGGGTTTGGGGCTTTTTGCCAAGGGGCCTGGTGTGCTGCAGCGTGGCCCGAGGAATGACGTGTGGCGGGGGTTCTTGAGTAATTTAGTATTACTTGAACTGTTTCCGATTTTGGTGGCCGTCGAAATTTGGGGCTCCAAATTTCGGGATCATCATGTATGTTTTCATTGCGACAATTTGGGGGTGGTGGAGGTAGTACCAGCTTGTCCGCTTCTTCGCTGCCGGTGGTGCAGTGCACTTACTGCGTCACCTGGTCTTACGGTGTTTAAGTTTGGATTGTCTTGTACAAGCTGTTCATGTCCCGGGTATTCTAAATTCCATTGCCGATTCTTTGTCTTGTTTCCAGTGGGAGAGGTTCCGGAGGTTGGCACCGGAGTCGGAGCAACTGGGTGTTCCTTGTCCCAAACGGCTGTGGAGGCTGGCATTGGTGTAGCAGAGTGTGACGGGAGGGCCCGTGGAACTCAGAATACCTTGGAAAGTAGAAGATGTCCTTGTTTCAGCTCCCCATATACATCTTATGTCTAAGTCAACCTGTGCTATCCTGGCACAGGGTGAGTGAGAAAATTTATCTTGGACTACTTAAAATGGGACAGTAATATTTGTCCACAATATTTCCCAGGATGTATGTAGAGACTATTATTGGTTTGGTTGATTCTGAACTCAACCTGTTAATTGAGTGAGCTGATCACATTAGCCTGCAGGACTGGCTAGGAGACGAACTGTTGATGACTAGGCTGAGGAGGGGGGGAGATTGTTGTTTGTATTGTTAATTGTAATTAGCTCCAGCTATTGTGTTTATAATACTGTGTGAAGCTCGGTGCCCACAAGTCTGTCATCTGGTCTGGGTAAATTTTTTTTAGTAAATTAGCTCCTGTTAATTAGGTTAGCTTTGAGTCAGCCTGCTGTATAAATGTGTGTGAGATCTCAAATAAAGAGTTAGTCCTGATGTACTCCAAGACTGGTGTTGTCTAGTTCTTGGGGGTTCCTATAGCCGGATCCATTGGACTCGTGTTCCAGAACTTAGCGGTATACTGCGGTATACTGACGGAAGTACTCAAGCAAAGTGAGGGACGTTCCGTGACATTGGTGGCAAGCAGCGGGAAAGCTTCCTGCAGTCTGGGACATCCAAACCTCCAACTGGATCCAAGATCAGCATAGCAGACTTCAGTCACCCCAGCGGAGATATGGACCTGGCATCAGAGTTCCCGGGGCTGCTGCGGATCATCCTTTCAACATACACCAGGACTGTGTCTGAGGATGAATACCTGGAGCTCAGGCAGCAGATTCGGGTGGAGATCTGGATTGGAGCCCTCCAGCTCACTGGTATAAAACAGGGCAAGTTCTTTCCAACCCAAGAGCAACGGGCCAGTGACCAATGGGCATTGCGGATGGCATTCCTGGGAGAGCGGCCCCAGGAGCAATGGGTGACTGAGTTGGACAGGCTGGTTCAGCAGGAGATAGAGCTGGACAATTGTTATTGGGCTCTGCAATGGCCCGCAGAGGAGGGATATTTAGGGGAGACAACAGAATGCTCTCCGGAGGGATATGACTTTGGAGGCCCTGGACTGCTGTGGGAGAGCCTTACAGATCATTTTATGTTTGGTGATGAAGGGGAACCTGACCTTGAGGACCTGCGAGAATATAGAGAGGCTATGCTCAGTCTTGCAGGGGTCTCAGAGCTCAAACCTGATCTGGACCATTTGCTAAGGAAGGAACAGCATCTGGAAAGGGCATACAGGAAACTGCTAGAACACGTTCAGCAGCATGCCAGAGAATCGGCAGTGGAAAATCTGAAGATTGCCGTCCCCAAACCTGAAGTGCTGAGCACAGGGCAGAGTTCTGCTAACCTCTGTCCAGCACTGATAACATCTTCTGGGTTCCATGGACAGGAGATGGTGAACCTCTATCCCCAGACACCAGTTATAGAGATAGGGGATTTAATAGACTTTTCTGCTGAGGAAGAACAACCTGATGAGCCTCTAGCAGAAGAGCTGGTATTAGGGCCAAACTTCACTGTGCTCTGCCCAGCACCAACAGCAGTGTCTGTGGAGTTACAACAAACTTCTCCAGCAGAAGTGCTGGCAACCGGACAGAGGGTCCAAGACCTCTGCCCCACACCTGTGGCAGTTTCGGAGGCCCAGGGTGAGAAGGTGGCAATCACTTCCCAGCAGCAGATACAGGAGGAGAAGGGAGAGGATGGATTTCCTGTGAAGGTGGATGGGTCTTCAGTCTCCACCTGTATACCCCAGGGATGCTGGGCAGTGAGCCCAGATCCCCAACAGCATGACAGAGTGAGCCCAGTCACCCTGTCTTCTCTCCAGCGGCAGAAAGGACTCCAGGAAGAAGGGCCAGTCCAGGCCTCTCCCCAGCAGCAGATATGTTCTCTGAGAGAGGCAGAGGTTGGCTGGGTGAGTAATGCTTTGTTTGGAACAATTTATTTGGGGTACTGTGTGGGTACAGGCATTAGAGGACTGGAACTACTTACTAACTTTGGAGTCAACCCGTCTGGGGTCTCCTCCTGTGTTAGTCTTCTGCCGAAAGGGGAGAGATGTGACGGGAGGGCCCGTGGAACTCAGAATCCCTTGCAAAGTAGGGGATGTCCTTGTTTCAGCTCCCCATATACATCTTATGTCTAAGTCACCCTGTGCTATCCTGGCACAGGGTGAGTGAGAAAATATATCTTGGATGACTTAAAATGGGACAGTAATATTTGTCCACAATATCTCCCAGGATGTATGTAGAGACTATTATTGGTTTGGTTGATTTTGAACTCAACCTGTTAATTGAGTGAGCTGATCACATGAGCCTCCAGGACTGGCTAGGAGACGAACTGCTGATGACTAGGCTGAGGAGGGGGGGGATTGTTGTTTGTATTGTTAATTGTAATTAGCTCCAGCTATTGTGTTTTTAATACTGTGTGAAGCTCGGTGCCCACAAGTCTGATCTGTGACTGTGGGTACATGGGCGGCATAATCGTCGGTGTGGGGTGAGTGGTCTGCACTGGTAAGTTTGGTCCACACAGGATCATTTGGCCTTGCTGCTGTATTTCATTAGGACAGAATTTACGCGGGGCACGTCGGTATCAAAAATGAACAAGAGTTTAGCTGCTCTAGCTTTTCTCTTCTGGATGCAAGGCCTGAATGATGTGACAAAGGACTTTAGGGTGCGCCAGGCTATGAAGGGGTTCCGGCGAGGGTGAGTACAGCCAGATACTAGGCGCCTGGTCTCGTTTGAGTTGCTTCAGGATCTGGTGGAGCTGTTGCCCGGGGTTTGCACCTCTGACTATGAGGTGAGGCTGTTCTCCGTGGCTTTTGCGGTGGCATTTTTTGGGGCGTTGCGCATTAGGGAGCTGGTAAGCAGGAACAGGTGTGGACAATGTCCGGTGATTGTGTTCAGATTCATATTGGTAAGTCAAAAACTGATCAGTTGGGAAACGGGGTTTCTGTGTCATTGTTTCGGGTGCTGCCGGAATCGGTTTGCCCGGTTTCTTCTGTGCAACGGTATCTCAGGGTGAGGGGGTTGGGGTCGGGTTCCTTTTTGTTGCATGAGGATGGCTCATCCTTGTTGCATTTTGCCGTTGTTTGGCCAGGGTGAGCAGCGAGGTTTCCAAGTTCAATACTCACTCCTTTCGTATGGGGGCGGCTACGGAGGCGGCCAGATGGGGTTTGGGTTCCCAGGTAGTGAGACGTATAGGGAGGTGGGAGTCAGATTGTTTCCAGATTTATGTTCACCCTCATCTGCTTTGAAGTTGCATTGAGTGTTTTTGTGTGTGGTTCCATGTTCCTTTTTGTTTTCTTTCAGATCTTCCTCCTGGTCTTGTCTGGATCTTGGGGATTCATACGTTTTCTGGGGGGCTGTAAGAGCTGACATTCGGCTTGAAGGGAGGCAACTGGGCATTTCACGGCGTGAAGCTGTCCTAAAATGGTTGGGGGTCCGAGGCTTGATGTGGGGCCAGTTTCTCCCTGAATTTATTTACTACTCAAGAGTTGACAAGCCCCCAGAAGTTTTAGTGCTGCAGGCAGGGGGCAATGATTTGGGGGTCTGGGGAGGGATGTCAAGTTTGACATTTTGCACTTGATGTGCACTTTTCCTGGCTGCATCATTGTGTGGTCGGATATTGTGGCTAGAACGGTGTGGCGTTTTGCTCGCTCCATGGGCCACTTGAACAAAGCAAGGATTAAGTTGAACAGGGAGGTTGGGAGGTTTGTGGCTCGGCTCGGGGGCATAGTGGTTCGGCACCGGGAGCTGGAAGATCAGTCTGTTCGCTATTGGCGAGACGATGGTGTTCACCTGAATGCTGTGGGCATAGACATCTGGTCTCTGGGCCTTCAGGAAGGGGTGGTGAGGGCTTTGCAGGTGTGGAGGGATTCGCTTGAATGAGGTTTTCAATCAAGCTCATGTGGCGGTTCAAGGAGTCTTTGGGGGGTCAGTGAGGAATTACATGGTTACAGGATTAGTGGGGCCCATCTACGGTATGGCACTTACATTTGGTTAGCGGTAGTTCTCCCAGGAGATAGGTCCCCTGGGGGAGGGGAATATGGAAGTATGTGTAAAGTCAGAGTGTCCTCGAGCCAATTGGGGCACAACTGAGGACATAGACCATTCCACCTTTTTAAGACACCCAAAGACCTCTTGCTGTTGGACATTATTTTGTTAAAATTGGCACTTACGGGTATGTGTTACATGTTTTATGTGATGTTATTTTATTATTTGGTTAATAAATTGGGCTGCTGTGGCCATATAAAACCCATGTCACGTGGTCTGTGTCTTTAATTTAATGGTGAGGACCTAGGTTGACAAATCCTTTAGTCAAGTGAGACCCGTAGGAGAAAATGGATGGAGGGGCTGCATGACTAGGGGAGGAACAGGGGTCAGGGAATGGTCAGTCAGGTCAGTGGTGGGGGCATGGGTGTAGCTCTTACCTGATTGGAGGTAGAAGTCAGAAGGGGCAGGGTCCAGAGGTGAGGGTCCTGTGTAGGGGGAAAATTCTTCATCATTCCAAGAAGTTAGGAGAAGAGACATCTTCTCACCTTCCCGCCCTTGTGTTAGAAGTTAGCACACTAGACAAGTGGTGGGCGTATTGGAGTCTATAGTGTTGAGTGAATTTGTTTTGTCTTTGATGTTTTGTTTTTTAAAAAAAAAAATAATTAATTAAATAATAAATAAATAAATAAAATTTAAAAAAAAAGGGTAAAACACATTTTGTATGGGTATAATTTTATGTCGGGTGTATATTGTTCAATTTTGTCACAGCAGTCGGCGGTTCAAGGGGTCTTTGGGGGTTTAGTGAGGAATTACCTGGCTACAGTGGGGCCCATCTAAGGTATGACACTTACATTTGGTTAGCGGTGGTTCTCCCAGGAGATAGGTCCCCTGGGGGAGGGGAATATGGAAATATTTGTGATGTCAGAACGTCCTCGAGCCGGTTGGGGCACAGCTGAGGACATAGACCATTCAAATTATAAATTGTGCCTTTTTTTTAAGACACCCAAAGACCTCTTGCTGTTGGACATTATTTTGTTAAAATTGGCACTTACGGGTATGTGTTACATGTTTTACAAGATGTTATTTTATTATTTGGTTAATAAATTGGGCTGCTGTCGCCATATAAAACCCATGTCACGCTGTCTGTGTCTTTAATTTAATGGTAAGGACCAAGGTTGACAAATCCTTTAGTCATGCATATTGTTATGTTCAAACGAAAATAAAATAAACACAATCCTGTGCAAAACCTGCAATTCAAAGTGACATTTCTGTGCAAAATCCAACATATATGACTGGTGTGTATTGTTGCTGTGAAACTGGGCTCAGAAATATGCATATCCTTAAACCCTGGTGTATAAAAAAAGTCCAATAATAAAGTGACAATCTGCTCCTTCAAATTGTTCTGTGCTTCTTGGAAAACACAGAACCCCATAAGAAAAGCACTTACCGTTATTATTCACCCCACAAGGAGGTATTTCACCTTCACAGTATGAGCCACTGTGCAGCCTGTGGAGTGGGAGGAAACTTCCTGTAAAAATGTCTAATAAATATCTAATATAAAAATAAATCCTCTTTATACCGGTGTTGTGTGAGGACCATTATAACACATTGTCTGCTGGATTAAATGTGTCCTTGTAACTAATTGCTCTGTATGCAAACTTTCCTTTCACAGCCGACTCTCAGGATCTTTAGTTTTATAACATTTGTAACATGTGGTTCATCAGAAGGTTATTGTTCATATCTCCTTCAGAATTCATATGAATAATTATAATTCAATATCAGAAAAACCTGACATAGCATACCTCCCAACTTTTGAACTTCAGAATGAGGGACACTTTAGGAAGGAAGTAACCTTGCATAACACGCTGCTGCAAATGTGGGCGTGGTCAAACTGTTGACAGTGGGAGGAGCTTAATGGACATCATTAAACAAAACTTGGACTTCCATGTACCTATAAAATATGCTTTTATTATTGTTCCACAAGCAAGAGTCTCATGGTTACATACAAACCCCAGCACATTCATAAAAAAAGGATAAAAGAATGCAGTGTTTGGAGTGGTTTACGTACAGAGTACAGGGTTGTTGGATGAACTATATACAGAGTGCAGGGTTCTGGCATGAGCTATGTACAGAGTGCAGGGTTCTGGCATGAGCTATGTACAGAGTGCAGGGTTCTGGCATGAGCTATGTACAGAGTGCAGGGTTCTGGCATGAGCTATGTACAGAGTGCAGGGTTCTGGTATGAGCTCTGTACAGAGTGCAGGTTTATGAGATGAGCTATATACAGGGTGCAGTGTTCTGGGATGAGCTATATAAAAGGTGCAGGGTTCTGGCATGAGCTATATACAGGGTTCATTGTTCTGAGATGAGCTATATACAGGGTTCTGGGATGAGCTATGTACAGGGTGCAGGGTTCTGGGATGAGCTATGTACAGAGTGCAGGGTTCCGAGATGAGCTATGTACAGAGTGCAGGGTTCTGGGATGAGCTATGTACAGAGTGCAGGGTTCTGGGATGAGCTGTGTACAGAGTGCAGGGTTCTGGGATGAGCTGTGTACAGAGTGCAGGGTTTTGGGATGAGCTGTGTACAGAGTGCAGGGTTCTGGGATGAGCTATGTACAGAGTGCAGGGTTCTGGGGTGAGCTGTGTACAGAGTGCAGAGTTCTGGGGTGAGCTGTGTACAGAGTACAGGGTTCTGGGGTGAGCTGTGTACAGATTGCAGGGTTCTGGGATGAGCTGTGTACAGAGTGCATGGTTCTGAGATGAGCTATATACAGGGTGCTGGGTTCTGGGATGAGCTATATAAAGGGTGCAGGGTGCAGGGTTCTGGGATGAGCTATATACAGGGTCCAGGGTTCTGAGATGAGCTATATATAGGGTTCTGGGATGAGCTATATACAGGGTGCAGGGTTCTGGGATGAGCTATGTACAGAGTGCAGGGTTCTGAGATGAGCTATGTACAGAGTGCAGGGTCTGGGATGAGCTATGTACAGAGTGCAGGGTTCTGAGATGAGCTATATACAGGGTGCATTGTTCTGGGATAGGCTATATAAAGGGTGCAGGGTTCTGGGATGAGCTATATACAGGGTCCAGGGTTCTGAGATGAGCTATATACAGGGTTATTGGATGAGCTATATACAGGGTGCAGGGTTCTGGGATGAGCTATATACAAGGTGCAGGGTTATGGGATGAGCTATATACAGGGTGCAGGGTTCTGAGATGAGCTATATACAGGGCGCTGGGTACTGGATGAGCTATATACAGGGTGCAGCAGAAGCGTAATTAGAACTTTCAGGGCCCTGGTGCAAGAAACCATGAAGGGCCCCCCGACCTCCAGCCTGGGCAATTCCCTCTGAGCCCAGAGCCCCTCCCACTGATCCCACCACCCTTCAAGGTCCCACAGCAGATCCCTTTCACATGTTCTTCAGTCCTGCAGTCCTGGGCCCGGCCACAGTGGCAAGTGCAACCTTTGCTGGTAGTTCCGCCAGTGGTGTCAGTGTGGACTGTGAATGGTGTCAGTCAGTAGGGCAGTGGACATGGTCAGTAGAGCAGTGGAAGTGGTCAGTATGGCAGAGAAAGTGGTCAGTAGGGTAGTGGACATGGTCGGTAGAGCAGTGGACATGGTCAGTAGGGCAGTGGACGTGGTCAATAGAGCAGTGGACGTGGTCAGTAGAGCAGTGGATGTGGTCAGTAGAGCAGTGGACGTGAACAGTAGGGCAGTGGACGTGTTCAGTAGGGCAGTGAACCTGGGCAGTAGACATAATCAGTAGGGTAGTGGACAGGATCAGTAGTTTTTTTAATTTTAGTTATTGTATTTTTGTTATTTTTTAAAATTATATATTTTTTTTTTTTACCATTTTATTTTTTAGAGATTTTTTACAGTTTTTGATGGGAGTTGGTGGCAGTGGAGGGCAGTATGATGGGAGGGGTGGCAGTGAAGGGCAGTATGATGGGGTGGAGGGCAGTATGATAGGAGGGGCTATCAGTGGAGGGCAGTATGATGGGAGGGGTGGCAGTGGAAGGCAGTATGATGGGAGGGGAGGCAGTGGAAGGCAGTATGATGGGAGGGGAGGCAGTGGAGGGCAGTATGATGGGGTGGAGGGCAGTATGATGGGAGGAGGCGGTAGTGGAGGGCAGTATGATGGGAGGGGGGTTAGTGCAGGGCAGTATGATGGGAGGGATGGTAGTGGAGGGCAGTATGATGGGAGGGATGGTAGTGGAGGGCAGTATAATGGGAGGGATGGTAGTGGAGTGCAGTATAATGGGAGAGGGTTAGTGGAGGGCGGTATACTGGTACCTCATACTGGCAGTATGATGGGAGGGAGAGCAGTATGATGGGAGGGGTGGTAGTGGAGGGCAGTATGATGGGAGGGGTGGTAGTGGAGGGAAGTATAATGGGAGCGGTGGTTGTGGAGGGCAGTATGATGGGAGGGGTGGTAGTGGAGGGCAGTATAATGGGAGGGGGGTTAATGGAGGACAGTATAATAGGAGGGGTGGCAGTGGAGGGCAGTATAATAGGAGGGGTGGCAGTGAAGGGCAGTAAAATGGGAGGGGGGCAGTATGATGGGAGGGGGTGGTAGTGGAGGGCAGTATAATAGGAGGGGTGGAAGTGGATGGCAGTACAATAGGAGGGGTGGCAGTGGAGGGCAGTATAATGGGAGGGGTGGCAGTGGAGGGCAGTATGATGGGAGGGGGTGGCAGTGGAGGGCAGTATAATGGGGGGTGGCAGTGGAGGGCAGTATGATGGGAGGGGGTGGTGGAGGGCAATATGGTGGGAGGGGGTGGTGGAGGGCAGTATGATGGGAGGGGTGGCGGTGGTGGGCAGTATAATAGGAGGGGTGGCAGTGGAGGGCAGTATAATGGTAGTTGGCAGTATGATGGGAGAGGGTGGCAGTGGAGGGCAGTATAATGGGGGGGTTAGTGGAGGGCAGTATAATAGGAGGGGAGGCAGCGGAGGGCAGTATAATGGGGGGTTAGTGGAGGGCAGTATAATAGAAGAGGTGGCAGTGGAGGGCAGTATGATGGGGGTCGCAGTGGAGGGCAGTATAATGGGGGGGTTAGTGGAGGGCATAATAGGAGAGGGGCAGTATGATGGGATAGGGGCAGTGTGATGGGAGGGGTGGTAGTTGAGGGCAGTATAATGGGGGGGTAGTGGAGGGCAGTATAATGGGGGAGGTAGTGGAGGGCAGTTTAATGGGAGGGGGGCAGTATAATGGGGGGTAGTGGAGGGCAGTATAATAGGAGGAGGGCAGTATGATGGGATTGGGTCAGTATGATGGGAGGGGTGGTAGTGGAGGGCAGTATAATGGGGGGTAGTGGAGGGCAGTATAATGGGGGTAGTGGAGGGCAGTATAATGGGGGGCAGTATAATGGGGGGGTAGTGGAGGGCAGTATGGGAGGGAGCAGAGTGACCATAAGCGTACTCAGAGTCAGGGCGGTGCAGGGAGCAT
The DNA here is from genome assembly GCF_042186555.1 of Aquarana catesbeiana. NCBI lineage: Eukaryota > Metazoa > Chordata > Amphibia > Anura > Ranidae > Aquarana > Aquarana catesbeiana. The sequence goes on along the minus strand of NC_133326.1, from coordinate 734,429,621 downwards.
TTCTCCTACCTTTCTTCCAGCACAGAAACAGCCTTCAGGGAAGACCGGGGGGCGGAGTCAGAGGCAGAGCTTAGGCGCGAGGAGGAATCCTCCTCCGGCTCACACTGAATGCTGGGTCTCCACTCTCTTCCTCATTGTGACATCACTGGTTGTTAGACGCCAGGCGAGCCATGCCTAGCAACCAGTTGTTTTGCCAGTGAGTCAGGCAGCGTCTGGAGGTCTGGGTCCCGGCCAGAACTAGTACAGCAGGCAGTGAGGGACAGCGGCAATGCGGCACAGATTAGTACCAGTCTTGGCTATGAATGGCACAGATTTCTGAAGGTGACACCTAGAAATACGAGTCTGTATAAATTGTGGCCCTATACAGGGTAGGATTCCTTTGTGACCCCTGATATACCAATCAGATGAATGCCAGGTAGAAGGTTCTGATTGATCCTCATAGTTATGGGTTGTAAATGACAGAAATCCATCCAATTCTAATGCCCTGTACACACAATCGTTTTTTTTTCCGAAGGATGTTGGCTCAAACTTGTCTTGCATACACACGGTCACACAAATGTTGTCGAAAATTCTGAATGTGAAGAACGCGGTGACGTACAACACGTACAACGAGCCGAGAAAAATGAAGTTCAATAGCCTGTGCGTCTCTTCTGCTTGTTTCATGCATGCATTTAACTTTGTGCGTTGGACTTGTGTACACACACTCAGAATTTCTGACAACAAAGTTTGCTCTCAAACATTTGTGAAATTCCGATAGCAAATGTCTGATGGAGCATACACACAGTCAGACTTTCCGACAATAAGCTCACATCGAACATTTCCCATCGGAAATTCCGACCGTGTGTACACGACATTATACTTTCTAATTGGAAAACCAGTCAACCAAATGTTATCCACAGAAGGGAACAAATCCTCCTTATTGGTTCCATTCATCACACTACAATTGAGTTTATTTTTGTTTGTGCTCCTTCCAGGTGATGTCATCTCGGGTCATCTCCTGATGTCATGGCGACCTCTTCCTCCTCATCCTCCTCCTCACAAGGTATGACTGCTGATCCTGACAACCCTTTCCCATGTTTTCCTCCATCTCACATCTCCAGAGATTGGAATTAGATGATAGGACATCTTATGTCTCCATAGTCTGGACATTTCCTGTAGACATCTGGTCAGTACACCAATTAGAAGAGTTCAGGAACTTTCATCAATTCCACCATCACATTCCCGTGTCTTCAGATTTATTTTATCATTGATGGAAATGATCTTCTGAGATGGTCCAGTGATCCATAATGACTGGAGGACCCCAAATTGTATAGCTATTTGTGTAGTGGTCGGGGGAATCCTTTGTCTATAATCCTAAGGAGAAAACAGCCCCGTGTAACATGACACATACTGCTGGGAGATTTGGGGGTAAACAGAGTTCTTAGTTCACACTGATCAGACACATCATTATTCAGGGGGGAAGGTTTTTTAAAGGTTTTATTATTGTCTTTAAGTTTACTATGAAACAATCAATAAACATGATGATTAAAATGATCATCCTTACATATACATTAGGAGGTATATAAAATAATAACTATGAGTTTGTGTCATTTGTACAGTCATCACTAATAATCCCCGTAATTTGTCTAATAGGTTTACTTCCTATGATCATCAGCTCATAATACATTATTTTCTTGAAATATCTCAACCAGTAAGATATGGCCGTATGACCACTAGATGGAGCTGATGATCATAGGAAATAAACATATTAGACACATTATAGGGATGATTCACAAAGGTGATTCATTTTATATAAATAGCCTCCCTAGGTGTTTGCACCCAATATTCATCCATCTGAGAGGTAACTTATCACTATGGAGGCAATCATATGAAATTACCACAGGGAATCCAATCCCTCCATAGGATAATGTACATATAGACATATTGGGGGATCATTTCCTTTCCCTTCTATATGCTCTTTATAGCATTGCTGGATGCCAGTACAGACTTATCTGCTGTCATGTGTCAGAAATCCTCCAATCAGGATGAATGTTTATGGTTTCTGATTGTTCTCTCTGCAGGATCGGCTCCTGGTGTCCTGGGAAAGAGGAAACAAACCCCCGGGGATCTTATCATACATTCTCTGGGGGATCTGATAGAATGTGACTTCAGGAAATTTAGGAACAAATTGTCTGATTTCTGCTATGGAGATAAACGTCCCATCCCCCCAGGAAGACTAGAAAATGCAGACAGGATCACCACCAAGGACCTCCTGATAGATACATATAGAAATGAAGGGGCTCTGGATGTCACCATTCATGTCTTTACACTGATCGGTCTGATGGGACCTGCAAATGACCTCCAGGAGAGTAGAGCACAAAATGGTGAGTTCCTGTCTATAATGACCATTTCCTACCAATTCCTGATCAATATCTGTGTGAGGAAGAACTAGAAATGTCATTCAGGGAAAGCCAGTGACCAATCAGGAGCTTCCTACTGGAAAAACCCCTTTCCACTGACAGAATGCACTTATGGGGCCCCATGAAAAGGGATCTTTATTCTGGGGGCCACATATCTGTATACCTCTCTTTGTGCTGGGAGAGCGCTGCACAGAGACTAGGATCTCACCAAGAGCCCCGGGTATCGTACTAATGATCGGGACCCAGGACTCCCGGTTCCCTGTCACATGATCGAAGTGATAACCTCTTATTACCAGTCATAGTAATGAGTGTCTGTGCAGCTCACCCCTGTGATTTCTTATTTTCTAAATGGAGAGAAAGATACTTTGTATACATACAGGATCCATTATATAATGCATTGTATACATACAGGATCCATTATATAATACATTGTATACATACAGGATCCATTATATATTACATTGTATACATACAGGATCCATTTTATAATACATTGTATACATACAGGATCCATTATATAATACATTGTATACATACAGGATCCATTATATATTACATTGTATGCATACAGGATACATTATATAATACATTGTATACATACAGGATACATTATATAATACATTGTATATAGGGATGAGCTTCGAGTTCGAGTCAAACTCATGCTCGACTCGAACATTGGCTGTTCACCCGTTCACCGAACAGCGAACAATTTGGGGTATTCACAGCAAATTCGAAAGTCGAGGAACACCCTTTAAAAGTCTATGGGAGAAATCAAAAGTGCTAATTTTAAAGGCTTATATGCAAGTTATTGTCATAAAAAGTGTTTGGGGACCCGGGTCCTGCCCCAGGGGACATGTATCAATGCAAAAAAAGTTTTAAAAATGGCCATTTTTTCTGGAGCAGTGATTTTAATAATGCTTAAAGTGAAACAATAAAAGTGTAATATTCCATTAAATTTCGTACCTGGGGGGTGTCTATAGTATGCCTGTAAAGGGGCGCATGTTTCTTGTGTTTAGAACAGTCTGACAAAAAATGACATTTCAAAGGAAAAAAAGTAATTTAAAACTACTCTCGGCTATTGCATTGCCGCTCTGACAATACACATAGAAGTTCATTGATAAAAATGACATGGGAATTCCCCACAGGGGAACCCCGAACCAAAAAAAAAAATGATGTGGGGGTTCCCCCTAAATTCCATACCAGGCTCTTCAGGTCTGGTATGGATATTAAGGGGAACCCCGGTCAATTTTTTTTTTTAAATGGCGTGGGATCCCCCTCAAAATCTATACCAGACCCTTCAGGTCTGATATGGATTTCAAGGGGAACCCCACGTCAAAATTTTAAAAAATGGCATGGGGTCCCCCCAAAAATCCATACAAGACCCTTATCCGAGCACGCAACCTGGCAGGCTGTAGGAAAAGAGGGGGGGTGAGAGAGTGCCCCCTTCTGAACCGTACCAGGCCACATGCCCTCAACATTGGGAGGGTGCTCTGGGGTAGCCCCCCAAAACAACTTGTCCCCATGTTGATGGGGACAAGAGCCTCATCCCCACAACCCTTACCCGGTGGTTGTGGGGGTCTGCGGGCAGGGGGCTTATTGGAATCTGGAAGCCCCCTTTAACAAGGGGACCCCCAGATCCCAGTCCTCCCCCCGTGTGAAATGGTAAGGGGGTACTTTACCCCTACCATTTCACAAAAACACTGTCAAAAATGTTAAAAATGACAAGAGACAGTTTCTGACAATTCCTTTATTTAAATGCTTCTTCTTTCTTCTTTCTTCTTTCCTCTTTCTCCTATCTTCTATCTTCCTTCGATTTCTTCCTCCATCTTCTTCTTCTTCTGGTTCTTCCTCCGGTGTTTTCGTCCTGCATCTTCATCTGCGGCGTCTTCTTCCCTTCTTTTCCTCGGACCGCTCTGCATCCATGATGGCATGGAGGGAGGCTCCTGCTGTGTGACGCTTCTCCTCTTCTGACGGTTCTTAAATAATGGGGGGCGGGGCCACACGATGACCCTGCCCCCTCTGACATCATAGGGGGTGGGGTCACCTGTTACGTAACCCCGCCCCCTTCTGACATCACGGGGAATGCCACAGGGAAGTCCCATCAAGTCCCCGTGCGTCAGAGGGGGGGCGGGATCACCGGGTGGCTCCGCCCCCCATTATACCCGAAGGGCCTGGTATGGAATTTAGGACCCCCACGTCATTTTTTTTTTTAAATTTTGGTTTGGGATTCCCCTGTGGGGAATTCCCATGCCGTTTTATCTATGAACTTTTATGTGTATTGTCAGACCGGCAATTCATTAATAGCCGCGAGTAGTTTTAAATGACTTTTTTCCTTTTGAAATGTCATTTTGCTGTCAGACTGTTCTAAACATGGGAAACATGTGCCCCTTTACAGGCATACTATAGACACCCTCCCAGGTACGAAATTTAAAGGAATATTATACTTTTATTGTTTCACTTTAAGCATTATTAAAATCAATGCTCCCGAAAAATGAAAAAACGGATATTTTTAAAACTTTTTTTTGCATTGATCCTTGTCCCCTGGGGCAGGACCCAGGTCCCCAAACACTTTTTATGACAATAACTTGCATATAAGCATTTAAAATTAGCACTTTTGATTATTCACGTTCATGTCCCATAGACTTTAACGGTGTTCGCGTGTTCAAACAAACTTTTGCCTGTTCGTAAGTTCTGGTGCGAACCGAACTGGGGGTTGTTCGGCTCATCCCTAATTGTATACAAACAGGATACATTATATAATACATTATATACATACAGGATACATTATATAATACATTGTATACATACAGGATATATTATATAATACATAGTATACATACAGGATCTATTATAGAAAACATTGTATACATACAGGATATATTATATAATTCATTGTATACATACAGGATCCATTATATAATACATTGTATACATACATGATCCATTATAAAATACATTGTATACATACAGGATCCATTATATAATACATTGTATACATACAGAATATATTATATAATACATTGTATACATACAAGATCCATTATATAATACATTGTATACATACAGGTTCCATTATATAATACATCATATACATACAGGATCAATTATATAATACATTGTATACATACAGAATACACTATATAATACATTGTATACATACAGGATCCATTATATAATACATTGTATACATACAGAATATATTATATAATACATTGTATACATACAGGATATATTATATAATGCATTGTATACATACAGGATCCATTATATAATACATTGTATACATACAGGATATATTATATAATACATTGTATACATACAGGATCCATTATATAATACATTGTATACATACAGGATATATTATATAATACATTGTAAACATACAGGATACATTATATAATACATTGTATACATACAGAATATATTATATAATACATTGTATACATACAGAATCCATTATATAATACATTGTATACATACAGAATCCATTATATAATACATTGTATACATACAGGATATATTATATAATACATTGTATACATACAGAATATATTATATAATACATTGTATACATACAGAATCCATTATATAATACATTGTATGCATACAGGATATATTATATAAGGCTCCTTTCACACTGGAGCGGGGGCGGCGCCGGCAGTAAAGCACCGCTATTATAAGCGACACTTTACCGTCGGTATTCGGCTGCTAGCGGGGCGGTTTTACCCCCACTAGCGACCGAGAAAGGATTAAAAACCACCGCAAAGTGCCGCTGTCCCATTGATTTCAATGGGCAGGAGCGGTGAAGGAGTGGTATACACTCCTTCACCACTCTGAAGATGCTGCTAGCAGGACTTTTTTCCCCGTCCTGCTAGCGCATCGCTCCAGTGTGAAAGCCCTCGGAGCTTTCACACTGGAGACAAAGCAGCAGCACTTTCGGGTCGGTTTGAAGGCGCTATTATTAGCGCAATAGCGCCTGCAAACCACCCCAGTGTGAAAGGGCTCTAATACATTGTATACATACAGGATATATTATATCATACATTGTGTTCTTTCTAATCAAGAAAAAAATAGCTAGATCAATGTTTGATTTGGGTCAGTGCCAGATTTAGTTTTAGGGTCAAAGGTCAGAGGTTGTGTTAGGGGTCAGGGTTAGTGTATTTTGGGTAGGTTTTTTTAACCACTTAAAGAGGAAGTAAACCCTCATGGGTTTACTTCCTATTTGTTTCCCTGCAAAGGTAAAGCATAATGGGCTACTATGCATCGCATAATAGCCCATTATGTGTCACTTACCTGACACAGGAGCCTGCGATGTCAACGTTGTCTCCTCTGGTACGGAGCATCCATCTTCTTTCTTCTATCGTGGCTCCGGTGCTGTGATTGGGTGGAGCCACGATGATGTCACTCCCACGCATGCGCATGGGAGCCATCACTAACGGCATATCGCCGTTATCAGCGGCCTGCGCCATAGACAGCGGTGCCTGTATTTTTGCAAATATCTCCTAAACCGTGTAGGTTTAGGAGATATTTCCTGGACCTACAGGTAAGCCTTAATCTGCAATGTTTTTTAGGCACTACGGGTGCAAACCACAACTAACAGTGTTTGTGCTGGTGTTACCAAAAGAAGCTTGATTTGTCCTGAAATGAATACGGTATAATCCACCTGGATACACAATGTAGTTCGGATGATATGTACAGATTTACTAACACAGGTCAAAGTTGCAAAATTGTGTTCAGGCATTAACATTTGTTTAACTTCTCAGTCATTAAGGGGTTAAACAATCTTTACTGAAGGAGTTTGCAGAATAAAATACATTTGGGTATAAAATTGTGGATGAATGAAAAAGCTACAGAGTTCAGGAACAATGTAAAAGGGAAGCAGAGTAACACTTCTCCAGGATGCCGGCAGTCAGTCACCATAACACAATGATATCACTCAGCATGCCGAGCAGAGCAATACAATCACAGCCACTTGTCTATTATACAGAACCTCCATATTTATAGCTGTATTTTTAGGAGACCCTCATAATTGTTGCTCGGGGTTCTGAGCTTTGTGCCCCATGCATCCACTTGAACCTCCATCAGAAAGAGGAGTCAAGGCTCCAGATTCTAGGTGTGTGCCTGTAAACCTGCATAGAGAATTGGGGGCTTTTCTGGTCCCCCCACCATGGTCACATGTCACTGCAATGTGCTGAGATGTTACCAGGCAGACAAAGACACTCCCGATCACCTGGAGGAGGAGAGACCCCAATCTACAGAGGGTTGGTGGGATGATGGTGTCTGGGAGGATCTACTACACTAATAACTCTCTTAGTAATTATTTTACACATTTCAGAGGTTTGTCAGGATTAATCACTTCCCTAATCTTATTTCCAGCCAAACTGAAGAAGACGACACACGACAACAGATTATCAGGTTAGTAGGACATCCACGTTTCATATGATATCTCTTCTGGATGAACATTTTGTTTTTATTGTAGTCTGGATCAGTGGTGGAACTACCAGGGTTGCAAAGGTTGCACTTGAGACAGGGCCCTGGTGTTCTGCCACTGTAGGGGGGTAAAGATGGCAGCAAGGGGGCCCACTGCAGAACATGGGCTCAGTTCAGACTGCTGTGATCCCAAAGTTGTGCAACTTGCTTGAAATTTCCTTGTGACTTGCTTGCAATTTTGTGATTTAACATTGCAGTCTATGCCACTCAAATCCCACCAAAGTCATAGAAAAGTATTGCCTTTTCCTTGTTGCTGTAACTTTAGTCACATTTATTAGGACATCACCCATTGAAATGAATGTGTTTTGTCATGCGGCTTTGTGTTGAAAGTCACATGATAAGTCGCAGCAGTCTGAACTAGGGCTAATAAAGGGCCCCACGACAGGAACAAGTGGAAAGGGCCATGGGTTAAAGAAAGGGCCCCTGCCTCAGAAAGAAGAGCCCCAGCCTTGGAAGGAAGGGCCCTGGGACCAGAGGAAAGGGCCTGGGACTGATGGAAAGGGCCCCAGCAGTCAGGGGGTGCCCTTCATGGTTTCTTGCACTGGAGCCCTGAAGGTTCTAGTTACTCCTCTGATATGGATGATGTGTCCATAGTTTGGAGGCTTCCACAGTCCTCCTGTATTTCATGGGATATCTTCTTTTAGGGTTCCATTCTTCCGGTTTATGGTTAGAATACAATAGTCCCAACTCTGTCTTATAAATACTATTTTGTGTGTATGAGGAATAAAATATTCTCTTTTCTCTCATAAAGACATCAGTAAGGAACACAGAGAGTCTGAGAAGTTCCAGAGGATTAAAGAATATAATTCCTGTATGGGGGAGACTGTTCATCTACAGGAAAGATTCACCAAGTTATTGATGATAAACGGACCCCAGAATAAAGAGGGAAAAGAACAAGAACTAAGGAGTTTAGGCAGAAGACATCTACAGATCATGAAGAAAAGATCCCCAACCACAATCCAGGCCCTCTTTGACGCTGATAAAGGTGGGTTCATCCCTAAGATTGTTGTGTTACAAGGACCTGCTGGGATTGGAAAAACAATGACCTCCAGGAAGATCATGCTGGACTGGGCCTCTGAGGATCTCTACCAAGACAAGTTTGATTTTGTGTTTTATCTGAGCTGTAGAGAAATCAACACCATCCCTGAAAACATAAGTCTTGTGGGACTTTTATCCAGAACCTGCAGACTGAGTTCAGATGACCTGGTGTCTATTCTGGAGGATCCTGGAAGTCAGAGAAAACTTCTTACCATAGTTGATGGGTTTGATGAACTGAGGTGGACCCTGGAGGAGAAATCTGAGGGCTGTCTTGACATTTCTATGGAAACCCACAAAGAAATAATTCTGCAAAGCTTGCTCAGGAGACAGGTTCTCCCACAATCTTCTCTGATCATCACCACAAGGTCACTGGCCATGGAGAAACTTAACACATTCATCGATGATTATCGCAATGTGGAAATCCAGGGATTTACAAGGGACGATCGAGAGGAATATGTCCATAAATTCTTTGGAAATAAAGAAGATGCAGATAATGTTTTCAGTATAATAAAAGACAATGATATTCTGTACACCATGTGTGCCGTCCCCATCACATGCTGGATTGTCTGCACTGTAATGAAACAAGAAATAAGAAAAGATTTGGGTTTAATTCGGTGTCATACAATGACTTCAATTTACCTTCTCTACCTGGAGGTTTTACTAAACCATCACAGCAAGAAGGAGCAGTCTGTACACAGGAAACAAACCTGTCTGAAGAAGCTGTGTGCTCTGGCCAATCAGGGACTTCTGAACCAACAAATCTTATTTGAGAAGAAAGATCTAGAAAGACATGGACTTTCTCTGGATGAGGTGGAGTCTGTATTTCTGAATGAGAACATCTTTCATTGGGACGTCCGCAACCAGACCTCCTACAGCTTCATCCACCTGAGTGTACAGGAGTTCCTTGCTGCTCTCCATTATGGGATGGATGATGGGTCGGGGTCTATGGAAGGTACTTTCCTCCCGGAGATCTGTGAAGGGGAATCTTTCCATGACTTCAGTTCAGATTACTCACATTTAGCATTATCTGTACAATTCCTGTTTGGTCTCTTAAATAAAAATCTGGTGAAGACATTCTCAGAGAGCACAGGAATCACCATCTCACTCCGAGCAAAACCTGCAATGAGAAAATGGGCCATGAAGCGCAGTGATCAGATTTTCTATGCTCAGGCCATCTTCCGTCTGTATGAGACTCAGGATGAGGTCTTCATTAGGAGAGTCATGTCTGGTTGTACAGATTTGGAGCTGTGGGGCTCATATACTGATCACTTGTGGATGGGCAGGAATTATTCTAAGCAGCTGAATTATTGCTTGAAGACTTTGAAGAGAGAAACTTTTCAGTCTTTACAGTTTGTAGAACTCACTGTGGGTCCAGAATGCCAGAAACTTCTATCTTCATTCCTACACAGGAGTCAGAAGGTCGGGTAAGTGAGTGTGAGGGTATCCTAACTGAATTCAGAGAATGGGCAGGAACCTGCATACAGTACAGTATAACAGTGATTATCAGACATGTTCTCCATGTACCACACTTTTTACAAGTCCTGGGAATTCACACTTTCCTCAGCCCTAAGCCCTGGTTCACACTACAGCAATTTTCCAGCGACATTCTGATGACATGTAAAGTCGCAGGTCAGGTGAAAACACAAAGATTTTATTGGATGTTGTCTTAATTGCTGCGATTTGAGTCACTGCAACAAAAGAAAATACTTCCTGCACTACTTTTGGGTGATTCTTGTGCTGCACGACTCCCATAGACTTCAATGTAAAATCCCCAGAAATTCGTTCATTTGTCTGAATGTTTAAGACTTTGCTGCGACTTCTGAGGCTTCTTTACCCCTCACCTCTCCTCCCTGGTCATCCTTGCTGCCTAAAATCTTCCTCCCAAGCACATCCCAGTCACACCTGAGCGTAATGGAAATGCACATTCCCACTTCCATTATTTGTGTATTTTTCATGTGTAAGCACACATTGTGTATAGGGAGCCCATTCACTGGAATTTTCTGCCCTACATGCAACAAACACCTCAAAGTAGATCAAGAATCTTCTCAGTCATGGAGCGTCATGGCAGCAAAACATGAGTCTGCTAACTGTGATTGGGGTGTCATTAACAATTAGCCGACATTCATATCTGTGTGTTTCCGAATACGAGGCAACCCACACAGAAAAAGTCACACCTGGCTGGGAAGTTGTAGAGCAAAGTCAAGCTGGAAGTCGCTGCGACTTTCATGTTGTGCTGTGTGAACCAGAGCTAAATGGTGGTTCCCACATATCACCTTCTACCAATCACATCATTTACATCGTATTAACCCTTTCCCTGCCCCCCAATTATACCATTTATCACACAGAACATTTGGAGGGAAAGCTTCGTGTTCAGAGATCTGGGGGAGGGAAATAATGCCAGGGGTGTGACATCATCATCCCAACATTGGAGGGACCAATTGTCTGCAGAAGTGGGCGGAGAGGGGAATGTCTGGACTGCATTTTATATCTGGAACCAAAGTGGTGTTCCAGGATTTTTCAGAAGCTGAATGCAGACCCCTGTGTAGGTAGGCTGGAGACCCCATATACATATCAGGGGCCTCCTTTAAGTTTTGTCTGGAGTGTGACTTCAAAGATCACTGATAGCCACCAATGAGAAGTCCTCATCAGGTCCAGTATGAGACTGTAGAACCAGAGGGAAGGCAGCCATGTGGAAGGGAAATGTTGGGTGTTACATTGTTATTCTTGGTGTCAGAGGTCATACATTCTTGCTGGTAATTATTATCTCATTATTGGTTTTTAGATTTTGGGAATGTACTATTTCCAGTAAAGATTGTCCGGGAGAGGACAAAGCAGAAGAAAAAGAAGATTCCTTCTTTTTAAGATATAGAAGGATGGTTGAGGTTTCTCTTTCCATTGTGATCCCCTCTTCAAGATATGAATGGAAGTCTGATTCTCTTTCCTTTCTGATGAACCCGGAGAGTAAAATTCAGGAATTAGAGTAAGAGAAATGTGTGATCTGCAGTGATGGGGAAATGTGACGTCTTGTGATTGTTCCCGTCTCTCAGTGTTTCCTTCTATCTCTGGGTGTCCTCCATCCTCACCCATGTAGAATCTTCCATCACCTGTCCTCTTCTCATGTCTTCTCCTCTCTCTGAGGGAATCTTTCTCTTTGTAATCTCATCCACGGGATTTGGGGTTCCTCTTATAGTAGAACAGTGACCAGGCTATGTACATATGGAATAACCATCCATATTCCTAACAAGCAGGACATAGGATGGAATAGACCCCCTTAGGACTCGCTCACACATCTGATGATTATGTAGAAGGAAGCAATGCTCAGTAACACTTCTATGTCATTTATGATGTGTCTTCATTGTGTTTATGAAGCTCTGAAAACACTATCAGAATGCTGGAGAAATGTCCGGGGGAGGGTTTTCTCCTCTAGTGGGAGGAGCCTAAAGGGGAAGTGATGTAGAGGAAATGATCTCCTCTGATATGTGGATTTCGGATATATTACAATAATTCTATAAAATGAAAACCAGCCGCCATGTCATCATATTCACTATCGCTCTCCTGCCCCCTAGAGGACAGATTTCCCGGTCTGAGGATAATACCCCCTTGGTGCCTTGTTACCAGATCTGTTTTATTTGTATGTGTCACAATAGCTTGGATACTCGGGTCATTAATTGTTTATTAATAATAACATGTAATATATCCTCACATAGAATCACAATATATCCATGTAAGAATGCACAGAGCGGCTGGCGACCCTCCTCTCCTTCATAACAGTATAGCAGCAGCTCTCCCAGTGTATCTTACAGGCGTGATGATGTCTCCACCTTACACGTTACGCCCTAGGTGGGGCTTCATCATGTATATTTGGGTTGTTTGTTTAAAATGTGTAAATATTAACACTTTTAGTGTCACTACACATCACCAATCATAAGTGGCCAACCACACAGTAGGTTTTTTACATGTACATAGTATGCTAAAGTTTGGGTGGTCTCACTCATCATGCTGCAATATTGAACACTTTGAATATATCTTACTTATATTGTTTTTTCTAACACTGTAATTGTCACGTACCTGACAGAAGAGCCTGATATGCAGGGAGCGGCCTCTCTTACTCCTCTGATTCTGGCCGCCTAATAGAGCAGACAGGAGGCGCAGAAGTGCAGAGTTGCACGAGTGCCTGATGGGTCGTCTTCCTGGAACTGGGAACAGCAGCAGGGGGCACGGTGCTTGAGCAAGATTCTCCAGCTGGCGGAAGAGGCGTGTTAAGCAGACCGGGTCATACACTGGCGGGAACGTCAGGAGCAGAAGCGGAGGCAGAAGCATAGTCAGGACACAGGCCGGTTCGGCAACGGGCTGGCAGCGTGGTAGTAGAAGGAGCAGGCAGGTGCAGAGGTCAGAACAAGCCAGGTCAGGGGCAGGCAGCAGGTAACAGAGTCAAACCAAGCCAGGTCGGTAAACAGGTACAGGTTTTAGAAGTAAGCAGGCAGGAACACACGGGAACGCTGTAGAATGGACAGCACTGGATGCAAGCACAGACCAAGTTTAAATAGCCTCTTGGTCATGTGCACACAGGTGAACCGAAGGTGTTCTGGCAGAGGCTGAGGTCACAGGTCAACTTCTCCATCGGCCATCTTGAGTACTGGCTGGTCTTCCCTGACATTGCCCCCCCCAACGGGCAGCCTCCGGATGCCCAATCTGGCTACTTTGTCAGTATAGGTCCTCTTAAAGGTTTGGATCAGTTCTTGGGCATGAATGTTGGTTTCAGGTTCCCACGAGTTGTCTTCAGGATCGTAACCTCTCCACTTAATAAGGTATTGAACCTGATCTCTCCTTCTCCTACAATCTAAAATCGCCTCTATTTCAAATTCCTCTTCGCCGTCTATTACCACGGGTTCGGGTTGCTCTGTATTCCGATCCGGAAAAGAGTTACGGATGGCGGGCTTCAGTAAGGCTATATGGAACACAGGGTGGATCCTGAAGGTCTCCGGTAATTTCAGTTCATAGGCGACATGGTTAATCCGCCTCTTTACAGGGAAAGGTCCCACAAATCTGGGGCCTAATTTCCTCGAGGGACAGGCTGATTTCAGGTTAGTTATGGCTAGCCAGACTTGGTCCCCCAGGTTCAGGATCAACTCCCCTCTTCTCTTCTTGTCGAAGATCTGTTTATTGTAAGCCTGAGTCTTGGCCATCGTCTCTTGTAACAATTTGTTGTTGGAGTTAAAGAAATCCAACGTTCGAGTACAGCGGGTACAGGGCATTCTGGAATGTTATTAAACAGAAAGGAAGGATGAAAACCATAGTTTGCAAAGAAAGGTGGAAATGATCAGGCCCAGGAACTGGATACTCTGGCGTTCAAACTCGTACTTCTCGGGTTTGGCGTACAATCCATGTTGTCGAAGGTGAGTTAATACGCTTCTGACATGTCTGCGGTGGTGATCTAAGGAGGAAGAAAAGATTAGCATATCATCAAGGTATACAATAACGAATAGGTCCAGGATAGAGAGGGTAAAAAAGGGGGAGGGGTATCCCTATATATCAAGAATAATGTACAAGCGAATGTGAGAGATGACATCACTGAGGGAGCTAGAGAGGAGGTGGAATCCTTATGGGTAGAGCTCCAAAGGGAAGAAGCTAAGGGGAAAATAATACTGGGAGTATGCTATAGGCCCCCTAACCTGAGGGAGGAAGTGGAGACGGATCTCCTATCACAAATTGGATTAGCAGCAAGGATGGGAAGTGTTATCATAATGGGGGATTTTAATTATCCAGACATAGACTGGGCGGAGGGAACCGCGCATTCATTTAAGGCTCGCCAGTTCCTTAATGTCTTGCAGGACAATTTTATGGGTCAGATGGTAGACGCACCAACTAGAAATAAAACATTACTGGATCTACTGATTACCAACAATACAGACCTGATCACAGATGTGGAAATACGGGGCAATTTAGGTAACAGCGATCACAGGTCAATTAGTTTCAGTATAAATCACACAAATAGGAAACATGAAGGGAACACAAAGACACTGAATTTCAAAAGAGCCAACTTCCCTAAACTACAAACCTTGCTAAAAGGCATAAATTGGGATAAAATATTAGGAACAAAGAATACGGAGGAGAGATGGGTTTGCTTTAAGAGCATATTAAATAAGGGCATTAGCCAATGTATCCCATTGGGTAATAAATTTAAAAGAGCGAAGAAAAATCCTGGATGGCTTAACTCCAATGTAAAAATGCATATAAAAGCAAAGGAGAAGTCCTTCAAAAAATACAAGGTTGAGGGATCATCCTCAGCATTCAGACTTTATAAAGAATGCAATAAGAAATGTAAGGGTGCAATTAGGATGGCTAAGATAGAACATGAAAGACATATAGCGGAGGAGAGCAAAAAAAATCCCAAGAAATTATTTAAGTATGTAAACAGTAAAAAAGGGAGGACAGACCATATTGGCCCCATAAAGAATGAGGAAGGACATCTGGTCACAAAGGATGGGGAGATGGCAAAGGTATTGAATTTATTCTACTCCTCAGTCTTCACGAGTGAATCGGGGGGCTTCAGTAACCAAAAACTGCAGTGTTTATCCTCATGACACAACACAGGAAGCACCTCCATGGTTAACAGAGGACAGAATTAAAATTAGAGTTGAGAAACTTAACATTAATAAATCACCGGGACCAGATGGCTTGCATCCGAGGGTACTCAGGTGATTGCCAGACCGTTGTTCCTAATTTTTACAGACAGTCTATTGACTGGAATGGTACCAGCTGATTGGAGAAAAGCCAATGTAGCACCAATATTTAAAAAGGGCCCAAAAAACATCCCTGGGAATTACAGACCAGTTAGCCTAACATCAATAGTATGTAAACTCTTGGAGGGAATGATAAGGGACTATATACAAGATTTTAGTAATAAGAACAATATCATTAGCAGTAATCAGCATGGATTCATGAAGAATCGTTCTTGCCAAACCAATCTATTAACCTTCTATGAGGAGGTGAGTTGCCATCTAGATAAAGGAAGGCCCGTAGACGTGGTGTATCTGGATTTTGCAAAAGCATTTGACACAGTTCCCCATAAACGTTTACTGTACAAAATAAGGTCTGTTGGCATGGACCATAGGGTGAGTACATGGATTGAAAACTGGCTACAAGGGCGAGTTCAGAGAGTGGTGATAAATGGGGAGTACTCAGAATGGTCAGGGGTGGTTAGTGGGGTTCCCCAGGGTTCTGTGCTGGGACCAATCCTATTTAATTTGTTTATAAAGACCTGGAGGATGGGATAAACAGTTCAATCTCTGTATTTGCAGATGATACTAAGCTAAGCAGGGCAATAACTTCTCCGCAGGATGTGGAAACCTTGCAAAAAGACCTGAACAAATTAATGGGGTGGGCGACTACATGGCAAATGAGGTTCAATGTAGAAAAATGTAAAATAATGCATTTGGGTGGCAAAAATATGAATGCAATCTATACACTGGGGGGAGAACCTCTGGGGGAATCTAGGATGGAAAAGGACCTGGGGGTCCTAGTAGATGATAGGCTCAGCAATGGCATGCAATGCCAAGCTGCTGCTAATAAAGCAAACAGAATATTGGCATGCATTAAAAGGGGGATCAACTCCAGAGATAAAACGATAATTCTCCCGCTCTACAAGACTCTGGTCCGGCCGCACCTGGAGTATGCTGTCCAGTTCTGGGCACCAGTCCTCAGGAGGGATGTACTGGAAATGGAGCGAGTACAAAGAAGGGCAACAAAGCTAATAAAGGGTCTGGAGGATCTTAGTTATGAGGAAAGGTTGCGAGCACTGAACTTATTCTCTCTGGAGAAGAGACGCTTGAGAGGGGATATGATTTCAATTTACAAATACTGTACTGGTGACCCCACAATAGGGATAAAACTTTTTCGCAGAAGAGAGTTTAATAAGACTCGTGGCCACTTATTACAATTAGAAGAAAAGAGGTTTAACCTTAAACTACGTAGAGGGTTCTTTGTTGTAAGAGCGGCAAGGATGTGGAATTCCCTTCCACAGGCGGTGGTCTCAGCTGGGAGCATTGATAGCTTCAAGAAACTATTAGATAATCACCTGAATGACCGCAACATACAGGGATATGTAATGTAATACTGACACATAATCACAGACATAGGTTGGACTTGATGGACTTGTGTCTTTTTTCAACCTCACCTACTATGTAACTAAGTCTCTGAGGACGTCATTAATGAAGTGCTGGAAAGTGGCCGGGGAGTTATAGAGTCCGAAGGGCATCATGAGATACTCAAAATGCCCAAATCGTGTGCGGAAGGCAGTCTTCCACTCATCACCTTCTCGAATGCGCACCAAATTATAGGCGCCCCGAAGATCCAGTTTGGTAAATATGGTAGCGGAACCAGGTCTCTGAAAAAGTTTGGGAACTAGTAGAAGTGGATAAAGGTTCTTCACTGTAACCTTGTTGAGCTCACGGTAATCCACACAGGGACTTAATGAATGATCCTTTTTCTCAACAAAGAAAATCCCCGCCCCAGCTGGAGACGTAGAAGGGCGGATGAACCCTTTCCTTAGATTGTCGTTGATGTAGTCCTTTAGCGCTACCAGCTCGCTTTCAGACAAGGGGAAAATTCTCCCAAAAGGGACTTCGGCTCCCGGAAGTAACTCTATAGGGCAGTCGTAAGACCGGTGAGGAGGGAGGATCTCTGCCCCTTTCTTGCTAAACACGTCTAGAAAGTCATGGTAGGCTGGGGCAAAAGCTGACTGGTTTCAGAGTTCGTGTCCAGGCATAGCAAACAGGTACACCACAGGGGGTCTGTAAGCAGTACTGGGTGCAGTAGGAAGAAACAAAGTTAATTCTTTCTTTAGACTAATCGATATGGGGGTTATGGGCCCTCAGCCAAGGCATACGGAGGATGACCGGGAACAGAGGGGAAGCGATGGCGTCCAGACGCAGTAGTTCTTGGTGGTCCTTGGAAATGGTGGTAAGCAGAGGGATGGTCTTGTGGGTGACTGCTCCGGATTTAATAGTGGAGCCATCGACCAAGTGAACTGAGAGCTTCTGTGCCTTAGGCTGCAAGGGGATGTGATGTTCGGCAGCAAAGGTCAAGTCCACAAAACAGCTTCAGGCTCCGGAGTCAATTATGGCAGTAGTCTGAATAGTCCTTCCTGGCAGCTGTAAAGAGATGAGAAAAGTAAGGTGAGTGGGATTGTTAAGCGAGCTTGGAGTCAGCAAGGCAGAAGTAGTAGAGAAGGACTTACGAGGTTTCACTGGGCAGGACCTCACATAATGTCCGGATCCCCCGCAGTATAGGCACAGGTTCTGCTGGCGACGGCGTTGTCACTCTTCGGTGGAGAGAGAGGGATGCAGCAGGCCGAGCTGCATAGGTTCTGGAGCGTCAGGAGTCGGAATGGCCGGAGCAGGTGGGGCTGGATTGAATGAACTGGGTACCCGGGGTAACATCCATACCGGACGGGATGGAGCTGCCGCTCTCTCTAGTCTTTGTTCTCTCAGCCAGTGATTGATCTGAATGGATAGATCAATCAGGGTTTCAAGGGTAGAGGGTACCCCTACCCGCACTAACTCGTCCTTGAGCAGTTCGGAGAGGCCCATGCTGAATTGGTAGAGTAGGGCGGCGTCGTTCCAATTCATGTCAAATGCCCATCGTCTAAATTCTGAGACATAATCTTCCACCGCCCTACAACCCTGTTGGAGTGCATGAAGGGCTGCTTCTGCTGAAGCCGTCTGCTGGGAATCTTCATACAGCTGGGCCATGGCACTGAAGAATGTAGTTTAGTCCAATAAACATTCGGCCTTCTGTTCCAGGAGGCGGTGGGCCCAGGACTGTGGCTCGCCTTGCAGCAAGAAAATCACAAAGCCGACTTTTGTAGCTTCCAAAGAGAAGGTGCGGGGTTGAAGGGCGAAGTAAAGTTCACATGCGTTCCGGAACGCTCTAAACTTGCAGGAACCGGTCTGGGGTTGGTACCCTGGGCTCAGGTGGAAGCATAACCACTGCAGGAGCAGGAGAGGATCCTTGGGAGGAAGTGGATGCTAATGATGGTCTCTGAGGGGTGGCAGAGTCCATCAGAGTCTGTAGGCATCCTTCCAGCTGAGTGTAGCCTCGCTGTAAGTCTTTGACAGCTTGTGCCAGGCCGGCCAGGTGCTGGCAAAGTTCATCCATGGGAGAGGGTCCCTGCGCAGGCTCAGACATGGCTGTCTGTTACTGTCACGTACCTGATGGTAGAGCCTGATATGCAGGGAGCGGCCTCTCTTACTCCTCTGATTCTGGCCCCCTAATAGAGCAGACAGGAGGCGCAGAAGTGCAGAGTAGCATGAGTGCCTGACGGGTCGTCTTCCTGGAACTGGGAACAGCAGCAGGGGGCACGGTGCTTGAGCAGGATTCTCCAGCTGGTGGAAGAGGCAGGTTAAGCAGACCAGGTCATACACTGGCGGGAACGTCAGAAGCGGAGGCAGAAGCATAGTCAGGACACAGGCTGGGTCGGCAACGGGCTGGCAGCGTGGTAGTAGAAGGAGCAGGCAGGTGCGGAGGTCAAAACAAGCCGAGTCAGGTGCAGGCAGCAGGTAACGGAGTCAAAGCAAGCCGGGTCAGTAAACAGGTACAGGTATCAGAAGTAAGCAGACAGGAATACACGGGAACGCTGTAGAACGGACAGCACTGGATGCAAGCACAGACCAAGTTTAAATAGCCTCTTGGTCATGTGCACACAGGTGCACCGAAGGTGTTCTGGCAGAGGCTGAGGTCACAGGTCGACTTCTCCATCGGACATCTTGAGTACTGGCTGGTCTTCCCTGACAGTAATATTCCTGTATAGTTGTGCTGAAACACGTATGGATTGTTTAAACATTTGAAATAAAAATCCTATTTTTCGGTTTAGGGAGTCTCACTCACTTGTAGTGCTGCACAGTTCTCTTTCTATGTATTTGGTGTTGGATTTTGTGGATGAATCCTTCTGTGTTCAGCTGATTAGTATATATAATTGTAAGAGGTTTTTGGCTGTGCAGTGACACATTTCCTGCCTGGCACTGTCAGTATTGCCGGCTGGTTGGTGATTTTGCCGGCACACAGAAGCTATTGGAGTTACCACACGGCTGTTCTGTCCTACTTCTGACCAGAGCAGATCTGTCCTACTTCTCTATTATTTCCCAGTGCGTTCTGGGATACCTGAGCCTCCGCTGTCTGTCCTCCAATGCCCAGCGATTATTGGACATCACTATGAAATGAATGGAGGCGACTGACAAGCGTGGATATCTCATGACAGCGACATGCGGCTTCATTTATAACACGACACAACGATACCGCACCTGTCTGACCAGCACTGTGTGCTGCTATTGTAATATTCATGGCAGGCATGGAAGGCGGTTATCAGGCTTTAGAAATGCTGAATAAATGTCACATAATCACATGGTACTGACACACGTGTGACCGAGACCTCACTGACCTCTGTAGCTACAGACACCATGGATCAATTCGTCCTCAATTTTCACACAATATCCAGTGAGGTCCCTCGTGGGTTTCAGCAATCTGCTCCCCCTCCCCTCCCCCTCTGAGTCATTCAGTTATGAAGGGAAATTATAGCTTGAGCTACTGATCTCTGTAAATAACATGGATTGTATAGTGATCCGGGATGGACAAGCAGGTAAACATGTGGAAAAGAGATTTCAGCTCCACCTGCTGGCTGAATATGAAAATGCTAATTATTTATATACAATATTTCATATTTACAAATTTATGAATGGAATGTTTTGTCCCGACCATAATAAAGACAGAAAACATGATCCATTCCTCTGAAGGCAAAGACCTCAGACAGTTCTCACTTCTGTACAAAAGGCCGTCCCATAACCAGTACAACTCATACTCCAGAAATATCATCTGTCATTGTCTCCCTTCTGCAAGATAGGAGTTATAAATCCTGGAAAGTTACCCCTCCCCCATCACTAGAAGAAATGATGAACATCCCTAACTTCCATCCCGTTTCTGAGTCCTAGTCTGCCATAAAAAGTCCCAAGGCTTCCTCTGCCAATGGCTCCCCCTGCTGTGTCTGAGCCAATGAGGAGGGAGAGAGCCTCTGCTCTTGTGCACATTGCTGGATGGAGATCAGGCTCAGGTAAGTATTGGGGGATGGGGGGAGCTGCATGCAGAAGATGTTTTACCTTAATACAGAGAATGCAGAAAATACATTAACCGGTTCCTGACCAGCCGCCACAGTTGTACTGCGACAGGTTGGCTCTCCTGTGCGAATCATCATCATTGTACATCGGTCACATACGTGGGTAGGGGGGACGCGTGGGGATGACAGCCATGCAGACCAATTTGATGCAGTGTGCGGCGTGTGGTCTGAGCACTGACAGGCTGACCCCCACCCCTTCCACCCCTGCAGCAATGCTGGCAGCACTCATACGTCTGTTTCCCAAAAAAAACCTCTGGATATGACGCTGAGCACGTGACCTCAACTTCTTTGATGGGCCATGGCGAGCCCTGTTCTGAGTGGAACCTGTCCTGTTAAACCACTGTATGGTCTTAGTCACCGTGCTCAGTTTCAGGGTCTTGGCAATCTTCTCATAGCCTAGGCCATCTTTATTTAGAGCAACAATTCTTTTTTTCAGATCCTCAGAGAGTTCTTTGCCATGAGGTGCCATGTTGAACTTCCAGTGACCAGTATGAGAGAGTGAGAGCAATAACACCAAATTTAACACACCTGCTCCCCATTCACACCTGAGACCTTGTAACACTAATGAGTCGCATGACACCGCAAAGGAAAAATAGCTAATTGGGCCCAATTTGGACATTTTCACTTGGGGTGTACTCACTTTTGTTGCCGGCAGTTTAGACATTAATGGCTGTGTATATAGGAAAAAACTGCATTAGCTCTATATAACAATCTTGATTTAAATATTCAAAAGTATATTGAAAATATCAAAGTCCAAAAAGCAGCAGCATATAGCAAAATGCACAAATTAAATGGAAAAGAGAAGCTGCGCTATATAAGGGTGCGCTAGATATTTCTGCACCATGTAATGCAGATGCTGGCGATGTTTGTTGGAACCTATCAGACCTTGGCGCTGAGGACTGAAATTTTTTTTAAAGGCATTAGTTGGCCGGCCACCTTCTCCGCCGCTTTTCCTCTGACCAAATGAAGCCCCAGAAACACGTTGTCCAGCTCCAGGAAATGGAAACCTCCCGGGGTCTGGAAATGTATTACACAAACTTTTCTTCAAGGTATCCTGAAGATATTTCATCCTCTGCTCCCTCTGCGAAGGCAGGATGAGTTCTGCAACCTTACCCTTGTAACGTGGATCAAGAGGGTTGCCAGCCAGTAATGATCCCTTTCTATAATACCACAAATCCTAGGGTCCTTTTGCAGGCTTTGCAGAATCAGGGAGGCCTTGAAGCATAAGTTTGCAGAGGCATTTGATTCTGAGTCCTTGTCAGTGGCGGAGATAATGTTGGTGCCATTGTCGCATACAACCATTCCTGGCTGAAGCTGGCGTGGCATCAACCACCTCTGAGCCTGCCCCTGCAGAGCTGACAGAATCTCTGCCCCAGTTTGGCTCCTGTCCCCTAGGCAGACCAACTGAAGCATCGCATGACATGTTTTTGCCTGACTTCTTGCTTAGCCCCTTCAGCGTTTAGGGAGCACTGCTGGCTCAGAGGACAATTCTGCAGAAGATGTCATGGAGAAAGAAGAAGAGGAGGGAGGGGAGCATACAGATGTTGTGGCAGAATCACCACTAGCTTTTTGGAGGCGTGGTGGCGGCGGAACAAGCTCCAACTCTGAACCCTGTCCTGCATCCTTCCCAGCTGCCAGCAGTTACCCAGTGTGCCGTGAAGGAAAGGTAACATCCCTGCCCATGCCTGCTGGACCATGAGTCAGCGGTAATATGATCATTTCTGCTGACCGCCCTGTCCAAAGAGGCCAAAACATTGCCTTCAACATGACAGTAGAGAGCCAGATTGGCCTTACATGAAAAGAAATGCCATTTTGGAACCTGCCACTGTGGTACAGCACATTCCACAAATTCATGAAAGGGGGCTGAGTCTACCAGCTGAAAAGGCAGCAGTTGCAGTGCTAGCAATTTGGCCAAGCTAGCATTCAGACACTGAGCATGTGGATGGCTGGGACTGAATTTCTTTTTATGGTTTAGCAACTGGGGTAGGGAAATTTGCCTGCTGAAATCAACTGTGTTGTACTGCTAGCAGATTGACTGCTAGTACTTGTGACACCTAGTGCTATACTTTCATTCCTCTCAGTGCAGGTTTATGAGAGGACTGGAGGTAGGGCTTTTTTCTCAGAGAATAGGTGCAGGAACTCCCCCTTTCTGAGTCACCCCTTTTCTCTGCCTCTACCCACCTCCGAGCACCCTCTACCTACCTCCCATTACTACCCTTTTAGAGAATAGAGAACCAAGTATCATTTTGTGGTGATAAGCAATATGTATGGAATTTGTTAATGATAACAAGAAAAGCAGTAAAATATATCCCCTGTAGTCAGTATCAATAAAGCCCCCTCTAGCAACAATAGATCCTCCATTAACAATGGGCCACCCAAAACAAAATCCCCCGGCAGCAAAAGCAGATCTCCTCACAGCCAGCATCAACAGATTCTCCAGCAGCCAGCAACAATAGTCCCCTCCCTCAACAGTAGATCTCTCCCAGCCATAATTGACCTCTCAGGGAAATAAGACCCACCCCCAGCAACAATAGGTCCCCCACCAGTAAGAATAGACCCCCCTGCAAAAATAGATCCCTTCCAGGTAGAATAGATCCCTCAGCAGCCAGCATCAATAGACCCTGCAGCACACCCCAGCCCCCCTTACCATTACATACAGTCAGTTCTGGAGGTGCCGGAACTGTGTTCCCCCACGTTCCTGCTGAAAAAAAGCCCTGACTGGGGGTATAGTAGGGTTTGAGATCCCAGAAGAGGAGCAAGGAGAAGTCCGCCTTTTTCTATGATGTGGGCCTTTCAGGTGCTGCTGCCAACGGACTCAATGGCAGGTCATCATATGTCTGGTCAAGAATGTGGTGCCCAAGCGGCTGCTGTTCTGGCCATGCTTGATCTGCTTCAGACATAGCTTGCAAACAGCAATGATGCGATCTGCAGCACACATGTCGAAAAAGGCCCACACCAAGGAACTTTTAAAAGTCCGCAGGGAGTCAGCAGTGCCCTGCACCTGCTGAGCTCTGAGGTGTGATGCAATAGGGTGGCTGCCCTTAAGCTGACCCGTGGAGGACATCCTGCCTCATTGGAGTTGTGCCTCCTCCTCCTCACTTTGCTCCTCTCTTCTTTCAGGCACTCAAGTATGGTCAGTGACCGCAACATCCCCTCCCTCCTCATCTCTGGAGCAAACTTGGCAGTATGCTGCATCTTAGTGAACATGACTGCCAGTTTCTTGTCATTCTGTGGCACCCCTCTCTCTAGGCTCACGTTACTACCTTCCTCCACCTGGGAACCAACATCGGAGCCTTCAAATTGCTGCGCATCCCTCCATCCTAATTTTAGTGATAATTTTCTTGTTATCTAGCCGCCTATGAATACATGATGATATTTTCTGTTCATATTTATCTGTTTGAAATAAACACTGTAAAAGGGCTCATTCAACAGGCTACGCGCCTTTCTTATCTCTTTTGCTTTGGCAGCTGCGTTGGAAGGCAAACTACTATGAGCCTGGGTGACAGAGGATAAGGAAGACGAGGACGGCTTTGTTATCCACTCCACCAACTCTTCTGCATGTTGTGGCTCAATAACACAGCCAGAAGCAGACAAAAGGGACAAGCGTGCCCTACGGCCACCTGCAGAGGATGCACCATGTCCATGACCACCACTGTTGACTGTAGACACAGAGGCTGCTTGCCCTCTTTTAGTGGCCTGTGAGCGTCTGCCTCTCCTTGGTTGCCTTCCGGACATGATGGGGATTTTTTCTTTTCACACTACACTGTATTATATACTGTGTACACCGCCTGCACTGTATTATATACTGTGTACACCACCTGCACTGTATTAGAAACTGTACACACTGTATTATATACTGTGTACGCCGCCTGCACTGTATTAGAAACTGTACACACTGTATTATATACTGTGTACACCGCCTGAAGTGTTTTAGAAACTGTACACCACCAAATGCACTGTATATATAGGCTACACTGAATGCAGAGTGTATGTGTATATATATATATATATATATATATATATATATATATATATATATATATATATATATATATTTTTTTAATATATCTAATCGCCAGGGCTTCCCCCAAAGACTTGTAGATTCCCGACTTAGACAGGGGGGGGAGAGCCTGCTTGAAGTGTAATAAATTGCTTGCATTGAAGTGGGACACACAGAATGTTTTTGTTCTATCCTTCATTCACACAGATACAACAGTCCAAATTCCAACACCGACTGGTGTTGTTCAGAAGCCCCTCTGTGTCCACGAATACAACCTTAACATGGGAGGGGTGGACTTCAAGGACCAGATGATGGTGTCGTACTTAATTGCCCATAAAACCAGACGCTGGTACAATAAAGTGTCTGCATACTTATTTCAATTGGCTCTGCTGAACTAAATGTGCTATACAAAGCGTCAGGATGAACTGGATCCTTCCTAAAATTCCAGGAAGAGATCATCACAGCCCTTTTGTTTCCAGACGGTGCTGTGCCCAACTTCCCAATGCAAATGCAGTGAGCCGGCTGCATGAGAGGCATTTTCTGGATGTCCTCTGTGGTACCCCTACTAAAAGAACACCCCAAAGAAGATGTTGTGTCTGTAGAAAATGCAGATATAGGCGTGACACCCGTTTTTTTTGTCCCTTCTGTCCTGACCAACCTGGTCTCTTTTTCTTTTATTATTCTTTATTGGTTTTATAAAAACATACAATTTCTCTCCAATTTACAAACAGTAATAGGACTAGTTATCCGATAAGTCCTTACAGCAGTCAATTATGGAGACATTAAAAGTAATTCCTCCACCTTGCTTTTAAATCCCTCTTTTCCCCCCTGCAGTCTGCCTGCTCCCCACCCCCCCACCACCCCCCAAGAACCCCCCCCCACCCACCTGTCCCAATCAGTAACCTTAGGAAAGGGTGCTTGAACAATCTAGTATGTTGTCACAATACCAACTGCTAGGCAGGGCTGCCCTATTTCTCTTACACTACCCCACTACACTTCTAGATACTCCTCAACAGGGATCTCTTTTAAATTTAAATACAGCTCAGAGGGAGATGCCCGACCATTGCAACCAGGGTCTCCATATCTTTATGAATTTACCATAAAATAATATAAAAGAGTGCGCTTACAATCTATGCAAACAGGTGATGTTAAGGGAAAAATAAATTTGCATAACACAAAATAAATTGAAATATAGCAAACAAATGCATAAACAAAAAATACAGCAAACAAATGCATAAACAAAAAGTGTATGTGGAGTGAAAATTTCTCTAGTCATATATGTTTGACTTTAAGCATTATTAAAATCACTGCTCCTGAAAAAACTGACGTTTTTAAAACTTTTTTTTGCATTGATCCATGTCCCCTGGGGCAGGACCCAGGTCCCCAAACACTTTTTATGACAATAACTTGCATATAAGCCTTTAAAATTAGCACTTTTGATTTCTCCCATAGACTTTTAAAGGGTGTTCCACGGCATTCGAATTTGCCGCGAACACCCCAAATTGTTCGCTGTTCGGCGAACTTGCGAACAGCCAATGTTCGAGTCGAACATGAGTTACCATATTCGACTCGAATGGAATACCATATTCTCGTCTCAACTCAGTAAAGGATTTCAAGGTATTAACATCATATAACTGAGCCAGCCTGCGTATTCCGTGGCACACCCATATCATGTTTTTTTTTCCAGTGCTAACAGCTCTTGCAAGAATTTATTATGCCATATGGGTCAAAATTCAGTGGGGCCCTTATAACTCATGATCCTCTTAGCAGACTGCCAGACTTTAGTAACTAACTTATATGTTGGAGGCCCATCCTGAAGTGAGCCAGCCTCTAATGCTTCTGCCAGAGAGTTGTGTGGGTTGTCCTGCAGCATGATTTTCCCAGTGACGTTCAGCATTCCTTGGGACTCACATCCCCCTATGTGCTGTAATTGAGCCGCCAAGTAGTAACTATATGGATGGGGTACTGCCATTCCCCCTTCCCTGATGGATCGCTGTAGGGTTTGTAACCTGATCCTTGCCTGCCCTTTCTTCCATGTTAATTCTCTAAATAAGGTGTTTATTTTTAGAAACCAGTTCTTCCCAATCCAGACTGGAGAGTTATGGAGCACATACAATAGTTGTGGCATCCATGTCATCTTGACCAAGTTAACTCTACCTGCCAGGGATAGCGGGAGTTGACACCAAATATTGCTTTTCCTTTTAAATTTTACCAAAAGGGGCTAGATTATCTCTGATGTATTGAAAGGGGTCATTTGAGATGACTATACCCAGATAGCTCATCTTCTCCGTTACCCTTAACCGCAATATGCCCCCCATAGGAGCGCTGATAGTTGAGTCTATCGGCAGAAGTATTGACTTTCCCCAATTAACTATCAGTCCCGACAATCTCCCAAACCTCTCCACGAGCTGTATTGCTTTCTCTAAGGATGGCCCCATATCTCCCAAAAAGAGTAGCACATCATCGGCATATAACGCTACCCTTTCTTCCCCATTCCTCCCCCCAAATCCCTGTATACCGGGTGAGCTTCTTATTACTTCTGCTAGTGGCTCCATTGCTAGAGCGAATAGCAGGGACGAGAGCGGGAACCCCTGTCTCGTCCCTCTCTCAAGAGGCAGCCACTCCGAGTATTCGTTGTTAATCTTTAGTCTAGCGCTTGGGTGGGAATATAAGGTTTTCACCCATCTAATAAACATGGGGCCGAACCCAAATCTCTCCAGTACCCACCAGAGATACCCCCATTCCAGGCTGTCAAATGCCTTGGCAATATCCAAGGACAAGATCGCTCTGGAACCCCTGTTCCCTGTCGGGGACTGGAGGTTCAGGTATGTCCTAATGTTTACACTAGCAGATCTATTAGGGATAAACCCTGTCTGGTCTGGGTGTACTAAGCCTGAGATACATTTGTTTAGCCTGGTTGCCATTACTTTTGCCAGAATTTTAATGTCAGAGCACAGCAGTGAGATTGGTCTATATGAAGATGCATCGAGGTGATCTTTTGGCAAGTTGGCACCCTCTAAGAAACGTTCTATCTTGCACAGTTCTAGTTGTCGATGTGATTTATATAAATTTCTACAATATTCAAAAAATGTCTCTTTAACTTTCAGGGAATCAGACGTGATTTCCCCACTGAAGGTCCTAATCATAGGTATCGATGAGGAGGGGGAATTAGTCACAAAAAAGAGGAAAGTGCAACAAAAATAAGCCACGTCCATAAATCATTGAGGATACAAAATAAGGTAGTACTGAGTATTACCAGGGAGGCGGACTTTTTAGGCTAAGAAACAGTGGAGAAGATATAGCAGTATAAAAAATATAAATTTATTGAAAAATACAATATCTAAAAAACAATGACAATTGTAACATATAGCATCTATGATTATTGTGCAGTGAGCCCTTGTATGTCTACGCGTTTTACCGTTAGGCTTCCTCAGGACACGGCCAAGGTTCACAGATGAGACAGAGAAGGGAATATGTCTCTCTAAAATGAGATATAATGTAATTAGACACACATAACTAACACATAAACAAACTGTTAGCGATAAAAATCATGCGCTAAGCAACAGCGAGCATAGGAAAGAACACCAAGCCGGTACCTTAAATTGGAATGCAAAATCATGCAAGTCACGGTAGCATGAGAAAGTTCAATCAGCAGTAAGAAAGCTGAAATTAAAGCAAATGCAACCAGCGTCTATCAGCGAGAATATGCATTTGGGCAGAGAAAACTTTATAGGTTTGTTAAAGAATGAGACTTACTATATTAGATATAGCTAAATATCTCAGCAGGGGCATGTAAACAAATCCTAATTAAGGGATCAGCCATTAGAGGGCCAACACCGGATGCACCACTTAGATCCTGGATTTAGTATCAGCAATGCTGAAGGCTCAATACAATCCCATTGCTGCATCTATAAGCATATAATGACAGATTAAGCTAAATATATTAATCTCATGTAGAAATTTTACTGCAGCAATGGTGATAGCATATAGGGGCGTTTGATGCAGCAAGGGCCAAGTGATAGTATATAGCTAAATACTTACATTCAGGATACAAATAATCCAGCGTGCCTGTCAGAGAGGTTACCTGGTTGGGCGCCGGTGCGCACCGGGGCGCGTTGGTGCGTGTGTTCCTGTGCATGCTGTGGCGCGTGTTCCTGGGGGCACTGGCGTGTCTGGTCTGTCCGGCCGTGGCATGTGGGGTGGCGTCTGGGCATGTGCGCATACGCACATTCGCGCCAGCGCACGTTCGCCTATGGGCGTTACCGCGGGCGTGCCTGGTAGTGCTGGCGTGCACACTGGTGTTCGGGGGCACGATCGGGCGCGTGCAGGTTGCGCGGGCGCTTTGGTGAATCGGTGCGTGCATGAGCACGGCGTTTGGCGCCAATCGGCCTATTTAAGTCTGCCTCTATTCCTGTTCGGTGCTGCCTGATCAACAGCTCTGTGCCTAAGTTCCGTAATCCTCTCTATGTTCCGTATCTCTGAAGTTTTGACCCTTTGTGACCCGGCTTGCCTTTTGGACTTCCTTGACTGCTGCCTGAACCCGACCCCGGCTTGTTTTGACCCTGCTACTGCCTGCTCCCTTGTACCTTTGCTGCCAGCCCGTTGCCGACCTCTGCCTGTGTGTG
The DNA here is from genome assembly GCF_042186555.1 of Aquarana catesbeiana. Taxonomy (NCBI): domain Eukaryota; kingdom Metazoa; phylum Chordata; class Amphibia; order Anura; family Ranidae; genus Aquarana; species Aquarana catesbeiana. The sequence goes on along the minus strand of NC_133326.1, from coordinate 734,399,903 downwards.
TGACCAGCCTAATAAGCTCCTGCTCAGCATCAGTTCCAGCGTTCCTGAGTTCTACCTGCTGCTTGAAAGATCACCTTTCTCCAGGATCCATACACCAGGCCCTCATACCACTCCGTACTCGCGGGCTTTCTGTCTGCTCTATCAGGGTCCCCGAGTCGGATACGTAAGGGAGCCTACCCTCTGCCCAAGCGGACTTACCTGTCTGGTAAGTGAGGGACCTGACAGTGCCCCTGGGAGACAGCAATACACTGCACACAGGACCAGCAGCAGCTGACAGATATTTATATCCTTGATCAGTCACAGCTGATCCTGAGAACTAGCATCATGTGATTCCAGGATAGCAGATTGAATTATGGGGATTGTAGGCCAACAGCAACAGAGCTTTCTGCACATATGCAGAAAGATATCCCAAAAAAAAAAAAAATATTTCTGTGAAGAGAGCTGAACGAGTACTGTTGTGTTACACTATGTGATTTATTATGCTCTGTGTCTTTAAGATTTGTTCCCTCTGTCTATCTGAACTCTTTCTCTCACTGTAGTTCTGTATATTCTCCTCCCCTTCCTCTCTCTGATTCATTATGCACAGTATACCTCATTGCTGTAACATCTTTACATGTGGCTTACAACTGCAACGTTTTTCTACCTATGGATACCCATCATTAAACGGAACATTCGAGAGGATTCATCGTCTGTCTTTCCATACAGTGAGTTATCCATTGAGTTAAGCTGTCTGAATTGATGCAAGGGATAAATAGATCACTAGGTCATGTAAGCTCTATGTGAAGCTGAAGATAAAGTTTATTGCCTTGTAGTTGAGTCAGAACAGTAGAAAAACGGAGTTCCACAGCCTAATTGCAAGATTTCTGCATACAGTACTGTTACAGAGAAGATTTACTGCCCTCATTGCAAGAAAGAATGAGACAGCAGCACATGGAATCTTCATAACCTGAGACCAGGCTGCAGGGTGTCATATTACTGCAAACAGATCCTGCCTGCTTATCACTGAGACATTGTCTGCCTGTGTCAGCCATGAGTCACCACAGCTCTCAATGTGAATACATAGCCACTCCAACACAAGACACTGAGCCAACTGACTTACCCGAATGCTCAGTCAAACCCACGTGGAAAGTGATGGAGAATTATGAAGCCTTAAGAACTGAATTGTTTAATAGATTGAAGCTATTTTGGGAAAAGATTGCTTCTGAATTAAATACAGTGTCTGTTGAAGGTGAATTACTGACACTAGAGGGCGCCATTAAACAACTCTCTATCTCTTATGAGCTCTATCAGCTTACCAGTGACAAGTTCATTAATGTCTTACAAAATTAGAACACATAACGTTCACTCAAGGAATTAAAGAATTTCAAGGTTCTTAATCTGGAAAGAGACAGTTTTATCCAGCAAACCAAATTAAAGGCAGAAGCAAAGTTAAAGCTGCTACAGGACACTGCATCTCACATATCCGTTTCCACCAGACATTCTAAAAGGTCTTCTAGAAGTCATAGTTCAAGATACTCAACACTCAGTGAGTGACTTATTAGTGCCCGCGCTGAAGCGGAAGCCAGCAAGGTGCAGGTCGCATATGCAGAAAAGAGGGCAGAGTTGGAAGCTCAAACAGCACGTCAAAGAGCAGAGTTGGAAGCTCACACAGCATATCAAAGAGCAACTATAGAAATCTTAAATGAACAGTGTAAACATGACGCAGCTATAGCAAGGCTAAGGGTTCTAGAGCAAGCTATCAGTGCAGACGAAGGTGCAAGTGAGAAAGACAGCATCAACCTAAACATAGCAGATATGGAAGATCCCCTCAAACGCACTAAAGACTATGTCCTAAGCCACTGCAGTATACACTCCATTGTCTCCAATGCTCCTGGCAACTTAGAAACTCCTTCACAGCTCCAAGTTAAAGAGGCTCCAGCAACTTCCTGCATGCAAAATCACTCCAATGCATTTCCTGACTGCCTACCTAACCTTCCTTCTTATGTCACAGAGCATCAGAGCAAGCTGCAAGCAAGTCATCAATTTCCTGTCATCGGTACAGCATTGCGTCAACGTACCATTGGAACAACCGACTTCAAGCAAGCAACTCACCTGAATGCATCTGCTGCACCATATTTACCTGTGTCCTTTAACAATAATGTCAAAGATAGTGCAATCAGCACCATTCAGCCAACAGCATCTCACATAAAGACAGAGACAACTGAGAAAGCAGAGTTTGTGAGGTACATACTTCACAGAGAGCTCACAAAGACTGGTCTTTTGATGACTAACCTGAGAACTACAGAAGTTGGAAATGTGCTTTCAGAACTGCAATCAGCGATCTTGGCATTACAGCGGCTCAAGAATTGGATCTGCTGATTAGATGGCTTGGTCCTCTATCTGCTGCATGTGTTAAGCCATTAAGATCAGTTTTCATGGACAATCCTACAGCAGGCCTCATAGCTGCATGGGAGCGACTAGAGCAAAGTTCTGGCAGTCCAGAAGCTATAGAAAATGCCTTGTTCGTGTGTCTGGAAACCTTTCCAAAGATATCTGGTAAGGACAACAAGGAGTTCCAGAGACTGAGTGACCTTCTCCTTGAGCTTCAGCTAGCCAAGGCAGACGCAAAACTACCTGGACTCAGTTACCTTGACACTGCAAGAGGGGTAAAGCCAATCGTCTCCAAGCTCCCGTATGGTGTACAAGAGAAATGGTCTGCACTAGGATCATCATACAAAAAAGTGAACAAGGTTTTCTTCCCTCCATTCTCTTTCTTCTGCAACTTCATCAGGAAAATCGCAGAGACCAAGAATGATCCAAGTTTTTCCTACGGTGAGTACAGTCTCTTCTCACCATTTTCTAAGAGTACCAGTCTTCAGGGCAACTATAGAAGCCGTAGAGGCCCAGTATCCGTGAAAAAGGCTGACGTCCTTCACACTCCTACCACAGTGGTGGCCGCGGACAGACAGAGTAAGAAGATTGAAAACCCTAACAGAGAGTGTCCCATTCACAAGAAGCCACACCCCCTCAAAAAATGTATTGGCTTCAGGAAAAAGCCTCTGGAAGAGCGTAAGGAGCTTTTAAAGACATTTAGGGTATGTTTCAGGTGCTGTGCTTCTACCGAACATTTCGCAAGGGACTGTAATGTATCGATCAAGTGCATAGAGTGTGGCTCCGAAGAGCATGTGCAAGCCCTACATCCGCTTGAGCCCAGCTCTGCACAACTTGCTAACGCTCCTTCCAGGTTAACGCATGGCGGGGAGAATACAGACCAAGTGTTTAATACAACCAGCGAAGATGGCATACTGGCTCCTTCAATGGAAGACAAAGAATTCATCAAGGTAATGGACAATGGGTTCTTTCAAGACAACTCCAATAACTGGGTAGCACCCCTACCTTTTCATCTCCCAAGAGAGAGACTGCCCAACAACTTGCAACAGGCCATCAGTAGATTCTCCTCCTTAAAACGAAACTTAAGCAGGAAACCAGAGATGCAAAGACACTTTGTGGACTTCATGCTAAATATATTTGACAGAGATCATGTAGAGCCTGCACCCCCACTAAAGGAGGGAGAAGAATGCTGGTACTTTCCATCCTTTGGTGTATATCACCCACGTAAACCAGACCAAATCAGAGTTGTCTTTGATTCCAGTGCTCAGCATGAAGGTGTTTCTCTCAACAACATGCTCCTTACAGGGCCTAACTTGAACAACAGTCTAATATGAATCTTGATTCGCTTCAGACAAGAGCCTGTAGCAGTTATGGCAGACATTCAACAGATGTTTCACTGCTTCATTGTCAGAGAAGACAACAGAAACTACCTCAGGTTTCTATGGCACAAAGACAATGACATCCACAAGGAAGTTATAGACTTTCGAATGAAGGTACATGTCTTTGGTAACAGTCCTTCTCCTGCAGTGGCAACTTATGGGCTAAGGAGAACAGCTCAGACTGGAGAAGAAGAATATGGATCTGATGCTCCTCAGTTTGTTGAAAGAAACTTCTACGTTGACGACGCACTCAAGTCTTTTCCAACCGCTAAAGAAGCGATTGATCTCCTCACTAGAACAAAGGAGATGCTGGCTACAGCAAACCTTAGACTGCACAAGATTATATCCAACAGCCAGGAACTTATGAATGCCTTTCACTCTGAGGACTATGCCACTAGTCTAAAAAAACATGATTTGGGTACAGATGTGCTTCCTGTACAGTGAAGTCTGGGTTTGTTGTGGAACATCAAACAAGACACATTCACCTTCCAAGTGTCAACTTGTGACAAACCCTTCACTAAGAGAGGAGTCCTGTCGGTGGTGAATAGCATCTATGACCCACTTGGTTTCCTTGCTCCAGTTACAATTCAAGGTAAGATTCTGCTAAGACAGTTATCTACTGAGAACATAGACTGGGATACTCCCTTACCTAGTGAGAATCAACACAAGTGGGAAAGGTGGAGACATTCTTTGAAGTCACTAGAAAAACTTTCCTGTTGCTATGTTCCAGGTTCTATTTCAACTGTTTACCGGAGGGAAATTCATATTTTCTCAGATGCATCAGTTGAAGCTATTGCTACTGTAGCCTATTTGAAGACCTCTGAAGTGAATGGGGAATCACACTGTAGTTTTGTTCTAGGCAAGGCAAAACTCACTCCCAAACCTGCACATACCATACCAAGACTTGAACTTTGTGCAGCCGTGCTAGCAGTAGAAATTGCTGAAGTCATACGAAGTGAAACGGACACTAGAATTGATTCTTTCACCTTCTATACAGACAGTAAGGTAGTAATTGGTTACATATACAACCAAACAAAAAAGTTTCATGTGTACGTCAGCAACAGGGTTGAACGTATTAAGAGATTCACCCTACCAAGTCAATGGCATTACGTTCCCACTGAACTCAATCCAGCTGACTGTGGGACCAGAGCTGTGTCATCTGATGTTCTTCTGGACAACTTATGGCTGTCACCGCCAAGCTTTTTGTGTGAGGAGTCATACTCACCCCCTGTTGACTCCATGTTGCAGACTCACAAGTCTTTACCACTCACCCATGATACTTTGTCTACCTTTCTTGCTGAAGTGTGTGCTACAGTGAACGCAAGACCTTTAGTGCCGCTATCTTCAGATCCTGATGCTCCAGTGATCCTTACTCCAGCTTCGCTCCTTACTCAAAAGATTGGGACTGCTGTAATATCTTCAAGTGAGATTGAACCCAAGGATATCTACAGGCGTCAATGGAAGCAGGTGCAGCATCTCACCAATGTGTTTTGGCATCGCTGGAGGAACGAGTATCTTCATTACCTTCAAGGTCGTAACAAATGGCAAACATAGTTACATAGTTACATAGTTACATAGTAGGTGAGGTTGAAAAAAGACACAAGTCCATCAAGTCCAACCTATGTGTGTGATTATGTGTCAGTATTACATTACATATCCCTGTATATTGCGGTCATTCAGGTGATTATCTAATAGTTTCTTGAAGCTAACAATGCTCCCCGCTGAGACCACCGCCTGTGGAAGGGAATTCCACATCCTTGCCGCTCTTACAGTAAAGAACGCTCTACGTAGTTTAAGGTTAAACCTCTTTTCTTCTAAATATAATGAGTGGCCACGGGTCTTATTAAACTCTCTTCTGCGAAAATGTTTTATCCCTATTGTGGGGTCACCAGTACAGTATTTGTAAATTGAAATCATATCCCCTCTCAAGCGTCTCCTCTCCAGAGAGAACAAGTTCAGTGCTCGCAACCTTTCCTCATAACTAAGATCCTCCAGACCCTTTATTAGCTTTGTTGCCCTTCTTTGTACTCGCTCCATTTCCAGTACATCCCTCCCGAGGACTGGTGCCCAGAACTGGACAGCATACTCCAGGTGCGGGCGGACCAGAGTCTTGTAGAGCGGGAGAATTATCCTTTTATCTCTGCAGTTGATCCCCCTTTTAATGCATGCCAATATTCTGTTTGCTTTATTAGCAGCAGCTTGGCATTGCATGCCATTGCTGAGCCTATCATCCACTAGGACCCCCAGGTCCTTTTCCATCCTAGATTCCCCCAGAGGTTCTCCCCCCAGTGTGTAGATTGCATTCATATTTTTGCCACCCAAATGCATTATTTTACATTTTTCTACATTGAACCTCATTTGCCATGTAGTCGCCCACCCCATTAATTTGTTCAGATCTTTTTGCAAGATTTCCACATCCTGTGGAGAAGTTATTGCCCTGCTTAGCTTAGTATCATCTGCAAATACAGAGATTGAACTGTTTATCCCATCCTCCAGGTCGTTTATGAACAAATTAAATAGGATTGGTCCCAGCACAGAACCTTGGGGAACCCCACTACCCACCCCTGACCATTCTGAGTACTCCCCATTTATCACCACCCTCTGAACACGCCCTTGTAGCCAGTTTTCAATCCATGTACTCACCCTATGGTCCATGCCAGCGCACCTTATTTTGTACAGTAAACATTTATGGGGAACTGTGTCAAATGCTTTTGCAAAATCCAGATACACCACATCTGCGGGCCTTCCTTTATCTAGATGGCAACTCACCTCCTCATAGAAGGTTAATAGATTGGTTTGGCAAGAACGATTCTTCATTAATCCATGCTGATTACTGCTAATGATATCATTCTTATTACTAAAATCTTGTATATAGTCCCTTATCATCCCCTCCAAGAGTTTACATACTATTGATGTTAGGCTAACTGGTCTGTAATTCCCAGGGATGTTTTTTGGGCCCTTTTTAAATATTGGTGCTACATTGGCTTTTCTCCAATCAGCTGGTACCATTCCAGTCAATAGACTGTCTGTAAAAATTAGGAACAATGGTCTGGCAATCACCTGACTGAGTTCCCTAAGTACCCTCGGATGCAAGCCATCTGGTCCCGGTGATTTATTAATGTTAAGTTTCTCAAGTCTAATTTTAATTCCGTCCTCTGTTAACCATGTAGGTGCTTCCTGTGTTGTGTCATGAGGATAAACACTGCAGTTTTGGTTACTGAAGCCCCCCGAGGAGAAGACTGAGGAGAAGAATAAATTCAATACCTTTGCCATCTCCCCATCCTTTGTGACCAGATGTCCTTCCTCATTCTTTATGGGGCCAATATGGTCTGTCCTCCCTTTTTTACATACTTAAAGAATTTCTTGGGATTTTTTTTGCTCTCCTCCGCTATGTGTCTTTCATGTTCTATCTTAGCCATCCTAATTGCACCCTTACATTTCTTATTGCATTCTTTATAAATTCTGAATGCTGTGGATGATCCCTCAACCTTGTATTTTTTGAAGGCCTTCTCCTTTGCTTTTATATGCATTTTTACATTGGAGTTAAGCCATCCAGGATGTTTGTTCGCTCTTTTAAATTTATTACCCAATGGGATACATTGGCTAATGCCCTTATTTAATATGCTCTTAAAGCAAACCCATCTCTCCTCCGTATTCTTTGTTCCTAATATTTTATCCCAATTTATGCCTTTTAGCAAGGTTTGTAGTTTAGGGAAGTTGGCTCTTTTGAAATTCAGTGTCTTTGTGTTCCCTTCATGTTTCCTATTTGTGTGATTTATACTGAAACTAATTGACCTGTGATCGCTGTTACCTAAATTGCCCCGTATTTCCACATCTGTTATCAGGTCTGTATTGTTGGTAATCAGTAGATCTAGTAAGATTTTATTTCTAGTTGGTGCGTCTACCATCTGACCCATAAAATTGTCCTGCAAGACACTAAGGAACTGGCGAGCCTTAAATGAATGCGCGGTTCCCTCCGCCCAGTCTATGTCTGGATAATTAAAATCCCCCATTATGATAACACTTCCTATCCTTGCTGCTAATCGAATTTGTGATAGGAGATCCGTCTCCACTTCCTCCCTCAGGTTAGGGGGCGTATAGCATACTCCCAGTATTATTTTCCCCTTAGCTTCATCCCTTTGGAGCTCTACCCATAAAGATTCCACTTCCTCCCTAGCCCCCTCAGTGATGTCATCTCTCACATTAACTTGTAAGTGAACATCTAAGCCTAATCTTAAGGTTGGAGATCTCATCCATCTAAAAGACAAGGAAGTTTGTTGGAATGAGTGACCTATGGGTCTTATTACCAAGGTTATGCCCAGTGACGATAACAAGGTCCAGAAGGTAGAAGTCAAGGTAAACAAGAGAGGATCCACACGAACCTTCACTCGACCAATTACTGAGTTAGTACTCCTTTTGCCAGGTGAGTGACTTATGCAAGGACTAGCCATGCTGTTGGCTCGGCGAGGAGTACATTGCTGCTATCTACAGGTTCTACCTTGAACTTTTGAATTCTTTGAAGACGTCATACGTCGGACTACATGTTCTTCAATCCTGTTAGACTTATGTTTATACTTGCTTGTTGCATGTTTTTCATTACAGGTTCCAGGACATTTAACAGTATTGGACTTATTGAATATATATATAATTGTTTATGGTTATGAAATCTAAAGATTTCAGACGGGGAGTGTTGTGTTACACTATGTGATTTATTATGCTCTGTCTTTAAGATTTGTTCCCTCTGTCTATCTGAACTCTTTCTCTCACCGTAGTTCTGTATATTCTCCTCCCCTTCCTCTCTCTGATTCATTATGCACAGTATACCTCATTTCTGTAACATCTTTACATGTGGCTTACAACTGCAACATTTTTCTACCTATGGATACCCATCATTAAACGGAACATTCGAGAGGATTCATCGTCTGTCTTTCCATACAGTGAGTTATCAATTGAGTTAAGTTGTCTGAATTGATGCAAGGGATAAATAGATCACCAGGTCATGTAAGCTCTATGTGAAGCTGAAGATAAAGTTTATTGCCTTGTAGTTGAGTCAGAACAAGTACAGCGTCCGAGCGAGAAGACCTCGCACATACGCCGGCTTTTTAGTGCATTGTGGGCATTGTAGGATAGTGCCTCTGTCCATTACTAGACTTTCAATCTGTATCGAAATAGGCAGATTGCCAGTGTTGCAGTGACATCGCTATCTAGAAAAAGCATGAATATCCAGAACTCTGCGCAATCATTGTTGTCTCAGCTATGATTAGCAAAGGTCAGCAGGTGCTAAACAGTAAAAAATCTCTTTAAAAATATACCGTGATCAGTATGCTACCCCATCGCTATCTAGAAAACGCATGAATCTCCAGTACTCTGCGCAATCATTGTTGTCTCAGCTATAATTAGCAAAGGTCAGCAGGTGCTAGATAGTAAAAAATCTCTTTAAAAAATATTGTGATCAGTATGCTGCCCCGGACATACATATCTGAGGAGCTGCATACTTGAAAGTAGATGAACAGCAGGTACTCAGCTTCAGATATTCCATCAATATCGCTCACAGGTGGATAGCGCATGATACATCATAAAAACAGAACAAAGATGCATATAACACAGTATATGAACAAAATGATACATATATATATTAGAACAATGTGTAGACCATGCATGAATTCTCCAAATCAAATTCAGTTTATGATTAATGCTCATTATGCGTACACGACATTATATCGGTATATATGTCAATATCTCCATTCAAATCATCTACCAAATCTTACAAATGATACAAATATGGACTAAGTCTGTTTAACATATGTTACCTTATCTAAAAGGAACAGAAAGGGGAAAAGGGAGGGATGGGGGGGAATAGGGAAGCAATTGAGGAGAGATACACAAGAGCTGCAAGTGAAGCAAATCGCATGGTACAACATAGGATGACTGTATTAGAGAAAGGGTTTGAAACTGATAATGTCATTCATGCCTGGATAGACCGTGGCTCATAATTTATGTATCCATTGCGTTTCACGCTGGAGTATTTTTTTTCTGCGTAGACAATGTCAAGAGCTGCAAATTTAAAAATCACAGGGTCATACATATGCTTGAATTCTACGTGATAACCCATTGTGGTGTTTAAAAGACCATTTGTAGCATAGTATACGTGGTCTTTAATTCTTCTCCAGAAGGGCCTAATGGTTTTGCCCACGTAGAAGGCTCCACATGGACAAAAGATGATGTAAATAACTCCTTGAGTTTGACATGTGATGTGGTGCCGTAGGACGTGTGTGTGTCCATTTGGAAGAGGAAACTAAGGTCCTGTCAGTAGCAAATCGCAAAAGTCGCATTTGCCACATTTAAAGAGGCCCACAGGGGATTCTGTTGCATCAGTGGCTTTGCAATAGTGACTTCGTACTAGACAGTTTTTTATGGATCTTGCTTGCCGAAAAGTAATCTCGGGGCGGGATCCTATATACTTACTGATGGTGGGATCAGTAGGTAGAATGTGCCAATGTTTTTGGATAGTTGAACGTATGGTTTGATGTTGGTCAGAATAGGCTGTGATGAACCTAACTACCTCTGAATTAGTTTGTTTTGGTTCCGGAAACAGCACGGCGTTTCTCGATTTGGTTTTAGCTTTTTTAAAAGCTTTTTTGAGAGTGGTTTTGGTGTATCCTCTCGCTAAGAGACGTTGATAAATAAGGTCAGCTTCATATTTGAAGTCAGCATCCGTTGAGCAGTTGCATTTTAAATGTATGTACTGACTAAAGGGAATACTCTGGACTAGAGGGCGTGGGTGCGCACTCCGCACATGTAGTATTGTGTTCCCCGCTGTGGGTTTTCGAAACAGTGATAAATTTATTTGGCCCTCCTGATTAATTTTGATAGTAATGTCTAGATATGTAATTGTAGAAGGGCTGAACTGCATGGTGAATTTCAGGTTGTAGTCATTCTGACTTAGAACAACCATAAATTCCTCTAGTGCTGCTGGTGGTCCCGCCCATAGTAACAAGACATCATCTATGTAGCAGAACCACCGCAGCACATAGGCAAAAAGATTTGAGTGTCTATCATTGGCAAATAGGTCCCGCTCCCACCCCCCCAGGTACAGGTTCGCATAGGAGGGTGCACAACATGTGCCCATAGCGACCCCCTGTACCTGGAGGAAGTGGGAGCCGTCTAAAGAAAAGACGTTTTTAGAAAGAATATATAGTAAGGTAGTTAGTTGCGCTCATATTATCCTCATATTCCCATTATTATTAGTGAAAGGTGATCAAAAAATACTTCTAAAACACCTCCAAATGCTCTTAATCTGAAAATTCTTATAAAGTTTAAAGTGGAATATAAATCAAGCTTATCCCACCATTATAAGCGTGATGTGCTCATAAAAAATGCATGAGTGATAAAACTTACTATGTTTGCACCTTGAAAAAGTCACGTGGCAGTGACGTAACATGTAGGAGAAGCCTGTGACGTCCCCAGCATCTGCAGTGTGTGAGATAGCGGTGGTGAATGAAGCGCCTTGCCGCTGAGCTCTTTTGCAGCTGATCAATACAAACGCAATCCCATTTAGGAGAGTATGTGAGTGAAACATCTTTAATCTGACATATAGTATCCAATGGTTGTTTAATCTCTGCGCAATGGATATATAAATTTTCTCTTTACATGTCCGGGATTTGAGTGGAGGAGCGATTATAATTAAAGAAGAAGTGAAAGAAGTCAAAGTAAAAAGTTTGTTTGACACTATTTTGGTTTCAATATTGTCACAATATAACTGACACTAATTGGTCTGGTTATAAACACCTGATGAACTGTGAGCACTTTGTATGAAGGATTTTTTAGGAAAAGGAAGATATTTTTGCATATTTCTGCACATTTGTATTTATTTATATTTTGGAAGCTTCAAGTGGCACGTTATACACTTATTTAGATATATTTTATATTCTTTTCAAAAGCAGCAGATATGTTTTAAAGCACGTGCACATTATAGTAAGTTTTATCACTCATGCATTTTTTATGAGCACATCACGCTTATAATGGTGGGATAAGCTTGATTTATATTCCACTTTAAACTTTATAAAAATTTTCAGATTAGGAGCATTTGGAGGTGTTTTAGAAGTATTTTTTGATTACCTTTCACTAATAATAATGGGAATATGAGGATAATATAAGCGCAACTAACTACCTTACTATTTATAGATTTTATCATTTATTTTAGTTGCAGCTATATTATTTGGCCATCTTATATTAACCATTTGGTTTCCGCAGCAGTGATTTTTAACCACGTCAGCACTTGAGCTTTTCTTATATTTTATTTTAGAAAGAATATGTGACAGAAGTCGCAAAACAAAGCCATTGAGGTCCGAAAACGTGGGTCCTCTTTCATTCAAAAATCTGGCAACTGTGTTTAGACCTAATTCATGTGGAATAGATGAGTACAAGGTTTCCACATCAATAGTTACCAAAAGGCATCCATAGGGGACAGTTAGGCCCACCAGATTTTTTAATAGATCTGTGGTATCTTTTATATAGGAGGGTAAAGTGGTGACATTGGGTTGTAGATATTGATCTACAAAAATGCTCTCTTACCTTTCTGTTTTTGAGCCTATACTTGAGACGATTGGGTGTCCGGGTGGTTTTGTAGGGTGTTTATGGATTTTGGGCAGAGAGTAAAAAGTGGGTACTCTCAGATGAGCCACTTGAATACCTTTACAAATCTCTTGCGTGATCAGGCCATTGGCGAGGGCGGATTGTAACAGATCATCATACTGTTGATCAAATTTGGTTAGGATATTAGCAGTAATCGGTTTGTACCAGAGTCGGTTTTTTAAGATGTCCCAACACATGTTCCTGTATGATAATGTATCCATCAAAACCACATTGCTGCCCTTATCTGATGGCTTGATCACCACATCAGTATTGTTACTTAAATTAATCAGGGCTGCTTGATGAGCCTCATTTAGATTGGGGTTTGCTATCTTCCTTAGTGGCAGAGATTCAATGTCTTTAATGGTTTGGACCAAGAAAGTCCATATATTAGAATTAATATGTAAAGACGGAAAGTTGGTAGATTTTGTCTTTATTGCCTCTCCTAGTGACTTAATGTCTTCTAGAAATAGAGTCATTTGTATTCGTTGGCCACAAATTACATTCGATTCAAGAGTATCTTGGGTAGTTGAGACAGATTCATTTTCCTCCAGGAGTAGGACCAAGTTTTTTAGGGCTCTAAATTCGGCCACTGAGAAATCTTTCCAGATTTCCTGGTGGGCGATTTGCGCTTGTTTACCCCGTCTGTCACTATCATACATGAATTTTAAAGTCAGCTTTCTTGCAAACAAATACAGGTCTTTAATGATGTCAAACTTATTTGGTAGTGAATTGGGACAGAAACTGAGGCCAAGCTGCAGGAGCTCCCGTTCAACAGTATTCAGGGGATATGATGATAAATTGATCACTTCCAATTTATCTTTCTTGGTCGGAAAATTCTGTTCAACTACTAAAGGTGTATTCATTATAGGGTCAGAAAGTGGTCTATTGTCAGAGTTAGCGCTTACCTGTTTAGTAGTAATCAGGAAAAATTGGTCTATGCGTCATTTCTTAGTATCTTTCTGGATTGCACCAGCTGTCGCAGTACTTGCTGGTCTAGATGCCTTCAAGGTTTTAGCGCTGTCTATAATGTGTAATCGAGTATTCAGTTCTCTATTGGAAGTTGGAGGTATAGTGATAGAAGAGAGATCAGAAGAGACACCCAGTGCTTGATTCAGAAACATAGTTAACCCTGTGTTTCCCACTACGGTATCAGTCTTTGCAGTGTTTGTATCAGTATTGGGGGGAATTAATTCACCCAGTGCTCTTTTCTTATCTGTACCTGTTTGGTGCCCACCACCTATTTGTGTTCTCTTTCTTGAATTAAGGCCTCTCTGTCGTCCCCGATCAGATGTCCTAGAGCTTTGTGATAGATAAGAATTAACAGAGGAATCAGAGTCGCTTGCTTTCTCATTAAGTTTCCGTCTATTTCTTTGTACATTAGTGAACTTACAGTTCCCTCATTGACCATTAGTGTGTGGCCAGTTGTAAGCATACCTGCCTGCAAAGGCTAGTTTATCACGTGCAAGTTTGTCCTCTTTCTTGACCAACAGGTCTTTTGTGAACGTTTGAATGTGTTCCTTTAAGCGGGTATCAAAAGTTGAAAAATTATAGTTATTTAATATGGTGGTATTTTCATCGTAGATTTGTTTTATCTCACAGTCTACTAGTTTTAATTCTTGCATGTAATACTCTATCATTAATTCCATAATTTTCCTGGAACAATCCTGGAGTAGGGATGAGCTTCGAGTTCGAGTCGAACTCATGTTCTACTCGAACATTGGCTGTTCGCAAGTTCGCCGAACAGCGAACAATTTGGGGTGTTCGCGGCAAATTCGAATGCCGCGGAACACCCTTTAAAAGTCTATGGGAGAAATCAAAAGTGCTAATTTTAAAGGCTTATATGCAAGTTATTGTCATAAAAAGTGTTTGGGGACCTGGGTCCTGCCCCAGGGGACATGGATCAATGCAAAAAAAAGTTTTAAAAACGGACGTTTTTTCAGGAGCAGTGATTTTATTAATGCTTAAAGTCAAACAATAAAAGTGTAATATCCCTTTAAATTTCGTACCTGGGGGGTGTCTATAGTATGCCTGTAAAGGGGCGCATGTTTCCTGTGTTTAGAACAGTCTGACAGCAAAATGACATTTGGAAGGAAAAAACTCATTTAAAACTACCCGCGGCTATTACATTGCCGACAATACACATAGAAGTTCATTGATAAAAACGGCATGGGAATTCCCCACAGGGGAACCCCGAACCAAAAAAAAAAAAAAAAAAATGATGTGGGGGTCCCCCTAAATTCCATACAAGGCCCTTCAGGTCTGATATGGATATTAAGGGGAACCCCAGCCAAAATTTAAAAAAAAAATTGACGTGGGGTTCCCCCTAAATTCCATACCAGACCCTTCAGGTCTGGTATGGATTTTAAGGGGAACCCCGCGCCAAAAAAAAAAAAAAAAACGGCGTGGGGTCCCCCTAAAAATCCATACCAGACCCTTATCCGAGCACGCAACCTGGCAGGCCGCAGGAAAAGAGGGGGGGATGAGAGTGCGGCCCCCCCCCCTCCTGAACCGTACCAGGCCACATGCCCTCAACATTGGGAGGGTGCTTTGGGGTAGCCCCCCAAAACACCTTGTCCCCATGTTGATGAGGACAAGGGCCTCATCCTCACAACCGTGGCCGGTGGTTGTGGGGGTCTGCGGGCGGGGGGCTTATCGGAATCTGGAAGCCCCCTTTAACAAGGGGACCCCCAGATCCCGGCCCCCCCCTGTGTGAAATGGTAAGGGGGTACTTACCCCTACCATTTCACTAAAAAACTGTCAAAAATGTTAAAAATGACAAGAGACAGTTTTTGACAATTCCTTTATTTAAATGCTTCTTCTTTCTTCCTTCATCTTCTTCTTCTTCTGGTTCTTCTGGCTCTTCTGGTTCTTCCTCCGGCGTTCTCGTCCAGCATCTTCTCCGCGGCGTCTTCTATCTTCTTCTCCTCGGGCCGCTCCGCACCCATGGCATGGGGGGGAGGCTCCCGCTCTTCTCTTCATCTTCTTCTCTTCTTCATCTTCTTCTTCATCTTCTTCTTCTTCTTCTCTTCTTCCTTCTTCTCTTCTTCATGTCTTCTGCGGGCCGCTCCGCAGCCATGCTGGCATGGTGGGAGGCTCCCGCTGTGTGACGGCGTCTCTTCGTCTGACGGTTCTTAAATAACAGGGGGCGGGGCCACCCGGTGACCCCGCCCCCCTCTGACGCACGGTGACATGACGGGACTTCCCTGTGACGTCACGGGGAATGCCACAGGGAAGTCCCGTCATGTCACCGTGCGTCAGAGGGGGGCGGGGTCACCGGGTGGCCCCGCCCCCCGTTATTTAAGAACCGTCAGACGAAGAGACGCCGTCACACAGCGGGAGCCTCCCTCCATGCCACAGCATGGCTGCGGAGCGGCCCGGAGAAGACAGGAAGAAGAGAAGAAGGAAGAAGAAGAAGAAGAAGAAGATGAAGAAGAAGATGAAGAAGAGAGGAAGATGAAGAGAAGAGCGGGAGCCTCCCCCCTCATGCCATGGGTGCGGAGCGGCCCGAGGAGAAGAAGATAGAAGACGCCGCGGAGAAGATGCTGGACGAGAACGCCGGAGGAAGAACCAGAAGAGCCAGAAGAACCAGAAGAAGAAGAAGATGAAGGAAGAAAGAAGAAGCATTTAAATAAAGGAATTGTCAAAAACTGTCTCTTGTCATTTTTAACATTTTTGACAGTTTTTTAGTGAAATGGTAGGGGTAAGTACCCCCTTACCATTTCACACAGGGGGGGGGCCGGGATCTGGGGGTCCCCTTGTTAAAGGGGGCTTCCAGATTCCGATAAGCCCCCCGCCCGCAGACCCCCACAACCACTGGCCACGGTTGTGAGGATGAGGCCCTTGTCCTCATCAACATGGGGACAAGGTGTTTTGGGGGGCTACCCCAAAGCACCCTCCCAATGTTGAGGGCATGTGGCCTGGTACGGTTCAGGAGGGGGGGGGGCCGCACTCTCGTCCCCCCCTCTTTTCCTGCGGCCTGCCAGGTTGCGTGCTCGGATAAGGGTCTGGTATGGATTTTTAGGGGGACCCCACGCCATTTTTTTTTTTTTTTTTTTGGCGCGGGGTTCCCCTTAAAATCCATACCAGACCTGAAGGGTCTGGTATGGAATTTAGGGGGAACCCCACGTCAATTTTTTTTTTAAATTTTGGCTGGGGTTCCCCTTAATATCCATACCAGACCTGAAGGGCCTTGTATGGAATTTAGGGGGACCCCCACATCATTTTTTTTTTTTTTTTTTTTTGGTTCGGGGTTCCCCTGTGGGGAATTCCCATGCCGTTTTTATCAATGAACTTCTATGTGTATTGTCGGCAATGCAATAGCTGCGGTAGTTTTAAATGTGTTTTTTCCTTCAAAATGTCATTTTGCTGTCAGACTGTTCTAAACACGGGAAACATGCGCCCCTTTACAGGCATACTATAGACACCCCCCAGGTATGAAATTTAAAGGGATATTACACTTTTATTGTTTGACTTTAAGCATTATTAAAATCACTGCTCCTGAAAAAACGGATGTTTTTAAAACTTTTTTTTGCATTGATTCATGTCCCCTGGGGCAGGACCCAGGTCCCCAAACACTTTTATTGACAATAACTTGCATATTAGCCTTTAAAATTAGCACTTTTGATTATTCATGTTCGTGTCCCATAGACTTTAACGGTGTTCGCGTGTTCGAACGAATTTTTTTCCTGTTCGCATGTTCTGGTGCGAACCGAACAGGGGGGTGTTCGGCTCATCCCTATCCTGGAGGTACTGCTCCCATCGGGCCTTAAAGTCATGGTCAGTGGCCCAAATATTGGGGAAGACCTGGACTCTCAGGCCTTTTGGATTAAGATTCTCCCGGATATATTGTTCAAAGTACTTAGTGTGCCAAAAAAGACTGGCTTTCCACTCAAAGACTTGCACTAGTTTGTGATAGACAATCTCCATTTCAACATTGTTGTTTACAGAGGAACATGTTTGCTTTATGTCCAGCATAAAACCCTCCCAATTGCTTCCTGCCAGTTCCGCCATTCTGGTAAACACTTGCAAAAAATAATGAATAAGATAATATAATTTTGGGAAGGAGAGAGTAATAAAAAGGCTAAGTTCAGAAAAACAGCAATGTGCACTAATAGATTAGATTAAATGGTGTTTGCCACCTACATATAGACACAAAAAAAGAGGAAAGTGCACCAAAAAATAAGCCACATCCATAAATCATTGAGGATACAAAATAAGGTAGTACTGAGTATTACCAGGGAGGTGGACTTTTTAGGCCAAGAAACAGTGGAGAACAGTGGCGGCTGGTGCTCAAAATTTTTGGGTGGGCGCAAAAAAACTGAAAAATTCTGAAAAAAAAACATCAATCGCAGCCACTGTGTCATCAAAACGCAGCCACTGTGTTATCAATCGCAGCCACTGTCATCAAAACGCAGCCACTGTGTTATCAATCGCAGCCACTGTGTTATCAATCGCAGCCACTGTCATCAAAGCGCAGCCACTGTCATCAAACTGCAGCCACTGTGTCATCAAAAATGCATCCACTGTGTCATCAAAAATGCATCCACTGTGTCATCAAAAACGCATCCACTGTGTCATCAAAAACGCATTCACTGTGTCATCAAAAACGCATCCACTGTGTCATCAAAACACATCCACTGTGTCATCAAAAATGCATCCACTGTGTCCACTGATCCCAGAAACCATGATTGTCTCCTTAATAGCATCCAGCATCTCTTTGAACAAGGGGGAAGGGTGCAAGTTATCAAAGGATACTCACAGTGATTTGGGGGGCTGGGAGAGGATGCTGTATGTGCTAGGGGCCACTTTGGGAGCAGAGAGGATTTGTGCTGGGGGGTCTAATTTTATATTCAACCCCCCTTCTAATACAAATCCTCTCTGCTCCCAAAGTGGCCCCTAGCACATACAGCATCCTCTCCCAGCCCCCCAAATCACTGTGATTATCTTTCTTTGATAACTTGCCCCCCTTCCCCTGCAAGTGTCATATTCAGACCTCAGATCAGCACGTACTGTGTATGTGTTCATTCTCCTCCCCCTCTGTCTGTGTATAGGAAGGCCCTCGAAGGTGTCTTCAGTCCGTGTGTTAGTGAGACAGGAGAGGGGGGAATGGGGAATAGAGGGACAGATACAGATGCAGCTGTGCTGTGCTGTGCTGGAGCTCACCCTCCCTGCCAGACTGGAACCCGTCCCTCATACTGCTCTCTTACCTTCCTCCTGCAGCTCCGCTCGGGCCGAAGAACGGAGCTGCCAACGTCAATTCCGGCTTTAGTCTGTTTCACGAAAGCCGGAAGTGACCTCGAGATTTGAAAAGCAATGCTCCCGCCCATAGAATCACACTGATTCTACGGGCGGAAGCTAATTGTCGTTTTCGTTTGTGCCACAAGGCGGGTTAAAAGCCCGCAAATGAAGTGCCACGTCTGCAATCTTGTGATTGCATTGACGTGGCGCTTCCCATAGTGCACTGCGTCCAGCGCCACAGTGCATTTTGTTAAAGGACTTTATTTTTTGTTGTTCTTAAAGGGGCCGTTTTAAAAAATTTTAATTTTTTTTTTAATTTTTATTTTTTTGAATTTTTTTTTCTTTGACTTCAGGAGGGGGGCGGCGCCCAGGCGCCCCCTATGGATGGGCCGCCACTGGTGGAGAAGATATAGCAGTATAAAAATTATAAATTTATTGAAAAATACAATATCTAAAAAACAATGACAATTGTAACATATAGCATCTATGATTATTGTTGATGATGTAACATATGATGTAATGTAACATATAGCATCTATGATGAGGGGGGATTAGTTTCAGCTAGTAATGCCAGCGTGCGACCCACTCTTTCCCGCTCTCCAAAGCACCTCTGTCTCTGGAAGAGTCTCCTGTTTTCAGCATTTCTAATTGTGTCAATTTTATACTCCTGCTGCTTTTTTACCCATAACTCCTGTTTTTCCGTACTTGGATCTTCCATATTGTCTCTCCAGTTCCAGCACCTCTTTTCTAATCTGTTCTCCATTTTCCCTTGATTGTTTCTTAACCCATATTACTCGCTGTATTAAAATCTCTCTAAGAAATGCTTTCAGGGAATCCCAGACCACTCCCTCCGACGCCGAGCCCAAGTTGTTTTCTACGAACTCTTTTAATTTTGCAGATATATCTTCCGTACTCCCTAATATCTCCAGCCATGTTGGATTTAGTGCCCATAATCTCTGAATGCATCTATCACGAATGTTTACCGTCAGCGTCAAAGGCGAGTGGTCCGATGTCCCCCTCAGCCGATATTCTATCTTACTTACTAGAGGCTGTGCCACTCTATTACCTATAGCCAAGTCTATACGAGAGAGTGTGCGGTGCGACCCCAAAAAACAAGAGTACTGCTGGTCCTCTGGGTTTCGGGTTCTCCAGAGGTCACACCACCCAATCTCTTCAAGTAGCTGGGCGAGCCGTCCCTCAGTCGCCCTTTCCCCCCTGGCCCCTGGGGGAAACCTGTCCAGATGACTGTTGAGGACTGCGTTAAAGTCACCCACCACTATGACCGGGGTATCGGCTTTATCCTCCACATATTCTAGCAAACAATAAAAAATCTCCATCTTAAAAGGGGGAGGAATATACAAATTTGCTATAATAAAAGGTTTACCCTCTACAATACAGTGTAGAAAAACATAGCAACCCAGTGTATCGATCTTGACATCCCTACAGGAGAACGCCAGACCTTTTTTGACCAATATACTCACTCCTCTTGAATAGGAGGAGTACACTGAATGAAATTGAGCTTGAAATTTTTTATTCCTAATTAATAATTTGGTCTCTTTGGTCAGGTGTATCTCCTGCAGGCACATCAGATCAGTGCCGTGGGACTCCAACTCTGAAAATACAGTGACTTTTTTATTGGGGTCGCCCATTCCCCTAATATTTCATGAGCTTATTCCTACCATTCTAAACAAGTTTTAGTAAAACATAAAGAAAATACAAGAGTGTAACCCTTGCAGGAAGAAGGCAGACAAGAAAGAGTCTGTCTTAAATAACCGAGCCCAACCCCCCTCCCCGCTGCCTACCTTGGCCTACCCTGGGGACATACCTTGTGACCCTTCTAACCCCTTCAGCCCACTCTTTCCAACACTCCTTCACCAAAACAAGGGAAAAAAAAGAAACTTTCCCTTGCTTATCCTTACTTGCCCTCCCCAGCCTCCCTCCCCTCTCTTAACCCAGATCTCATACTGTGATGTTAACAGAAAAACAACAACCCACCATTTACCATCTCTCATTAAGAACATTCACCAACTGTCCCCTCCCCCTCCATTCCTTGCTGCAAAAAAAAAAAAAATCCCCATCAAACATCAAGTAAATTCAACTTTTTGTGCTCCAGCTTTAAAAGTTCTTTTTGTTATCTTCAAGCCACTTTGTGGCCCCTTCAACAGAATCAAAAAATTGTGTTTCTCCTAAGGCTTCTATGCGCAGGCGCACCAGGTACAGCAAAGCCTATGTTATTTTTAGAGTCTGCAGGCTACGCTTGATTTCAGCAAATCCTGCCCTTTTCTTCTGCAAGTCCGGTGAGTAGTCTGGGTACATTGAGTTTCTAGCGCCATTGTAAAAAATGTCCCCCTTTTCTCTAGATCTTTGCATCAATGACACCTTGTCTTTGTAACTAAACAGCTTCATAATCAATGGTCTGGGGCGGGTACCTGGTGAAGTAATCCTAGTGGGCACTTTATGTGCCCTCTCAATAGCAAAAAAGTGTGAAAATGTCTCAGCTCCAAAAACCTCCTTGAGCCACTTTTCCAAGAATACTTCAGGGCAGGATCCCTCACTTTTCTCTGGGAGGCCTAATACCCTCACGTTATGCCTGCGCAGCCAGTTTTCCATTTCATCCATTTTAAATTTATATGTGTCTAACTGGGTCTGCATCAGTTTAAACTCTTGCCGCATTGGATGTAAAATATCTTCGACTTGACTTAACCTCTCCTTCAAAATGGAAGTCCTTTCCACGGCTTTTTGTAATTCTTGGCTCATGGAGCGCAGCTCTTCCTTAAGGCCTCTTAACTGGTCGCATAAATCACTCAGTGATCCCCTGCAAGAGTTAACTGCACTCAGTACCTCTTTTTTTTTTTTTAATCAATAATGTTTATTCAATTTTGGATATACAAAAGGGTGAACAGTATTTTGCATACTTCTACAGGTATCATAGACTGTGATAAAAAAAGAAAATAACAACTCTCAAGTTAGTACATTAACTTACAGTTACATCACCTTTGTTTGGTTTGTAGTGATTGTACCTTGTGCAGGCGGCACTGTCTTCCTCCACCCGTCACCACCATGGGAGCTTGCTGTGACTAGGCGGAGGTGCAGTCCCTACAAGTCAATACTTATTTATTTATCTACTAATATTTTATTCATGTTATCAACTAAACCCGCAAACAAAACCAAGAATAAGGAAATGCCAGTGTCTTTGCCAGTATAAAGACTTTTCTATCTATATAAGACTCTACTGGTAAAATATAAAACAATTGTATCTTATGTACTTCCCAAATTACATAGTATATTATACATCTATGCGGATTGAACTTGAGGCGAGTCATCAACCCGTTAAGGAAGAAACAGTGTTGGAAAAGGACCTGAGAAGAGAATGAGAAAAGAGGAAAAGAAAAGAAAAAGAGGGGGGGTGTGAGAGATAGGGAGGGGTAGGGGATGGGGAGGTTGTGTGGATGTGGTTGTGCTCCTGTCACGCAGCGGATACTTCAATTGCCAGGTGTCTGCAGTCTCAGTTAAGGTGGTAAGGTACCTGATCCAGGGATCCCATATTTTATTGAATCCAGTGATCTTATCCTTCAAGATTGCCGAAAGGCGTTCATTTACCATTATCCATGAAAGTTTAGCTTTTAGTAAGTAAAAAGGAACCGTGTGGGACCTCCAAGACTTGGCTATCGAATTTCTAGCTGCCACAAATATGAAAGTGATGAGTCTACGCATTGGCTTTGATGCCCCCTCCACTGGACGTCCCAACAGTGCGTGCAGAGGTGATTTAATTAGATTCACTTGCGTGAGGGAGTATATGAGATTGTACGTACGTATCCAAAATCTCCTCACTTTGGGACACGTCCACCCAGTGTGGAACATAGTACCGTCTGTATTACATCCTCTAAAGCACCGGGGGGACGCCCCTGGGACAAAGGTTGCTATCTTCTCTGGGACCATATACCATCGCATCAATACTTTATCATTTGCCTCTATCAAAGAGGTATTAATAAGCGATTTAGATGCTTTCTGTATTATTTTGCTCCATTCTTCCGTATCCAGATCTGTGGCCATGTCTTGCTCCCATTTATGCATATAGAACAATTTTTGAGTAGACAAAGTCAAAATGTTATATATCTGTGATATATGACCAGTGTGCTTATCAAAATTCCTACAGAGGTTTTCCATTGGGGTGAATGTGGCAAGATCGGAGGTACGATTCAGTGTCGCCCAAAAATGTGTTATCTTGGTATAGCGAAAAAGTTCTGAATTTGGAAAATTGTATTTCTCCTGTAAGGTTGATTTCGATAAAGCACCTCTATGATCACAAAAATCTGCTATATGCATTAAACCTTTGTTGGTCCACCACGTAAAGTTTTGGGGATGGAGACCCGGGGTGAACAGTGCATTTCCAAATAGAGGCCATTTTTTTTAATTCCTCTAGTATTTTCCTAAATAGTGGGGGGATAATTATGTTTGTACAGTGTTGTAAGGGTGGGAGTAAGGAAGATGCCTAAGTATGGCATTGTCTCCTTCTGCCATTTAAATGGGTAGGATTGTTGCAAGGCTTGAACTATGTGTGTTTGTAGAGGGACGTTAAGCGCCTGAGTTTTAGAGTGATTTACTTTGAGTCCCGAAAATTCTGTGAAGTGTCTCAATACTACCTATAGATTAGGCAAGGAGGTGACCGGGGAGGAGAGGAGTAACAGGATGTCATCCACAAACATTGCACATTTGTGTTCACGATCGCCACATCTCACTCCCAATATATCCTGATGTTCACAAATTTTGATGGCCAGTGGCTCCAGGGCTAAAATAAATAATAGGGGAGACAGGGGACATCCCTGTCTGGTCCCTTTGAGTATATTTATGTTATGAGATTGATAGCCCTTAACTACAAGATTTGCTGTAGGGTCACTATAGATTGTTTTAAGTGTGGTGAGAAAGTGAGATCTAAACCCGTATTTTCTTAAAATAAAGAAGAGGTAGTCCCAGGATAGGGAATCAAATGCTTTGTGTAGGTCTAATGAGACCAATAATGCTCCTCTCTGGCCCTCTCCATCCCAACCCGAGTTCAAAGCAGAAATTATGTCAATGATGTATCTAGTTTGGTCTGGGGCTTGTTTATGTGGGACAAATCCCGTCTGGTCAGGGTGAATATATTTCGAT
Organism: Aquarana catesbeiana; assembly: GCF_042186555.1. Lineage (NCBI taxonomy): Eukaryota > Metazoa > Chordata > Amphibia > Anura > Ranidae > Aquarana > Aquarana catesbeiana. The sequence continues at coordinate 734,376,135 of NC_133326.1, read as the reverse complement.
ATGAACTAGTTCATGCGAATGGTTAATATCTTTGTCAGTATTTTGAGGTCGACGTTGATCAACGATATGGGGTGGTAGTTCGCACAGTCTCCATGGTCTTTGCTCGGTTTAGGAATAACATGTATGAAGGCCCTGTTTTCATGGAGTGTGTCAGGGTGATAAGCGTAGGACGGGTAATTCTGCCAGTATTCCTCATGGTGGCGCCCTTCTGCCTATTTAAGCCTGCTGCTGGTGCATGCTGGTTGCTGGATTATCATCAGCTTCCTGTTTTCCTTGTTCCTGTGTTCCTTGTTCCTGTTGTGATATCTGCTTCCTGTTACTACTCGGCTTGCCTGACTGCTCCAGTATTCCGCCTGCATTGACCCCGGCTTGGACCTGACTATTTTTCGGCTCTGCATTTGTACCTTGATCATCTTCCTGTGTTTGACCCCCGGCTCGGCTACCTTCTCTGTTCCTGATTATCCTGCTGTACCTCACCTTGGACTGATTCCTGTGCTGAATGACCATTGGCCTGGCTCTGACTCTGCTCCTGGTTGCTCCACGGCTCCATACCTGGAATCCCTCCTTGCACGGTTGCCCTTCAACCTTACCAGCGCACCCCAGCAGCTCCCTGCTATCTGCTACTCAGCAACAGCGATCTGGCAACCCGTGCACCTTTGGGCACCGTACTCCCTGTCTCACTCCCAGGGTTACGCTGCACTTGGCCACAAGGGGCGCCCCCTCTGCAATTCGGCCTCACATCCAGGACTCTGACAGAGTGGTAACGGGGACCCCTTTCTTAGTGAATTATAGAAAGAGCAAAGATGAGGAGCCAGAATTTCTGTGTACTTGCGGTAATAGTGGCCTGAGAATCCGTCTGGACCCGGTGACTTTGACGGGTTCAGGGATTTATTAGTCGCCGCTACTTCGTTCACTGTGAACTCTGCCTCCATCACCTCTGCATGGTCATTAGACAGTGTTGGGAGTGGTATGTCCCTCAGGAATTCTTCTACTTTAGTTTTGTTAATGTCCTTAGGGGAGTCATAAAGTTTAGAATAGAATGTATAGAATTCCCGGAGTATAAGTTGAGGGTTTTGTGTCACTTGTCCAGTCTGCAGTCTCAGTTAAGGGAGCGCCGGGTTATAGGGCCTGGGAATGAGTTTTCTCGCTAATAGTCTATTGGGTTTATCTCCCATTGTGTAATAGCGGTGTTTAGCCCATCTAACATATTTTCTGCTTTGGTAGTGAGGCTCAAGTTTAACGCTGTTCTTGCTATATCTATCTGGTTCCTAAGATCCGTATGTGGGTTAGATTTTTGTTCGCGTGTGAGTCGATGTAGCTCTTCTTCTTGTTGTTGAATTGTTTGTGTTCGTTCCCGTTTGACCTTGGTAGCTAGCTGTATTAATTTACCACATATGCTAGCCTTATGGGCTGCCCAAACTATCACTGGGGAAGAGGTCAAGGAGGTGTTTTCTTGGAAATATTGTTGTGTGGCTGTTTCAACTTCCTTGGCAAATATAGGATCAATAAATAAGGATTCATTCAATCGCCAAGAAGGCTGTCTTGACTTAGACCATAGATCTGTTAGGCCAACTTGGACTGCAGAATGGTCCGACCATGCAATAGGTACTATTTTAGTCGATGATATGTATGAGAGCAAATGGGACAGTGTAAACAGGTGGTCTATGCGCGAGTATGTTTTATGTACATGTGAATAGAATGTGTAGTCACGTTCTGTAGGATGGGCATCCCTCCGAAGATCTATCAGATCGTAACTGTGGAGTAAACGTGCTAAGGTACTGCTTTGTTTAGGGGTATGTTTCAAGGATGTCTTTCGGGGGTCTGACTTATCTAGAATTTGATCAAGAGAGGTGTTGCTGTCTCCCCCTAGAATCACATGACCCACTAAGTGGGGCATTATGACTTCAAGCATTGTATAGAAAAAATTTAACTGTGCTACATTGGGAGTAAGAAAGAAAGATGACCACGCTATCATTAATCTTACCAGCGACCATAATGTAGCGGCCCTCTCTATCCCTAATCACATAAGTGGGAGTAAAGGGAACCCGTTTAGCAATACATATAGCTACTCCTCTATTTTTATCCGGTCCATTAGACAAATAAACAGTCGGGTATTTTGGCGTTTAGATGCTTTGGGGCTGAAGTTCGTGAAAAGTGTGTCTCCTGTAAAAACAGAATGCCTGCCCCCATTTTGTGATATTGCTGAAAAGCCTTAGTCCGTTTAATTAGGGAATTTAGGCCCTGTGTGTTGTGCGTCAGTATAGTGTAGGTAGGTTGATTTCTACAGGTCATGGTGGTTCGGAAGGCTGTACTCACGTTTTGGACGTTTCAATAGGTCTGTCCGGAAGTCTTTAGGATCATCCTCTCGGACCCTTACGTGGTGCAGGAGCGCATCCAGGGAATAGGAGGGGTAAAGGGGAGGAAAAAAGACAGAGTTAGAGATATATGAGCACATAAAATATAGCACTGTTTTTTGTTGTAATATCAAGTAAAACCCATAAATGACAAAAATACCGAAAAGGTATGAAAAAAGGAAAAAAAAAGAAATTAAATGAAAAAAAAAAGGGCACCAAAAAGGCACCTGCACACTGCATTGCAATGTGGCTGCAGGGGTACCAAGCCCCTGTGTGATTGTTGTGAAGTTGTCTCCCCTCTTATAGGGCGTACACACGGTCGGACTTTGTTCGGACATTCCGACAACAAAATCCTAGGATTTTTTCCGACGGATGTTGGCTCAAACTTGTTTTGCCTACACACGGTCGCACAAAGTTGTCGGAATTTCCGATCGACAACCACGCGGTCACGTACACCATGTACGACGAGACTAGAAAAGGCCGGTTCAGAACCAAGCGCGGCACCCTTTGGGCTCCTTTTGCTAATCTCGTGTTAGTAAAAGTTTGGTGAGAGACGATTCGTGCTTTTTCAGATTCGTGGCTTTCAGATCGTTTTCTGCCATTCAGTTTGTGCTTGTGGGTTTGTATCTGCTCTTCAGTGCGTGCAGTCAGTTCGTATCAGAGTTTTCTGTGTGATCTTGCCTGCTCGTTGCTGTTTTTCAGGTCGCTCTTCACAGGCCTTGCTGTTCTTCAGTGCGTTCTGTTACTTCGTTCTGAGCAGCCGACCGTTTTCTAGCCATGTTTCATATGCGTACTCCTTGTAGAGTTCGTGCTGTGCGGGGGCTTGGTGTTGGGGTCCTGACCTTGACACAAGTCCAGTCCATGAACAGGGTGGGGAGGAGTTCATGGACCAAGAATTGGTTGCTTCAGCGTGACCAGTTCTGTCATATGCCTTTGCTCCGTGAGATCCGTGAGAATAATCCTGATGATTTCAGGAACTTTCTCAGGATGACGGACCCCGTGTTTCACCGTTTGTTGGCTTCGCTGACCCCCTATAATAGCAGGCAGGATACCTGCATGAGGCAAGCTATCACTGCGGAGCAGAGGTTGGTCGCTACCTTGCGGTATTTGGCCACAGGGAGAAGCCTGCAGGACCTCAAGTTCTCGACAGGCATCTCTCCCCAGGCTCTGGGGATCATTATCCCAGAGACCTGTTCTGCCATCATCCAGGTCCTGCAGAAGGAGTATATGAAGGTAAGATTTTTTTCCTTTTATATCACATTCTATTGTATTGAATGTTTGCTAATATATTGTATTTCTTTCCAGTGGCATAGCGTGGGGGGTGCGGGGGGTGCCGTGGCCCCGGGCGCGACATTTAGGGGGGTGCAATTTTGTGCCAGTAGTGTCATTACTGGCTGCCACCTCCTAATTTTATGTTCCTGTGTCCCCCGCGCTCCTGCCATGTTAAGTATCTGGCGCCCTGTGATTGGCCGCATGGGGGTCATGTGAGCGCTCCTGAAGTCCCGCCTCCACACATGACCCTATCGCGGCCACTGTCTTCTTCTCTTATCCTCCGGGGAATCGGGACCGATCCAGGCGCAGGCAGGACAAGGTGTGTGAGACTGAGACTCCCTCAATTCGTGTTACTGGCCCCAGGGGCGGGGGGGATGGGAGAGAAAGATATAAATACTGTATGCAGCCGCAGGACAGTGTAGTATGAATGGTGGTGTTATCAGCCAGTGCTCCAAGGAATTTCTCTTCCCTTCTCATGGCTTTAAACGTTGTGAAAGACTTTCACTATACTGTCCTGCGGCTGCATACAGTATTTATCTCTTTCTCTCATTCACTGACAGTGTCCATAAATGCACATCATGACATAAAATAAAATAGTAAACACATTACTACAATATATCACCACTGCGTTGTTTATCATTTTCTTAGGCCCATTTCACACTGGGGTGGGGGTGGTGTCAGCGGTAAAGTGTCGCTATTGTAAGCGGCACTTTACCGTCGTATTCGGCCGCTAGCGGGGGCGGTTTAACCCCCCGCTAGCAGCTGAGAAAGCGTTAAAAACCACTGCAAAGCGCCTCTGCAGAGGCGCTTTGCCAGCGGTATAGCCGCGCTGTCCCATTGATTTCAATGGGCAGAAGCAGTGAAGGAGCGGTGTATACACCGCTCCTTCACCGCTCCAAAAATGCTGCTAGCAGGACTTTTTTCCCGCACCGCTCCAGTGTGAAAGCCCTCGGGGGCTTTCACACTGGAGAGACAGCAGCAGCTGTTTCGGGTCAGTTTACAGGCGCTATTATTAGCGCAATAGCTCCTGCAAACCACCCCAGTGTGAAAAGGCCCTTAGGTTTAGTGATGCGCCTGCTAGGGTGATTTTTGACATGTGCTCTATGTGTGGATTTTTTTTGCTTTAATTAAACGCTTCAGCCCTGGAAGATTTTACCCCCTTCCTGACCAGAGCACTTTTTGCGATTCGGCACTGCGCCGCTTTAACTGACAATTGCGCAGTCGTGCGACATGGCTTCCAAACAAAATTGACGTCCTTTTTTTCCCACAAATAGAGCTTTCTTTTGGTGGTATTTGATCACCTCTGTGGTTTTTATTTTTTGTGCTATAAACAAAAAAATAGCAACAATTTAAAAAAATAAATATCCCCCAAAAAATAATTTAAAAAAACATTTTTTTTCCTCAGGTTTAGGCTGATACGTATTCTTCTACATATTTTTGGTAAAAAAAAATCACAATAAGCGTTTATTGATTGGTTTGCGCAAAAGTTATAACGTTTACAAAATAGGGGATAGTTTTATTGCATTTTTATTAATCTTTTTTTTTTACTAGTAATGGCAGCGATCAGCGATTTTTTTATTGTGACTGCGACATTATGGCGGACACATCAGACATTTCTGACACATATTTGGGACCATTGTCATTTATACAGCGATCAGTGCTATAAAAATGCACTGATTACTGTGCAAATGACACTGGCAGTGAAGGGTTCACCCTGTTCACAAGGAGAGTACCAGAAGACACTGTCAGATAAAGATGGATGGATGGATGGATGAATGGATGGATGAAGCAAAAGGAGAGCCAGATAGCGAGCCGAGGTCAGGGCGGGCAGCAGACAACGTAATCAGGAGAACTAGCCGAGTTGGTACACAAGGGATCAGTTCACGAGAAGTCCATTTAAGCAGGCTACAGGAAGGGTGCTCAGGAATAAGTGTTGCTCAAGCAAGTGGCCAGCCGACCTACAGCAGTAAAGGTAAGACACAGATCAGCTCTGCAGCTGATCTGTGACATAGGGGATAAGGGGTTTTATACTGTACTAGTCGATGGGACTCATTGAGTGCTAAAAGTCCACGCGTTAGGGGGGCGCAAATTACTTGCCTTGCCCCGGGCGCTGACAACCCACGCTACGCCACTGTTTCTTTCCTCATTCCCTAATTACCATGATTGTAATATGCTGTGAATGTCCCCTTTGTTCTCATGCATGCTGGATTTTTTATGTAATTATTATTTTATGTCCTTCATACATATTTGCCCTTCAATAACCTCTCCAGCATGGTGTCTCCTGCCCTATATTCACCTCATGTAGTCACTTAACAATGTATTTTATCAGCTCTATAGTAGTGCTTTACCCCAAAAACCCCCTAAAATGTTTGGAAATGTTTTTTTCTTAAATTCAGGCAGAGTGCCAGAGGCTTTTTTTTTGTGGTGTCCCCAAATTTTTTGTAACCCTCCCTCCCCCAACTGCTAAGTCAGCTGATCCCAATTCTCTATCCTCAATCATCTATCTGCTGACTTTGCCAAACCCATACACACTATACCCACCTCTTTACTGGTCAGATTTATGGATGAATTCCCCAAAGCATGTAGTGCAAGGGCCTGCCTGTATACTTTCCAATGGTACTGTTTAAAGTTTTTGTATCCTATTATTATCTTGATAGGTAACAGCAGAATGTTCAAATGTGCTCAAATGTGTACAGTGTGTATTTATATCTTTGTATTATGACACTTCTTACCTGTCCAGTGGTCTGCCAATAGTGTAACTAAGGAGGGGCTGTTCCAAGTAATACCCTGTATTTAGGCATTCATCTCTCAATGAAGTGAAGAGGGTTACCTGTCCAAGAGTTCCCCCCCTATAATGTTAGAAATGGCCCATGAGGGGGGAGGGGGCATATGATAGGTGTACCATAATGTTTGTGTATAATCTGCTTGCCATGTTTCTGTGAAAAAATAGTAATGTTTATTGTTTTTTCCTCAACAGTTTCCTTCAACGCCACAGGAATGGCAGACTGTGGCCTCCCACTTTGCCCAGCGGTGGGACTTTCCTAACTGCGGAGGGGCAATTGATGGGAAACACGTCCACATCGTCCCACCACCCAACACGGGGTCATACTATTATAATTACAAGGGGTTTAATAGTATAGTGATGTTGGCGGTGGTGTCGGCTAATTACGAGTTCTTGTATGTGGAGGTGGGGAAGAATGGCTGGATGTCTGATGGTGGAGTCATCGCCCAGACGGAGTTCTACAGGCGTCTCCAGAATGGCAGCTTGGACTTGCCACCTCCAGAGGACAATGTTGAAGGTCTCCCATTTGTGTTCGTTGCTGATGAAGCATTTGCGTTGGGGGACCACCTGATGCATCCATTCCCGATGAGGACCCTCACCCCGGAACAGAGGGTTTTTAATTACCGGCTGGCCAGAGCCCGAAGAGTGGTGGAGAACACATTTGGAATCCTGGCCAGCCGGTTCCAATTATTTCTGATACCCATCCATATGGCGGAGTATAAACTGAACCATATAATACTTGCCTGCTGTGTTCTCCATAATTTTTTAAGAAAACATTCAGCCAACTATGCTGGCTCAGTTGGGCCTGAGGCCGGAATCCCAAATCTATCAACACTGACGGCGCTTGAAAGTGGCCGTCCTGGCTTGCCCTCCCTGAGTGCCCGTGATGTCCGGTTACGATACCTGGAGTTCTTTGCGGGTAGGGGGGCTATCAATATGTCAGACAATCTGTGAAACCTTTTTCAAATAAAAAACAACCAAAAGAAATTCTTTGTTGACATTTACTGCTTGTGTTTGTTTTAGCTGACCCTGACAGAAATGTGTTGAGTGCAGAAAATGTCGTGATTGGGTAACCTTATAAAAAACAGTGTTGGCTGGTACTTCCTAAATGCAAAAACACATTTCACTACAAGTGCATTTGCAACTGCACTGAACCTGCACTTGTAGTGCAAAGTGGATTTGCCCTTAGGAAATAACCCCCATTTTTGCATAAAACAGCAATTACATCACCCCAAAAGTGTTGTAGTGTTGAGACAATAATCCACACATTCTTGAGTAAGCCACTTTTTTATACCTGCACAATCACATGTGCATTTACGAAAGGTTTTTAAAACAAACCAACATGTTTGTTGTATAACAATTTTTGCAGTAGCATTATCAAAATTCGAAATATCCATTTCAGATACAACAGGCCTGTGTAAAACCAACAAGAAAGCCAAAAAACTTGAACTTACAAAGTTCACATATGGTAAAACCTGAAGGCTAAATCAGACATCAGTATTTAGGAACTGGGTTTGATATAGCGTTCAGATGGGTGGAAATCACCCCTGGAAAAGCCAAATTTGGAAGATGCACACCAATTTACGAATGTCAACATGTGCTATCTGCCATCAGGGGGGATCAAGGGACGTGTTTTGGGGGAGCAAGCCCTTCCTCAACGCGACTTTATTATTGAGGAAGGGGTTGCACCCCCAAAACGCGTTCATTGATCTCCCGTGATGACAGATAGCACATGTTGGCACACTGTGTGCATCCTCCAAATTTGGCTTTTCTAAACATTGAAAAAATTTTTGGAAGATTGGACCACAATAAAACAGGTGATTTTGTGGGGTTTAAATTCGCCCCAAAACATCAATGATGTTATTATGTTTTTTAATAACATCACTGATTTGTTGCTGTATGTTGTGCAATTCGAGATTACACCCCATGATCTCCCCGATCAGTATCTGGGCACTTTCAGATGTGAAATGTTCTCTCTCCCTCACATCACGATCACCTAAAAAGAGATAAAGAACAAAAAAAAGGTCTCAAAAATCTGCCAACATCCATCTCTTTTACCTGAGCCTGTGGTCGCAGACACTCACCTGTTGTGGTGTCAATCTCCACCACATCTTCTTCTTCCTCCTGCTCAGCTTCTTGTGTTGGTGTTATTTCCCCTTCTTCCAGAGGTGGGGGGTCTGTGTTCTCCTGGGATGAGGGGTGTCTTCCGAGTTTTTTCTCCCCTATGTAAAACAAAAATGGTATACTTAGCACACAGATATTTGATGGCAGAACTAGAAATAGGAAACATTACTTGGAAGTGGGGTACAATTGTCTATTTTAGCAGAGTTCCAAGATGTATATTTTTTATTGCCCTTTGTCAAGCTGCAATACTTTACCTGTTTGGTACAAGCTTCACAGATGTAGCCCCCCCCTATAGTATACACTGGAGCACCTGTGTGCCCCCCCTAATAAAAAATGGTGTTCTTGTGTCCCACACTAGTGCTCCAGTGTCCAGATGTGAAAACAGCTGCTCAGTGTCCTCTCCTTACACACAATCTAGTTGGCATTTCATTCTAGTAACAAACCCATCTACACAAACAAATATTTGGCATCCAAGTAGGCCCCAAAAAATGTGTGAAAATGCATATGGCCTAAACAATGGTGTTCTAGAGGCCGAAAGAAAAATGTTTGATATGAACGAATAATGGGCCCATGAACATTAAAGTTGCCCTTTTAAACGTTACAATTAATAAAAGCATATGGATCAGAACGAACAGAATAAAGACAGAAAGAATAGGAACACAGCACAACTACTTACTTTTTTGCAGCACTCTCCGGATCTTTTGGTACTGCTCTGGCTCTCTCAACTTCAGGTCTGACCACCGCTTCCTGAGCTGATCTTTAGATCTTCGTACCCTGAAATTCCTGTGAAGGCTTTTGATCACTTTAGCAATGATTTTGGCCTTTCGGATGTTGGGGTTGGGGTAAGGCCCATATTTTCCATCATAGTCGGACTTCCTCATGATGTCGACCATCTCCAACATCTCCCCAAATGACATATTTGTGGCCTTAAAACGTCTCCTTCTGGATCGGGACGTGCCTGGATCTAGGCTTTCCTCCTCCTCGTTGCTAGAATTATCATGCACCTGCTGTAACTCCGCCATCATGCTCTTCACCCACTGCGCCAAACGAAAAGGGGCAGGGAATAGACTAGAAAGAACGTCAGGGGCGGGCGGAGTTACACGCATGCGCAGTGTGTATAAAGCGTAACACGCGTGCGTATTACGTACGATCTGTGAGCGGAGGAAGGAGCATTGGACGCGCCGATCGTAAGAACGAAGGTAAGAGACAAACTTGTGCCTATATTGCTTCTAGATTGAGGCCTATATTGTAACAAGATTAGGAGAGTTTTGTGTGACATTAGGCTTTGTCTTGTGTTGTGTCTTGCAGTGAACATGGATATCTTAATGAAAGACAATGACTTCATTTCAGTATTCGTAGAGATGCTAAGTGAGCTGCCCTGCCTGTGGGAGATTACTCACCCCCATTTCAAGAACCAATCAAAGAGGAAGGCAGCACTGGAGCAATTGTGTGCAATTGTGAAGCAGGTGATCCCCACGGCAGACATCACCTATTTAAAGATTTTCATTGGTGGCCTGAGGAGCACATATCTGAGGGAGCGCAAGAAAGTCCTGGATTCGCAGAGACCCGGAGCAGCAGATGACATCTATGTCCCCAGGATGTTGTACTACGACAGGCTGCACTTTCTGGCAGGCCAGACTGAACCCAGGCCATCCCTCTCCAGTCTTCCTTCCACGCTTCCTCCCCCCCTGGCTGAGGCTTCTGACGGCCAACCTGGGCCTTCCAGGCGATATGTGGAGGAGCCCAGCTTGAGCCAGGTATAGTATTCCTCTAAATATTTCTGCTTGTCCAATCAATGATGTTAACTAGATGTTAGTTTGGAGTACTAATTTAGGATTGTGATTGATGAAGCAAAACATTACAACCATGTCCCTTTTTCATACACAGGGAAGTCTCAGCCAGGAGGTGGCCGGGCCGAGCCGGCTGGCTGATCTGCAGGTCCCTCCACCCCCCTTGAAAAGAGAAAGTGGCAGTAGGAGGAGTACCCTAGAGGAGGCTGCTATAGCATTCTTTTGGAGGGCTACAGAGGTCCTAGGAGCAAGCCACACCATGGAGGAGAACATTGCTGCCTTCATAGTCTATAAAATGCAGAGGATGGAGGAGGGCCAAAAAGTATGGTGTGAGGCCCTCATATCGGAGGCTCTGGAGAAAGGTATGAGGGGCCACATTACACCTTAGACACATCTTTGGGATGGTCCTCCTCCTCCTCCTGCAGGTCCTCCTCCTCCTCCTCCCTCTCCTCCAGGTCCTCCCAGTCCTCCTCCAGGTCCCCCCAGTCCTCCTCCTCCAGGTCCTCCTCCTCCTCCTCCTCCCTCTCCTCCAGGTCCTCCCAGTCCTCCTCCAGGTCCCCCCAGTCCTCCTCCTCCTCCAGGTCCTACTCCTCCTCCTGCCACATCTCCAACTGCACAGCCACAGCCCGGAAGGAAGCGTGGAAGGAAGACCAGACAGTGATTGCCCTGGGTTCAGTCTGGTCGGCCAAAAAATGCAGCCTCTTGTGGTACCACAGCCTGGGGACACACATGTCATCTGCTGCTATCCAGATCTCTGCGAATCCCGGACCAGACTGCCCTCCCTTAGATATGGACTCCTCAAGCCACCAATTTTGATGTTGAAGAATTGTTGTCTGCCGTGGGGGTCCCAGGCTTCGCTAATTTCTGTTGTTGATCCAGTGTTGCCTCCCTCTTTGTTTGGTTCTGATCCCTTAATAAAGGATTTTTGTTTTGAATTATACTCTCCTATGTGTTTTACTTCAAAAATGACAGTTTGTTTGTGAGGATTCAGGTACATTTCAAATATACAATGTGAAATGAACAAGGGACACCAACAGCAAAAAATCTCCTTGAGATTAAGTAATAAAAGATATCAATGGTGTTGGGGTAACTTGACACACAAAACACACACAAAAATATTCTGGAGTAAAAATAAAAATAACATTGAACAAAGATCAGCCTTGGAAAAAATCCAAACATTAAAGAAAAAAAAAGGCTTAAAATCCAAAAAAAAAAAAAAATATTAATAAAACTGTCAGATGTGACAACTAATAACAATATATTCAGGGAATCCCACTAAAAAAACACAAATAAAAGTTTGTGAGAAGTGTGTGTGAATATGAGCAGCAAAACTACTTAATTCTTGTCACATTATAAAGAAGAAGAGAGTGCGCTGTATTAAACCATTTTTAACATTGCAGCGGGACGAAAGTGCTGTATCCATTGCGAACGCTAAGTTTACCAGAACGAGCTGTCCCGTGTCGGAATTTCTTCTGAGCATGCGTGGCACTTTGTGCGTCGGAACAGGCCACACATGGTCGGAATTGACGCGATCGGATTTTGTTGTCGGAAAATTTTATCTCCTGCTCTCCAACTTTGTGTGTCGGAAAATCCGATGGAAAATGTCCGATGGCGCCCACACATGGTCGGAATTTCCGACAACACGCTTCCGATTGTCCGACCGTGTGTACGGGGCATTACAGTGGAGACAAGTTCACTCTTAGTGGCATGTGGTTCACCTCCGGCACTATTTATCTAGCTTTAGGAGGGGGCGAGCGGGATCCACCCGCCATAAGATTGGGAAGAGAAAAAAAAAACAAAAGAAACGAAGAGGTCAACTGGCAATGTCGTCCTCTCCCTCTCCTCTTAAAATTATTTAGGAAAGCTTAGAGCATCAGAGAAAAAAAGGATAAAAAAAAAAGGGGGAGGGGGAGGGGGGAAGGGGGGTAATTCCGCTGGCGGGAGCAGAATTCCCTCCTGGAAAGCATAGGCATTGTAACTTATAACCTGAAACAGTGTCTACTTAAGTCTGTGTAGAACAAGAATGGCAACAGCAGGAACAGTCAGATATGTGTATCAGGGTTTTCAAAGGTTGGTCATTGACCAGCTATAAAGGGCTCGGTCTCAAGAACCGAAGTTTAGAGCTGCTTCTTGGGTAGGATTCAGGTGACTGACAGAGATTTCCTAGCTCTGGATCTTCCCTGTTGAGACCATAAGGGGGAAAAAGGTTGGCTCTCGTCGATCAGGGCGCTGGTCCCTTGTGGTTCTGATGATAGAAGACCCAAATCCCGGATATATCTTCGCCGGACTGGAAGGTAGCAAAGGAATGAGATTTGCCTTTGTAAGAGAATGACAGTTGGAATGTAAACGACCACCGGTATTTAATCTGTCGGTTGATTGTGAAGCGGCTTCAGTGCTCTCCTCTTCTGAATTGTTATCTGGGCTATGTCCGCAAAAATCTGGATCGAGTGTCCTGAGGTAGTTATGTCCCCGTGGTTTCTGGCCTCTAGCATAATCTTTTCTTTGACACGGTAAAAGTGAGGCTTAACTATCACATCGCGTGGTAGGTCATCCGGTCTAGGGGCTGTCAGAGCCCAGTGCAACCTATCAAATTCTAACTGGTGAGGAGAGATGTCCGGTATCAGTTGTTTCATTAAGTCATGGATCGATTCTTCCAGGTCTAGTTCTGATTCTGGGAGGCCCCGCACGTGGAAGTTATACCTCCTAGACCTGTTTTCCAAGTCTTACATTTTTGCGTTTGCTTGGTCTAGTTGGTCCTGCAGGGACGTGATCATTTTGGAGTTTTGGTTCACCCGCTTTACTGTCCCATCCATTTTGGACTCGATTGTGTCCAATCTCTCCCCTATATTTTGAAAGTCATCTTTTATACCCGTGGTGATGATGTTGCATGCTTTAGATAATTCCTGTTGCAGGAGTGCTGAGAATCTAGCGAGGAGAACTGTGTCTCCTGAATACCCAGTTGCAAGGGCAGGTGGTTGTGAAAAGGTCCCACTGTTTTGGCTCATGGCTATTTCAGCAATTTCAGCCATTTGCCTATCTGTGGAAGAGGTTGGGGAATCAGTAAATAATAGGGGTCTGTCCGAAGAGCCAGACAAGGGGGACATCTGTGGGTGTTCACTCTGTGGGGATGGAGGTCCTTCCTGGGATTGGGATGAGAAGGGGTCTCTGTGCACTTCAGCTAGGAAGGTGATTGCTGGGTAATTTGGCTCCTTCTTCTGTGTCTGGCCTCCCTCACATGATAAGTCTCCCATGTCAGGCGCCATCTTAGGCTGGGGGGAAGCTGCTGTGTCTGGGGACTGACCTTTTCTGATGCTGTATGCTTCGGCTGCTGCTGCGGCTGCTGAGTCGCCCAGTTCTGGTGATGGGCTTGAGGATTGTGTCCTTCTGTATGTCCCCCTCCTTGCTGCATTGTGGATTGCAGCGTCCGCCGCTGTGCCGAAGCCCCGCCGCGTGCAGTGTCTCCCTTCTCCGGCGCCATCTTAGGTGAGGGGGCTGCTGCTGGGCCTTAGAAGCGCGGGTTGTCCTAAGGTGCTGTGGAGGGTTGCGGCTGTTGTTTGAGCTTCCCGGCCCTCTCCGCTGCATCATCTGCTCCCGGGCTCCGGGATGTCAGTAGGGTGGTGGTCCGCTCGTCCCCTATCACTCAGTTAAAAGTTTTTCTGGCCGGAAGTGTGCGGAGCCAAGTCAGTACATGTCTGACCTCGGCGCCGCACGCATGCGCCCTCAGTACCTCTTTTAATGTGGGCTCAGGTTCACTAAGTGCGCTGGTATCAGGGATAACTTCAGGCGTTTTTTCCAGGGGGTCCCTCTCAGGGCTTTTTTTATTTGCCGTTTTTGTGGTAGCTAGCGATGTTGATGTTTTTTTACTTGTACTTTTCCTATCCCCCATGCCCCCCAGCTGTGTCTTCTCATGGGGCAGCTGGTTACCCTTAACTGGAGAATGTGAGGGGGTATGAGCGTATTTCTCCAGTTTAGCCGCCGCTGCCGTTGCAGATGCTGCTGGATTCCCCTTCTCTTTGAGTGAGCGGGTAGCCTGAGCTAACAAACTCTCCTGGGGGTGCTGGAGCTGCTCCTCCCCCTTTTTTCTAGTCATACTGTGACTATACCGGGATGTAAGAGAATGTGTGTATGTAGAAAAAAAAAGGTATCAGAGGAAAGTTCCTTAGTTCCTTAGTAAGATAAGGCGTTGTTAAACAGCAGGGATAACACACTCCCCCAGCTACACTAATGAGTGTCTACAACTCCACAGCGTGGTACAGCATTTTATATAAAAAAAATGACAGTTCTGCTGCTGTTACCTCGAGATCTTCCCAGGATCGGGGTCAGCAGCCAGCGTGATCGAGCCCGTCCAGCGGGTCCCCCTCCAGTCCTGTTTTATTCTCCACGGAGTATGCCTGTCGGGTCAGACGCCGCTCTCCCCTCTGGGTCCCGTAAGGTACTCTCAGCTCATGCGAGAGCACAGACCGTTGCCGAGCAACCAGCTGAGCCTGGTGTAAACAGCCCGAGATGCCGTCACCATGCAGCTGAGCGGCTAGCCACCGCCAGTGCCGATCTCCTCCGCACACCCCGCCGATTCCAGCCAAACGGTATGCTGCCGAGATAGTCTGAAGGGATGGTAGGCCGAGTAGGAGGGGATGGGAGAAGTTAAGGAGACCAGGAGAGGCAATAATGCATATGAAGCTGGATCAATCCATCAGGGATGGCAGCAAGGAGATGGAGCAGGGAGAGAGCTCACACACCTCCGCTCACCTCCACATCCGGTCACACCCCCGACCAACCAACCTGGTCTCTGCATCGGTGAATGTTTCTGTCACTACCATACAATAGTGGAGTATTAAAATAGGGTACAGCACGGCACAAGGGCCGGATTAAGAACATCATGGGCCTGGTGGTGAGGATGATGGTGGGGCTTTTTATAAAGAAAATTTTAAAAAATAATTAAAATTGCAAACAATTTTGTTCTAACAAATTAAATTAAATAGAGAGAGCAGGGGCGTCGCTAGGGGGTGGCTTTTGGGGCTATAGCCCCGAATCTGGGGCTAATAGCCCCGAGTCTCTGCAGGGGTCCCCAAGGGGAGGGGAGGCTCTCTGGGGACCCTGGTGCAAGGAAGAGGCTCTCTGGGGACCCTAATGTAAGGGGGCTCTCTGGGAACCCTGATGTAAGTGGGGGGCCCTCTGGGTACCCTGATGAAAGAGGGAGGCTCTCTGCGAACTCTGATGTAAGGAGGAGGCTCTCTGGGGAACCTGATATAGGTGGGCTCTCTGGGGACCCTGATGTAAGGGGGCTCTCTGGGGACCCTGATGTAAGTGGGGGGCTTTCTGGGGATATATATACACACACACGTATATTACTGTATATACATGTGTATGCTCGCCCAAGCATATGACTTTCTTTACTTTCTTTACTACGCTGCTATGGGCTCTAGCCCCAGATCGTTTGTAGACCTAGCAACGCCCCTGAGAGAGAGGAAGGATGAGAGAGAGAAAAAGGGGATGAGAGAGGGTTGAGGGGTAAGGGAGGAAGGATTAGAGAGAGAGAGTGAAAGGGGATGAGAGAGAGGTGAGGGGTAAGGAAGGGGGGATGAGGGAGAGAGGGGGGATGCGCATGAGCATGCGTGGAAGTGACAGCAACACAGCCTGGCCAAGGCAAGTGACCGACAGCACAGAACCCATCAGAGTGAAGATGGAACAAAAGTGCCCAGAGCTGGTAACATTGAGGATATTCAATATCATTTTAAATAACAGTTTTTGTGTGTAAGAGGCATAGGGGAGGAGTATGGATGTTATAAAAGTGGGACGTATGTGCAGGTATATATACGCTGCGCTAAAAGGTATGTATAAGAAGGCTTGGATCACATCTTTTGGATGACACGGACCTTTATCAATACTGGACGCAATTGGTCGCTGCCTACATGCACATGAGAACTTTCTTATATGATCTTATCACCTACAGCATTGTGTTTCAGCACAGTCATCATTGATTTATTTGGACACTGTATGAAAGCACAGAAGCACTTTGATATATTGCTGTTTTTTTAATATTTTTTATTTTGTGGTTTGTAAAACACAGTTATGCACTAGGCACTTTAACTATATTATCCATAGTATGATATATGTGTATTAACATTTATAATTCACTGGTTTAATAGTTATTTAATTTTGAGATGAATTATTTACTGTGCACTTCTTATACATACCTTATATATATTTATAATCGTCTTTACACGATATATGTGACGTGTGTAACGCTAGCAGCTTTAGGTAATTTTATTTACGTTTTAGCATCTAGGAATTGGTGGCTGGCAGGATTGTCCTTCTAAAGTATGTGCAGGTGAGGGAGAGGAATGTGGAGGGTATAACAGTGGGCACTAGGGATGAGCCGAACACCCACCGGTTCGGTTTGCACCAGAACCTGCGAACGGACCGAAAATTAGCATGAAGGTTAGAACCCCATTGACGTCTATGGGACTTGAACGTTCTAAATCAAAAATGCTCATTTTAAATGCTAATTTGCATGGTATTGTCCTAAAAAGTGTTTGGGGACCCGGGTCCTGCCCCAGGGGACATGTATCAATCCAAAAAAAACTTTTAAAAACTGCAGTTTTTTTGGGAGTAGTGATTTTAATGATGCTTAAAGTAAAAAAAAAGAAAGTGAAATATTCCTTTAAATATCGTACCTGGGGGGTGTCTATAGTATGCCTGTAATGTGGCACGTGTTTTCCGTGTTTAGAACAGTCCCTGCACAAAATGACATTTTTAAAGGAAAAAAAGTCATTCAAAAACTGCTTGCGGCTTTAATGTAATGTCGGGTCCCGGCAATATGGATGAAAATCAGCGAGACAAACGGCATGGGTACCCACCCACCACAGCCCATTACCAGGCCCTTTGGGTCTTGTATGGGAACCCCGCACCCAAATTAAAAAAGGAAAGGTGTGGGGCCCCCAGGCCCTATATACTCTGAACAGCAGTATACAGGCGGTGCAAACAAGACAGGGACTGTAGGTTTGTTGTTGAGTAGAATCTGTTTGTAATTTTGAACTGGTACATTTTTAAAGTGTAGCTCCAGCCAAAAAATCTATTTTTAAGCTTTTTGGAAAACATAGGGAAGGGTTATCACCCCTGTGACATTTGTTTTGCTGTCTGTGCTCCTCTTCAGAAGATTTCACCTCACTTTTTGTCCCAATGACAAATGTTTTTTGAAAATTTGGGGTTTTTAGTGAAACAAGGATTGGTGATAAAGCATCAATGGGAAGGAGAAATGTTTTTCCCATATTAACTCTTACAGGAGAGAACTTCCCTTCCTATGGGGTAGATTTCATCTCACTTCCTGTTGTCTCCTTCTGTTTGCTAGTAGGAGTCGTTTGTAAGTTGGATGTTTGAAAGTAGGGGCCTGCCCTATATACTCAGCAGAAATTTAGGCCTTAGGTGTTGTTGTGGCCTCAACACTGTAAGCCCTCACAGGGCCCTGCTGTGAAATATTAGATCAAGAATTCTAATTAGATGCCCCTGTTCAACAGGGGCTGAAAAATTGGGCCTTTGGTGGTGGTGGTGGTGCTGGTGGCACAACACTGTAAGTCCTCACAGTTAATCTTGGTGGGCGCAGAAACGGGCCCTGCTGTGAAATATTAGGTCAAGAATTGTAATTACATGCCCCTGTTCAACAGGGGCTGAAAAATTGGGCCTTTGGTGGTGGTGGTGCTGGTGGCACAACACTGTAAGTCCTCACAGTTAATCTTGGTGGGCACAGAAACAGGCCCTGCTGTGAAATAATCAAGAATTGTAATTACATGCCCCTGTTGAACAGGGGCTGAAAAATTGAGCCTTTGGTGGTGGTGGTGCTGGTGGCACAACACTGTAAGTCCTCACAGTTAATCTTGGTGGGCGCAGAAACAGGCCCTGCTGTGAAATATTAGATCAAGAATTGTAATTACATGCCCCTGTTGAACAGGGGCTGAAAAATTGGGCCTTAGGCACTGGTGCTGGTGCCACAACACTGCAACCCCTCACAGATACTCTAGTTGGAATGCAGGAACGAGCCCTGCTGCAAAGTATTGCATCAAAAAATTGTAATTACATGTCCCTGTTAAACAGGGGCTGAAAAATTGGGCCTTAGGCACTGGTGCTGGTGCCACAACAATGCAACCCTTCACAGATACTCTAGTTGGAATGCAGGAATGAGCCCTGCTGCAAAGTATGGCATCAAAAATTGTAATTACATGCCCCTGTTGAACAGGGGCTGAAAAATTGGGCCTTAGGCACTGGTGCTGGTGCCACAACACTGGAACCCCTCACAGATACTCTAGTTGGAACGCAGGAACGAGCCCTGCTGCAAAGTATTGCATCAAAAATTGTAATTACACGCTCCTGTTAAACAGGGGCTGAAAAATTGGGCCTTAGGCACTGGTGCCACAACACTGCAACCCCTCACAGATAATCTAGTTGGAACGCAGGAATGAGCCCTGCTGCAATATATTGCATCAAAAATGGTAAATACACGCCCCTGTTGAACAGGGGCTGAAAAATTGGGCCTTAGGCACTGGTGCTGGTGCCACAACACTGCAACCCCTCACAGATACTCTAGTTGGAATGCAGGAACGAGCCCTGCTGCAAAGTATTGCATCAAAAATTGTAATTACATGTCCCTGTTAAACAGGGGCTGAAAAATTGGGCCTTAGGCACTGGTGGCGGCGCCCAGAACCAGAAATGTTCTTACAAGCTATCAGTATGATCATTGAGGAGGAAGAGGATAATTACTCAGAATAGTCACTCAGCATCAGCATAGGCAGTCTTTGAAGGGATCTGAGATTTCCAAAAAAATTATTCGGTTACATCAGCATCAGGTGCTTGGTAGCTGGTGGTGATCCAAGACCGATTCATTTTTATGAAGGTCAGTTGATCGACCGAGTCGGTGGACAGACGCACCCTGTGATCGGTTACAAAGCCTCCAGCAGCACTGAATGTGCATTCCGAAAGGACAGGCCAGTAGCTCAATTGCATACTGTGCAAGCTCTGGCCAGTGATCCATCCTCAAGACCCAGTAACCCAGAGGATTTTCAGTGGGAATGGTGACCAAGTCAGATCTTGCCCCTAGGTATTCCTGCACCATGTAAAACAGACGCTGGCGATGGTTGCTGGAACCGATCATACCTTGGGGCTGCGGACTAAAAAATTGTCTGAAAGCATCGGTCAGACGGCCACCTTCTCCACCGCTCCTTCTTTGACTGACCGAAGCCTCAGCAGCACGTTGTCCAGAAACAGGAGTTTGTAACCTCCCAGTCTCTGGGAATGCGTTGCACAGACCTCTCTGCAAGGCCTCCCGAAGATGTTTCATCCTCTGCTCCCTCTGCGACGGCAAGATAAGGTCTGCAACCTTACCCTTGTAACGTAGATCAAGGAGGGTTGCCAGCCAGTATTGGTCCTTCTCCTTGATACCAGGAATATGAGGATCCTTATGCAGGCATTGCAGGATAAGGGAGGCCATGCAGCGTAGGTTTGCTGAGGCATTCGGTCCGGAGTCCTATGGGTCACTATGGACGACATGGTCCACAGCCACCTCCTCCCAGCCACGTACAGGTCCATGTGTTTCTTGGGACTGATCCCTTAAAGACTGCTGCTGATGCTGAGTGCCAGGCTCCACCTCCATACTGACACAATCCTCCTCCTCCTCTTCCTGTGTGATCGGCGGGCATGCAGGAACACTGTCTGGATAAAGGGGGCCTTGAGAGCTAAGGAAGTCCTTGTCTTCCTGCCTCTGTTCTGCTTTAAGTGCCCTGTCCATTATTCCACGCAGCGTGTGCTCCAACAGGTGGACAAGGGGGACAGTGTCACTGATGCATGCACTGTCACTGCTCACCATCCTCGTGGCCTCCTCAAATGGTGACAGGACAGTGCATGCATCCCTGATCATGGCCCACTCACGTGGGGAAAAAAAACAAGCTCCCCTGACCCTGTCCTGGTGCCATAGTCGCACAGGTACTCATTAATGGCCCTCTGCTGCATGTGCAGCCGCTGCAGCATGGCCAACGTTGAGTTCCACCTGGTGGGCATGTCACAGATTAGGCGGTTCTTTGGCAGGTTAAATTCCTTTTGGAGGTCTGCCAGCCGAGCACTGGCATTATATGACCGGCGGAAATGCACACAGACTTTCCTGGCCTGCCTCAGGACATCCTGTAAGCCTGGGTACCTGCCCAAGAACCGCTGCATCAATAAGTTAAGGACGTGAGCCAAACAGGGCATATGGGTAAGTTGTCCCTGTTGGAGGGTGGAGAGGAGGTTGGTGCCATTGTCGCAAACCACCATTCCTGCCTTAAGTTGGCATGGCGTCAACCACCTCTGGACCTGCCCCTGCAGAGCTGACAGAACCTCTGCCCCAGTGTGGCTCCTGTCCCCCAAGCACACCAGCTCAAGCACCGCATTGCATAATTTGGCCTGCGTACTTGCGTAGCCCCTTGAACGCCTACGGAGCACCAATGGTTCCGAGGACAAAGCACAGGAAGAGGCCATGGAGGAGGAAGAAGAAGAGGAGGGGGTGGAGGAGAGAGGTGTGTCACAATCATTAGTAGTGGCATTTTGGAGGCATGGTGGCGGAACAACCTCCAACACTACTGCACCTTGTCCTGCATCCTTCCTAGCTGCCAGCAGAGTCACCCAATGCGCTGTGAAACATAGGTAACGTCCCTGTCCATGCCTGCTAGACCATGTGTCAGCGGTAATATGCACCTTACCACTGACCGCCCTGTCCAGCGAGGCATGGACATTGCCTTCCACATGCCGGTAGAGAGCCAGAATCGCCTTCCATGAGAAAAAGTGGCGTTTGGGTACCTGCCACTGAGGAACCGCACATTCCACAAATTCACAGAAGGGGGCATAGTCTACCAACTGAAAAGGCAGCAGTTGAAGTGCTAGCAATTTTGCCAAGCTAGCATTCAACCGCTAGGCATGTGGATGGCTGGGAGCGAACTTCTTTCGGCGGTGCAGCAGCTGGTGCAGGGAAATTTGCCTGGTACAAACTGACATCGGTGTACCGAAAGCAGATTGCCCACAAGTACTTGGCTGTGACACACCTAATTCTACACCTTCATTCCTTTCAGTGCAGGTCTCAGAGAGGACTGAAGTTATAGTGGGGTTGGAGATCTCAGCTGATGAGGAGCAAGGAGAGGTCCTCTTTGTTCTTTGGTGTGGGTCTTTTATATACGCTTGCCAACGAACTGCATGGCCGGTCAACATATGTCTAGTCAAGCATGTGGTGCCCAAGCGGGAGATGTTTTGGCCACGTGAGATACGCTTGAGACATATGTTGCAAATAGCAGCGGTGCGATCTGATGCACTCGTCTCAAAAAAGGCCCACACCATAGAATTTTTGGAATAACGTGCAGAGACAGCAGCGCCCTGCACATGCGGAGGTTTGCGGTGTGATGTAGTCAGTGTGCTGCCCTTAGGCAGGCCCCTGGAGGGCATCCTGCCTCGTTGGTGATGTGCCTCCTCCTCCTCCTCTCTCCTATCAGGCACCCACGTTGAGTCAGTGACCTCATCATCCCCTCCCTCCTCATCACTGGAGCAAACCTGGCAGTATGCTGCAGCAGGGGGAGCATGACTGCCAGATTGCTGTCCTTCTTGGGCACCCCCTCTGTCTGTACTCATGTTACTGCCTTCATCTAGTATATATATATATATACTCTGATACTGCAGCTAGCAAAATCAACTGCCTGCCTGTAGTATGAGAACACCACCAACCTTCTACAGGTAGCTTTAGCTGAACACTGTGCAGAGCTCGCAAAAAACTAACTTGTAGCTTATTTAGCTGCCTGTGGTAGTGATAGGATCAGGAAAACACCACCAACCTACTACAGGTAGCTTTAGCTGAACACTGTGCAGAGCTCGCACTACACTAACTTGTAGCTTATTTAGCTGCCTGTGGTAGTGATAGGATCAGGAAAACACCACCAACCTACTACAGGTAGCTTTAGCTGAACACTGTGCAGAGCTCGCACTACACTAACTTGTAGTTTTAGCTGAACACTGTGAGGAGGATTCACTACACTAACTTGTAGCTTATTTAGCTGCCTGAGGTAGTGATAGGATCAGGAAAACACCACAAACCTTCTACAGGTAGGTTTAGGTGGACACTGTGCAGAGCTCGCAAAAAACTAACTTGTAGCTTATTTAGCTGCCTGCGGTAGTGATAGGATCAAGAAAACACCACCAACCTTCTACAGGTAGCTTTAGGTGAACACTGTGCAGAGCTCGCAAAAAACTAACTTGTAGTTTTAGCTGAACACTGTAAGGACGATGCACTACACTAACTTATAGCTTTAGCTGAACACTGTTCAGAGGACGCACTACACTAACTTGTAGCTTTAGCTGAACACTGTGCAGAGGTCACACTAAACTAACTTGTAGCTTTAACTGAACACTGTGGGGAGGACGCACTACATTAACTGTAAATAGTCTAGCTGCCTGACTGTGGTACTAATAGGATCAAAAGAACACCAGCAATATTCTTCAGGTAGCTGTAAATAATGTAACAAGACAAGCCTGCCTGTCAGTAGCAAGATAATAGGAACGGATCTAGCTAAACTGAATACAGTGTATATATATATATATATATATATATATATATATATATATATATATATATATATATATATACAACACCTGGGATGCATATATATACACAATACACTGTAAGTGCAGCTAACTCACTGACTGTCCTGCCTAATCTATCTAACTTAAATCAAATGACACTGTCTCTCTCTCTATCTCTCTCAATGCCGGAACACACACTACACAGGGCTGCCGTGAAGGCGTGTACTAAACCCCCTGAGCCATAATTGGCCAAAGCCTCCTTGGCTTTGACCAATTACGACTCTCTGTTCAGATGGCGCTGTGATTGGCCAAGCATGCGGGTCATAGTGCATGCTTGGCCAATCATCAGCCAGCAATGCACTGCGATGCCGCAGTGAATTATGGGCCATGACGCGCCACACGAATTTGGCGCGAACGGCCCATAACTTACGCAATTCGGCGAATGTGCGAACAGATGATGTTCGAGTCGAACATGGGTTCGGCTCGAACACGATGCTCATCCCTAGTAGGCACTATGCACAGGAGAGGAGTATGGAGGGTATGCCAGTGGGCAGTATGTACAGGAGAGGAGTGTGGAGGGTAAGCCAGTGGGCAGTATGCACAGGAGATGAGTGTGGAGGGTATGATGGGGGCAGTATGTACAGGAGAGGAGTGTGGAGGGTATGACAGTGAGCACTATGTACAGGAGAGGAGTATGGAGGGTATGCCAGTGGGCAGTATGTACAGGAGAGGAGTGTGGAGGGTAAGCCAGTGGGCAGTATGTACAGGAGAGGAGTGTGGAGGGTATGATAGGGGCAGTATGTACAGGAGAGGAGAGTGGAGGGTATGATAGGGGCAGTATTTACAGGAGGGGAGTGTGGAGGGTATAATAGGGTCAGTATGTACAGGAGAGGAGTGTGGGAGGTATTATGATGGTGGTATATACAGGAGAGGAGTGTGGGAAAAAAAGATAGTTGGCAGTATGTACAAGAGAGGAGTATGGAGGGTATGACAGTGAGCATTATGCAGAGGAGAGAGATGTGGAGGGTATCACAGTGGTCAGTATGTACAGGAGAGAAATGTGGAGGGTATGACAGTGACAAGTATGCACAGGAGAGGAGTGTGGAGTTTATGATGGGTGCAGTATGCACAGGAGAGGAGTGTGGAGGGTATCACAGTGGGCAGTATGTAAATGATGAGAAATGTGGAGGGTATGACAGTGACAAGTATGCACAGGAGAGGAGTGTGGAGGGTTTGACAGGGGGCAGTATGTACAGGAGAGAAGTGTGGAGGATATGACAGTGGACAGTATGTACAGGAGAGGAGTATGGAGGGTAGGACAGTGAGCAGTATGTACAGGAGAGAAGTGTGTAGGGTATGACAGTGGGCAGTATGTACAGGAGAGGAGTGTGGAGGGTATGACCGTGGGCAGCAGTGGCATCTCCAGCTTTAATATTTAGGGGGGGCACATTGGGGGACAGGGACAAAAGTAGGGGGGCAACTATAAAACGCATATATATATATATCCTGGGGCCCTTTACTACGACCCCACAACGGCCCTTTCACATGTTCTGCAGTGAGCTCCCTTCCTACTGTATTGGGCCCCCCCAGGGTGGCAGAAAACAAGAGATATATGTCACCAGCATACCAAGAAAATATAAGGGTCCAAAGCAGTGGGAGAACTATCAGGGTTGCAAAGGTTGTCTTGCCTCTGGGCCCTGGTGTTCTGCCACTGTGGGGTTTCCCAGCCTCCTCTTGCTGTCCTGCCCCTGCTATTGACTGCTCTGGTCTGGCATCTCTTGGAATTTACAGGCTGGTTCTCCTGTCCTAAGGATGGGAGAAATCAGTCTGTTTTTTCAGTAACTGAGAGTCCTGGTGGAGTCCTTCCTGCAACTCGCTCTTCTCCCTGCCAATGAGGATGCAGGGGAAGGAGCAGCTTGGGCTGCCGTGGTTGTGTAAGCGCTCGCATTATGCAGTGTCAGCAAGCAGAGGGAGGGGGGAGGAATCACCCGCAGGAGCTGACTGGGGACTCTCTCCCTCTTAGACATTGATTTTTTGTAAAAAAAAATTTTTTTATTGGGGGGGCACATGGTGGGGCACAGCATAATGTTGGGGGGGTCAGGGCCCCCTCTGCCTCCCCCTAGGGACGCCATTGGTGGGCAGTATGTACAGGAGAGGAGTGTGGAGGGTATGACCATGGGCAGTATGTACAGGAGAGGAGTGTGGAGGGTATGACAATAAGCAGTAAGTACAGGAGAGGAGTGTGGAGGGTATGACAGTGAGCAATATGTATAGGAGAAATGTGGAGGGCATGACAGTGGGCACTATGTATAGGAGAGGAGTGTGAAGGGTATGACAGTTGGCACTATATACACAGGAAAGGAGTGTTGAGGGTATGAGAGGGGGCAGTATGTACAGGAAAGGAGTGTGGAGGGTATGACAGTGGGCAATATGTACAGGAGAGGAGTATGGAAGGTATGACAGTGGGCAGTATGTACAGGAGAGGAATGTGGAGGGTATGACTGTGGGCAGTATGTACAGGAGAGGAATGTGGAGGGTATGACAGTAAGCAGTATGTACAGGAGAGGAGTGTGGAGGATATGACAGTGGGCACTATGTATAGGAGAGAAGTGTGGAGGGTATGACAGTGGGCAGTATGGACAGGAGAGGAGTGTGGAGGGTATGACAGTGGGCAGTATGTACAGGAGAGGAGTGTGGAGGGTATGACAGTGAGCAATATGTATAGGAGAAGTGTGGAGGGCATGACAGTGGGCACTATGTATAGGAGAGGAGTGTGAAGGGTATGACAGTGGGCACTATGTACAGGAGAGGAGTGTTGAGGGTATGAGAGGGGGCAGTATGTACAGGAAAGGAGTGTGGGGGGTATGACAGTGGGCACTATGTACAGGAGGGGAGTGTGGAGGGTATGACAGTGGGCAGTATGTACAGGAGAGGAGTGTGGAGGGTATGACAGTGGGCAGTATGTACAGGAGAGGAGTGTGGAGGGTATGATGGGGGCAGTATGTACAGGAGAGGCGTGTGGAGGGTATGACCGTGGGCAGTATGTACAGGAGAGGAGTGTGGAGGGTATGACAGTGGGCAGTATGTACAGGAGAGGAGTGTGGAGGGTATGACCATGGGCAATATGTACAGGAGAGGAGTATGGAGAGTATGACAGTGGGCAGTATGTACAGGAGAGGAGTGTGGAGGGTATGACTGTGGGCAGTATGTAGAGGAGAGGAATGTGGAGGGTATGACAGTAAGCAGTATGTACAGGAGAGGAGTGTGGAGGATATGACAGTGGGCACTATGTATAGGAGAGAAGTGTGGAGGGTATGACAGTGGGCAGTATGGACAGGAGAGGAGTGTGGAGAGTATGACAGTGGGCAGTATGTACAGGAGAGGAGTGTGGAGGGTATGACAGTGGGCACTATGTACAGGTGAGGAGAATGAAGGAATCTGGGAAGGAAAAATGTAAAGGTTTGTGGAAGGATGTTTAGGGACTGCGTTGTGGTTAAGCGGGCCATACATGAATTGAAATTAAGCCAATTAAGCAGAGACCAGCCATAGTTGATCTATGTATGGGCTAGCTGGTTGTTCTCAAGCCAATCTATTAATTGACTTGAGTACAACCCGCCTGTCAGGTTTTTCCCAAAACAGTCAGTGCTGCCAGCTATAGTTAGCAACACTGATCATTGTATTCTGTGGGTTGGGAAGGCTCCCCACTGGCAGAACACAATAACACTGCAGGAGTGATTCCCTCATCCACAGGTCAATGGGTGAGAGGGTGTGTGTGGGGACAGGCTGGGGAGAGAGGTCTGTCAGAAGGGGGGTGTGAGGTGGTCATGAAGGGATATCAATCAGCGGGTGTGGGTGGAGTAACTGGGAGTGATATATTTTGGAGTTGGGTCTGTCATCTGCAGGTTGGGAAATGGTCACCTGTGATATAAGTTGAAGGGAGGGGGCCAACATGGGAAGTGGCTGGGGAGTGACCTGATTGGTGGGGAGTGACCTAGTTTGTGGGGAGTGACCTGGTTGGTGGGGAGTGACCTGATTGGTGGGGAGTGACCTAGTTGGTGGGGAGTGACCTGGTTGGTGGGGAGTGACCTAGTTGGTGGGGAGTGACCTGGTTGGTGGGGAGTGACCTGATTGGTGGGGAGTGACCTGGTTGGTGGGGAGTGACCTGGTTCGTGGGGACTGTGAAATGGATGATGTGTTTTAAGTTTCTTTCACATTTGCAGAAGTGTTTACTGAGACTAAGTATAGAGACCATAGTGTTCTCCGTATACAAATTTATTCAAAGCCCCCAAACAGACAAGTTGCACTTACAAGATAAAAACTTTAAAATCACATAAAAACCTCCAGAGTAGCACCACCTTGTCCACATACACAGTGCCTGGCTGAACGTGACTATCAACTCCTCCCTTCTAGATGCGTATCGGCCAATCACAGGCCTTCCTCAGTAGATGGAACTTGTCTATTTGGGGGCTTTGAATAAATTTGTATACGGAGAACACTATGATCTCACTATATTATTATTTACATGTCCTGAACTCATGGAATCTTGGGCCAAGCTGGGAGATGATCCGCTTCATTGGATGTTGATGAGCTGAGTTATCATTAAGAAAAGAGCCATCTGGATTACCCACCTTTGATTGGGAAGAGGAAGTGAGAGCAAAGAGCTCATGGGGAGATCTGCATATGAGTTTTGACTCATTTTTACTGGTGGTGGTGTGCACTCCTTTTGAGGACGGACAATCACTGTGGTGGAATTGTGTGGATACACTGATCACAAGAAGAGTTTTTATGTTTTATTTCTTCATTTTTTCATTTTTTGGACTATTCATTTATATGTAGGATTTATTTATTTTAGAGATTTGCACTTTATATTTATAATTTTACACATAGCACTATATTTATTTATTTACAGTACAGGTAATCAGATAGCAGGTACAGGTTTCAGAACACGGGTAAGCTGCAGATCAAACAGCACTGCACAAGTGCAGCTGCTGTTCTTATAAAGGCTCATTGGCACCAAGCAGAGGTTAGCACGTACCCCTGCGCGTGCACACATACGCTGCTGCCCAGCTCGTTGGGGCAACACTGGAACCCATGTGCGCATGTGCGCATGCATGCATCTCCATCTTGCTGCAGTAAGTCCCTGACATTACTGTTATACTGTACTGTTACTGTGTTTTATTGTTAACCATTGTTTGCTTAGCAGGTACACCATTCAGCTGCAGCACAGGTTTATTTATTTTAAAAAGCAACAGGGTTTGCTCTCACGATACCTAATTCCATGACTACAGCACTGTAGGAGGTGATTTCACCAACACAGTTTAAAAAAAAAGCATATATGCCGAAGCATGGGGGCAGGGGTGGAAATTAGGGGCATATATTTTTGTTTAATTTTCTTGGCAGTGATTTCTTCATCCACATCGATCGATGTGAATAGAGGTATCTGTTAGGATCTTTTTTTCCATTCAGCCCATGGAATGAACGAAAAAAAAGAACGGTGCATGTATGCCCATCATTAGAAGTGGGTGGATGAAGGGTGGAATTCTAATGGTGGGCATACCACCGATTGATCAATGTGAATGGAGGAATCTGGCTGCATGAAAAAAAAAAGATCATTACAATATATGCCCAACAAGGACCAGCGACATACTGGTATGTTGCTGGACTTTGAGTGGTTATACTGGAATGATGCCTGCAGGTTTAGGCATCATCTTGGTATCTTTTGTTTCGGCCGACGGTCAGCTTTCATGTAAAAGCAATCCTAGTGGCTATATAGTCGCTAGACTGCTTTTACAAGCAGTGAGAGGCTCTCTGTCCTACCGCGGAACCCGAGAATACAGCCAGTGGTATTGCCAGCTGACCATAGAGCTGATCAGAGACTAGAATGGCTCCAATCATCTCTATAGCCTAAGAAACTGGAAGCTATGAGCATTTCATGAATTCAGTTTCGCCGGACATAAACAGCTCCATTGGGAAATTGGGAAAGCAACTTATCAAACCGATCTTGGTGTGGTCATATGCTTTTAAGAGCTGAGGAAAGATCTAGAGTCTAATAGACCCAAACATTTTCAAAAAAGAGTACCTGTCACTACATATTGCTATCATAGGGGATATTTACATTCCCTATGATAACAATAAAAATAATAAAAAATAAAATGAAAGGGACAGTGTAAAAATAAAATAAAAAGCAATATAAATGATTAAAATATATAAATAAAACCACCCCTGTCCCCCCCTTGCACACGCGCAAAGGTAAATGCAAGCGTCGGTCTTGTGTTGTATGTAAACAGCAATTGCACCATGCATGTGAGGTATCACCGCGAACGTCAGATCGAGGGCAGTAATTCTAGCAGTAGACCTCCTCTGTAAATCCAAATTGGTAACCTATAAAGGCTTTTAAAAATGTATATAGTTTGTCACCGGTGTGCGAGTGTGTGTAATTTTAAAGCATGTCGTGTTTGGTATCGATGTACTCGGAATAAGATCATCTTTTACATTTCACTAAACATTTGGGCAATATAGTGTGTTTTTGTGCATTACAATTCAAAAAAGTTTGAAAAATCACTGCGCAAATACTTTGTGAAAAAAAAATACAACACCCACCATTTTAATCTGTAGGGCCTCTGCTTTAAAAAAAAATGTATGATATATGATATATATGTCTGCAGACTTTGCCAGACCAGATGGCGTGCCTTATGGACCTCCTGTACATAGCTTAAGGAACGGTACACAGCATTCCAACATAGTGTCATCATTTACGCAGGACCCTGACCAATGTCCTATTCTGACCCCTACTGTGAGATCTCCATAGAAGGTGTAAAGTTATTGTTTCCAGCTGCACATCCCCTGGCCTGAGGGACCACTGACACGTTCCTTTCCTGCAGGCCGTTACATTACAAATCTATAGGTTGAATTAGACCTCTACATATGCCATCCACTGACAATGTTAATTTCAGTCTTGCCTGAATACTCTGTGTGTTTGATTGCAGTGCCATTCACCATATCTCAAATTTAAAATCTAATATACAAATACCCCTGATGAAAGGACTTTGAACCTGAAACACGTTGGGTACCGGATAGCTTTCCCTGGATTTGGTTACCGGAAAGTGTTCTTTCCGGAAACTACTCTATATACGTACTTTTGTATTCTACTGCAAGATATTATATTATGTGTGTTTGTGTCTGATGTACATGTTTGTTTTAGTAATCATCGTATGTTTCCATTTGTATCAATAAAATGATTTTACTCATTCCATTAGTGTTTTTGCCAATTTAAAGTCCCAATTGGGGGTATTCTAACTTTTTCTATATATACAGGGATGTGGCAAACTCACTAGTGTTTCTGGTATGGCAAAAACATTTATCATATTATATTTGGGGGTTCAAAGTAATTTTCTAGCAAAAAAAAAAAGTTCTTTCATGTAAACAAAAAGTGTCAGAAAGGACTTGGTGGTTCAAGTGGTTAGAAGAGTGGGTGATGTGTGGCATAAGCTTCTAATGTTGGGCATAAAATGCCAGGACAGTTCAACACCCCAAATGACCCCTATTTGGAAAGTAGACACTCCAAGCCATTTGCTGAGAG
The DNA here is from genome assembly GCF_042186555.1 of Aquarana catesbeiana. Classification (NCBI taxonomy): domain Eukaryota; kingdom Metazoa; phylum Chordata; class Amphibia; order Anura; family Ranidae; genus Aquarana; species Aquarana catesbeiana. Next base: position 734,345,652 of record NC_133326.1, on the reverse strand, counting down.
ACATGTTGAGTCCATGGAATATTTTATATGTTGCCACAAGTTTCAGGAAAAAAAAAATAAAAAAAAAATATGTGTATGTGTATATATATATATATATATATATATATATATATATATATATATATATATATATATATATATATATATATATATATATATATATATATATATATATACACATACACATATTTTTTTTTTATTTTTTTTTTCCTGAAACTTGTATATATATATATTTTTTTTTTTTTTTTGCACAAAGTTGTCACTAAATGATATATTGCTCACACATGACATGGTTATATGTGGAATTACACCCCAAAATACATTCTGCTGCTTCTCCTGAGTACATGTGGGAGACTTTTTTGGAAGCCTAGCCGCATACTGGGCCCCGAAAACCAATCACCGCCTTCAGGATTTCTAAGGGCGTAAAATGGTGATTTCACTTCATCACTACCTATCAGTTTCAGAGGCCGTGAAATGCCAAGAAAGCACAAAACCCCCCAAATGACCCCTTTTTTGAAAGTAGACACCCCAAGTTATTTGCTGAGAGGCATGGTGAGTATTTTGCAGATCTCATTTGTTTCGGAAAATGAAGAAAGGAAAAGGATTTTTTTTTTCTTTTTTACATTTTTAAAACTTTGGGACAAAAAGCGAGATCTGCAAAATACTCACCATGCCACTCAGCAAATAGCTTGGGGTGTCTACTTTACAAAATGGGGTCATTTAGGGGGTTCTCTGCTATCTTGGCATTTCATTGCCTCTGAAACTGAAAAAATGTACACCCTAATGCCCCATACACACAAGCGGTTTTGGCGTCGGAATAAACTCTGAAGGTTTCTCCGACAGAATTTCCGACGGAACTCCACTCAAGCTGTCTTACCTAAGGAAATTTTATTTTTATTTTTTTACATTTTCAAAACTTTGTGACAAAAAGTGAGATCTGCAAAATGTGGCTACTTTCCAAAATGGGGTCATTTGGGTGGGTTTGTACTGCCCTGCCATTTTAGCTTCTCAAGAAATGAGATAGGCCATCATAAACTAAAAGCTGTGTAAATTCCAGAAAATGTACCATAGTTTGTAGACATTATAACTTTTGTGCAAACCAATAAATATACACTTATTAAAATAGTTTTTACTCAAGACATGTGGCTGAACACATTTTGGCCTAAATATATGACTAAAATTGAGTTTATTGGATTTTTTATAACAAAAAGTAGAAATATAATTTTTTTCAATGTAGCAATAACTCTCGGTGGAGCTGCTGGTTTAAAGCGGGCTTGTTACCTTCACTCTCGATACCTCTGTTTCACTGGCACCGGGTCTAGGGTTCCGTTGAGTTTACCTCTGGACGACAAAAGCACCAAACACTCGAGTAGGTTTTCCAGTGCTTTAATAAATGAATAAGGGAAGTAGCGGGAAAGAGGTAGAAGGAAAGCTGCAGGGAAGCTCAAATACCTTTCCTTAGTATTCTTTAGATCAATCTTTGAAATTAAGCACTTGCAGTTGAAAGCGCTCCCCTCGTGGAAGTCAATCTTTTCCCGCCTGGATAGACCTCTCTCACTTGTCTAGCAGCCAGCATGGAGCATGAACTAAAGTCTCTGCCACAGACTTGTTTGAAGTAAAACCCGTACAATCCTCTGCCACAGCATGTATTGGATTTGATGAATGTCAGACACAGCACTTGAACCTTTAAGCCAACCCGGCAGTACTATGCAGTAAGATTACTTCAGGATATGTCCTCTAACCGAGTCACCAGGCCCCTCTCCAGACCAGCACTCTGCATGATCCTTCCATGACGGGTCCTCCCCTGGGATCTTCTCAGTTGTCCAGCTTCTTCACTCTGGATAGACAGCTCAGGACCATTCCTCTGCTGCTGTGGTAGGCCCCAGACAGGCTTCTGGGCCCACCCACACGCCGCAGCGACGTGGGCCTCCAAAACGGAGGACCACGAGGTGGTACTCTTAACGCATACCTGTCGGCCAGGAGGGCCAGCAGGTGGCTGAAAACGAACCCTAAAACATGGCATCTGTCCCATAAATACCCTCTCCCAGAATGCAACTCGGAGGACCACCTCCACCGAGTTATCTCCGGGACAGAGGAGCACTCATCCGCTTCAACACGTTGCTCCTCCAACACCAGCCCATGGTGACAATGACACCCACCGGCATAATGTGGAACTACACGCAACGTCAGCCAAGCTGGAACAGAGGCAAATCTAACTTCCTCTAAAAAGCGACCCACTAAATTTACCTATCAGCAGTAGATTAAAATCTACCAGTGCTACATCAACATTTTCAATCTTTTTTCATTTATATTGAAAAAAATAAAAATCCCAAAGGTGATAAAATAACACCAAAAGAAATCTCTATTTGAAGGAAAAAAGGACACAAATTTAGTTTGTGTACAGCATTGCATGACCGCGCAATTACCAGACAAAGCAGCGAAGTGCCAAATTGTAAAAAGTTCTCTGGTCATTTAGGGGGTAAATCCTTCCTGGGATGAAGTCGTTAAGGTAAAAAAAACTTCATCATTTAAATCCTCTGTAATAATTCCTGTAACATCCTAGTATATGATCTACATCTATGGAGATGATATCTGATTGCTGGAGGCACTAAAGAATGGGGGATGGAAAAATAAAGTACTTTAATGTGAAGTGTCCCCGTGTGAATGTAGAATCCCATTGTAAATGTGGAATATCCACCAATATAGTACTTGTATCTCTAATATATCCCAGAAGTCTCAGCACTAAAGGCTGGAAATGTATATCCACCCCTCCCCCCTACATTCTCTATAAGGGATCCTATTCCTGCCACAATCCAGTGATCTTCAATGGGAACTCCTGATTGGTGGACTTTAGGAAGGTGATGGAATATTGGGGTCACTGGGGTATCCACCATCAGAAATTCTGCTGTTTTATTTCATAAACCCCCCAGATCCTTTCCCTTATCTATCAATTTCAGAAGCCCCTGTATGAGACACTGTGTGAGGTCCTGCTAAATAACCGGGTACATAAGGGGGTGACTGAGCTGTCACAGCGCCCCCTCTTTATACTGTGTAGACATAAGTACTACAACAGCTTCACCTTTATCAGCTTCCCTAATAACAAGATCTTTCCTCTGTATAACATTCTGTATATCCTGATATTCTGCTCTAGTGATGTTATGTTACTTTTCACTAAATGGGAATAATTCCTCATATTCATCTTATAATATAATATCATGTGTCTGGATTTGTCTCTGCAGGTTGGAGGGATGTGGTGTGACTTCCTCCGGCTGGGATGATCTCCGATCCATTCTTATCAATAATCGATCCCTCACCACACTGGATTTATTAGATAATAATCTGGAAGACTCTGGAATAAAACGTCTATGTGAGGGGCTCAGACATCCTGGCTGTACTCTGCAGAGGCTGAAGTGAGAATTATCCTATAAATGATATAATATTCTGCAGGATTCTGATATAAATCTTCTATGTGAGGGATCCAGACATGTCACCTACATGAAAGTTATACAAAGACAGACTTCTGATTGGCTGGTTACACTGGGAGTTCCCATCATAGTCCTTCAGGTCACTCACTGTTATAGGCTTTCATCCCCTCCCCCTCCACTGACTATCAGAGATCAGACTTTGGCTGGGATCACACTGGAGGTCACAGCGGCTTACAGAAGGGGGTCCGGTGCGTCTCCACTCACCGTTTCAGGTGCCATTTCTACCTGAATTTTGGGCTGAATTTGGTCCTGAAACAGACCAGAAGACGCACAGGACTCCATATTCTCTTCATTCAGTGACCAATCATAGACAGATGGTCCTCAATTAGAATCTGGGAGCACAGAGCGAGTCTCTAGACCAGAAGTGACCCCTAGATGCCAATAAAATCCCCCCATCCTTGTAGATGTAAAATTGTCACCTCACTGAGCCTCAAAGAGAAGTCCTAGTCATTTCATCTACAAGCCCAGCAGAGAACGAGGCCAATACAGTGAGAAGACCCCGAACTGTCTGCCAGACATTGATTTACAGTATATCAGAGATCAGAGGAATCTATTTTATCTCTCATACAAAAAAAAATATTAGTTACAGAGAGATGGAAATAATTCCTCCTGATTGTAGACATGTTGGGGTACATGTACATATAACATTGTATGTGTAGTGAGGATAGAATCCAGGAGAAACCCCCAGAATGGTTCTATGGAGTCTGATCACACCAGACAAGCACTGATTGGTCTTGTTGGGATCAGACTCACATACTGGTGTTGGAAATCCAATCCTCATCCATCAGAACCATTAATGGCCCATTTAGCTCTGGTTCCTTCAGAACACAAGACTGGCTTGTGGGCTGGGCAGAGAACACCCCCCAGGGTTGATTGGCTAATGGCTAAACTCCACCCACATCCATAAACTGAGGATCCTGAGATATGGACGGGGTGATTCCTATGGTGCCGGTCTAACCGGTGAATAGCGGATGTTCCTGACATGGTCCTGTCACAGGATAATCCTCAGAAAAAGTTTATTTCTGTTTTATTCTCACAGCCAGACTGTGTCTGTCCTTTTGTCTTTGTTGTATTTTCTGTCATTCTTTATCTTTGTACATATTTTATACACTAAATAACAAACTAGTGTAGCTCTGCTCTATATTACACAGACAGACAACCTACCTGCAGACAGAGGTAAGTGTTACCATAACCCCAGTGTTACTATACGGCTGTGTAACTATGTAACAAACCACCGAACCACCTGATCCTGATACTTCCAAATAATAATTACACAACAAAAATTATAATACAAAGCAAATACTACATACAATATATGTCTGCTACTACCACAACCTCAGTGCTGGAACAATGTGTAGTAGAATAATGAATTGGTATTAATACACTTTATGCAGAAAACTAAGAACTTTATACAGTAATTGTAGAAATGGAGTCGGTGAGGATTTCCTCTCAGTAGTTCCACATCCAAAAACTTGTTAGAAACAAAATAAATACCCCTAAGTTGGACTTTTAAGACACTTGTATATTTAAAGCGGAGCTCCGGGAGAAATGTTACTTTGTAGATAAACCTCCCCCTATAATCCTCATGATGAATGTATTCTAGTAAAGGTACGCTGTAATCCAAAGTCCGCTTTGTATGTTTGCAGCATTGTTTTCTTACTTTTGTAAGTCCCAGCAGGCGCCGCCATCTCATGTGTGGGCATCTGAAGCCAGACTGTATCTCTTCCTGTATTCCATGGTTACCCAGCATGCACCTCCAGATCTCGCACATGCTCAGAGCAGCACGAGCCGTGTAATAGGTTGTAGGTCGGGTTTCCATAGCAACAGCAGTGTCAGAGGAAGTTGCCGCCCCTTAACTATGGAAACCTCCCCTCCCCCTCCAGGAAGCAGGAAGTTTATTTACATTTACAAAGATTATAAATCTAGAAATACAAAAATCTCCTGCAAAATGTAATTACTTTATAAAAGATGATAATTGTAAATGTTATCCCTTGTTTCTGTGCAGATATATATATATATATATATATATATATATATATATATATATATATATATATAGTTATGGAATTATTTCTCTAAAACAAAAGTTAATCCTGAAGCTGCAGGAAGAGATTCACAGGACTCAATCACTGTGTGTAAAATGTCTGTTCCGTGCAAAACTGTATTATTACATGTTATTTTATACATAGATAAGAAAGGGGAGGTGTGAGATGTTATTAAAAGCTAAGAAATATAAATATATTATTAAAAGCTGGAGAATAGAACAAACTGTAAAAGTAAAACCTGGAGGGGGGAGGGGGGAGTAGAGACATAGAGAGCTTCTAGTAGAAGATGTGTCTGTGTGTGAGGTGAAGATCACAGAACACATTTCAACAAATGGAGTCTCTTGTGTAGGGATGAGCTTCGAGTTCGAGTCGAACTCATGTTCTACTCGAACATTGGCTGTTCGCAAGTTCGCCGAACAGCGAACAATTTGGGGTGTTTGCGGCAAATTCGAATGCCGCGGAACACCCTTTAAAAGTCTATGGGAGAAATCAAAAGTGCTAATTTTAAAGGCTTATATGCAAGTTATTGTCATAAAAAGTGTTTGGGGACCCGGGTCCTGCCCCAGGGGACATGGATCAATGCAAAAAAAAGTTTTAAAAACGGACGTTTTTTCAGGAGCAGTGATTTTATTAATGCTTAAAGTCAAACAATAAAAGTGTAATATCCCTTTAAATTTCGTACCTGGGGGGTGTCTATAGTATGCCTGTAAAGGGGCGCATGTTTCCTGTGTTTAGAACAGTCTGACAGCAAAATGACATTTGGAAGGAAAAAACTCATTTAAAACTACCCGCGGCGGGGGCGTGGCCTGACGAGGCATGTGAGCAGACCTGCTGCACGGAGCTCCCGCTGAGAATCCTGCCTAATATCCTTTCCTCACCACCGAAATCGCCCGTTTTTGCCCCAAAGAGCTTCCTGATACCTCCTGGAGACACCCGGTACTGACAGGTGATCGTTTAGTGCTGATGATGACCCGGGGGAACCGAATGGAGACCGAGGCCTGGGAGTCCCAAGCTGACCAAGATGGCGCCGGCCGGTCTCAGCCTCCTAAAGCACAGCGCGGCCTGGAAAAGAAATCCGAACAGGGGGGTAAGTCCAGTAAACTCCCTAAAGGCAAGGAACAACCCAGGGACATGCTTTATTATACCCAAAAGCTGGCCGGACATTCTACTTCTCATATACCTGACTCCCCCCAGCCTAACAGGGAAGATACAAGCATGCTAGATGACACAGTGCCATTAGATCTGCAGCAGGATCTCATGTCTGACCCATCTGACTCCCCCTCAGAAGACAGTATACAGCCTTCTTTGAGTGAAATCCTGCATGCTGTGCATAAATGTACTGCCTCAGTTGATGATTTGAAGGAGAAATTTGGGGGTCTGAAAGAAGCAGTATCCCTTATGCGCCAAGATCTGCAAAAAATCAGGGAAAGAACCACAGCAGTGGAGGGCCGGGTGAGCGACGTGGAGGACCAGTTGCCCCCCCTTAACAGAGATGTCAGGATGGCCACACAAAACGCCTTTCAAGCCCTTAATAAAACTGACGAAATCGAGAACCGTCTGCGACGCAACAATGTGCGCATAGTGGGACTCCCTGAAAAAGTGGAAGGACGTGACCCCACTACTTTCATTGAGGAATGGCTGCAGGAAGTCTTTGGCAAAGAAGCTTTCTCTCCCATCTACACAGTGGAAAGGGCCCATAGAGTGCCCCCACGCCCTCTCCCCCCTGGGAACACCCCAAGATCAATGCTGGCCAGGCTCCTGAATTACAAGGACCGTGAGGTGATACTGAGACTGGCCAGGGAAAAAGGCAGCATTAAACACAATGGCACTAAAGTATCCTTTTACCCGGACTTCTCCGCCGAGGTACAACGCAGGAGGTCAAAATTTATGGAAGTGAAAAAGAGGCTACAAAGGCTGCAGCTATCCTACGCAATGATGTTCCCGGCTAAGTTGAGAGTAACGGCAAACGGACAGAACCACTTTTTTGAAAATGCGCAAGATGCAACATCCTGGTTAGACCAGAATGAGCAAGCTATACGCCACCAGGGTTGAGAAGAAGGAGCCGGTTAAACCAGAGAAGACAGAAGAAATGCGAGAGAAAGCAGGGCGTCCATTTTCCTGTTCATGTTTTTCATTCAGAAGAGGAACTTTACCAATTGCTTACGCAGCGAGTGACTACCACTGGAAATACTGTTATATTTTTTTCAACCAGTTATTTCCACTTGCAGCACAGACCCTCACAGGGGAAGTCAATGTGCAGAAAAAGTAGAAGATGTTTGAAGCCATGGGATACATGGCTAATGCTGTATTGCCCTGTTGGCATTCATAATCAGGACAGACCACGTAGCCCGCAGTTTCGGGACGGTTCTGGAGGTATGCGCCACAGCGTGGCAGGACCCAGGGCCCTCAACGCAGTCTGTTCCTACTCTTGTTTTGTTTTTTTTCACTGTTTTGCCGCGCAGTTGCGCGAGATTATCCACCCTTCAAGAACACCTAGCTTCCATTGGGACAATTTTTCAATGAAAAAATGTTTTTTGATGAATCACATTCTAATGCTCATGGGTAACCATATAACCAGATCAGCTCTGACTTCCAGAAGAATATCCTTTAAATGTATCTTTGAATATTTGCAATGGTATCCACGCCCATAGTATCATGGAATGTGCGCGGAGTGAATGACCCCTTAAAAAGGGTCATGATCTCCTCTGGTTTGCGCAAATTCCATCCGGCTATTATTGCCCTCCAGGAGACACATCTCCTGGGGGATAATGTGGGCTGCCTGCAGTATGCCTGGGTGGGCAAATCTTATCACTCCACTCACACCGCCTACTCTCGTGGGGTGAGCGTATTGATACACAAAGCTCTGGCATACCAGGAACTGGACTCACTAGTGGATGGTGCTGGTAGATATGTTTTCATTTACTGTAAAGTGTACACCTTAACACTGATTATAGCCTTTATATATATCCCACCCCCGTTCTCACGGGAGGTGCTACAGCTTTTGTTGATGTACCTGGCGGGCAAACCTGATGTCCCACTGTTAATCATGGGAGACCTTAACTGCTACCTTGACCCAAAATTGGATAGGCACCCCCCAGTCCATTCTCCTGGAGGTGGGAGGGGCACGGCACTCAGCCGCCTAGTTACGGAACTGGGCTGGACAGATTTCTGGCGCATCCGTAACCCTAATACAAAGCAGTTTTCATGCTTCTCCAAAACTCACGGATCCCTATCCCGTATAGACCTTAGTATAGGCACTCCTAATTTGCTAGAATATATCTCTAAGATAGAATACTTCCCTCGGGGAGTATCTGACCATTCACCTGTGGCTGTATGGCTGAGTGCCCAACCCCCTACCTCACTACCTAAGGCGCCATGGAAACTCAATGCCTTCTGGCTGAAATTATTTAACTCCCCAGAACGAATTTTTAGTCAAATAGAATTATTTTTCAACTCCCATAAACACTTAACAGATACAATTCAAACCTGGGAAGCCTTTAAGGCCTACCTCAGGGGAATATTTATTGCTGAAATAGCCATGGTCAAGAGAAATTCCTCGGTACTATTGGAACAGGTTGGAGATCAGGTGCGCCAGTTGGAGCTTGCCTATGTTACTGACCCCACGGAGTCTGCGAGGGAGGCGTGGATTTCGGCCCAGGATTCACTGGACCGCTTGAGATCCTCCGCCGCAGAACGCAAAAGGTTCTTTAGCAAACAGGCATTCTATGAAGAAGGGGAAAAAACGGGACACCTACTGGCAAAAATAGCCAGGTCCCAGCAGCTGTCTCCAGCGGTTGGAGCAATTCGCACGGCCAGTGGAAAGGTGGTTAATGGCCTGGATCAGGTTCTATCAGAGCTAGCATCCTTCTACAAGGATCTCTATGTAGCGAGGGATGATTACACTGATGATGAGCTAGAGGCATACCTTGCAGGGATTGATCTGCCCTCTCTATCTGAGGAGGCTAGGCAATCACTGGAAGCACCCCTGACATTGGAAGAGCTACAACATGCGGCATGTTCCTTCCCTACGTGCAAGGCTCCTGGGGAGGACGGTATCCCCATGGAGGTTTTCACCCAGTATGGTGAGTGGATAATGCCACAGCTACTGGAAGTGTTTAATGACTCGCTTAAAAAAGGCAGTTTGCCGACCTCCATGACTAGAGCCAATATAATTTTATTGTTGAAACCTGGTAAGGATCCGGTTGACCCGGGCTCGTACAGGCCTATTTCACTATTGCAAAGTGATGTTAAAATACTGGCTAAGGCCCTGGCGCTTAGGGTCAACCGGATCATTGAATCCATAATACATCCCGACCAGGCTGGATTTATGCCGCACAAGTCTACTGCCACCAACCTCAGACGCCTATTTTTAAATATGCAGCTGCAGCCAGATAATAAAGGAAGCAGGGCACTGCTCTCCTTGGACGCCAATAAGGCATTTGACAGTGTAGGTTGGAGATACCTGTGGGCGGTACTATCAAAGCTAGGGTTTGGAAGTCGGTTTATAGCATGGGTCAAACTGTTATATGCTTCCCCAAAGGCGACTATTAGGATGTCAGGTAGGATGTCACATGCATTTGCTCTGGGCAGGGGCACAAGGCAGGGATGCCCCCTGTCCCCCCTGCTCTTTGCCATCGCTATCGAGCCGCTGGCGGCTGCGGTAAGAGCAAGTCAGCAGATTACGGGCTTTAAATATGGGGACCTCCACGAAAAGATTATGCTGTACGCTGACGACATGATGCTTTTCCTGGGGGATACCACAACGTCCTTAGCGGAGGTGACAAGAATCATCACTGGGTTCGGCTATTTTTCTGGCCTGACAATTAACTGGTCTAAGTCGGCTTTGATGTTGCTAGACGAGGGGGGTGAGGTGAATCTACCGGACTCCTGCTCGGTTCCGGTAACGTCATCATTTAAATACCTAGGCATACAAATTTCACCTAAAATAACAGAATACTGCCCCCTAAACATATACCCCTTGCTATCCAGATTTAGAGACAAAATCAACACATGGAACAGGCTCAAAATGTCACTAGCGGGCAAAGCAAACTTAATAAAAATGATTTTAATGCCGCAATTACTTTACTTTTTACACAACTCCCCAATAGTAATACACTTAAAGATTTTTAGGGTGGTTAACACTCTCTTCCGCAAATTGCTGTGGAATTCAGGCACACCAAGAATTAAGCTGGAACAGCTACAAAACCCTAAGGACAGCGGAGGGCTGGCAGTACCCAACCCTTGGTTGTACTACATAGCAGCTCAGTTGCAGCAGTTGGTGGGCTCCATGAACCGGGACCCTCCTGGCTCATCGGCGCAGTTAATGCTGATTGGGACAGGAGCGGAAACAATCCCGCTAGGCCTTGAGGCCCAACTGTTTCACAAATCCAATAAACTAACGCCCACTCTTACTTTAATACAGAAAGTCTGGAACAAGGGAAGACAGCTGCAGGAGGTAACAGGCTTCACAGAATACAGCCCAATATGGGGGAATCTTTCATACGTAGAGCTAGCAAAGCTGCAACAGGGCCCCAGATGGCGCTCATTTGGTGTTATCCTTTTATCACACATATTTAGCAATGGCAGGCTGCTGACGTTCTCAGAGCTACAAAATAAATACAACCTCCCAAATAACATGTATTATTCATATATCCAACTCAAACATGCGGTGGACACACAAGGTAGTGCTACTCCCTGGACATTGTCCAACACCCCTATCTTTCATCTGATACAGTCCAGCACAGAAACTAAAGGTTTCATTTCATATTGCTATCAAATGCTACTGATGCAACTTTTGAAGGCACACCCGACCAGGGCACCATCCCTATGGGAGCAAGATGTAGGCCCAATTACGGGAGAGCAATGGGAAGAAATCTTACAATCTATTAATATATGCTCTCTCAACGTGGCCCAGAAGGTATCCCAACTATATATAATACTTAGAGTGCATTACACCCCACTTAAACTATACAAGATGGGTAGGAGGACTGATCCTTTATGTGGCAGATGCGAGCGGCACCAGGGGGACCTCATCCACCTATTGTGGAGATGTCCGAAGCTCCATAGGTATTGGAGTGAGGTCATGGAAACACTCAACCGAGTGTTCCAGACCACCATTCCCCTTGACCCAATTCACTGCATCCTAGGAGTCCTAGAGGATACGGTCCCGGAAGAGATGACTAGAATAGCACTCACTAGGGCACTGTTCCAGGCACGCAAGCTTATACTGCTTGGCTGGAAATCGACCTCTCCACCTTCAGTGAGATCATGGATTACTCATATGGGCAACACTTTGATTATGGAAAAGCACATTTACCAACACAGAGGCAGCCCCAATAGATTTGAGAGGATCTGGGCACCATGGTTAGACACCCCTGGATTGAGTCCTAGGGAGCTGGTAATGTCAAGACTATTGCAATGTCTCGGGGGGGACCCATGAGGTTTTATTGATGGTTAGTGACCATAAAGTAATAGAGCATTGAAATATTTCAGGATTATTGGAATGTAATAGTAAATAATGGTATGTTGTTGCACGATGTATGTACAATGGAAGCTATGTATGGAAATTTGTTCAATAAACACCTTTTTGATTTAAAAAAAAAAAAAAACTACCCGCGGCTATTGCATTGCCGACAATACACATAGAAGTTCATTGATAAAAACGGCATGGGAATTCCCCACAGGGCAACCCCGAACCAAAATAAAAAAAAAAAATGATGTGGGGGTCCCCCTAAATTCCATACAAGGCCCTTCAGGTCTGGTATGGATATTAAGGGGAACTCCAGCCAAAATTTAAAAAAAAAATTGACGTGGGGTTCCCCCTAAATTCCATACCAGACCCTTCAGGTCTGGTATGGATTTTAAGGGGAACCCCGCGCCAAAAAAAAAAAAAAAAAACGGCGTGGGGTCCCCCCAAAAATCCATACCAGACCCTTATCCGAGCACGCAACCTGGCAGGCCGCAGGAAAAGAGGGGGGACGAGAGTGCGCCCCCCCCCTCCTGAACCGTACCAGGCCACATGCCCTCAACATTGGGAGGGTGCTTTGGGGTAGCCCCCCAAAACACCTTGTCCCCATGTTGATGAAGACAAGGGCCTCATCCCCACAACCCTGGCCAGTGGTTGTGAGGGTCTGCGGGCGGGGGGCTTATCGGAATCTGGAAGCCCCCTTTAACAAGGGAACCCCCAGATCCCGGCCCCCCCCTGTGTGAAATGGTAAGGGGGTACTTTCCCCTACCATTTCACTAAAAAACTGTCAAAAATGTTAAAAATGACAAGAGACAGTTTTTGACAATTCCTTTATTTAAATGCTTCTTCTTTCTTCCTTCATCTTCTTCTTCTTCTGGTTCTTCTGGCTCTTCTGGTTCTTCCTCCGGCGTTCTCGTCCAGCATCTTCTCCGCGGCGTCTTCTATCTTCTTCTCCTCGGGCCGCTCCGCACCCATGGCATGGGGGGGAGGCTCCCGCTCTTCTCTTCATCTTCTTCTCTTCTTCATCTTCTTCTTCTCTTCTTCCTTCTTCTCTTCTTCATTTCTTCTCCGGGCCGCTCCGCAGCCATGCTGGCATGGAGGGAGGCTCCCGCTGTGTGACGGCGTCTCTTCGTCTGACGGTTCTTAAATAACGGGGGGCGGGGCCATCCGGTGACCCCGCCCCCCTCTGACGCACGGTGACTTGACGGGACTTCCCTGTGACGTCACGGGGAATGCCACAGGGAAGTCCCGTCATGTCACCGTGCGTCAGAGGGGGGCGGGGTCACCGGGTGGCCCCGCCCCCCATTATTTAAGAACCGTCAGACGAAGAGACGCCGTCACACAGCGGGAGCCTCCCTCCATGCCACAGCATGGCTGCGGAGCGGCCCGGAGAAGAAATGAAGAAGAGAAGAAGGAAGAAGAGAAGAAGAAGATGAAGAAGAAGATGAAGAAGAGAAGAAGATGAAGAGAAGAGCGGGAGCCTCCCCCCCCCATGCCATGGGTGCGGAGCGGCCCGAGGAGAAGAAGATAGAAGATGCCGCGGAGAAGATGCTGGACGAGAACGCCGGAGGAAGAACCAGAAGAGCCAGAAGAACCAGAAGAAGAAGAAGATGAAGGAAGAAAGAAGAAGCATTTAAATAAAGGAATTGTCAAAAACTGTCTCTTGTCATTTTTAACATTTTTGACAGTTTTTTAGTGAAATGGTAGGGGTAAGTACCCCCTTACCATTTCACACAGGGGGGGGCCGGGATCTGGGGGTCCCCTTGTTAAAGGGGGCTTCCAGATTCCGATAAGCCCCCCGCCCGCAGACCCCCACAACCACCGCCCAGGGTTGTGGGGATGAGGCCTTTGTCTTCATCAACATGGGGACAAGGTGTTTTGGGGGGCTACCCCAAAGCACCCTCCCAATGTTGAGGGCATGTGGCCTGGTACGGTTCAGGAGGGGGGGGGGGCGCACTCTCGTCCCCCCCTCTTTTCCTGCGGCCTGCCAGGTTGCGTGCTCGGATAAGGGTCTGGTATGGATTTTTAGGGGGACCCCACGCCGTTTTTTTTTTTTTTGGCGCGGGGTTCCCCTTAAAATCCATACCAGACCTGAAGGGTCTGGTATGGAATTTAGGGGGAACCCCACGTCAATTTTTTTTTTAATTTTGGCTGGGGTTCCCCTTAATATCCATACCAGACCTGAAGGGCCTTGTATGGAATTTAGGGGGACTCCCACATCATTTTTTTTTTTAAATTTTGGTTCGGGGTTGCCCTGTGGGGAATTCCCATGCCGTTTTTATCAATGAACTTCTATGTGTATTGTCGGCAATGCAATAGCCGCGGTAGTTTTAAATGTGTTTTTTCCTTCAAAATGTCATTTTGCTGTCAGACTGTTCTAAACACGGGAAACATGCGCCCCTTTACAGGCATACTATAGACATCCCCCAGGTATGAAATTTAAAGGGATATTACACTTTTATTGTTTGACTTTAAGCATTATTAAAATCACTGCTCCTGAAAAAACGGCCGTTTTTAAAACTTTTTTTTGCATTGATTCATGTCCCCTGGGGGAGGACCCGGGTCCCCAAACACTTTTATTGACAATAACTTGCATATTAGCCTTTAAAATTAGCACTTTTGATTATTCATGTTCGTGTCCCATAGACTTTAACGGCGTTCGCGTGTTCGAACGAATTTTTTTCCTGTTCGCATGTTCTGGTGCGAACCGAACAGGGGGGTGTTCGGCTCATCCCTACTCTTGTGCTTAAATCACCAATACAGAGAATGTCCATATCATATATATATAACATCTGTACATAAATCATTTATCATTTACAATTAGCATTGTTTAAAAAGTAATTACCTTTTGCAGAAGCTGCCCCACCAAATTGCCCATCAAAATTGCCCCCATTAAAATTTCCCCCATCAAATTTCCCCCATCAAAATTGCCCCAACAAATTGCCCCCATCAAAACTGCCCCATCCTATTGCCCCATCAAAATTGCCACCATCAAATTTGCCTCATCATACTGCCCCCATCAAAATTGCCCCATCATACTGCCACCATCATATTACCCCCATCAAAATTGCCCCATCCTATTATCCCCATCAAAACAGGCCCATCCTATTGCCCCATCAAAACTGCCCCATCAAAATTGCCCCAACAAATTGCCCCCATCAAAACTGCCTCATAATATTACCGCTATCAAAATTGTCCCATCAAAACTGCCCCATCCTATTGCCCC
Organism: Aquarana catesbeiana; assembly: GCF_042186555.1. Lineage (NCBI taxonomy): Eukaryota > Metazoa > Chordata > Amphibia > Anura > Ranidae > Aquarana > Aquarana catesbeiana. The sequence continues at coordinate 734,330,430 of NC_133326.1, read as the reverse complement.
ATCAAAATTGCCCTATTATACTGCCACCATCAAAATTGCCTCATCATACTGCCACCATCAAAATTGCCACATCAAAACTGCCCCATTATATTGCCCCCATCAAAATTGCCCCATCATACTGCCACCATCATATTACCCCCATCAAATTGCCCCATCCTATTGCCCCATCAAAACTGCCCCATCCTATTGCCCCATCAAAACTGCCCCATCCTATTGCCCTCATCAAACTGACCCATAAAATTGCCCCAACAAAACTGCCCCATCCTATTGCCCTCATCAAACTGCCCCATCAAAACTGCCCCCATCAAAATTGACTCCATCAAAACTGCCCCATCAAAACTGCCCCCATCAAAACTGCCCCCATCAAAACTGCCCCATCAAAACTTCCCCATCAAAACTGTCCCCTCATAATGCCACCATCAAAATGGCCCCATAAAAACTGCCCCATAAAATTGCCCCATAAAAACTGCCCCATCCTATTGCCCTCATTAAACTGCCACATTAAAACTGTCCCATAAAATTGCCCCATCAAAACTGCCCCCATCAAAATTGCCCCCATCAAAATTGCCCCTATCAAAACTGCCCCATCCTATTGCCCCATCAAAATTGCCCCATAATACTGCCTCCATCAAATTGCACCTATCAAAATTGCCCCATAATACTGCCTCCATCAAATTGCCCCTATCAAAATTGCCCCATCAAAACTGCCCCATCAAATTGCCCCTATCACAATTGCCCCATATTATTGCCCCATCATACTGCCCCCATCATATTGCCCCCATAAAATTTCCCCCATCAAAATTGCCCCATCGTGCTGATACCATCAAATTTGCCCCCATCAAAATTGCCCATCATATTGCCCCCATCAAAACTGCCCCATCCTATAGCCCCATTCTACTGCCACCCTCAAAAGTGCCCTATCCTATTGCCCCATGAAAACTGCCCCATTAAACTGCCCCAATCCAAACTGCCCTCATCCATCCTATTGCCCCATCCTATTGCCCCATCAAAACTTCCCCATCAAAATGGCCCCATTATACTCCCACCTTAAAAATGGCCCCATCAAAATTGCCCCCATCAAATTTGCCCCATCAAAATTGCCCCATCAAAACTGCCCCCATCAAAACAGCCCCATCAAAATTGCCCCCATCCTATTGCCCTAAAATTGCCCCATCATATTGCCCCAATAAAAATGCCTCATCCTATTGACCTCATCAAACTTGCCCCATCAAAATTGCTCCATTACCTGCCACCATGAAAACTGTCCCATCAAATTGCCCCATTAAAACTGCCCCATGAAAGCTGCACCCATCTTATTGCCCCAAAATTGCCCCATCCTATTGCCTCTTAAAAATTGCCCCATCAAAATTGCCCCCTCCTATTCCTGTATTATAAATGATTAGTAATGGTGTGTCCCCTCCACCCCGGGCTCTATATGTAATGAGAGATGAGATGTTCCAGCCCCTCCCCCACCGCCCATCACTGTGTATAAGAAGCTTTGGTCACCATGGCAATAAAAGCCTGGTTACCCTTTTTATAAATGGCCGCCACCTTGCATGGCGTCATTTCCGGTTTACAAATAACGGGATGGTACGGCCCGGCGATGACGATCGATGACACAAATCTCCCAGGAGGCATTGCAGAGTGGAAATGACAAGCTCCGTCCCTGGGGAGGGGGAAGGGAAGATTTCAATCTGAGATATAAAATATATATAAATGTCATTGGATGTGTCTACTTCTGCCCCTCCCTGGAAGAACATTTCATTCTCTAAGACCCCGCCCACTGATTATTCATTGGATGTGTCTACTTCTGCCCCTCCTTGGAAGAACATTTCACCCCTTTCCTGCTTCTTCCTCCAGTATTATCAACTGTAAAGGGACATTATGGTGCAGTGATGATCTTCGCTCCGTTATCTCCACAAAACGAACTCTGACCTATCTGTATATATCATTGTATGATGATGAGAAAATATCGGAGTCAGAAGTGAGAAGTTTTTATAGCGACCTCGAGTTTGCCGGCTTCTCTATGACTAGACGGTAAGATCTGTTCTATTGGAGGTAACACACATACTAAGTCTTAGAATGTGAATAGTAAAATGTAGACAACATTGGATGGTGATGAGATGATGGAGGTGGGACGTTGTTGGGAGGTCTTCTGACACCCGGGCTGCACTGTAATGAAAATGGAAGGACGGGTGACAAACATTCTATACAATTTCTGTAGAACCCATTGGAGGTCTCTGTAGTTCTACAGATAATGAGAGAGATGATTGAGATTTCCTGGGCCAGTCACAGATTTCCCAGATGATGGAGAATTTATTCCTCATCACAAGTTTTATCATTACAGATGGGCGATGGGGAAAATCAGATCCACCAATAATAATCTTAGTCAGGTCCTCCAATCTTCCACAAGGTTTTACCTTTACAGAAAAATAACCTCCCATCCCCCGAGGTCCATCCAATGTGTCAGTATAACTGAGCCAATCAGATGTGTGTTCTCAGCCTGTACACATGACAGCCCAGCACACCAGTCATACAGTCTGCTATCCCAATGGTTGGATGGACATGAGTGTGTGGCCCTGCCATGGTGAGGGCCCTTCACTTTTCCATCATTTCTTACAGAGCACAGTATGAGCCCCTCCCCCCCTCCATCATCACAGCAACATTTCCTCCTCTAACATTCTCATTTTATAGGCTAGGATGCTGGAAAGTATCTATAGAGAGAAAAGAAGAAGAAGATGACGGTGATGAATCAATAGAAGAAAATAATGTGTGAGAGCCCCTCCCCCTCTAATACACAGATCCGGATATGAAGAGAATGTCCGGAATGGAATGATATCAGAGTAAAGTCATATGAACTTTCAGCTTTTATTTTCTCTTTCTGATCCTTAAATATAGAATTCCAGTAATAGTAATCTTTGTGTTCTTTTCCTCTTCTAAATGGCGTCATTTCTGCTCAGTATTGCCCACTTCCTGTGTTGTTGTGTGACCGGTGCCAGCTTCACAGCACGGATCTGATAGGGGCACCCGCACATGCGCGCTCCCATCTATTGTACTACAAGCCTGCGGTGACACACTGGCTGCACTGCACATCACATCACTGCTACAGCTCCACCTCCATTGGCATCTGATTGGAGCCCCGCCTCTGCCCCGCCTCCTCTCTATGAGTGACAGCGGCTCACACACTTTCAGAGCTGCATGTGGATTGGCTCCTGGATGATGTTTTGTGACAACGGCACAAGGACCAAACATTACAACAAACTTTATTCATACAAGACACTGTCCTGTTGTGTCAAAGTGTACTGACAATACATTTTACTGACTCAATTTTCATTGGAAAAAAATGTTTTATTTTAACCATCACCCCCCAGAATTGTGTGTCACCCCCCAGGAAGATTCTGTGTCACCCCCAGGAAGATTCTGTGTCACCCCCCAGGAAGATTCTTTGTCAACTTCCAGGAAGATTCAGTGTCAACCCCCAGGAAGATTTAGTGTCACCCCCCAGGAAGATTCTGTCACCCCCCAGGAAGATTCTGTGTCACCCCCCAGGAAGATTCTGTGTCACCCCCCAGGAAGATTCTGTGTCACACCCCCAGGAAGATTCTGTGTCACCCCCCAGGAAGATTCTGTGTCACCCCCCAGGAAGATTCTGTGTCACCCCCCAGAGCATTATGTGTCACCCATCCCACTGCAGAGCATTACATGTCACCCATCCCACTGCAGAGCATTACATGTCACCCATCCCACTGCAGAGCATTTTGTGTCACCCATCCCACTGCAGAGCATTACATGTCACCCATCCCACTGCAGAGCATTACATGTCACCCATCCCACTGTAGAGCATTATGTGTCACCCATCCCACCGCAGAGCATTATGTGTCACCCATCCCACTGCCGAGTATTACATGTCACCCATCCCACTGCAGAGCATTATGTGTCACCCATCCCACTGCAGAGCATTACATGTCACCCATCCCACTGTAGAGCATTACTTGTCACCCATCCCACTGCAGAGCATTACGTGTCACCCATCCCACTGCCGAATATTACATGTCACTCATCCCACTGCAGAGCATTACGTGTCACCCATCCCACTGCAGTGTATTACATGTCACCCATCCCACTGCAGAGCATTACATGTCACCCAACACACTGCAGAGCATTACGTGTCACCCATCTCACTGCAGAGCATTATGTGTCACCCAACACACTGCAGAGCATTACATGTCACCCATCCCACTGCAGAGCATTACATGTCACCCATCCCACTGCAGAGCATTATGTGTCACCCAACACACTGCAGAGCATTATGTGTCACCCATCCCACTGCAGAGCATTATGTGTCACCCAACACACTGCAGAGCATTACATGTCACCCATCCCACTGCAGAGCATTACGTGTCACCCATCCAACTCCAGAGCATTGCATGTCACCCAACACACTGCAGAACATTATGTGTCACCAATCTCACTGCAGAGTATTATGTGTCACCCATCCCACTGCAGAGCATTACATGTCATCCAACACACTGCAGAGCATTATATGTCACCAATCCCACTGCATAGCATTACGTGTCACCCATCCAACTCCAGAGCATTACGTGTCACCCAACACACTCAGAGCATTACATGTCATCCAACACACTGCAGAGCATTATATGTCACCAATCCCACTGCATAGCATTATGTGTCACCCATCCCACTGCAGAATATTACATGTCACCCATCCCACTGCAGAGCATTACATGTTACCCAACACACTGCAGAGCATTACATGCCACCCATCCCACTGCAGAGTATTACTTGTCACCAGTGGTGGCTGGTGAAGTTTTAGGATAGGGGGATGCCAGGCCCCGACCTTCCTTTTTGACCCCTCTCACTTGGTCAAAATTGGAGTGGTTTCAGCGAAATAGTGGGCGTGGCTCTAAGGTGGTGTGGTTAGTGTCTGAGATGAACGAGGGATGGAGGGAGAGGGAGAGAGGGATGGAGGGACAACAGGCCCAGATCCTACACAACAATAGAAATATGTGGTATAGGTAGGTGGTGCTGCGCTAATCCTAAGTGAAATGGCTAAAAAATATATTGTATTCTGTGGCGTGTATTGTTATGTGCGCCAAAAAGTATTCAACTATAGTGATTAATAGCTCAGCCGTGTGGGACTATTCACACACACAGCAACGGGCCATAATAGTGAAAAATAATACTCATCAGTAGTAAAATAATAAATAAATTTCACCAAATACATATAAATAAATAACAGCAATGTGAAAGTGTCAGCTACTAATAAAGTGCATAACGCAATAAATAAGTGAATTACAATGTGTAACAAACATGAGACACATAAGGTGACTATGTGCAGCAGTGCAGCCAGGAAATGCAGCAAAAAAATGTCCAAACAATCAGAGTGCTTCAACACAAAATCCTTCCTTCATAACGTGACAGCAGCATCCTATCATGCATCAGTTGCAGTGTAGTGCTCAGATAAATCACATAGTGCACATCTTTGTGTTCAAACACACAAGTGGGTAATGGCCCCTTATCTTAGGGTAATAGGGCAAGCGCATATGACCAAACTTGGGGGTGCCGTCCTTAGGGTTCCAGCGCTATCCTCATGATCCTAGTCCCGGGGCATGGTTCCCTCAGATGTTTTTTGGGGGGAGTGTGGAAATAAAAAAAGGAGGATCCCAAATAGTGTAATAAAGTTTTGCTAAACAGCGGCTTTTATTAGGTAAACATAGGGTACTCACATAAAGGACAATAAAAAACTTTTTTTATTTCCACACTCCCCCCCTAAAAAACATCTGAGGGAACCAGCGCGAGAATAATCATATATTTTAATAGAAATATGTGTATTCTAGAAAGTTTAACAATCAGCAGATAAAGATACTCTAAACACCTGGTGTTAGCACTTCAATCATCCCGGCACCATGGTTGTTATGGTGTCAGGGTGATTGAAGCGCATTATTTCTATTATTACATTGTAATATAAAATGAAATCATTCAACTCACCATAATACAGAATCAGTGGGAGCCCTGAGCATGTCACTAGCCATGTCGCCTGCCACCAAATGCCATCAGGTGTCCCCAGTGGAGTCCCTCCTTACATAGAGCCTGTGTCACATAAAATGCAGCCTGTGTCCCACCAAATGCAGCAGCATGTGTAACCACCAAATTGCAGCAGTATGTGTCACCAAATTGCAGCAGCATGTGTCACCAAATTGCAGCGTGTCACCAGATTGCAGCGTGTGTCTCCATCAAACCCCCCTCCCCCGGTTACTTACCTTGCTGTGTGTTGTCCTCTCCAGCGGTGTCTCCTGGAGAGCTCCATTGTTCTCATACTTCCTGCTTCTCTCTCCTGGGTGCAATTGGAGAGAAACAGGATGTGACATCATACTCAGATGTCAATCAAACCGCCATAGTAATAGATACTAGTGCCGGGCGGAAGCTACTCGGCGCTTCAGAAAGTGCCACAAGGCGGGCTAAACACCCGCAAATGAAGCGCCACGTATGCAATCTCGTGATTGCATAGACGTGGCGCTTCCCATAAGTGCACTGTGTCTGGCATTGCACTGTATCCGGCATCCGAACACAGTGCACTTAGGGATTTTTTGTGTATTTTTTTTAAAGGGCCAGCTTTAAAAAATATATTTTTTTTGACATTTTTTTTGAGACTGCCTGGAGGGGGGGGGCAGCGCCCAGGCACCCCCTATGGACGGGCCGCCACTGCTTGTCACCCATCCCACTGCAGAGTATTACGTGTCACCCATCCCATTGCAGAGCATTACATGTCACCCATCCCACTGCAGAGCATTATGTGTCACCCATCCCACTGCAGAGTATTATGTGTCACCCATTCCACTGCAGAGCATTATGTGTCACCCATCCCACTGCAGAGCATTACGTGTCACCCATTCCACTGCAGAGCATTACATGTCACCCATCCCACTGCAGAGCATTATGTGTCACCTATCCCACTGCAGTGTATTACATGTCACCCATCCCACTACACAGCATTACATGTCACCCAAATCACTGCAGAGTATTACGTGTCACCCATCCCACTGCAGAGCATTACATGTCACCCATCCCACTGCAGAGCATTACGTGTCACCAATCCCACTGCAGAGCATTATGTGTCACCCATCCCACTGCAGGGTATTACATGTCACCCATCCCACTGCAGAGCATTATGTGTCACCCATCCCACTGCAGAGCATTACGTGTCACCCATTCCACTGCAGAGCATTACATGTCGCCCATCCCACTGCAGAGCATTACGTGTCACCCATCCCACTGCAGTGTATTACCTGTCACCATCCCACTAGACAGCATTACATGTCACCCAAATCACTGCAGAGTATTACGTGTCACCCATCCCACTGCAGAGCATTACATGTCACCCATCCCACTGCAGAGTATTACGTGTCACCAATACCACTGCAGAGCATTATGTGTCACCCATCCCACTGCAGAGCATTACGTGTCACCCATCCCACTGCAGAGTATTACGTGTCACCCATCCCACTGCAGAGCGTTATGTGTCACCCATCCCACTGCAGAGTATTACATGTCACCCATCCCACTGCAGAGCATTACATGTCACCCAACCCACTGCAGCATATTACATGTCACCCAACACACTGCAGTGCATTACCTGTCACCCAACCCACTGCAAAACATTACATGTCACCCAACACACTGCAGAGCATTACGTGTCACCCATCCCACTGCAGAGCATTACGTGTCACCCACCACACTGCAGAGCATTACGCGTCACCCATCCCACTGCAGAGCATTACATGTCACCCATCTTACGGCAGAGCATTACATGTCACCCAACACACTGCAGAGCATTACATGTCACCCATCCCACTGCAGAGTATTACATGTCACCCAACACACTGCAGAGCATTATGTGTCACCCAACCCACTGCAGAGCAATACATGTCACCCATCCCACTGCAGAGCATTACATGTCACTCAACACACTGCAGAGCATTACATGTCACCCAGCCCACTGCAGAGTATTATGTGTCACCCATCCCACTGCAGAGCATTATGTGTCACCCATCCCACTTCAGAGCATTACGTGTCACCCATCCCACTGCAGAGTATTACGTGTAGTCACTAGTGATAGGCTGAACACCCTCTTGTTCGGTTCACGTCAGAACTTTCGAACATCACAAAAGTTTGGACCCGAACGGCAAACCCCATTGAAGTTTATGGGACCCGAACTGCAAAAATCAAAAGCCCCCATTTTACATGCTTATATGGAAGTAATTGGCCATAAAGAGGGCATGGGTGCTCGGGTACTGCCCTGGGGGACATCAATGAAAAACATTTTTTTAAAACAATCTTTTTTAACCACTTCCCGCCCGGCCTATAGCAGAATGATGGCCGAGCGGTGGTTCAGTTATCCTGATTGGGTGTCATATGACGTCCAGCAGGATAACATGCCGGCACGCACCCGTGGGGGCATGCATCATTGTGATAGGTGGTGCGGTGTGTCAGTCTGACACACCTCTACACTTATCTCAGTAAAGAGCCTCCGGCAGAGGCTCAGCCGTGTCCAATCACGGCTGATCACAATGTAAATAGGAAGAGCCGTTGATCAGCTTTTCCTCACTCATGTCTGGCAGACACGAGTAGAGCTGATCGGCGGTTCTCCTGACAGGGGGTATGCGCTGATCGTTTATCAGCGCAGCCCCCCTCAGATGCTGTTAGAGAAATTATACTTTAAATGTCAGTTATGAAAAACACCATTTTGTTTATCATGCCTAGATATAATATAGATTAGTGATAATATGCTTAGACTCAGCATTATTTAGCTTAGAGATAAGATGCTTAGACTTGCATTATTTGAATACATCCTGTATTTTTGTGTTGGCTTGGGGAGTTTTCCAAGTCAGTATCCTGTAACCATTGTGAATGTAGATAAGAAAGTCTGTAACAGACACTTCCACCTTTCCTGTTGTGTTCAGAATAAAGATAAAATACATAAGACTGGGCATTTTTAAAATAGGAAAGGGGTGTGTCCAGGGGCTATAAAAAAAAAACATGTACCATAGTATTCTCCTCAGAAATGACCGATGACTGCATGAACATGTAATGCAATTCATTTCTCATGCATATGCAATAAATATTATCTTGATTCCCGAGAATGGTCTGAGATGGTGATATATTTCCATAACAATTTGGTCCTTCGAAGAGCCGGAAGTCCAAGTTTCTGAGACGCACTGGATCAACTCAGTGACCGATGACCGTACGGAAAAACTGTAAGTCCTCCGTCTTAAATTAGATGTTAAAGAGAGGCCGGTCCGCTGAACTAGGTCCTCCCGGGCAGCGACTTATTGGATCAGCACAAGAGACCGCTCTCGGGACAAGGTAAGATTTTTATTTTATTAGTAACCTTTTGGGTTAGACTTGATTAGGAATTTGATGAATAAGGGATTTGAATACATACATACAATATAGAGATTGATCGAATGTTTATCTGTTCCTGTCCTATCTGCTTTACTCTTGTTGAGGGGAAATAAGTGGTCACATATTCCCCGTATAGATACGTCTGTGGTCATCCTGGATGGGCAGACCTAGTGACTAGCCCGCATTTTGGGAAGAGGCGCTCAGGGCAACCTGGCGGCAGTCGAGCACTGCGGGTGTTCTCTCTCTTGTGTGTTCTTGTTTGTTTCTCTGGGTTAATTGTCATTTGATATAGGGGTATGGTCCCATACTAATATCCGGGTGCAGATAAAGGAAATTTGTCGGTTTGACAGCCTTGTAAACTTCAAAAATTCCCGTGGGGACACATAAATACTCCTAGATCAAAACCTAAAGAACCCCCTGTTGATACAAGGGTGTGGCCTGATAGATTTCCAGGCATATAAATACCCTTGGATCAAAAATACTACCAGATAAAAAAACCTAAAGAACCCCCCCATTGATACAAGGGTGTGGCCTGATAGATTTCCAGATAACAAACAGAGGACATTTGGCGGACCCGCAGTGTTCATGCCAGCCTCATATGTTGTGTTAATCCTGAGCAGGCACATAAATACCCTTGGATCAATGACTGAAATATTAAATGATTTGATAGGATGAAAGAACAGTCGGGAGAACCTAGTCTCCTTGTAATTCTGTAAATGCTCTCTACAAGTTAGTGAAATAACGATGAAAGAACAGTCAACAGAACTCTGTAATTCTGTAATTCTCTAAGACACCAGTGTTTTAGCAATACACAAGATCAGTGATCTAGAAGTGATATATCATGACTAGAAAGTCTGTGAGTGACTGCAAGTGATAAGATACTGTGTGCGTGTGTTGTGTCATTGTGAGAAGACATTAACAAAAAAAGAGCTCGTGTGCACGATAAACAAAACAGGTATGATCCATGGAAAATCTGTTGGTATGAATGAAGATGCTAAGTATATGTGTAGTCTAGACAAAGCGAATGTGAAATTTCTTAAGATGTGGAAAACAAAGTATGATTTTGATGCGTTTTTAAATAAGGATTGCTGTGTAATACTGTGTAGAAAGCTTAAAAATGATGCCGGCATGAAAATAAGAAAACAGAAGAAATTAGGCCTTCCCCAGGCAAAGAAATGGCTTGAGGAGGCTAACCATAGGTTAAATTCAGAAAAGCATAAAAAGACTATGTTTTTGAACAAAGAGAAGGACAATAATATGACCGTCCTCTGAAGTTTAGTTCAGCAAGTATTGACTGAACAAAACGTAACAAACTAAATGCACCCAACAGCCCCCGCACATACTTTGGAGAACTCTCCAACCTCACTGACAGTCGCTGCTTCCCTTCCCATTTCAGCACCCACTCCCAATTCCCTATATCCTATCGCAGACCTGCAGTCCCCACTACCGTATGGGACAGAGGCATGCAATAAGCCACACCCATACATATTTGCCCAGCAATGGAAAAATAGGGGTATGACACAGGTAAACCAATCTCACATAGAGATCTTATTCTTGCCCTTCTAGAAAATGTACAAAAACCAACACAAGTGGCTATTTGTAAATGTACAGCACACAGAAAGGGGACAGATCCAATTACTCTAGGGAATGCACTAGCAGACAAGACCGCAAGGGAAGCTGCTACAGGACAGCAAAAAACACACGTATACTATACAGGTCCCCAAGAAAATGGTGAGGTACGGAAAGCTATTGATAAAACATGTTTTTTAGAAAATGCAGAAAACATCACCGGCAGGTGAAAAACAAAAGTGGTTATCTAAAGGGGCAACGCTGGTCAATGGTATCTACACGAGTACACAAGGTAAACCCATCTTGCCTACATCACTGTTTAGATATGCTGCGTTATTGAGCCATGGGCAAGCCCATATCTCAAAAGGAGGGATGGTGCAGGTGATCAACAAGGTGTTCACAACATATGGGTTTATGAACGACTCTAGAAATGTTTGCCTCACATGTCCACTTTGTAACAGATACCATGCTAAAGGTGCCCTAAGACCCTTAAGGGGTCATTTCCCCAACCCTCTTATCCCTTTCACACGATATGCATGGATTTTATGATTATTGTTGTTTATAAAGTGGGTGGAAGCTTTTCCTATGACACACCCAGATGGGCAGTCAGTAGCCAAAGTACTTATTAAAGAGGTGATTCTACTTCATGGGATCCCCTCTGTGATTTACAGTGACAACGGCTCCCATTTTGTAAACCGAACAATACAACAAATTGGTAAATGGTACAATATTGACCTAAAAAAAACACTGTGTCTACCACTCACAATCTGTGGGCACAGTGGAAAGACAATGGTACCTTAAAGAGTAAACTAAGAAAATTGTTGCAGGAAACAAACAAAAAAAATGGGGTCAGTGTTTGCCAATGGCATTGTTGAGTATAAGAATTACCCCTACTGCTAAAGGACTAACACCGTATGAAATGCTGTATGGTAAACCTTATTATATTCCACAACTAGCCACCGTTCCTCTCCCTGAAGAGGAAATAGACTTGACTTGTATAATAAGAATGTTTTCATAAAATATTACTGGGTCTGAATGTGTGATTGAGAAAAAGAGCTACCCTAAGATTAAAATGCAAAGTATTCCCCCATCAGTACAAGCATTACCAGGAAATTGTACTTGTTTCTCAAACAATGACAGGAACGGTACAAATGTTGGCACCCTATCCCCTGAATACTGTGCAACTACAACCCTTACTACAGACATTAAGTACCAACTAAAATGGTTTCAGGAACAAAACAGCAATTGGCTGATATTTGGTGTTTGCGTGGAGATAAGAGACTAAGGCCCAGACTGCCACCTAGATGGGAGGGTAGTTGTGCCCTTACCCGATTGCTGCTTCCCTTTTATATAGTTCCTATGAGTGATAAATCAATGAAACTACCAGGTAAATACTTTTTTAAACGAATTAAGCGAGAAACACCACAAGGATCATTTGACAACCGAGTTTATATAGACGAAATAGGTGTTCCACGAGGAGTTCCAGATGAACTTTTCACTCACTTTTCATATGAGTCCAGCCCAATAAGAACATCGACTGGATAAACTACATCTACTACAACCAGCAGAGGTTTGTGAATTACACTAGAGATGCTATCAAAGGTATAGCAGCATAATTGGACGCCACCTCTTTGACAGCGTGGCGTGACCTTATAGCGTTGGATATGTTGCTGGCAGAAAGGGGCAGGGTATGCAAAATGTTCGGCACCTTCTGCTGCTCTTTTATTCCAAACAATATGGCACCTGATGGAAGTATCACCAAGGCCTTACAAGGCCTACAAATACTATCCGAAGAATTAGCTGAGAACTCTGGTGTAGAGAACCCCCTGATGAGACTCTTTGAAAAATGGTTTGGTAAATGGGGTGATCTTGCTAAAAGTTTGCTTATCTCTATTGTCATGGCAGCCGCAGTTCTTACATTGTGTGGATGTTGCTGCATTCCCTGTATTAGGGGAATTCTTCAAAGACTGATTGACACATCTTTAACAAAAACTATGCTCCTCCAGAGCAACACGGAACTATACTTGGAACCTGATGATGAATTTACAACTCTCGCTAAAGACTTATCTGTCTAAATGATAATACCTGGTAAAATAAAAGAACCTGGATATTTGAATTATTGACATCATGAGTATAAAAGGGGGGAGATGTTAGAGAAATTATACTTTAAATGCCAGTTATGAAAAACGCCATTTTGTTTATCATGGCCTAGAAATAAGCTATGAATCTATGATTTAGCTATAGACTAGTGATAATATGGAGTCAGCACTATTTTAGTGATAAGAAGCTTAGACTTGCAGTTTTTTGAATACATCCCGTATTTTTGTGTTGGCTTGGGGAGTTTTTAAGTCAGTATCCTGTAACCATTGTGAAAAGTCTGTAACAGACACTTCCACCTTTCCTGTTGTGTCCAGAATAAAGTTGAAAATACATGAGACTGGGCATGTTTTAAGACAGGAAAGGGGGGTGTCCAGGGCTTATAAAAAAGACATGTACCACAGTATTTTCCTTAGAAATGACGATGACTGCATGAACATGTAATGCAATTCATTTGTCTTGCATATGCAATAAATATTATCTTGATTCCCGAGGATGGCCTGAGACAGTGAATTATGTCCCTAACACATGTTTCTTCTGTCAGTGACCAGATCAGGCATGTCTGCTTAGTGAGTGACCAGAGCAGATCAGGCATGTCCCCTCAGTGAGTGACCAGATCAGGCATGTCCCTTCTGTCAGTGACCAGATCAGGCATGTCCCTTCAGTCAGTGACCAGAGCAGATCAGGCATGTCCCTTCAGTCAGTGACCAGATCAGATCAGGCTTGTCCCTTCCGTCAGTGACCAGATCAGGCATGTCCCTTCAGTTGGTTACCAGATCAGGCATGTCCATTCAGTTGGTGACCAGATCAGGCATGTCCCTTCTGTCAGTGACCAGATCAGGCATGTCCCTTCAGTCGGTGGCCAGATCAGGTATGTCCCTTCTGTCAGTGACCAGATCAGGCATGTCCCCTCAGTGAGTGACCAGAGCAGATCAGACTTGTCCCCTCAGTCAGTGACCAGATCAGTCATGTCCCTTCTGTCAGTGACCAGATCAGGCATGTCCCCTCAGTCAGTGACCAGATCAGGCATGTCCCTTCTGTCAGTGACCAGATCAGGCATGTCCCTTCAGTCGGTGGCCAGATCAGGTATGTCCCTTCTGTCAGTGACCAGATCAGGCATGTCCCCTCAGTGAGTGACCAGAGCAGATCAGACTTGTCCCCTCAGTCAGTGACCAGATCAGTCATGTCCCTTCTGTCAGTGACCAGATCAGGCATGTCCCCTCAGTCAGTGACCAGATCAGGCATGTCCCTTCTGTCAGTGACCAGATCAGGCATGTCCCCTCAGTCAGTGACCAGATCAGGCATGTCCCCTCAGTCAGTGACCAGATCAGATCAGCCATGTCGCCTCCATCAGTGACCAGATCAGGCATGTCCCTTCAGTCGGGGACCAGATCAGGCATGTCCCCTCAGTCAGTGACCAGATTAGTCATTGTGCTTCAGTCAGTGACCAGATCAGGCATGTCCCTTCAGTCAGTGACCAAATCAGGCATGTCCCTTCAGTCGGTGACCGGATCAGGCATGTCCCTTCAGTCAGTGCCTGTGTGCAACAGCATGCTGCCATAGATCAGATCAGAGGACTGGAAAGTTGCCCCCTCCCTCTTTCCAGGCAGCAGCTCCATTAAAAACAGAACAATGTGTTCCGTCAGATATGGCGACCCGTCAGAATTGGTAACAGAAGTGACGTTATGTCACCGCCATCTTGCTACACCCCGCACCCCTCCATAGTAATGATACACCGAGAAGGAGGCAAGCGGACATCTTGTTACACTCACTGGAGTTTTGCATTCCACAGTTATTTTTAACAGGAAACGGAGCATATATGCCTAAATACAGTATTGAAAATACGACAGACTGTTTAAATGTTACATTTTAAAAGCAGCGGCAAACTTGCTGACCTCACAGGTTTTCTAATGTGACAGAACACCTCTGATTTTAAAATTCAACATGTAAACAGTCCGTCGGATTTCTCAATACTGCATTTAAACATATATGCTCCGCTTTGCGTTAAAAATAACTGTAAAATGGAAAACTCCGGTGGGTGTAACGAGATGTCCGCTTGCCACCTCTGCCGGGTTAGCCCCCCATATCAAAATTTATGAAAAAATCTTATGCAGTTTGTTAGATCTTTTTTAGATCAGGTTAGATCAACCGTTGTTTGCGTTAGATCTCACACAGAAGAAGCAATATTAACAGTTATTTGCTGGGGGGGCTAACCCGTCATCAGCCCCCCCCTTATCAAAAAATTGACCAAACAGTTAGCTATTTTGGAAGCAATTTGTTAGATCCGGTAAGATCAAGTGGTTTTAACGTCAAAAAATCACCCGGCTAATTGATATTCATTGGATCTGGTAAGATCAAGTGATTTAATGTTTGATTATCCATAACTACAGGGATATTATGGATATTTGGTAACGATGCACGTATATCCATACTAGTGTCTATATCAGAGGCGGTGATGAGCATTTTCACATGTACCAGGGAGGAGTGCCATTGAGCATACTAAGGTATGCTGAAATTATGTGGGACATTAATCGACAGGTGTGTCCAAGCCCAGTGAAGCCTGAAGCACAGTGACAGAAGCCAGAGGGAAACTTCGGAGGGCTCTGGTGAAGGAGTCAATCGTGTGCCCATCTACAGTAGCTGGCTCAAAACCAATGACACGAAGAGACAGCAGCGAAAGTCCAAACCCTTGCAGAGGGCCCCCCATTGTTGCCTTCAAACAACCCAGTGTCCTGTTTCTTTTGACAAATGCTGCCTGGTGTCGGAGAGTCAATGCACACCAGACTCCCAGAACTTAGCACAGATTTAAGCCGAATCAGAACCTCGCAGAGAGGAGCGCAGATACAAACCACCGAACAGACCAGGGCCACCATTTCCTCCATGCTCCCTGACAAGCTGGTGGGACCTTCTCCTGTTGTTCCCATCCAAGTAAAGGGAGTCTACACCAAGGCCCTTCTGGATACTGGAGCTTAAGTGACTCTTCTCTACAGAGACTTCTATGACAGGCACCTCAAGCACCTGCCTTTGCAGAAGTTAAAATAACGATATGGTTGCGCTACTGAAAAAAAGAGAGAGGGAGGGAGATGGGCGGAGCCTAACGGAGCAGACATGCATTGTTAGAGCTCCACACCGCTGAGGAGAGAAGAGAAGGACAAAGCAGAGCCTGCAGGCTCAAAAGGTATCCATTTGAACCTTTTTGCCCCAGGGAACAAACTGTGAAAGTTTGGGCAGGAAATATGGTACTGGGAGGAAACCGTGGCAGAAATAAAAATCACCTCACAAAGAGCTCACAGGCACTCACTGCAACTAAAGCAGCTCCAGTCACCTCACAATATACAGCATCAGGGCGCTCTCACAGACAGAAAATGTCACAGCAAGACTCTCCATTTGAGTCAGATACAGAACAATTCCTCTCACAAACTTCTCCACAAGCCTCCTCAGCATCCCCAGTGATATTATTACAATTTGAAAAGATGCTTCATAAGGCTTTAAAACAAACCTCAGACCAAATAACAAAAAGCCTAACGAAAGAAATAAGAGAGCTGGGAAACCGCACCGCAGCCTTAGAAATAAAAATGGATGAAATTTAAATTACAACCCAAGTAAATATAACAGAATTGGAACAATTAAAAGAAGAGAATTTAATACTTCAAACTAAGCTCGAAGATTACGAAAATAGAGCCAGACGTTCAAAGTTGCGCATAAGGGGAATACCTGAAACTGTGACAGACCTGCAATCTACTATTACTGCTCTATTACAAGAACTAAAGCCAGATATCCCTATTGAACGTTTAGAACTGGACAGAGTACACAGAGCCCTCACAGCCAAAAAGAAAGATGGACCCCCACGTGATATAATCACAAAATTTCATTATTACAGAACGAAAGAACAAATACTAATTGCTGCAAGAGAAAAAAGGAACTTAATTTTCAAGGACACAATTATCAAATTTTTGCTGACCTATCCCAACTTACTATTACTAAAAGATGATCCATGAAACCCCAACTAATGGAACTGCAACGCCACAACATTATGTATCAATGGGGCTTCCCCTTTTCAGTCAGATTTAACTACCAAGGTACAATTTACAGAAGCAGATCAGCAGATGAACTACAACAAACCCTTTTAAAATTAAATCTGACAGAACCCACAAGCAACAACTCTCCCACACGCAGAAGAATGGCATCATCTTCACCTTCAGGCAACACCCAGAAAATTTCAGAACAAAATGGGAATCATCATTCTCACAAAAGAGGCCGTTATGCCACATCATCCATGGACCAAGAAGATT
The DNA here is from genome assembly GCF_042186555.1 of Aquarana catesbeiana. Lineage (NCBI taxonomy): Eukaryota > Metazoa > Chordata > Amphibia > Anura > Ranidae > Aquarana > Aquarana catesbeiana. The sequence goes on along the minus strand of NC_133326.1, from coordinate 734,313,049 downwards.
CAATGGACTGACATCCTAATTCCTGATATCTCTTCATTTATTATACTAAGAGATGGTTCTCTATAAAAAACCTGTATTTATAACTGAATGTAACTGCATTCTGATAGTCACACACTGTGCGGGATCATGTTACATTCCAGTTATATTTCTCATTACTTCTGATTCATATAGCCTTAGAATATATAAGTGAAATAAGGAAATTCTTGTTCAGTTATATATTATCAGGTAATAACAATAGATTTATTACTTTTTAGGACAAATATGTTCAATAATCCAGAAGTAATGGAAGCTTTTTCTTTCTTTTCCTAAAACAAATATATTATTACCTAACTAGTTCCTAGAATTATGTTTTTGTTTATTCTAATCTGAAGCAATACAACCTCAATTTTGTGAGTTAACATATCTAAACAGTTACATATGAATAAAATATGTAATTGTTTACTCTAAAAGGGTTAAAATCCCAAAACAATTCAAACTATCTTCATCAATACCAAAGTTATTAACAGTACCTTTCTAACTGAATTATTTAGCCTAGGGCAAGACTAACCATATACAACCACCCTGGAATAAATAATTTCAACAAAAACTATATTCTGCACTCCAATTAATGAAACATCATTTTGATGTCTTTTGACATAGCACTTCTCTCCTGTAAGCGGAAGATCCGTGTACCCTCATTAGCCCTCCTCATTCTCCCAACCATATTATGTGGGAGTGTGACGAAGGCACTTATTCCCCTGAGAGAGATATTTACTCTCTTTCACGGGTAAATTGTGATTACTTGCAAAAAATAATTTATACAATGTATCATCTAATCTCATATGTTTTTTGTTTACTCTTTACTCCAGAATTCACTGGTTTCTTTTCTATCTATTCATCTCTTCAGTCCACACAGGTTGATCTGCGCAGTCAGCTCTGCATAACAAAAAGTAAGTCAAAACTATTTGATCTGTTGCCATGGCACCACTGAATATACTTTCCCTGAATGTTCAGGGAATAAATGTCCCTCAAAAAACGACCAAAGCCTTCCGTACTTTTCATAACAAGAAGGCTCACATAGTATGCCTCCAAGAAACACACTTCACTAAAGATTCTACTCCAAAATATATTTCTCCTTTTTATCAACAAATTTACACGGCTTCTGCCTGTACTAAGCAAAGGGGAACTCTAATTGCATTTCACCGATCCACACCATTCACCTTATCATCAGAAATTAAAGACCCAGAAGGTAGATACCTGATTCTCATGGGTTATATAATGGATACAGCAATCACGGTGATTTCCTACTACGCTCCTAACGAACAACCTACACCATTCCTCTCACATATATTACAAGTAATTAATACACACAAAATAGGAACAGTGATAATGTGTGGGGATTCGAACCAGGTCCTCCTCCCATTTCTAGATAAATCACCTTTTACACCACCCAAAATAACCTCTAGATTACCTTTTTCTCAACTTCTTTCCAAATACAATCTGGTAGATTCGTGGAGAGAAAGTAACCCAATGAAAAAGAAATTCACTTATTTCTCGCACCCTCATCAAACCTTCACCAGAATAGATCATATTTTTCTAACAATAGGAATGATACCAGAAATTATTGCATCAGATATAATTCCGATTCCGTGGTCTGACCATAATGCAGTATACACTACTATAGCCTCAGCCATAGCAAAAGCGCATGACCCAATGTGGTACTTACCGGACATAATGCTCAAACACCCACTACATCAGAAGGCCATTGAACAAGCTTTAAAGGAATACATATCAATTAATAATACAACAGACATCTCCCCAATAACACTGTGGGAAGCTCATAAGCCTGTCTTGCGTGGTACAATACAAAGACAAATGGCACTATTTAAACGGGAACGCAAAAATCTAGCAAAAAAACTAGAACTTAATTTTAATGCAGCCTACATATCATTCCAAGATAATCCATCTCAGAGTACAAAATCTCATCTGGAAAAATCTAGATTGGAATACGATCTATTTCTCACTGAGTCAGTTGATAAATCCCTCAAACGCTCCAAACACAATTTCTACATGAATACAAACAAACCAGGTACATATTTGGCTCGGGCATTAAATTCAACTAACAAATCTTTCAAACCAATACGTTTGAAATTATCAAAAAATGTTTACACTTGTAATCCAGTTAAAATAGTCCATAAATTTCACTCACATCTCACAACTTTATACAAGACAAACAATGAATTTAATCCTACAGAGGCTGAATCCTTCTTCTCAAAAATAACCTTACCTGAGTTATCTCAGAATCAAAAAAGCAGTTTGGATGAGCCTATAACTATAGATGAAGTTGCTAACGCCATAAAAGACCTAAAACTTAACAAAAGACCAGGCCCAGACGGCTACTCGGCTTTATACTATAAAACATTCTCAAAAATACTCTCTCCCATTCTCACTGAAACTTTTAACAAACTTCTAGATGGACATTCTTTTCGGCAAGAAACACTAATGGCAATTGTTTGTATGATCCCAAAACCCCTTTCTGATGATACTTCCTGTGTGAATTATCGGCCTATCTCTCTGTTAAACCTCGATATTAAATTATTAGCAAAAATAATAGCAAAACGCCTCAATAGCATTATAGGAAAATTAATACATAGAGATCAAGTAGGCTTCATGCCAAATAGACAGGCAGGCGATAATATACGCAGGGCAGTGTTATTGGCACATATTGCTAAAAAACGGAAAATACCTTTATGTTTTCTATCTCTCGATATTAAGAGGGCATTTGACACAGTATCCTGGCAATATATGCAATATTCATTACAAAAATGGGGTTTTGGACCCCACTTTTTAACATGGATCAAAGCATTATATAATAAACCCAAAGCCTATATAAAATATGCTGGATACAAATCTGATGCCTTTAATATCGAAAGAGGTACCCGACAGGGTTGCCCATTATCTCCCTTATTATTTGCCCTTATACTCGAACCCATGGCCCAATACATCAGAACAAACCAAACTATAACTGGCATTGAAGTAGGAGGTATTACACACAAATTATGTATATTTGCAGACGATACATTACTTTTTCTATCATCACCACAGGTCTCTGGTCCTAACTTTATACCAGCTCTTGATGGATTTGCAGCCCTATCCGGCCTTATGATTAATCCTAAGAAATGCCTAGTGCTTAATATTTCACTCACAAACATGGAATTGATCCCGGCTAGGGCTGCACTCCCATTCACATGGGCAGAAAAATCAATCCCATATCTTGGAATTCATTTAACAGCATCTCATTCTGACTTATTCTCAACCAATTATCCTCCTGTATTAAGACAGATCACAAATCTAATAAAACAATGGTCGCAACTTCCTTTATCCTGGATAGGGAAGATTAATGCAATCAAAATGACTATTCTACCCAAATTGCTTTATCTATTCAGAGTCCTCCCTATTCCAATTCCTTCCTATTTTTTGAGAATAGTACAAAAAAGAGCAACTTCGTTTATATGGGGCTCTTCTAAACCACGTATACCTATACACACACTATATCTTCCCAAAAATAAAGGAGGCCTGGGATACCCTAATTTTACTAACTACTACAGAGCAGCACATTTGGCCAGTCTGTCCAAATACCATGCAAAACAGGAAATCCCATTATGGGTATTTATAGAGGCTTCAGAAAATGACCCTCTATTAATATCAAATTTATTATGGCTTGATCCTAAAGATCGCTTTAAAATTCATAATCCCATAACTAAACACTTCTTATCTCTCTGGGATAAACTAAAAACCAAATATTAGTTACAATCTCCACACAATCCTTCTCCTTTCTTTTATCAGAAATCCGGCCTTTTATCCGGCATGGATCTACCCAAATTCTTTTAAAGCTTGGACAACATCAGGCATTCAGACACTAAATGACTTTGTAGCATCTAAATCATTCCTTTCATTCCCATCGCTTAGAGAAAAATATGATCTACCAAACTCTGAGATATTTAGATATCTCCAAATCAAAAATTTCTATGCACCATTCCTAAAGGGGGATACACCATTATCCCAATTATCCATTTTTGAATCAATCTGTATAAAAGATCCATTTGCTAAAGGTACAATTTCATCACTTTATAATCAATTTTATGGAGTAGCAAATCTTAATAGACCCTCTTACGTTCAGAGGTGGGTGGAGGACCTGAGACGAACTTTAGAAGACACGGACTGGTCTAACATATGGCTCACATCTAAGTCATCTTCACCCAACATCTTAGCACTGGAGACAAATTATAAAGTCCTAACTCTCTGGTACCTTGTACCCGCTAGAGTGGCAAAATATTCACCTAATACCTCAGCTCTTTGTTTTCGAGGATGCCCAGAAATAGGCACATATTTACACATATGGTGGACTTGCCCAGTAATCCAAACCTTCTGGAAGGAAGTCTTCGTGATTGCATCTAAAATATTTAAAAAAATAATACAACCAGATCCATATTTAACTTTACTTAATCTAAAACCGGAATGGTTAACACTCTCTCAATTCAGACTTATGATCCAACTAATAACGGCTGCAAAACAAACAGTGGCCAAGGCATGGAAATCTCCTACATTGGTACTAGCAGAAACAATTCACAGAATGAATAATACAATGTCCCATGCTAAGATGGTAGCCATCGATCAAAATCAAATTCCAAAATTTGAAAAACTTTGGCATCCTTGGATAAAACAACAGTTCCTATGAAACTTCAATGACTCTGTCCTGTTGCCATGGTAACAGATTAAATGACTTACAGAGACACCCATTCTAAGGCTTCAAAGAGAACTAAAAAGAATAATAAACTGACGAGCGGGACAACCTTGTGGACCATACCTCTACCTTTCAACCCTTTTTCTTCTTTCTCTTTCCTTTTCTCCACATTACGATTAAAGCTCATTATCAGAATTTATTTGACCTATATACACTCTACTTGTAAACAATATGTATAGTAGGTATAAATCATTTAAATACCTACAAAAGTAACTAAGGAAATGATATATATCTTTAATTTAGGTTTACGTGAACCCAATGTTTAATATTTGAAATTTCATGATATTTACCTATATAAACCCTACTGTAAAACAATGAGCTTACTTTATAGATCCTTGTAAACTTACTTTATGTATCTTTATAATATTGTATACTCAATAAACGTCTTTTGACAAGGAAAAAAAGAGAGAGAGGGTGTATAGCAGCCAGCATCAACAAAGTAGTGGCAATGTGAAAAGTGAAAAGAAAAAACAATGCAGCGCTATACATAAAAATCAACACAAATATGACTATCAGCTGTGCAGCATGATAGTAATTAACTAAATATGAAAAATGCAGGAAGCCAAATACAATATTGTATTTTTATAGTGAGTCCATGATCATATTAACGACCAATAACGTGAACATTATGGTCATATAAATGTTCAACAAAGGTGAGCAGTATAGAGTGCCTTGCAAAAGTATTCGGCCCCCTTGAACTTTTCAACCTTTTGCCACATTTCAGGCTTCAAACATAAAGATATAAAATTTTAATTTTTTGTGAAGAATCACCAACAAGTGGGACACAATTGTGAATTGGAACGAAATCTATTGGATATTTTAAACTTTTTTAGCAATTAAAAAACTGAAAAGTGGTGCGTGCAAAATTATTCGGCCCCTTTACTTTCAGTGCAGAAAACTCACTCCAGAAGTTCAGCGAGGATCTCTGAATGATCCAATGTTGTCCTAAATGACTGATGGTGATAAATAGAATCCACCTGTGTGTAATCAAGTCTCTGTATAAATGCACCTGCTCTGTGATAGTCTCGGGGTTCTGTTGAAAGCGCAGAGAGCATCATGAAGACCAAGGAACACACCAGGCAGGTCCGTAATACTGTTGTGGAGAAGTTTAAAGCTGGATTTGGATACAAAAAGATTTCCCAAGCTTTCAACATCCCAAGGAGCACTGTGCAAGCGATCATTTTAAAATGGAAGGAGTGTCAGACCACTGCAAATCTACCAAGACCTGGCTGTCCCTCTAAACTTTCAGCTCAGACAAGGAGAAGACTGATCAGAGATGCAGCCAAGAGGCCCATGATCACTCTGGATAACCTGCAGAGAACTACAGCTGAGGTGGGAGAGTCTGTCCATAGGACAACAATCAGTCGTACACTGCACAAATCTGGCCTTTATGGAAGAGTGGCAAGAAGAAAGCCATTTCTCAAAGATATCCATAAAAAGTCTCGTCTAAAGTTTGCCACAAGCCACCTGGGAGACACACCAAACATGTGGAAGAAGGTGCTCTGGTCCGATGAAACCAAAATCGAACTTTTTGGCCACAGTGCAAAACGATATGTTTGGCGTAAAAGCAACACAGCTCATCACACTCAACACACCATCCCCACTGTCAAACATGGTGGTGGCAGCATCATGGTTTGGGCCTGCTTTTCTTCAGCAGGGACAGGGAAGATGGTTAAAATTGAGGGGAAGATGGATGCAGACAAATACAGGACCATTCTGGATGAAAACCTGTTGGAGTCTGCAAAAGACCTGAAACTGGGACGGAGATTTATCTTCCAACAAGACAATGATCCCAAACATACAGCAAAATCTACAAAGGAATGGTTCACAAATAAACGTATCCAGGTGTTAGAATGCCCAAGTCAAAGTCCAGACCTGAATCCAATCGAGAATCTGTGGAAAGAGCTGAAAACTGCTGTTCACAAACGCTCTCCATCCAACCTCACTGAGCTCGAGCTGTTTTGCAAGGAAGAATGGGCAAGAATTTCAGTCTCTCGATGTGCAAAACTGATAGAGACATACCCCAAGCGACTTGCAGCTGTAATCACAGCAAAAGGTGGCTCTACAAAGTATTAACGCAAGGGGGCCGAATAATTTTGCACGCCCCACTTTTCATTTTTTTATTAGTTAAAAAAGTTTCAACAATCCAATAGATTTCGTTCCACTTCACAATTGTGTCCCACTTGTTGGTGATTCTTCACAAAAAAATAAAAATTTTATATCTTTATGTTTGAAGCCTGAAATGTGGCAAAAGGTTGAAAAGTTCAAGGGGGCCGAATACTTTCGCAAGGCACTGTAAATGTAAGATGAGTGAGAGGTATCTCAAGGGTGCTACATGGTTTCACAGAGGTGGTGTTCCAACACTTAGTATCCACAGCAAAGAATGAATGGAGCAAATACGCTTACCGGAACAGGTGGACACGTTTGCCGTACGGCTAGGTGTCATACAGGCTTAAGGATCGATCGATCCAAATAGATGTTTGTTGTAGAGGCGTATACGGCAGGTTCCACTGGTTCCTTTGTAGCAATAGTAAACGACCTAAAGACATCAGATGTTCCAGGTCTGGTTGTACGCACTTCTCCGACAGGTGTATATAGGAGGAATGCACCTTTCACAAAGCCATCGTGCGGACACGGAAAAGGAAAAAAAGGCTCCACATAGTGCTTAAATCCAAAGAAGCAGGTTTATTTTAAACCAAATAGGGTAAAAATCCAGATAACAGCAGCCAAGATAAAAGTGATCACAATAAAAAGTAGCGTGGTACCAGGAACAAAAAATCAATTGCAACCCGACATGTTTCGGACTAGAGGTCCTTTTACTGGGGCATATGAAATGAAATTGATCGAGGTGTTGGTGTACTTAGACGACATCATCGTTTTCAGCAAGACCCTGAAAGAGCACGAAGAGTTTCTGCAGAAGGTCCTTAAGAGACTCCATGGTGAGGGGGTTGAAGCTGTCTCTGGAAAAGTGCCAGTTTTATCAACCCTCGGTCAACTACCTTGGTCACATTGTGTCTGCTGATGAAGTGGCCACTGACCTCCTGGCCGAGGCCTACCAATGTGACCGAGCTTAGGTCATTTCCAGGATTCTGCTCTTATTACAGAAGATTTGTCAAGGGATTCGCTAAGGCGCTGACCCTGATCTGGCAAAGCCTGTCAGACCAGCTGGAGGGCCCAGAAAACCCAGAGAGTTCATTCAGGAACAATTGACTCTGAAGTGTGAAGAGGTTTTAGGCAGCTGAAGTGAAGCCTAACAACCGCTCCAGTCGTGGCCTATGAAGATCCAACCAGGCCATATGAGCTACACTTTGACACCAGTCGAGATGGGTTAGGTGGGGTGCTATATCAAGAACATGACTGCCATCTACGGCCTTTTGCCTACGTGAGTCAGAACTTGGCCCCCGCCGAGAAGAACTATCCCATGCACAAACTTGAGTTTCTGGCCTTGAAGTGGGTGGATAAGCTGAGGGATTACCTGTATGGAGTGGAGTTTGTGATCAAGACCGACAACAATGCTCTCACCTACATCCTCACTACCACCAAGTTGGACGCCACGGGTCACAAATGGTTGGCTGCTCTATCAGGGTTTATTTTCAGCCTGAAGTATCGACCGGGGTCAGGAAACAAGACGCTGATGCTTTGTCAAGAAAGCCCCATTGTTCCAGAGACTCTCCAGAAGAATAGGCCCAACTGACACCTGAAGGGTACGAGCCTTATGTCAAGGAGCAGAACATCAACCTGGAGTAGGATCCAGGACCGAAGAGGTTGGAGTGTCAGTCGTTGGTGTCCCCAGATGTTATTGCAATGTCGGCCAAGTCGGGAATGAAGGTCTGCCCAAGCTGTCAAAGACCTGTGGAGGGACCAGTTAGAGGACCCTCCCTGTAGCTTGGCATTCAAGGCCTTGGAGAGCCAATGCCCTGAGTTGCTCCTCACTGACTCCCCGAAGGAAACCCATCTGCTGCACCGAGAGTGGGATCGGTTTCAGGTGCACAGAGGGTTGGTCTACCGAAGGGGCCCCTTTGACGATTCTGAAGAAAGATGGCAGCTATTCCTACATGAAAAACATACAGAGACAGTATTAACTGCCCTACTATCAGAAACCATGAATCAGACCGAGACACAAGTATAGTTAAATCACACTTCTTTAATAATAATAATAATAATAATAATAATAATAAGGTAAACAGAGTAAGCGTAGTCAAAACAAGCCAGAGTTCAGTAACCAGATCGGGTAGTCAGCCAAGCAAATGTCAGAGAGCCAGAGATAAACGTAGTAGTACAGCAAGCAGGATCAGGAGCCAGAAGGAACGTCAGCCTAGCAAGTCTTCAACAGGAACGCAGGAGAAAGACTCTGTGATGTTGACAAAGGTGAAGACAGAGATCAAGTGAGCTGGACAACTTGCTGGGTAACTGTGGAGAGAAATGGGAGCTGGCAATTAGCCGACAGCTGAGTGGCCAGCTCAGGGAAGGAAGGCCTGAGCCCAGCCCTGACACCTACATGACAACCATGGCCACCTAGGGCCCAAGAGGACTTTTTTCCTGGTGAGGGACCAGTTCTACTGGCCCTGCATGCAGGCTGAAGTTGAGGACTATTGCCACTCCTGCATCAGATGTATCCAAAGGAAGACTTTGCCTCACTGAGCTGCCCCAATGGACCATCTTCAGAGCCAAGGACCCATGGAGCTGGTGTGCATTGACATTCTGTGCTTGGAGCCTGATCTCAGTGGGCAGAGAAATATCTTGGTAGTGACTGACCATTTCACTCGGTATGCCCAGGCGTTTTTCACGAGGGACCAACAAGCATCCATGGTGGCCAAGATCTTCGCGGAGAAATTCTTTGTGCACTATGGTCTGTCCCAATGCATCCACTCTGATCAAGCGAGAGATGTCAAGAGATCTCATCAAGAGACTTTCAGAACTGTTGGGCATCAGGAAGTCTAAAACCACCCCATATCATCCTCAAGGAGATCCTCAACCAGAGAGATTCAACTGAACCCTCCTGGATATACTTGGAACTCTAAGTTCAGAACAAAAGCAGCACTGGAGCAAGCATATAGTGGCTATTGTGCATGCTTATAACAGCACCGCCAATGATGCCACAGGTTACTCTCCCTATAGTTTGATGTTCAGACCGTAGGCCCGGCTGCCAGTAGACTTGGCCTTCAGCACATCCCTCGACCATACCTTAGCAATTTTCCACAGAGGGTATGTGGATCGCCTGCAGAGACATCTGAAAACCACCTATGATAAGGCTCAAGCTGCCTCATATGCCCGAGGAAAGAGAAACAATATAAACTTTGACCTTAGGGTACGAGTGCAGGACCTACAGCCGGATGACAAGGTACTGCTGAGAAACCTGGGTGTCCCTGGAAAGCACAAGTTGGCTAACTGCTGAAAGTCGCAGCCCTATGTGGTTTGCAAGCATCTGCCCAGACACCCAGTATATCAAATCCGGCCAGAGGGAAGCACAGGCCTGCTGAAGACTTAGCATCACAATCATCTGTTGCCTCTGTCAGAAGCAGTTCATGTGCTACCACAGCCAGATTAACAGTCCACACCCACGGCCTCTCAAAGATCCCGGCTAGTGACTAGATCTCACTCTGTACCCCTTGCTGAAGATGAAAACAGCTAGGATGAAGAGAAAGATTGTCTGTGGCCATCTCGAATGCCAGGGCCTGCCACCCCCCTTTCTTCTCCTCCCAAGGTGACTGAGGTGACTTTCAGGCCAGAGGCTCCTGAGTTTGTACCTCAAAGTCCACCTTTTGAAGAGTTGGAAGACCCTCAATCCTCCCTGCTGACAACAGACCCCTAAGACTTTCCATCCTTCATTGAGGAAGCTGAAGCTGATATGCAGGAAGAAGAAGAGACCAGTGTGCCTGTAACCCCAAAACCTAAAGAACAGCGAGAGCGAAGGGTTATTCACCCACCCAAAAGACTAATATATGATATTTTGAGTGAAAGCTCTGAGGAGTTTGTTCCCATTGCAAAAAGGACTCTTGAAGAAACTGACCCTTCCACTGCAGATTTGGTGGTGGACAATCCCAACTCACTGTCAGGGCTGGGCTCAGCCCTTCCTTCTCTGAGCTGGCCACTCAGCTGTCGAATAATTGCCAGCTCCTATCTCTCCACAGTTACTCAGCTGTTGATGATATCCTGCTCGTCAGTACTGCCTACATAAGCCGTCCAGTCCAGAGGATCTCTGCCTTCGCCTTGGTCAACATCACAGAAACAATCTCCTGCGATCCTGTTCAAGACTTGCTTTGCCATCCCTTCTGGCTCCAGATCCTGCTTGCTGTTCCACTACATTGATCCCTGACTTGTGGCTTGGCTGACTATTCGTTCCGGTTACTGAACTTTGGCTATGTTTTGACTAGGTTTGTTCTTTTTACTTTTATTATTAAACAAGTGTGATTTAAATGTACTTCTGTCTTGGCCTGATTTCTTGGTTTCTGACACTCAGCCTCTGGCACATCTAGCTGGGCCATTCCAGTTAACCTCCCCTCCTATGCTAATTGTTGGGAAGTTCCTCTGCCAGGGTTTTATGCAGATGTAAATTGTATGGTTTCCTGCGCACACTAACCTGTTTTGTGTATATCAAAAGCATGTAACAGGTCATACACTCTTTACCTCCTTTGGTGGACCAAAGGTTCTTTGGTGGGGGGAGTGTGTAGCGGGGGCTACTCTATTACCCATGGTCCCGCACCTCCCGCCATTCCTGCCAGCGACCGCCGGACTGAATAGACACTAACACAGGCACTCACTGAGGGAGAGCACACCTGTCAGTCCCTGTGGGGGATTTCTCCCCCTCCCTCTCCTCTTCCTGTGTCCCTATTGGCAGGGAGAGGAAGCCAATCCAGCAGCAGCAGAGGACCACGGCCCACAATACAGCCCCATTGATTTCTACAGGGGGTGGAACTACCAAGCCTGCTTTGCAAGAAGGGGGGGCTAGCTAAAGACTTAAGCTTGTCGGTCTGAGGAGAGATCACCATGAGGCAGGGAGGTGAACGGAGGTGTGAGGAGAGACTACACCACGCACCCGCTGAAGAACCATGCAAAGAAGGTTCCAGAGACCGTCCAGAGACGGTTGAAGATGGATGTACCTTCTGTACCACCTAATATCTCTATTTTGATGTGGAATATCTCTGAAATGATGTGAGATCTAACGTTAAAACCACTTGATCTTATCGGATCTAACAAATATCTATAAGCCTGAATGATTTTTGGCCAGAAAATTTGATAAGGGGGGGCTAACCAGTCCATATGTACCACCTAATGTCTCTATTTTGATGTGGAATATTTCTGAAATGATGTGAGATCTAACGTTAAAACCACTTGATCTTACTGGATCTAATGAATATCTATTAGCCTGAATGATTTTTGGCCAGAAAATTTGATAAGGGGGGGCCAGCCCATCCATATGTACCACCTAATATCTCTATTTTGATGAGGAATATCTCTGAAATTATGTGAGATCTAACGTTAAAAAGACTTGATCTTATAACGAATATCTATTAGCCTGAATGATTTTTGGCCCGAAAATTTGATAAGTGGGGGCTAACCCATCCATATGTACCACCTAATATCTCTATTTTGATGTGGAATATCTCTGAAATGATGTGAGATCTAACGTTAAAACCACTTGATCTTACCGGATCTAACGAATATCTATTAGCCTGAATGATTTTTGGCTGGAAAATTTGATAAGGGGGGCCAGCCCGTCCATATGTACCACCTAATATCTCTATTTTGATGTGGAATATCTCTGAAATGATGTGAGATCTAACGTTAAAAACACTTGATCTTACCGGATCTAGCGAATATCTATTAGCCTGAATGATTTTTGGCCCGAAAATGTAATAAGGGGGGCCAGCCCCCCCTCATTAATCACTTAATAAGTCTCTAATTATGTGAAATCTAACGTTAAAAACACTTGATCTTACCGGATCTAATGAATATCTATTAGCCTGAATGATTTTTGGGCTGAAAATTTGATAAGGGGGGCCAGCCCCCCCCTCATTAATCGCTTAATAAGTCTCTAATTATGTGAGATCTAACGTTAAAAACACTCGATCTTACCAGATCTAATGAATATCTATTAGCCTGAATGATTTTTGGCCAGAAAACTTGATAAGGGGGGGCCAGCCCGTCCATATGTACCACCTAATATCTCTATTTTGATGTGGAACATCTCTGAAATGATGTGTGATCTAATGTTAAAACCACTTGATCTTACCGGATCTAACGAATATCTATTAGCCTGAATGATTTTCGGGCTGAAAATGTGATAAGGGGGGGCCAGCCCCCCTCATTAATCACTTAATAAGTCTCTAATTATGTGAGATCTAACGTTAAAAACACTTGATCTTACCGGATCTAACGAATATATATTAGCCTGAATGATTTTTGGCCAGAAAATTTGATAAGGGGGGGGCCAGCTCGTCCATATGTACCACCTAATATCTCTATTTTGATGTGGAATATCTCTGAAATGATGTGAGATCTAACGTTAAAAACACTTGATCTTACCGGATCTAACGAATATCTATTAGCCTGAATGATTTTTGGCCCCGAAAATGTGATAAGGGGGGGGCCAGCCGTCCATATGTACCACCTAATATTTCTATTTTGATGTGGAATATCTCTGAAATAATGTGAGATCTAACGTTAAAAACACTTGATCTTACCGGATCTAACGAATATCTATTAGCCTGAATGATTTTTGGGCTGAAAATTTGATAAGGGGGCCAGCCCCCCCTCATTAATCACTTAATAAGTCTCTAATTATGTGAGATCTAACGTTAAAAACGCTTGATCTTACCGGATCTAACAAATATCTATTAGCCTGAATGATTTTTGGCCCGAAAAATTTGATAAGGGGGGCCAGCCGGTCCATATGTACCACCTAATATCTCTATTTTGATGTGGAATATCTCTGAAATTATGTGTGATCAAACGTTAAAACCACTTGATCTTACCTGATCTAATGAATATCTATTAGCCTGAATGATTTTTGGCCCGAAAATTTGATAAGGGGGGGCCAGCCCCCCTCATTATTCACTTAATAAGTCTCTAATTATGTGAGATCTAACGTTAAAACCACTTGATCTTACTGGATCTAACAAATTGCTTCCAAAATAGCTAACTGTTTGGTCAATTTTTTGATAAGGGGGGGCTGATAACGGGTTAGCCCCCCCCAGCAAATAACTGTTAATATCGATTCTTCTGTGTGAGATCTAACGCAAACAACGGTTGATCTAACCTGATCTAACAAAGATCTAACAAACTGCATAAGATTTTTTCAAAAATTTTGATATGGGGGGCTAACCCGGCAGAGGTCCGCTTGCCCCCTTCTTGGTGTATCATTACTGTGGAGGGGTGAGGGGTGTAGCAAGATGGCGGCGACGGAACCTCACTCCCGTTACCAATTCTGACGGGTCGCCATATCTGACGGAACACCTGCAGCAATGATAAACCATCCTGGCTCCTCCTCAGCCTTCCTCCTTGGACCACACCATGTGACCACAGCACCTGTACAGCAGGAAATCCCCCCACATGTACACTGCTCTTGTCCTTTGAGACTGACAGGCTCAGTCAGCCCTGCAGACTGAAATGCACTGTGTGCAGCAGCTCCGTTCCGCTCCCTCCTCCACCATATAAGCAAACACAGCTGCTCTTCTCCTCTCTCTTCTTAGCTTACCCGCTTCCTCCAGACTCCTAGGGCAGTGCATGGGGCTGAGCTCTCTCAGCTGCTTCCATCCCATTCGTCTTTTGGTGGCAAATGCAGGAGGCATTACGTGTCACCGCCAGTGCTTTTATAAGGTAGCACCAGCACTGGATCATTCCACAACTGTTGCAGCCTCACCACCCAGCCCCCACCGGTGTTCTGACAAGAAATGCCTGCCTGTTGAATAATGCCTGCCCGGTACTGCGCATGCACAGCGCTTACGCAGTACGGAGCTGCCAAAAGCCGCCGAACATCGGAATTTATGATCAGCTGTATACTGTGCCTGCGCACAATAGCCAACATTGTGCCACACGCGCCCGATGCTCGTGCAACTCTGCAAGGGGCGGATTACTTCATGATGGGCGCGTGTGAGGGGCAGATGCCTACAGAAGGGGAGTATATTGTAATGATGGGCAGTGTTGTTTAAAATGGGGGCGGAAATTTTAACGAAACTCAAACACATCTCCTAAACAAATATATCTCTGCTATTCTTCCTACATACGCAGGTGCAGCTCCTCTGTCACATTTGTCTGCACCTGGATAGGAGGGATGGTGGGAAGGCATATAGAAGAACCACTCCATTTTCCTCCTGGCTCTGCAGCCACTAAAAGCTCGCTTCTCCTCCTCTCCCTCCTCCTTCTCCTCCTCTCCTTCCTCCTTCTCCTTCTCTCCCTCCTCCTTCTCCTCCTTTCCCTCCTCCTCCTCCTCCTCTTCTACCTGCTCCTCTCCCTCCTCCTTCTCCTCCTCTCCCTCCTCCTCCTCCTCCTCTCCCTCCTCCTTCTCCTCCTCTCCCTCCTCCTCCTCCTCTTCTACCTGATCCTGTCCCTCCTCCTCTCCCTCCTCCTTCTCCTCCTCTCCCTCCTCCTTCTCCTCCTCCAGGCATTGAGCGGCTGCAGGTGCCAGGAGGAGAATGGAGCGGTTCTTCTATATGCCACCCACCATCCCTCTAATCCAGCCTGCTGTTAAGTGTTTCTGGCAACCCTGATCCTCAATAATGATAAGAGATTCATCAGTCCACCCTCCAACTCTGGCTCCTGCTCCTTGTCGCCAGGCTCCCCCCCATCGGGTAAGTCCTGCTTCCCCTGCCCCAAGCCTCTGCTACAGCAGATCCCTGAGTCTGAAAGAATACCCAATGCAAAGCACTACCCAGCCCCTGAGCCAGTATAGTGTGTGTTCAGGTGTCATCCTGTCATACTGCTCCCTCCTGTCACAATGCCCCTCCCTGTCACACTGCTCCCCCTCCTGTTACACTGCCTCCCCTCCTGTCACACTGCTTCCTAAATCACACTGCTCCCCCTCCTGTCACACTGCTTCCCAAATCACACTGCCCCCTCCTGTCACACTGCTTCCCAAATCACACTGTTTCCCAAATCATACTGCTCCCCCTACTGTCACACTGCCCCCTTCCTGTAATGCTGCCCCTTTTCTGTCATGCTACCCCATCCTGTCATACTTACACCCTCCTGTCATACTTATCCCCTCCTGTCACACTGCTCACCCAATCGCCAGGCCCCCTCTTGTCACACTGCCACCTCTCCTGTCACACTGCCCCCTTTCTGTCATGCTTACCTCTCCTGTCACACTGCCTCCCCTCCTGTCACACTGCCACCTCTCCTGTCACACTGCCTCCCCTCCTGTCACACTGCCACCACTCCTGTCACACTGCCACCTCTCCTGTCACACTGCCTCCCCTCCTGTCACACTGCCTCACTCTTGTCACACTGCTCCCCATATTGTCACACTGCTCCCCATATTTTCACATTGCACCCCTCATGTCACACTGCCCATGCTCCTGTCATGCTGCTCCCCCAATCACACTGCCATACCTTCCAACATTTTGAGATGGGAATGAGAGACACCTACTAACAAGTGTATGTAGGCATAGGACACGCCCCCTACCACACCCCTTAACCCCTTCCCGCCAAGCGTATGCAGATGTGCGTACTCGGCTTTCCGGGGTTATACCGGGATGATGCCCGCAGCTGCAGGCATCATCCCAGTACCGTTGTTTAGAGCCAGCGATCGGCTATCCGAGTATAACAACCGATGCGGCTAAAAGCCGCTCGGCTGTTATACCGGAGGAGTGGGAGGGGACGCCCCCCCCTCCCGCTGCCTCCCGCGGCTCTTACCAATGACCAATCGGCTGCCTTTGGTGGCTGGGGGTGGGCTGGAATGAAGCCGTGGGTGGCTTCGTTCCAGACTCCTAATCGTAAACACGGAAGCGACGTCATGACGTCACTTCCCATTTACTCGGCTGCCAATGGCGCCGGTTTTAAAAAGATACGCAGTATTCAGAATTGCTGTTTTCGGTGATCTGAATACTTTGAAGTGCAAAGGAGGGATCGGGGGTCTTAGACCCCCGATCCCTCCATAAAGAGTACCTGTCACCACCTATTACTGTCACAAGGGATGTTTACATTCCTTGTGACAGCAATAAAAGTAATCAAATTTTTTTTTTTTAAACACAATTTAAAAATATAAAAATAAATCAAATAAATAAGAAAAAAAAATGTTTTAAAGCGCCCCTGTCCCCGCGAGCTCGCACAGCAAAGAAAACGCATACGGAAGTCAAGCCCGCATGTGTAAACGGTGTTCAAATCACACATGTGAGGTATCGCCGCGATCGTCAGAGCGAGAGCAATAATTCTAGCACTAGACCTCCTCTGTAACTCTAACCTGGTAGTCGTAAAAAAAATTTAAAGCGTCACTTATGGAAATTCTTAGGTACCGTAGTTTGTCGCCATTCCACGAGTGCGTGCAATTATAAAGAGTGACATGTTTGGTATCTATTTAATCGGCGTGACATCATCTTTCACATTATACAAAAAAATTGGGGTAACTTTACTGTTTGGATTTTTTAAAATTCATGAAAGTGTCCCTTTTCCCAAAAATTTGTGTTTAAAACACCGCTGCACAAATACCATGTGATATAAAATATTGCAACAATCTCCATTTTATTCTCTAGATTCTCTGCTAAAAAATATATATATATATATATATAATGTTTGGGGGTTCTAAGTAATTTTCCAGCAAAAAATACAGATTTTAACTTGTAAACACCAAATTTAAAAAATAGGCTTAGTCATGAAAGGGTTAAAGGAGAATTAACCAAAAAAAAAAGGTTAATTAAATCCACAAGGACTTTTTTTTACCACTACTATTCCTTTATATTTGCTTTTTAAATGTACAAATGCAGCAATTTAGAATTTGGATGAAAGGCTCAGCACTGGGAAACACTTTTTGAAAGATAAAAAGTGCATTTTTTATACAACTATAGAGATCAGACCAAAAAAAGGGACAAATGAGGTGGAAAGAGGGACAGAGGGACATAGCTCCAAATCAGGGACAGTTCCTGGAAATCAGGGACAGTCCCTGGAAATCCGGGACAGTCCCTCCAAATCAGGGACAGTCCCTCCAAATCAGGGACAGTTGGGAGCCATGCACTGCCCCCCCCCCTCCTGTCATAATTCCTCCCTTCTTGTCACATTACTAAGGCGGAAGATTTCCAGAACACCAAACTCTAGGAAAACCATTTTTATTTCACATTGGCCAACATGGCAATCAGCCCGACTCATGCCGGAGCTAAAAATGACCCGTCTATTGGTTTTGACAGTATACATATAACTTAAAAACAAATTATGTGGCGCTACTTACGCATAAGTGTAAAACTCTATATAAGCAATAAGTGAAATAAATAAGAGTGCAAAAATTGCATAACCTAAATGCAAAAATAATCATACAATTCAATCATGAATGAGGTAAACTCATATAGGGTGAAGTGCGATTCCACCAAAATACATAAATGATGTGCAAAAATGCATAAGAGCCCGTGACTCTCAAATGAGTGTAATAAATATATATAAAAGTGCAATCGTGCATAAATATAAATAAATAAATAATATCATACAATATAATGAAAAATGAGATACACTCATAAAGAGTGAAGTGCGATTCCACCAAAATACATAAACAAATGTGCAACAAACGTAAAAACCAGTGACTCACGGGTGAGTGTAATAAATGTCCAAATAATTAATAATGTGTGATAGGTAGCAGGGGCGTTACTAGAAATCACAGGGCCCCATAGCAAAATGTTGTATGGGCCCCCCTCCTAGAAACAGCCCCCCCCCCAAAAAAATGAACTAATGCCATTGAACAACAGATTACCACACTCATGTGACATAGTACCCAGGCAACAGCTTAGTGTGTAGAGTGTATCCCTTTCATGACTAATGCCAGCCATACACGGTTCGAATTTCGAAAGAATTTTCTTTCGAAAATCGTCTTAAAGAATTTTCGTACGAATTTCGCACCATTAGTGGGCTGCAGCAACGGCCGATTTTCGTGCAGCAATCAAATTTAAGGAATCGGACATGTTGGAAATTTTTGGAAAACGAACGATTTTCTAATCAATGATAGGAGAATTGTGCGAGAAATGTAATAAGAAAAGAACATTTACGGAGAGAAAAGAAGATTCCCAGCCACGAAAATTATTTTCTGTAGCAACATGAGGTGAAATTGAAGGCTTAGTCGGCCGAATTTCGAAAATCAATGGTGGCGTCATCGGATCACAAAAAAAATGAACATTCTGATTTTGAAAAGAAAATGTGTTCGAAATTCGACCGTGTATGGCCTGCTTAAGCCTATTTTTGACATTTGGTGTTTACAAGTTAAAATCCGTATTTTTTGCTAGAAAATTACTTAGAACCCCCAAACATTATATATGTTTTTTTAGCAGAGAATCTAGAGAATAAAATGGCGATTGTTGCAATATTTTATGTCACACGGTATTTGTGCAGCGGTGTTTTAAACGCAATTTTTTGGGAAAAGGGACAATTTCATGCGTTTTAAAAAAACGAAACAGTAAAGTTAGCCCAATTTTTTTGTATAATGTGAAAGATGAAGTTACACTGAGTAAATAGATACCAAACATGTCACGCTTCATAATTGCACACACTCGTGGAATGGCAAACTACGGTACCTAAAAATCTCCATAGGCAACGTTTTAAATTTTTTTTACCGTTACCAGGTTAGAGTTACAGAGGAGGTCTAGTGCTAGAATTATTTCTCTCGCTCTGACGATCGCGGCGATACCTCACATGTGTGATTTGAACACCGTTTACATATGCGGGCGCGACTTCCGTATGCGTTTTCTTTGCTGCGCAAGCTCGCGGGGACGGGGGCGCTTTAACATTTTTTTTCTTATTTATTTTATTTATTTTTATATTAATAAATTGTGTTTAAAAAAAAAATGTGATCACTTTTATTTTTGTCACAAGGAATGTAAACATCCCTTGTGACAGTAATAGGTGGTGACAGGACCCCCGATCCCTCCTTTGCACTTCAAAATATTCAGATCGCTGAAAACAGCAATTCTGAATACTGCGTATCTTTTTAAAACCGGCGCCATTGGCAGCCGAGTAAACGGGAAGTGACGTCATGACGACACTTCCGTGTTTACATTCAGGAGACTGGAACAAAGCCGTTTCCGGCTTTGTTCCAGTCTGCGGCTGGCCGCTGAAGGTGGTGGATTGTTGATCGGGTCTCCCGGTGGATCGGGAGGCCCGTTGAGAGCGGCGAGAGGGGAGGTGTCCCCTCCGGCTCCTCTGGTATAACAGCCAAGCGGCTTTTAGCCACATCGGTTGTTATCCCTGGAAAGCCGATCGCTGGCTCTAAAAAACGGTACCGGGATGATGGTATACTATAATAAATACGTATATGATGCCATTGTACTGTACACTGTGAAGTCTGAATATGATTGCTGCAGCTACAGACTGTGTAAAAAACTGTCTACAGCTTGAGCCAGGCAGCAATTATTGCAGGACACACTATCTGACTGACACACTGTGTTACACACATGAGATTGTACCAATTACAGGCCACACTGACACTGTTACACATCAGACTGTCTGTACCTTCTCTTCTTCTCAGCTCTAGCCTGAGCCTCCATTCCAGAGTGCAGACCGTGTGGGACAGCCAGCCAAAGCACTGCGCGGGCTCCTCTGCTCCATTGTGGGTGGCACTGGAGGAGGGAACGTCATCACAATAAGGTGGGCAGTGCACCGCGCCTGCGCACAGTACCTCATTGGCTGTCACGGCACCTTTCACTGGGCACACAGGAAGCAGCCGAATTGTAATCGTGATAGGCATTGGCGGAGTCTGGCGGGTGGCGGCGTCACCTCCAATTCAATTGGCAGACACAGACAGCGCTGGTCGGACAAACGGTCTGCATGGTCAGCAGCAATGCAGAGTCAGAACACACAGAGGTAGCACTATGCCGGCGGAGCCATGGCCATTGCTGGGCCCCGCAGACTGACATGCCACACTCACATGATGATCCACCCGGGTCGGCCTGCATCCTCCCAGCTAGGCTAGGCAGCAGTGCGCCCCTAGGCGGCCGCCTAGCGGTAGATCGCCCTGCACTCGCGGGTGAGATGTCTGCATTCCTCATCCTCACTGGGCCCCACGCAGCTGCGGGCCCCATAGCGCCCGCGTGGGTCGCTATGACAGTAGTTCCGCCACTAATAGGTAGAGTCCCAACGTCATGCAATGTAGCTCCCAATGTCAGCAAGGTCAGATCTTCAGACAAGAAGGTGCAAGTGCAGTGAGCAGATATTGTGGCAAGAAATGTCTATGGTAGATGTGTGCCTCCATCTGGCTTCGGGTTCGGCCATACTCGGAAGCAGCGGCACCTGGCTCCTCGCTGACGCGTTGCGTCACATCACACGTGACTTTCTCAAAGGGTCCCTTTTACTGTTTTTTATGTAAGTTACTACTTGTTTTTTTGTCAATGAACTTAACCACTACACTATGGAGCCTTCTCTTCTCTTTTACTATTGAATGTGGGAGAGTGCAATTGCTGGTTGGATATCGTATGTCTCCAAGTGCTGTGACCACTACCGGAAGCTGCTTTCTCTGTGGACATCTCTACCACTTGTTTGTTAACGCTCCATTTGGCCCATTGGGGGCCGCTGTTACAGGTGAGAGGCTGGGGGAAACAGGTGTCGCACTCTGGAGCCAGATGGGAGGCACACATCTACCATAGACATTTCTTGCCAAAATATCTGCTCACTGCACTTGCACCTTCTTGTCTGATCAGAAGATCTGACCTTGCTGATATTGGGAGCTACATTGCATGACGTTGGGACTCTACCGATCACTCATTATTAATTATTTGGACATTTTATACACTCACCTGTGAGTCACTGGTTTTTACGTTTGTTGCACATTTGTTTATATATTTTGGTGGAATCGCACTTCACCCTTTTTCATTTTTCATTATATTGTATGATATTATTTATTTATGATATTTATGCATGATTGCACTTTTATATATATTTATTACACTCATTTGAGAGTCACGGGCTCTTATGCATTTTTGCACATCATTTATGTACTTTGGTGGAATCGCACTTCACCCTATATGAGTTTACCTCATTCATGATTGAATTGTATGATTATTATTTTTGCATTTAGGTTATGCAATTTTTGCACTCTTATTTATTTCACTTATTGCTTATATAGAGTTTTACACTTAGGCGTAAGTAGCGCCACATAATTTGTTTTTATTTTGCTTTAGTTATGTGAGTACACTGTTATATGTTGGCAGCTCTTTATCAGCCTATTGGTCACTGTTGGTTTGCGCATTAGTCTATTTATTCTTAGTTTATTATACATATAACTAGCAATAGCGTAACACATTTCCTGTAACTTTTGTGGTTTCCTTAATTTACATATTTATCTGCTTTATACATCTGTTAGAAAGGTGTTGGCTGCTTTGCAGAGCGAAGCCACAAGACAATTTCAGCAAAGCATATATTTAACCTCTTGCTTACTGGGCACTTAAACCCCCTCCTATCCAGACCAATTTTCAGCTTTCAGATCTGTCGCATTTTGAATGACAATTGCGCGGTCACACAACACTGTACCCAAATTAAATTTTTATCATTTTTTACCACAAATAGAGCTTTCTTTTGGTGGTATTTTATCACAGCTGGGATTTTTATTTTTTGTTAAAAAAATGTAAAAAGACCGAATTAGAAAATAAAATGTTATATTTTGTTATAAAAAATTTAAAACCGGTAATTTTTCTCCTTCATTGGTGTACGCTGATGAGGCGGCACTGATGGGCACTGATGGGTGGCAATAATGGGCACTGATCAGTTACACAGATAGGCAGCACTGCTAGGTGGCACTGATTGGCACCACTGGTGGGTAGGGATGAGCCGAAAACCCCCTGTTCGGTTCGCACCAGAACATGCGAACAGGCAAAAAATTTGTTCGAACACGCGAACACCATTAAAGTCTGGGACACGAACATGGATAATCAAAAGTGCTAATTTTAAAGGCTTATATGTAAGTTATTGTCATAAAAAGTGTTTGGGGACCCGGGTCCTGCCCCAGGGGACATGAATCAATGCAAAAAAAAGTTTTAAAAACTGCCATTTTTTCGGGAGCAGTCATTTTAATAATGCTTAAAGTGAAACAATAAAAGTGTAATATTCCTTTAAATTTCGTAGCTGGGGGGTGTCTATAGTATGTCTGTAAAGGGGCGCATGTTTCCCGTGTTTAGAACAGTCTGACAGCAAAATGACATTTCAAAGGAAAAAAAGTCATTTAAAACTACTCGCGGCTATTAATGAATTGCCGATCCGACAATACACATAAAAGTTCATTGATAAAAACGGCATGGGAATGCCCCACAGGGGAACCCCAAACCAAAATTGAAGAAAAAATGATGTGGGGGGTCCCCCTAAATTCCATACCAGGCCCTTCAGGTCTGGTATGGATATTAAGGGGAACTTTGGCCAACATTTTTTTTTAAATGGCGTGGGGTCCCCGTGCCAAAAGTAAAAAAAAATGGCGTGGGGTCTCCCCAAAAATCCATACCAGACCCTTATCCGAGCGCGCAACCTGGCAGGCCACAGTAAACAAGGGGGGACGAGAGAGCTCCCCCCCTCCTGAACCATACCAGGCCACATGCCCTCAACATTGGGAGGGTGCTTTGGGGTAGCCCCCCAAAACACCTTGTCCCCATGTTGATGGGGACAAGGGCTTCATCCCCACAATCCTTGCCCAGTGCTTGTGGGGGTCTGTGGGCGGGGGGGCTTATCGGAATCTGGAAGCCCTCTTTAACAAGGTAACCCCCAGATCCTGGCCCTCCCCCCTGTGTGAAATGGTAAGGGGGTACTACCCCTACCATTTCACAAAAAAGTGTCAAAAATGTTAAAAATGACAAGAGACAGTTTTTGACAATTTTTTTATTTAAATGCTTCTTCTTTCTTCTTTCTTCTATCTTCTTTCTTCTATCTTCTATCTTCCTTCGGTTTTTTCCTCCATCTTCTTCTTCTGGTTCTTCTGGTTCTTCCTCCAGTGTTCTCGTCCGGCATCTTCCTCTGCGGTGCTGGCGTCTTTTTCCCTTCGTCTTCTCGGGCCGCTCCGCATCCAGCATGATGGGAGGCTTCCACTGTGTGACGCTTCTCCTCTTTGACAGTTCCTAAATAATGGAGGGCAGGGCCACCCAGTGACCCCGCCCCCCTCTGACGCACGGTGACTTCCCTGTCCACCCCCCTCTGACATCACGGGGAATGCCACAGGGAAGTCCCCGTCAAGTCTCCGTGCGTCAGAGGGGGGCAGGGTCACTGGGTGGCCCCACCCTCCGTTATTTAAGAACCGTTATTTAAGAACCTCAGAAGAGGAGAAGCGTCACACAGCGGGGGCCTCCCATCATACTGGATGCGGAGCGGCCTGAGAAGACGAAGGGAAGAAGACGCCGGCATCATGGAGGAAGATGCCAGACAAGAACACCGGAGGAAGAACCAGAAGAAGAAGATGGAGGAAGAAACCAAAGGAAGATAGAAGAAAGAAGATAGAAGAAAGAAGAAGCATTTAAATAAAGGAATTGTCAAAAACTGTTTCTTGTCATTTTTAACATTTTTGACAGTTTTTTTGTGAACCCCCACAACCACCAGGCAAGGGTTGTGGGGATGAGGCCCTTGTCCCCATCAACATGGGGACAAGGTGTTTTGGGGGGCTACCCCAAAGCAACCTCCCAATGTTGAGGGCATGTGGCCTGGTACGGTTCAGGAGGGGGGGCGCTCTCTCGTCCCCCCTCTTTTCCTGCGGCTTGCCAGATTGCGTGCTCGGATAAGGGTCTGGTATGGATTTTTGGGGAGACCCCACGCCATTTTTTTTAACTTTTGGCGCGAAGTTCCCCTTAAAATCCATACCAGACCTGAAGGTACTGGTATAGATTTTGAGGGGGACCCCACGCCATTTTTTTTTATTTTGGGCGGGGTTCCCCTTAATATCCATACCAGACCTGAAGGACCTGGTATGGAATTTAGGGGGACCCCCACATCATTTTTTTAAAATTCTGGTTCGGAGTTCTCCTGTGGGGAATTCCCATGCCATTTTTATCAATGAACTTTTATGTATATTGTCGGACCGGCAATTCATTAATAGCCACGAGTAGTTTTAAATGACTTGTTTTTCTTTGAAATGTCATTTTGCTGTCAGACTGTTCTAAACACGGGAAACATGCGCCCCTTTACAGGCATACTATAGACACCCCCAGGTACGAAATTTAAAGGAATATTACACTTTTATTGTTTCACTTTAAGCATTATTAACCACTTGCCGCCCGCCCTATTACAGAATGACGGCGGCAAAGTGGTTTGAATTCCTGATCGGACGTCATATGACGTGATCAGGAATATCGAGCCGCTGCGCGCCCCCGGGGGCACGCATCGCGGCGATCGTTGTTGCGGGGTGTCAGTCTGACACCCTGCAACACTGATCTAGGTAAAGAGTCTCCATCGGAGACTCTTTACCACGTGATCAGCCGTGTCCAATCACAGCTGATCACGATGTAACTAGGAAGAGCCGGTGATCGGCTTTTCCTCACTCGCGTCTGATAGACGCGAGTAGAGGAGAGCCGATCGGCTGCTCTCCTGACAGGGGGGGTCTGTGCTGATTGTTTATCAGCACAGCCCCCCCTCGGATCCTACCCAGGACCACCAGGGAAGCCGCCCAGGACCACCAGGGAAGCGATCCACACTAGACCACCAGGTATGCCCCTAGACCACCAGGGAAATGCCACTGTGTGCCCAGGCAGCTGCCAATCTGTGCCCAGGCAGCTGCCAGTCGGTGCCCACTTCAATGCCTACCACTGCCAGTGCCACCAGGGATGCCCATCAGTGCCTAGTATCAGTACCGCGTATCAGTGCCCCTTAGTGCCACGTATCAGTGCCCATCAGTGCCCAGCAGTGCCGCCTATCAGTGCCCAGCAGTGCCGCCTATCAGTGCCACCTATCAGCGCCACCCTATCAGTGCCCAGCAGTGCCCAGCAGTGCCGCCTTTTATTGCCCATCAGTGTCGCCTATCAGTGCCCATCAGTGCCAACCAGTGCCACCCAGTGCCATCCATCAGTGCCCATCAGTGCCGCCTATCAATGCCCATCAGTGCTGCATATGAGTGCCACCCATCAGTGCCGCCTACCAGTGCCCATCAGTGCCGCATATCAGCGCCCATCGTCAGTGCCCGTCAGTGCCCGCTCATTGGTGCCACCTCATCGGTGCCGCCGTATCAGTGCCTGTCAGTGCCGCCTTATCAGTGCCCATCAGTGAAAGAGAAAACTTACTTATTTACAATTTTTTTTAACAGAAACAAAAGCAAAACTTTTATTTTTTTCAAAATTTTTGGGCTTTTTTTGTTTGTTTAGCAAAAAATAAAAACCGCAGAGGTGATCAAATACCACCAAAAGAAAGCTCTATTTGTGGGAACAAAATGATAAAAATTTAGTTTGGGTACAGTGTAGCATGACCGCGCAATTGTCATTCAAACTGCGACAGCGCTGAAAGCTGAAAAATGGTCTGGGCAGGAAGGTGTCTAAGTGCCCTGTATTGAAGTGGTTAAAATCACTGCTCCTGAAAAAACGTCCGTTTTTAAAACTTTTTTCGCATTGATCCATGTCCCCTGGGGCAGGACCCAGGTCCCCAAACACTTTTAATGACAATAACTTGCATATAAGCCTTTAAAATTAGCACTTTTGATTTCTCCCATAGACTTTTAAAGGGTGTTCCGCGGCTTTCGAATTTGCCGCGAATACCCAAATTGTTCGATATTCAGCGAACTGGCGAACAGCCGATGGTCATCCCTACTGGTGGGCATTGATAGGTGGCATTTGTGGGCATTGATAGGTGGCACTTGTGGGCATTGATAGGTGGCATTTGTAGGCATTAATAGGTGGCACTGTGGGCACTGTTAGGTGGCAAAGAGGAGGCAGATGTGCCTCTTCCTCTTCGGGACCAATGTCCCTTGCAGCTGAGTCGCGATCGGCTTTTCTTTCTCCTCACGCTGTCAGCGTGAGGAGAAAAAACAAATGATTACCGATCTTTTGTTTTCATCATGTGATCAGCTGTCATTGGCTGACAGCTGATCACATGGGGACCGGCCCCTTACTCGGATAGGTGATCACCCAAGTCTGAGTGACTCGGTGATCACTCACAGGGGAGGACGTCATATGATGACCTCCCGGGAATTCAGGTCCGCGCTGTGGCCGTCATTTGGCTATAGCGCGGACGGCAAGAGGTTAAACTTTTGCAAAGATGTCTGTGAGGGGAGGGGGGTGAGTTCAGTGTCTAACCGCAAATTTATAGGCATATAGAACATGAGATGTGAAGAATAATTTTTAGCTAGTTTTAAACTGACTCCTCTTATTACGTAACACGGTCACATTAACCGACTCTCACTGCCCCCACATTAACTGACCCTCATTGCCACTTCACTACCCCCTCCTGCCACACTGCCCACCTCTTCTGTCACACTACCCCCCTCCTGTCATACTGCCTCCCCTCCTGTCACACTACCCCCTCCTGTTATACTACTCCCCCAATCACACTGTCCCTTTCCTCTCACACTGCTCCCCCAATCACTCTGCCCCTGTCCCCCCTCTAGTCACACTGTCCCCTTCTTGTAATGCTGCCCCCCTCTTATCACACTGTCCCCATTCTGTCACACTGCCCCCCTTGTGTCATACTGTCCCTTCCTGTTACACTGCTACAACTCTTGTCACACTGCCCCTCCTGTCATACTGCCCCCCTCTCCTGTCATACTGCCCCCCTTTCTGTCACACTGTCCCACCTCCTTTCACATTGTGTCCTTCTTGTAATGCTGCTCCCTCTTATCACACTGCTCCCCCAATCACACTGACTCCCTCCTGTCACACTGCCTTCTCTTTTCATACTACCTCCCCTTCTGTCACACAGTCTCCTCCTGTCACACAGTCTCCTCCTGTCACACTGACTCCCTCCTGTCACACTGCCTTCTCTTGTCATACTACCTCCCCTCCTGTCACACAGCCTCCTCCTGTCACATTGCCTCCCCTACTGTTACACTGACTCCTTCTTGTAACACTGACTCCCTCCTGTCACACTGACTCCCTCCTGTTCATGTTGCCCCCCTCCTGTCACACTGACTCCCTCCTGTCATGCTGTCCCCCTCCTGTCAAACTGCTCCCTTCTTGTAACACTGCCCCCTTCCTGTCACATGTCATCCCCTCTTGTCACACTGTCCTCCCCTTCTATCACACTGCTTCCCTCCTGCCATATTGCCTCCCCTCTTGTCACACTGCCCCCTTCTTGTAACACTGCCCCCCTCCTTTCCTTCTGCCCAGTATCCCTTTTCTTTTCACTGCCTCCTCTCCTGTCACACTGCCCCCCTCCCATCACACTGCTACTCTAATCACACTGCCCCCTCCTGTCATACTACCCAGGTACCCTTCTCCCATCACATTGCCACTTCCTGTCAATCTTCCCCATCACACTGCCCTCCCCTTCTGTCACACTGCCCCCCTCCCGTCACACTGCTACCCCAATCACACTGCCCCCTCCTGTCATACTGCCCAGGTACCCTTCTCCCATCACATTGCCAATTTCTGTCAATCTTCCCCATCACACTGCTCTCCCCTTCTGTCACATTGCCCCTCCATCTGTCACGCTGCCCCCTCCTGTCACTCTGCCCCATCACACTTCCGCTCCCTGTTATGTTGCCCCCTCCTGTCATAATGCCCTGTCTGTCAAACTGATCCCATCACACTGCCCCTCTCCTTTTATCCTGCCCTTTCCTATCATAATGTCCCTCTCCTGTCACACTGCCCCATCACACTGCCCCGCTCCTGTTATCCTGCTCACTCCTGTCACACTAAACCCCCTCCTGACACACTGACCCCCTCCTGTCACACTGCCCCCTCCTTTCAATCTGCTCCCCATCACACTTCCCCCTCCTGTTATCCTGCCCCCTCCTGTCACACTGCCCCCTCCTTTCTATCTGCCCCCATCACACTGCCCCCCTCCTGTTATCCTGCCCCCTCCTGTCACACTGCCCCCTCCTTTCAATCTGCTCCCTCATCACACTTCCCCCTCCCGTCACACTGCCCAGGTTCCCTTCTCCTGTCACACTGCCCCCTCCTGTCACACTGCCCCCTCCTTTCAATCTGCTCCCTCATCACACTTCCCCTTCCCGTCACACTGCCCAGGTGCTCTTCTCCTGTCACACTGCCCCCTCCTGTCAATCTGCCCTCATCACACTGCCCCCCTCCTGTTATCCTGCCCCCTCCTGTCATAATGTCCCCTCCTGTCACACTGCTCTCCCTATGGTCACACTGTCTAGGTACCCTTCTCCTATCACACTGCTCCCTTCTTGTAGCACTGCCCCCCTTCCTGTCACATGTCATCACCTCTTGTCACACTGTCCTCCCCTCCTGTCACACTGCTTCCCTCCTGCCATATTGCCTCCCCTGCTGTCACACTGCCCCCTTCTTGTAACACTGCCCCCCTCCTTTCCTTCTGCCCAGATTCCCTTTTCCTATCACTGCCTGCTCTCCTGTCACACTGCCCCCCTCCCGTCACACTGCTACCCCAATCACACTGCCCCCCTCCTGTCATACTGCCCAGGTACCCTTCTCCCATCACATTGCCACTTCCTGTCAATCTTCCCCATCACATTGCCCTCCCCTTCTGTCACACTGCCCCCTGCTGTCACTCTGCCCCATCACACTTCCCCTCCCTGTTATGTTGCCCCCTCCTGTCATAATGCCCTGTCTGTCAAACTGATCACATCACACTGCCCCTCTCCTTTTATCCTGCCCTCTCCTATCATAATGTCCCCCTCCTGTCACACTGCCCCCATCACACTGCCCCCCTCCTGTCACACTGTCCCAATCACACTGCCTCCATTCTGTTACACTGCCCCTTCTGTTTCACTGCCCAGGTACCATTCCCCTGTCACATTGCCCCCTCCTGTCACACTGCCCTCTCCTGTTATCCTGCTCACTCCTGTCACACTAAACCCCCTCCTGTCACACTGCCCCCTCCTTTCAATCTGCTCCCCCATCACACTGCCCCCTCCCATCACACTGTCCAGGTGCCCTTCTCCTGTCACACTGCCCCCTCCTGTCAATCTGTTCCCATCACACTGCCCCCTCCTGTTATCTTGCCCCTCCTGTCATAATGTCCCCTCCTGTTACACTGCTCTCCCTATGGTCACACTGTCTGGGTACCTTTCTCCTGTCACACTGCCCCTTCTTATCACACTGCCCATGTACACTTCTTAGATGTGATGGATGCATTTATTTGCTTTAATTTTCACCTGGTAATCTGGCCAGTAAGTCTGTTATTTTTATTCAGAACAAGCTGTCATGTGTGTTAGCTGGAGTTTGGCTTTAATGTGTTACTGTATTCAAATATGCTACTACATTTAACACTCCCCTCCCCCCAGACTGAATGTGCCCTCTGTGCTCCTTCATCCAGAGGAGGGGACACTCTAATACAGGAGCTGTTTAATTTTCATTGGATTTACCAAATACAAAGTGAAACATACTTAGGCATGTGATATACTTTTTAAAGGAGGTGACCACATTGAAGAACAAGTCACACATGTACACCGTGTCACCAAGAGACAATGCAGGTCACCATATGATAAAATAAATAGGTGTGGTGTAATAAAGTCCATACCAGGGAGGTTTCCTTGAGCTACTAACATAAAAATGTACGAACAAGTAAGATAGAGCGTGAAAAAAGCATTATAGTGTGGATTTAACATCGTAGTTGTACACAGGGCAGCTGATAGGGGGGACCACCAGTCCTCTTGTAAGGGGCCCAAGCACAGAACGGGGATTAGTGAGGGACAATTGTGTCTCTTCCTGCAGCAGCTGAAAGCTGGTCTCTCTCCTCTCCCTGCTGACAGATTTCAGCTGCTGGAGGAAGAGACACAATTGTCATCTCTCACCAATCCCCCTTTCTGTGTGCCCCCCCAGGGCTGGCTCTAATGTTAGCTCTGCTAGGTGAGATTGTTACCTCTGTAACTTTGTTTCTCTCCCTGCAGTTCCTCCCATCTCATCTTCCCTGTCTCTCTGATCCTGGGGTTCCATCAGTTCAAAAGAGAGGGCCCAGTCACCTGCCATGCAGGAGGGCCGGCTGTACTGTCTTATTGCAGACACCAATCTTCTTCTGCCTTCCCCTGAAACACTGCCATCTTCTCCCTCTGGCTGCACTACAGAGGAGTAGTTCTAGCACATACACCCCTTCCATCTTCTGCCTGGGCCCCCCTGTGTGCCCCGGCTTCCCTTATCTCCTGTCAGGAACGGTGTCATCTCCGGTTTCTCCTGCTGGTGGTACTATTACATTCAGCACCAAAAGGGTGTAATTCCAGTGGCCACCAGCGGGGGTCTCCCTGCCTGGACTGCAGACTTGTCATCAAGCACACCTGTCATGGTTTTGCTGGACTATATAAACCCGCCCTGAACTAACCTCAGTGCTTCAGAATTCCTCTGCTAGCCCTTGTCCCTGCCAGTACCTGCTCCTGTTCCAGCCTGTTCCAGCCTGTTCCAGCCTGTTCCTGGACCCCGTTTGTGTATCCTGTCCTTGAGCCCTGTTTCCGGTTTCCTGTTCCCTGTTCCTTGGTCTGCTTCATTATTCCTGTTTTCTGTTCCCTTGTCGCTTTTTGCCCATGCCTTATTTTTTATTTTCATGTTTGTTTCCTTGCTTGTGTATTATATTAGTTAGATAGATAGATAGTTAGGTGGGTTTAGGGGTTTGCTGTGTTTTCACCATTTACTTGTTTTTGGTTTGCTGTCTTGATTTCACGTGTGTCTTTATCATTAACAATAAACATACCTTTTTATTCAGTTTCTCGTTTGTCCCTGATTCCTTGGTGCAGCCCAGCGATCTGATCACCTGCATTGGATGTTGTGTATAACATCCCCTGACATCTCCTCTCCTGCCGGCAGCTGCTGCAGGCGCACAGGGGGATGTTTCAGGATAGAGAGTGAGGGAAGGGGCAGGTAAATATGTTATTGGTCCCTTATTTTTCCTGAATGAACACAGTGAGTGATCGGTACCAATCACTCCTGCATCCATTCATCACTGAAGCATAGTAAACTGTTTATTATGCTTCCATTTGTGAATAAGCAGGAAACCTCAAAGCGCTTCCAATTCATTGATCTTTGCAGCTGAGACTGCAAATAAAGGGACTGATAAAATCTATGTCCTCAGTCACTTTGGGGGGGTGTCAGGTAGGCTGTATCCCCATGATTTTTAACCGCACCCCTGACTCCAACTGCACAGCCTGTATTTTTTTTTTCATCTCTCTCTGTAACGGAAAGTCCCACACTCCGCTTGAGTGTTTCCGTCAGTATACCACTTCCTCCCAGTCTGGACTCAGATATCAGATATTCCAACCGCTCATAAGCACAAAACAAGGCGACACTTGTTTCACTGCTAACATGGACTGACTTTTTATTTGAGATCTCACACAAATATATACAGCAGGATGACTAAGAGATATGAACTTTTGCCCAGACTTGTGGTCACCGAGCTTCACACAGTACATTATACATTATCATAAGTACAACCACAGGACATTTTCTCACAATAGCAGGAGCTAATTACAATTAACAATACAAACAGTGATCCCCCCTCCTCAGCCTAGTCATCCACAAACTATAGTAGGAGTAGACTGTTCGTCTCCTAGCCATTGACTATTCAATACACATTACCATAAACATCAACACAGTGTTAATTAGAAAAAAAACAATGTGTGGAATACCCTTATAACCTGTGGTGAGCCAGACTAAACTCATTTACATTAAGCATTTAATAGCAGACATCAGACAGGTGAGTGGAGTTGATATTAGCATCTCCTCACAGTATGTGTCTCAACAGGAGGGATGAGCCGAACACCCCCCGGTTCGCACCAGAACCTGCGAACGGACTGAAAACTCGCACGAACGTTAGAACCCCATTGACGTCTATGGGACTCGAACGTTCGAAATCAAAAGTGCTCATTTTAACAGCTAATTTGCATGGTATTGTCCTAAAAAGGGTTTGGGGACCCGGGTCCTGCCCCAGGGGACATGTATCAATGCAAAAAAAACTTTTAAAAACGGCCGTTTTTTCGGGAGCAGTGACTTTAATGATGCTTAAAGTAAAAAAAAAAAAAAAGTGAAATATTCCTTTAAATATCATACCTGGGGGGTGTCTATAGTATGCCTGTAAAGTGGCGCGTGTTTCCCGTGCTTAGAACAGTCCCTGCACAAAATGTCATTTTTTAAGGAAAAAAAGTCATTTAAAAGTGCTTGCGGCTTTAATGTAATGTCGGGTCCTGACAATATGGATGAAAATCAGTGAGACAAACTGCATGGATACCCCCCAGTCCATTACCAGGCCCTTTGGGTCTTGTATGGATATTAAGGGGAACCCCGCACCCAAATTAAAATAAGGAAAGGTGTGGGGCCACCAGGCCCTATATACTCTGAACAGCAGTATACAGGCGGTGCAAACAAGACAGGGACTGTAGGTTTGTTGTTAAGTAGAATCTGTTTGTAATTTTGAACGGGTACATTTTTAACGTGTTTAGTTCCAGCCAAAAAATCTCTTTTAAACTTTTTGGAAAACACAGGGAAGGGTTATCACCCCTGTGACATTTGTTTTGCTGTCTGTCCTCCTCTTCAGAAGATTTCACCTCACTTGAAGAGGAGACATGTTTTTCCCATATTAACTGTTACAGGAGAGAATTTCCCTTCCTAGGGGTAGATTTCATCTCACTTCCTGTTGTCTCCTTCCGTTTGCAAGTAGGAGTCATTTGTAAGTTGGATGTTTGAAAGTAGGGGCCTGCCCTATATACTCAGCAGAAATTTGGGCCTTAGGTGTTGTTGTGGCCACAACACTGTAAGCCCTCACAGGGCCCTGCTGTGAAATATTAGATCAAGAATTGTAATTACATGCCCCTGTTGTACAGGGGCTGAAAAATTAGGCCTTAGGCACTGGTGCTGGTGCCACAACACTGCTACCCCTCACAGATACTCTAGTTGGAATGCAGGAACGAGCCCTGCTGCAAAGTATTGCATTAAAAATTGTAATTACACGCCCCTGTTAAACAGGGGCTGAAAAATTGTGCCTTAGGCACTGGTGGTGGCGCCCAGAACCAAAAATGTTCTTACAAGCTATCAGCGTGATCATTGAGGAGGAAGAGGATAATTACTCAGGATAGTCACTCAGCATCAGCGTAGGCAGTCTTTGAAGGGATCTGAGATTTTTAAAAAAACTATTCGGTTACATCAGCATCAGGTGCTTGGTAGCTGGTGGTGATCCAAGACTGATTCATTTTTATGAAGGTCAGTCGATCGACCGAGTCGGTGGACAGACGCACCCTGTGATCGGTTACAAAGCCTCCAGCAGCACTGAATGTGCATTCCGAAAGAACGCTGGATGCAGGACAGGCCAGTAGCTCAATTGCATACTGTGCAAGCTCTGGCCAGTGATCCATGCTCCAGACCCAGTAACCCAGAGGATTTTCGGTGGGAAAGGTGTCCAAGTCAGATCTTGCCCCTAGGTATTCCAGCACCATGTAAAACAGACGCTGGCGATGGTTGCTGAAACCGATCATACCTTGGGGCTGCGGACCAAAAAATTGTCTAAACGCATCGGTCAGACGGCCACCTTCTCCACCGCTCCTTCTTTGACTGACCGAAGCCTCAGCAACACGTTGTCCAGAAACAGGAGTTTGTAACCTCCCAGTCTCTGGGAACGCGTTGCACAGACCTTTCTACAAGGCCTCCCGAAGATGTTTCATCCTCTGCTCCCTCTGCGATGGCAAGATAAGGTCCGCAACCTTACCCTTGTAACGTGGATTACGGCTGGTTGCCAGCCAGTATTGGTCCTTCTCCTTGATACCACGAATACGAGGATCCTTACGCAGGCTTTGCAGGATCAGGGAGGCCATGCAGCGTAGGTTTGCTGAGGCATTCGGTCCGGAGTCCTCTGGGTCACTAAGGACGACATGGTCCGCAGCCACCTCCTCCCAGCCATGTACAAGTCCATGTGTTTCTTGGGACTGATCCCTTAAAGACTGCTGCTGATGCTGAGTGCCAGGCTCCACCCCCATACTGACACAATCATTCTACTCCTCCTCCTCCTCGTCCT
Organism: Aquarana catesbeiana; assembly: GCF_042186555.1. Classification (NCBI taxonomy): domain Eukaryota; kingdom Metazoa; phylum Chordata; class Amphibia; order Anura; family Ranidae; genus Aquarana; species Aquarana catesbeiana. The sequence continues at coordinate 734,278,062 of NC_133326.1, read as the reverse complement.
CTTCCTGTGTGATCGGCGGGCATGCAGGAACACTGTCTGGATAAAGGGGGCCTTGAGAGCTAAGGAAGTCCTCCTCTTCCTGCCTCTGTTCTGCCTCAAGTGCCCTGTCCATTATTCCACGCAGCGTGTGCACCAACAGGTGGACAAGGGGGACAGTGTCACTGATGCATGCACTGTCACTGCTCACCATCCTTGTGGCCTCCTTAAATGGTGACAGGACAGTGCATGCATCCCTGATCATGGCCCACTGGCGTGGGGAAAAAAAAAAAAGCTCCCCTGACCCTGTCCTGGTGCCATAGTCGCACAGGTACTCATTGATGGCCCTCTGCTGCGTGTGCAGCCGCTGCAGCATGGCCAACGTTGAGTTCCACCTGGTGGGCATGTCACAGATTAGGCGGTTCTTGGGCAGGTTAAACTCCTTTTGGAGGTCCGCCAGCTGAGCACTGGCATTATATGACCGGCGGAAATGCACACAGACTTTCCTGGACTGCCTCAAGACATCCTGTAAGCCCGGGTACCTGCCCAAGAACCGCTGCACCACCAAGTTAAGGACGTGAGCCAAACAGGGCACATGGGTCATTTGTCCCTGTCGGAGGGCAGAGAGGAGGTTGGTGCCATTGTCGCAAACCACCATTCCTGCCTTAAGTTGGCGTGGCGTCAACCACCTCTGTACCTGCCCCTGCAGAGCTGACAGAACCTCTGCCCCAGTGTGGCTCCTGTCCCCCAAGCACACCAGCTCAAGCACCGCATGGCATCTTTTGGCCTGCATACTTGCGTAGCCCCTTGAACGGCTACGGAGCACCACTGGTTCCGAGGACAAAGCACAGGAAGAGGCCATGGAGGAAGAAGAAGAGGAGGGGGTGGAGGAGAGAGGTGTGTCACAATCATTAGTAGTGGCATTTTGGAGGCATGGTGGCGGAACAACCTCCAACACTACTGCACCTTGTCCTGCATCCTTCCCAGCTGCCAGCAGAGTCACCCAATGTGCCATGAAACTTAGGTAACGTCCCTGTCCATGCCTGCTGGACCATGAGTCAGCGGTAATATGCACCTTACCGCTGACCGCCCTGTCCAGTGAGGCATGGCCTGCCACTGAGGAAATGCACATTCCACAAACTCACGGAAGGGGGCAGAGTCTACCAACTGAAAAGGCAGCAGTTGAAGTGCTAGCAATTTTGCCAAGCTAGCATTCAACCGCTGGGCATGTGGATGGCTGGGAGCAAACTTCTTTCGGCGGTACAGCAGCTGGGGCAGGGAAATTTGCCTGGTACAATCTGACAATCTGACGTCTGATGCACTCGCCCACACCAAAGAACTTTTTGAATAACGCGCAGAGACTGCAGTGCCCTGCACATGTGGAGCTTTGGGGTGGGATGCAGTCAGTGTGCTGCCCTTAGGTTGGCCCCTGGAGGGCATCCTGCCTCGTTGGTGATGTGCCGCCTCCTCCTCCTCCTCTCTCCTATCAGGCACCCACGTTGAGTCAGTGACCTCATCATCCCCTCCCTTCTCATCACTGGAGCAAACCTGGCAGTATGCTGCAGCAGGGGGAGCATGACTGCCAGATTGCTGTCCTTCTTGGGCACTTCCTCTGTCCATGCTCACGTTACTGCCTTCATCGAGCTCAGTATCATCATCAGAGCCTTCCAAATGCTGGGCATCCTCCTGGAGCATGTACCCAACACTGTGGTCAAACAGTTCGAGGGACTCCTCAGGAGGACATGGTGGGGCTAGGGAAGGAGTCACTTATGACATTGAGCCGAGGGAAGAGGCCGCTGCTTTGCCAGACAAAGTACCCTGAGCATGGGTGAGAGAGGATGAGGAGGATGAGGACGGCTTGGTCATCCACTCGACCAAGTCTTCCGCATGTTGCGGCTCAACACGGCCAGTTGCCAAAAAAAAGGCGAAGCTTGTCCCACAGCCACGTGCTGATGAGGATGCACCGTCACCATGACCAGCACTAGACACAGAGCCTGCTTGCCCTCTATTATTGGCTTGTGACTGTCTGCCTCTCCTTCTTGGCCTTCCAGACATACTAATGGCCTGTAGCTGCACTAAGCTGGGATATATATATATATATATATATATATATATATATATATATATATGTACTGATACTGCAGCTAGCAAAATCAACTGCCTGCCTGTAGTTTGAGAACACCACCAACCTTCTACAGGTAGCTTTAGCTGAACACTGTGCAAAGCTCGCAAAAAACTAACTTGTAGCTTTTTTAGCTGCCTGCGGTAGTGATAGGATCAGGAAAACACCACCAACCTTCTACAGGTAGCTTTAGGTGAACACTGTGCAGAGCTCGCCAAAAAATAACTTGCAGCTTATTTAGCTGCCTGAGGTAGTGATAGGATCAGGAAAACACCACCAACCTTCTACAGGTAGCTTTAGCTGAACACTGTGCAGAGCTCACAAAAAAATAACTTGTAGGTTTAGCTGAACACTGTGAGGAGGACGTACCACACTAACTTGTAGTTTTAGCTGAACACTGTGAGCAGGACGCACTACACCAACTTGTAGTTTTAGATGAACACTGTGCAGAGGTCTTACTACACTAACTTGTAGTTTTAGCTGAAGACTGTGAGCAGGACGCACTACACTAACTTGTAGTTTTAGATGAACACTGTGCAGAGGTCTCACTACACTAACTTGTAGTTTTAGCTGAACACTGTGAGCAGGACGCACTACACTAACTTGTAGCTTTAGATGAACACTGTGCAGAGCTCGCAAAAAATAACTTGTAGGTTTAGCTGAACACTGTGAGGAGGACGTACCACACTAACTTGTAGTTTTAGATGAACACTGTGAGCAGGACGCACTACACTAACTTGTCGTTTTAGATGAACACTGTGCAGAGGTCTCACTACACTAACTTGTAGTTTTAGCTGAACACTGTGAGCAGGACGCACTACACTAACTTGTCATTTTAGATGAACACTGTGCAGAGGTCTCACTACACTAACTTGTAGTTTTAGCTGAACACTGTGAGCAGGACGCACTACACTAACATGTAGTTTTAGATGCACACTGTGCAGAGGTCTCACTACACTAACTTGTAGTTTTAGCTGAACACTGTGAGCAGGACGCACTACACTAACTTGTAGCTTTAGATGAACACTGTGCAGAGCTCGCAAAAAAATAACTTGTAGGTTTAGCTGAACACTGTGAGGAGGACTCACCACACTAACTTGTAGTTTTAGCTGAACACTGTGAGCAGGACGCACTATACTAACTTGTAGTTTTAGATGAACACTGTGCAGAGGTCTCACTACACTAACTTGTAGTTTTAGCTGAACACTAGGGATGAGCCGAACACCCCCCGGTTCGGTTCGCACCAGAACCCGCGAACGGACCGCAAGTTCGCACGAACGTTAGAACCCCATTGACGTCTATGGGACTCGAACGTTCGAAATCAAAAGTGCTCATTTTAAAGGCTAATTTGCATGGTATTGTCCTAAAAAGGGTTTGGGGACCCGGGTCCTACCCCAGGGGACATGTATCAATGCAAAAAAAACTTTTAAAAACGGCCGTTTTTTCGGGAGCAGTGATTTTAATGATGCTTAAAGTAAAAAAAAAAAAGTGAAATATTCCTTTAAATATCGTACCTGGGGGGTGTCTATAGTATGCCTGTAAAGTGACGCGTGTTTCCCATGTTTAGAACAGTCCCTGCACCAAATGTCATTTTTAAAGGAAAAAATCTCATTTAAAACTGCTTGCGGGTTTAATGTCATGTCGGGTCATGGCAATATGGATGAAAATCAGTGAGACAAACGGCATGGGTACCCCGCAGTCCATTACCAGGCCCTTTGGGTCTTGTATGGATATTAAGGGGAACCCCGCACCCAAATTAAAATAAGGAAAGGTCCCTATATACTCTGAACAGCAGTATACAGGCGGTGCAAACAAGACAGGGACTGTAGGTTTGTTGTTAAGTAGAATCTGTTTGTAATTTTGAACATTTTTAATGTGTTTAGCTCCAGCCAAAAAATCTTTTCTAAGCTTTTTGGAAAACATAGGGAAGGGTTATCACCCCTGTGACATTTGTTTTGCGTCTTTCCTCCTCTTCAGAAGATTTCACCTCACTTTTTTGTCCCAATGAAAAATGTTTTTTGAAAATTTGTGTTTTTTTGTGGAACAAGGATTGGAAAGCATCAGTGGAAAGGAAAAATTGTTTTCCCATATTAACTCTTACAGGAGAGAATTTCCCTTCCTTAGGGGTAGATTTCATCTCACTTCCTGTTGTCTCCTTCCGTTTGCAAGTAGGAGTCGTTTGTAAGTTAGATGTTTGAAAGTAGGGTCCTGCCCTATATACTCAGCAGAAATTTGGGCCTTAGGTGTTGCTGTGGCCAAAACACTGTAAGCCCTCACAGGGCCCTGCTGTGAAATATTAGATCAAGAATTGTAATTACATGCCCCTGTTGAACAGGAGCTGAAAAATTAGGCCTTAGGCACTGGTGCTGGTGCCACAACACTGCAACCCCTCACAGACACTCTAGTTGGAACGCAGGAACGAGCCCTGCTGCAAAGTATTGCATCAAAAATTGTAATTACACGCCCCTGTTAGACAGGGGCAGAAAAATTGGGTCTTAGGCACTGGTGCTGGTGCCACAACACTGCAACCCCTCACAGACACTCTAGTTGAAACGCAGGAACAAGCCCTGCTGCAAAGTATTGCATCAAAAATTGTAATTACACGCCCCTGTTAGACAGGGGCTGAAAAATTGGGTCTTAGGCACTGGTGCTGGTGCCACAACACTGCAACCCCTCACAGACACTCTAGTTGAAACGCAGGAACAAGCCCTGCTGCAAAGTATTGCATCAAAAATTGTAATTACACGCCCCTGTTAGACAGGGGCAGAAAAATTGGGTCTTAGGCACTGGTGCTGGTGCCACAACACTGCAACCCCTCACAGACACTCTAGTTGGAATGCAGGAACAAGCCCTGCTGCAAAGTATTGCATCAAAAATTGTAATTACACGCCCCTGTTAGACAGGGGCTGAAAAATTGGGTCTTAGGCACTGGTGCTGGTGCCACAACACTGCAACCCCTCACAGACACTCTAGTTGGAATGCAGGAACGAGCCCTGCTGCAAAGTATTGCATCAAAAATTGTAATTACACGCCCCTGTTAGACAGGGGCTGAAAAATTGGGTCTTAGGCACTGGTGCTGGTGCCACAACACTGCAACCCCTCACAGACACTCTAGTTGGAATGCAGGAACGAGCCCTGCTGCAAAGTATTACATCAAAAATTGTAATTACACGCCCCTGTTAAACAGGGGCTGAAAAATTGTGCCTTAGGCACTGGTGGTGGCGCCCAGAACCAAAAATGTTCTTACAAGCTATCAGCGTGATGATTGAGGAGGAAGAGGATAATTACTCAGGGATAGTCACTCAGCATCAGCATAGGCAGTCTTTGAAGGGATCTGAGATTTCAAAAAAAATTATTCGGTTACATCTGCATCAGGTGCTTGGTAGCTGGTGGTGATCCAAGACTGATTCATTTTTATGAAGGTCAGCCGATCGACCGAGTCGGTGGACAGACGCACCCTGTGATCGGTTACCACGCCTCCAGCAGCACTGAATGTGCGTTCCGAAAGAACGCTGGATGCAGGACAGGCCAGTAGCTCAATTGCATACTGTGCAAGCTCTGGCCAGTGATCCATCCTCAAGACCCAGTAACCCAGAGGATTTTCGGTGGGAAAGGTGTCCAAGTCTGATCTTGCCCCTAGGTATTCCTGCACCATGTAAAACAGACGCTGGCGATGGTTGCTGGAACCGATCATACCTTGGGGCTGCGGACCAAAAAATTGTCTGAACGCATCGGTCAGACGGCCACCTTCTCCACCGCTCCTTCTTTGACTGACCGAAGCCTCAGCAACACGTTGTCCAGAAACAGGAGTTTGTAACCTCCCAGTCTCTGGGAACGCGTTGCACAGACCTTTCTGCAAGGCCTCCCGAAGATGTTTCATCCTCTGCTCCCTCTGCGATGGCAAGATAAGGTCCGCAACCTTACCCTTGTAACGTGGATCAAGGAGGGTTGCCAGCCAGTATTGGTCCTTCTCCTTGATACCACGAATACGAGGATCCTTACGCAGGCTTTGCAGGATCAGGGAGGCCATGCAGCGTAGGTTTGCTGAGGCATTCGGTCCGGAGTCCTCTGGGTCACTAAGGACAACAACGTCCGCAGCCACCTCCTCCCAGCCACGTACAAGTCCATGTGTTCCTTGGGACTGATCCCTTAAAGACTGCTGATGCTGAGTGCCAGGCTCCACCTCCATACTGACACAATCTTCCTCCTCCTCCTCCTCCTCCTCCTCGTCCTCTTCCTGTGTGATCGGCGGGCACGCAGGAACACTGTCTGGATAAAGGGGGCCTTGAGAGCTAAGGAAGTCCTCCTCTTCCTGCCTCTGTTCTGCCTCAAGTGCCCTGTCCATTATCCCACGCAGCGTGTGCTCCAACAGGTGGACAAGGGGGACAGTGTCACTGATGCATGCACTGTCAGTGCTCACCATCCTCGTGGCCTCCTCGAATGGTGACAGGACAGTGCATGCATCCCTGATCATGGCCCACTGGCGTGGGGAAAAAAAACCAAGGTCCCCTGACCCTGTCCTGGTGCCATAGTCGCACAGGTACTCATTGATGGCCCTCTGCTGCGTGTGCAGCCGCTGCAGCATGGCCAACGTCGAGTTCCACCTGGTGGGCATGTCACAGATTAGGCGGTTCTTGGGCAGGTTAAACTCCTTTTGGAGGTCCGTCAGCCGAGCACTGGCATTATATGACCGGCGGAAATGCACACAGACTTTCCTGGCCTGCCTCAGGACATCCTGTAAGCCCGGGTACCTGCCCAAGAACCGCTGCACCACCAAGTTAAGGACGTGAGCCAAACAGGGCACATGGGTCAGTTGTCCCTGTCGGAGGGCAGAGAGGAGGTTGGTGCCATTGTCGCAAACCACCATTCCTGCCTTAAGTTGGCGTGGCGTCAACCACCTCTGAACCTGCCCCTGCAGAGCTGACAGAACCTCTGCCCCAGTGTGGCTCCTGTCCCCCAAGCACACCAGCTCAAGCACCGCATGGCATCTTTTGGCCTGCGTACTTGCGTAGCCCCTTGAACGCCTACGGAGCACCGCTGGTTCCGAGGAAGAGGCCATGGAGGAAGAAGAAGAGGAGGGGGTGGAGGAGAGAGGTGTGTCACAATCAGCATTTTGGAGGCGTGGTGGCGGAACAACCTCCAACACTACTGCACCTTGTCCTGCATCCTTCCCAGCTGCCAGCAGAGTCACCCAATGCGCCGTGAAACTTAAGTAACGTCCCTGTCCATGCCTGCTGGACCATGAGTCAGCGGTAATATGCACCTTACCGCTGACCGCCCTGTCCAGCGAGGCATGGACATTGCCTTCCACATGCCGGTAGAGAGCCGGAATCGCCTTCCGTGAGAAAAAGTGGCGTTTGGGTACCTGCCACTGAGGAACCGCACATTCCACAAACTCACGGAAGGGGGCAGAGTCTACCAACTGAAAAGGCAGCAGTTGAAGTGCTAGCAATTTTGCCAAGCTAGCATTCAACCGCTGGGCATGTGGATGGCTGGGAGCAAACTTCTTTCGGCGGTGCAGCAGCTGGGGCAGGGAAATTTGCCTGGTACAATCTGACGTCGGTGTACCAAAAGCAGATTGCCCATAAGTACTTGGCTGTGACACACCTAATTCTACACCTTCATTCCTCTCACTGCAGGTCGCAGAGAGGACTGAAGGTCTAGTGGGGTTGGAAATCTCAGCTGATGAGGAGCAAGGAGAGATCGTCTTTGTTCTTTGGTGTGGGTCTTTTAGATACGCTTGCCAACGAACTGCATGGCAGGTCAACATATGTCTGGTCAAGCATGTGGTACCCAAGCGGGAGATGTTTTGGCCACGCGAGATACGCTTGAGACATATATTGCAAATAGCAGCGGTGCGATCTGATGCACTCGTCTCAAAAAAGGCCCACACCAAAGAACTTTTTGAATAACGCGCAGAGACTGCAGCGCCCTGCACATGTGGAGCTTTGGGGTGTGATGCAGTCAATGTGCTGCCCTTAGGCTGGCCCCTGGAGGGCATCCTGCCTAGTTGGTGATGTGCCACCTCCTCCTCCTCCTCCTCCTCCTCCTCCTCCTCTCTCCTATCAGGCACCCACGTTGAGTCAGTGACCTCATCATCCCCTCCCTCCTCATCACTGGAGCAAACCTGGCAGTATGCTGCAGCAGGGGGAGCATGACTGCCAGATTGCTGTCCTTCTTGGGCACCCCCTCTGTCCGTGCTCATGTTACTGCCTTCATTGAGCTCAGTATCATCATCAGAGCCTTCCAAACGCTGGGCATCCTCCTGGAGCATGTACCCAACACTGTGGTCAAACAGTTCGAGGGAATCCTCAGGAGGACATGGTGGGGCTAGGGAAGGAGTCACTGATGACATTGAGCTGAGGGAAGAGGCCGCTGCTTTGCCAGACAAAGCACCCTGGGCATGGGTGAGAGAGGATGAGGAGGATGAGGACGGCTTGGTCATCCACTCGACCAAGTCTTCCGCATGTTGCGGCTCAACACGGCCAGCTGCCGAAAAAAAGGCCAAGCGTGTCCCATGGCCACGTGCTGATGAGGATGCACCGTCTCCACGACCAGCACTAGACACAGAGCCTGCTTGCCCTCTCTTATTGGCTTGTGACTGTCTGCCTCTCCTTCTTGGCCTTCCAGACATACTAATGGCCTGTAGCTGCACTAAGCTGGGATAGAACACCTGTAATTTTCTTCAGGTAGCTTTATATACTGTAACCAGACAAGCCTGCCTGTCAGTAGGAAGATAACAGGAACGGATCTAGCTGAACACTGTGAGCAGGACGTACTGCACTAAATGTATATAGCAGGAACGGATCTAGCTGAACACTGTGAGCAGGACGCACTGCACTGAATGTAAATAGCAGGAACGGATCTAGCTGAACACTGTGAGCAGGACGCACTGCACTGAATGTAAATAGCAGGAACGGATCTAGCTGAACACTGTGAGCAGGACGCACTGCACTGAATGTAAATAACAGGAACGGATCTAGCTGAACACTGTGAGCAGGACACACTGTACTAAATGTAAATAGTCTAGCTGCCTGACCATGGTACTAATAGGATCAAAAAGAACACCTGTAATTTTCTTCAGGTAGCTTTATATACTGTAACCAGACAAGCCTGCCTGTCAGTAGGAAGATAACAGGAACGGATCTAGCTGAACACTGTGAGCAGGACGTACTGCACTAAATGTATATAGCAGGAACGGATCTAGCTGAACACTGTGAGCAGGACGCACTGCACTGAATGTAAATAGCAGGAACGGATCTAGCTGAACACTGTGAGCAGGACGCACTGCACTGAATGTAAATAGCAGGAACGGATCTAGCTGAACACTGTGAGCAGGACGCACTGCACTGAATGTAAATAACAGGAACGGATCTAGCTGAACACTGTGAGCAGGACACACTGTACTAAATGTAAATAGTCTAGCTGCCTGACCGTGGTACTAATAGGATCAAAAAGAACACCTGTAATTTTCTTCAGGTAGCTTTATATACTGTAACCAGACAAGCCTGCCTGTCAGTAGGAAGATAACAGGAACGGATCTAGCTGAACACTGTGAGCAGGACGTACTGCACTAAATGTATATAGCAGGAACGGATCTAGCTGAACACTGTGAGCAGGACGCACTGCACTGAATGTAAATAGCAGGAACGGATCTAGCTGAACACTGTGAGCAGGACGCACTGCACTGAATGTAAATAGCAGGAACGGATCTAGCTGAACACTGTGAGCAGCACGCACTGCACTGAATGTAAATAGCAGGAACGGATCTAGCTGAACACTGTGAGCAGGACGCACTGCACTGAATGTAAATAGCAGGAACGGATCTAGCTGAACACTGTGAGCAGGACGCACTGCACTGAATGTAAATAACAGGAACGGATCTAGCTGAACACTGTGAGCAGGACACACTGTACTAAATGTAAATAGTCTAGCTGCCTGACCGTGGTACTAATAGGATCAAAAAGAACACCTGTAATTTTCTTCAGGTAGCTTTATATACTGTAACCAGACAAGCCTGCCTGTCAGTAGGAAGATAACAGGAACGGATCTAGCTGAACACTGTGAGCAGGACGTACTGCACTAAATGTATATAGCAGGAACGGATCTAGCTGAACACTGTGAGCAGGACGCACTGCACTGAATGTAAATAGCAGGAACGGATCTAGCTGAACACTGTGAGCAGCACGCACTGCACTGAATGTAAATAGCAGGAACGGATCTAGCTGAACACTGTGAGCAGGACGCACTGCACTGAATGTAAATAGCAGGAACGGATCTAGCTGAACACTGTGAGCAGGACGCACTGCACTGAATGTAAATAACAGGAACGGATCTAGCTGAACACTGTGAGCAGGACACACTGTACTAAATGTAAATAGTCTAGCTGCCTGACCGTGGTACTAATAGGATCAAAAAGAACACCTGTAATTTTCTTCAGGTAGCTTTATATACTGTAACCAGACAAGCCTGCCTGTCAGTAGGAAGATAACAGGAACGGATCTAGCTGAACACTGTGAGCAGGACGTACTGCACTAAATGTATATAGCAGGAACGGATCTAGCTGAACACTGTGAGCAGGACGTACTGCACTAAATGTATATAGCAGGAACGGATCTAGCTGAACACTGTGAGCAGGACGCACTGCACTGAATGTAAATAGCAGGAACGGATCTAGCTGAACACTGTGAGCAGGACGCACTGCACTGAATGTAAATAGCAGGAACGGATCTAGCTGAACACTGTGAGCAGGACGCACTGCACTGAATGTAAACAGCAGGAACGGATGTAGCTAAACACTGTGAGCAGCACGCACTGCACTGAATGTAAATAGCAGGAACGGATCTAGCTGAACACTGTGAGCAGGACACACTGTACTAAATGTAAATAGTCTAGCTGCCTGACCGTGGTACTAATAGGATCAAAAAGAACACCTGTAATTTTCTTCAGGTAGCTTTATATACTGTAACCAGACAAGCCTGCCTGTCAGTAGGAAGATAACAGGAACGGATCTAGCTGAACACTGTGAGCAGGACGTACTGCACTAAATGTATATAGCAGGAACGGATCTAGCTGAACACTGTGAGCAGGACGCACTGCACTGAATGTAAATAGCAGGAACGGATCTAGCTGAACACTGTGAGCAGCACGCACTGCACTGAATGTAAATAGCAGGAACGGATCTAGCTGAACACTGTGAGCAGGAAGCACTGTACTGAATGTAAATAGCAGGAACGGATCTAGCTGAACACTGTGAGCAGGACACACTGCACTGAATGTAAATAGTCTAGATAGAAGATAACAGGAACGGATCTAGCTAAACTGAATACAGTGTATATATATATATGCAACACCTGGGATGCATATATATACACAATACACTGTAAGTGCAGCTAACTGACTGACTGTTCTGCCTAATCTATCTAACTCAAATCAAATGACACTGTCTCTCTCTCTCTCTATCGCTCAGCACACCGGAACACACACTACACAGGGCCGCCGTGCAGGCGGCCTTATATAGTGTGGGGTGTGTACTAAATCCCCTGAGCCATAATTGGCCAAAGCCACCCTGGCTTTGGCCAATTACAGCTCTCTCTACTGACGGCGCTGTGATTGGCCAAGCATGCGGGTCATAGTGCATGCTTGGCCAATCATCAGCCAGCAATGCACTGCGATGCCGCAGTGAATTATGGGCCGTGACGCGCCACACGAATTTGGCGCGAACGGCCCATATCGTTCGCAATTCGACGGACGGTCGAACAGCCGATGTTCGAGTCGAACATGGGTTCGACTCGAACACGAAGCTCATCCCTACTGAACACTGTGAGCAGGACGCACTACACTAACATGTAGTTTTAGATGAACACTGTGCAGAGGTCTCACTACACTAACTTGTAGTTTTAGCTGAACACTGTGAGCAGGACGCACTACACTAACTTGTAGTTTTAGATGAACACTGTGCAGAGGTATCACTACACTAACTTGTAGTTTTAGCTGAACACTGTGAGCCGGACGCACTACACTAACTTGTAGCTTTGGATGAACAATGTGCAGAGGTCCCACTACACTAACTTGTAGTTTTAGCTAAACACTGTGAGCAGGACGCACTACACTAACTTGTAGTTTTTGATGAGCACTGTGCAGAGGTCTCACTACACTAACTTGTAGTTTTAGCTGAACACTGTGAGCAGGACGCACTACACTAACTTCTAGTTTTAGATGAACACTGTGCAGAGGTCTCACTACACTAACTTGTAGTTTTAGCTGAACACTGTGAGCAGGACGCACTACACTAACTTGTAGCTTTAGATGAACACTGTGCAGAGCTCACAAAAAAATAATTCGTAGGTTTAGCTGAACACTGTGAGGAGGACGCACCACACTAACTTGTAGTTTTAGCTGAACACTGTGAGCAGGACGCACTACACTAACTTCTAGTTTTAGATGAACACTGTGCAGAGGTCTCACTACACTAACTTGTAGTTTTAGCTGAACACTGTGAGCAGGACGCACTACACTAACTTGTAGCTTTAGATGAACACTGTGCAGAGCTCACAAAAAAATAATTCGTAGGTTTAGCTGAACACTGTGAGGAGGACGCACCACACTAACTTGTAGTTTTAGCTGAACACTGTGAGCAGGACGCACTACACTAACTTGTAGTTTTAGATGAACACTGTGCAGAGGTCTCACTACACTAACTTGTAGTTTTAGCTGAACACTGTGAGCAGGACGCACTACACTAACTTGTAGCTTTAGATGAACACTGTGCAGAGCTCACAAAAAAATAATTCGTAGGTTTAGCTGAACACTGTGAGGAGGACGCACCACACTAACTTGTAGTTTTAGCTGAACACTGTGAGCAGGACGCACTACACTAACTTGTAGTTTTAGATGAACACTGTGCAGAGGTCTCATTACACTAACTTGTAGGTTTAGCTGAACACTGTGAGGAGGACGCACCACACTAACTTGTAGTTTTAGCTGAACACTGTGAGCAGGATGCACTGCACTAACTTGTAGTTTTAGATGAACACTGGGCAGAGGTCTCACTACACTAACTTGTAGTTTTAGCTGAACACTGTGAGCAGGACGCACTACACTAACTGTAAATAGTCTAGCTGCCTGACTGTGGTACTAATAGGATCAAAAGAACACCAGCAATTTTCTTCAGGTAGCTGTAAATACTGTAAGAAGACAAGCCTGCCTGTCAAGTAGGAAGATAACAGGAACAAGTCTAGCTAAACGGAATACAGTGTATATATATATATATATATATATATATATATATATATATATATATATATATATGCAACACCTGGGATGCATATATGTATACACAATACACTGTAAGTGCAGCTAACTCACTGATTGTCCTGCCTAATCTAGCTAACTCAAATGAAATTACACTGTCTCTCTGTCTATCTATGTATCTCAACGCCAGAATACACACTACACAGGGCCGCCGTGCAGGCGGCCTTATATAGTGTGGGGCATGTTGAGCCATAATTGGCCAAAGCCACCCTGGCTTTGGTCAATTACAGCTCTCTTTACCGATGACGCTGTGATTGGCCAAACATGCGGGTCATAGTGCATGCTTGGCCAATCATCAGCCAGCAATGCACTGCAATGCCGCAGTGAATTATGGGCCGTGACGCACCATGCAAATTTGTCGCGAATGGCCCATAACGTTCGGGATTTGACGAGCGAGCGAACAGCCGATGTTCGAGTCGAACATGGGTTCAACTCGAACACAAAACTCATCCCTACCCAACAGTATGACTCAGTCACTATTGCTAATATGACAAATACAGGGTCCCCAGAGTCTGTGTGTCCTGGGGGACAAGGACCTGAAGCCAAAGTAACAACACCTCAAGGGTACCCCAAATGCCAGGGCCCATAATCTGTAGGCAAGAGGCTCACATTCAGTCCCCTCCAAAAGCCTCTAACCTGGGTGAGTCTTTCACACTCTCCCTCATTGCTCTGTCTCCCTGATACAGTCACAGCCAATCAGCTGCATCCCCATGGGGTAGAGCTGCACGATTGATTGCTAAAGACTGAAGATAAGATCGCAATTCAACCCTCCTTGCGATCTTAAAACAGCATTTCCCCAATTCTATGTAACAAGTGTAGACAGTTCTCTGCTCATTTTTGACAGTGGACAAAAAAAATCAAGGCCAAGTTTATTACAACATCTTTAGGCAGAGATAAAGAGAAACAATGTAACACTTAGTTCTTTTAGAGCAAAGGGATAAACTTTGGTCTGTAAATGAGGCCAGTTTAACCAGTTAAAGGCTAAACCTTTTTCTAAAAATTGTTGCTTACAAGTTAAAATCGGTATTTTTTGCTAGAAAAATACTTGGAACTCACAAATTTTTTGGAAAAAATACACTTTAACCACTTCAATACCAGGCACTTAGACACCTTCCTGCCCAGGCCAAATTCATCTTTCAACGCTGTCGCAGTTTGAATGACAATTGCACGGTCATACAACACTGTACCCAAACAAATTTTTGATCATTTTGTTCCCACAAATAGAGCTTTCTTTTGATGGTATTTGATCACCTCTGTGGTTTTTTTTTTTTGCGCAACAAATAAAAAAAATGAAAATTTTGAAAAAAAAACAAGTTTTTCTTTGTTTCTGTTAAATTTTTTTGTAAATAAGTATGTTTTCTTCTTCAATGATGGGCACTGATATGGCTGCACTGACAGGCACTGATAAGGCGGCACTGATGGGCACCAATGAGGTGGCACCAATGAGGTGGCACTGATGAGGTGGCACTGACAGGCACTGATGATGGGCACTGATAGGTGGCACTGATGGGCACTGATAGGTGGCACTGGTATGCGGCACTGATGGGCACTCATAGGTGGCACTGATGGGCACTGATAGGTGGCACTGGTGTGCGGCACTGATGGGTACTCATAGGTGGCACTGATGGGCACTCATAGATGGCACTGATGGGCACATGTAGGCAGCACTGATGGGTACTTATGGGTGGCACTGATGGGTACTTATGGGTGGCACTGATAGGTGGCACAGATGGGCACTTATGGGCACTGATAGGTGAGCACTGATGGGCACTGATAGGTGGCACTGATGGACACTGATGGGTGGCACTGATGACACTGATTGGTGGCACTGATGACACTGATGGGTGGCATTGCTGGGCATCACTGATGTCCCATGTTATATAATGGTGCCAGTCAGTCAGTCACAGATTGGGCATCATTTGCACATCTGCATGGCCTTGGGGTACATATCTGGCCATCCACATGTTGCCCCCTTCCCTGGTGGTCCTGGCAGCTTCCCTGGTGGTCTAGTGTGGGCATCCGAGGGGGGGCTGCACTGATAAACAATCAGTGCAGACCCCCCTGTCAGGAGAGCCGCCAATCGGCTCTCCTCTACTTGCGTCTGTCAGACACGAGTGAGGAAAAGCCGATCAACAGCTTTTCCTGTTGACATCGTAATCAGCCGTGCTTGGACACGGCTGATCACGTGGTAAAGAGCCTCCGGCGGAGGTGACACACCTCACCACTGATCACCATGCACCCGAGCGGCTTATTCTTCTGGAACGCAGTGTTGCCAACTGTCAGTATTTTTACTGGCAGCCAGTAAAAAACAGGCAATTTTCTCCTGCCAGTAAATGGAAAAAGTTGCCAGTAAAAAATATGGCTGTGATGTTCGGCTCGGTCCAGAGTCGACCGAGACCATCCGAATCCCTGCTACAGTGTGTTCGGGCAGCTCTTGTGAGGGAGGTGTCCGAGCGTGCCATGTGATGTCATGGTGCAAGAAAGTCAAGCAGAGCGGCCAGAGCCTCGTGTGTGGGTCTGCAGGAAAGGAGCAGAGCAGGTCCGGAGCGCAACTGTCAGTGCTGTTTAGACTCGAGTGGACTGAAGGGACCAAGTGTCAACTGCATGTGTGCGTGCGCCTTCCTATTCTAATTTCTTGCCCTCCTGAGTCCTGTCCCTGAGCTACTTACTTACAATATCGAAAATAAAATAAGAAATATGTTTTTTGCCCCAATATCTACCTTAAATTACATTGCTAATTGCATATTGTTTGTAGTCTAAATACTAAAATTTTCACTTAAAACTGCAAATTTTAGGTAACTTTTGGAAATGCCAGTAAAAACTTGGCTGTGCCAGGAAATTTTGGGTATCGTGTCAGTAAATTTAAATCTGGTAGGTTGGCAAAACTGCTGGATCGTCATATGACGCCCAGTCAGGATAACTGAACCACCGCCCGGCGGTCATTCTGCTATAGGCTGGACGGGAAGTGGTTAATGAATTAAAAGAAAATGAAAAAGTAACGTTAACCCAATATTTTTGTATAATGTGAAAGATGATGGTATGCCACAAGAATCGTAATCTTTAATCTAAGAAAAAAAATTTTGATTCTTATTTTAGCCAGAATTGTGCAGCTCTACCATGGGGTGAAGAATTTACTGCCACATCTCTTCCATAGCTGCCTGTTATCTTGTCCCAGTGCAGTTTAGTGGGATTTATGTAGCTGGGCTTCCCATTCCCCTCCCTCACACTGCTTCCTGACTCATGTAACTTTGCTTCTTCTACCTACACTGTCAGTTCCATCCGCAATCCATGTATCAGCTCCTTCTTTGTAACCATTTACCAATTTGTTAAAAAATAAATTGTTATAAAAATATAATGAAGGGCTCATTCACACAGGCCGCCTGTCATTCTATGGGGATGCAGTTACTGTATGAACACAGCCGCAGGCCCTATTCTGACAGGTGTGCAGGTACAGGTGAGTGGCCCCCAAATGTGTGTTCAGACTGTACACCTGAATCCCCATGCCTGTCACATTAGGACCAACAGCTGTATTCATACAGCTCCAGGTAGGTCATATACACATAAAGGAACCACGGATTCCCACTGTACAGACCACAGCACCCACGTGTATGATCCCCGACACCTCCCAAACATAGACATTTATTTATTAACTCCGTTTTATCTTTTAGATTTAGCAGAAATCTTGTGTTATGTTGTATTTGTGTCTCTAATAATGATTTTATTGTATTTTTAGCTAAATATAGCTTGAATATATTCTTGGGGGGGCCCTGTTATGAAGCATGTAAGGGGCCCCCGATTTGTATCAGCAACCCTGGTTGTATCACTTGAACCAATGGGATCGGTCATTTTCATTTGTTTCCCTTCAGCAGAGGAAAGCATGCGTTCATAACTGACATGGGTGGGGCTTAGTGCTATCACCTCATTGGAGGAGGGGAGATCTGGGGGTTTCCACTGTCTGGGTATGGATAATCTCACCTCATTGGAGGAGGGGGATCAGGGGGTTTCCGGTGTCTGTGTAAGGATAGTCTCACCTCATTGGAGGAGGGGGAATCAGGGGGTTTCCAGTGTCTGGGTAAGGATAGTCTCACCTCATTGGAGGAGGGAGGATCAGGGGGTTTCCAGTATCTGGGTAAGGATAGTCTCACCTCATTGGAGGAGGAGGATCAGGGGGTTTCCAGTGTCTGGGTAAGGATAGTCTCACCTCATTGATGGAGGGAGATCAGGGGGTTTCCAGTATCTGGGTAAGGATAGTCTCACCTCATTGGAGGAGGAGGAGGAGGAGAAGGAGGAGTGTTGTGGAAATTTCATTATATGGACTCATGTGGACATTTTATCCTAGGATGTGTGTTTTATAGATTGTCATCTGTCTCCCTGTGTCTGATTTAATCGAGGAGTGCTCTAGCAGAGCACACTTGGGATGAATCAGGACCAGCAGTAAAACCATCAGTATGAAAACCTTCTCATGGCCTTGGAGATGTGTTCTCTGTGTGTGGGGGCCTTTGCTGGTTTGTAAGTATCAAGCGCAATGCGCTGTGCTTCTTGCCTTCAAATGTCTATGCACATTAGAGAAGCGAAGTCCACATAATGAGAGAAACCCATTATATCTCTGTTGAGGCTACGCTATCCCTTTTGGATATATATCTGCTTTTAGAAGAGGACATTGATATCTGCCTTGTTGGTATACTCGTACTCTATATTGACAACAGCAGTAGCAATGTCCCCGCAGATCCTCTCAAGGCTGTAAGAACAAATAGAATGATCCTCACTAGATACTGGTTAATGAGCAGTATTGAATGGGCTCCATGCTGACTGTCACATCCTGTGTTATCATCCATTTCCTGTGATGTCATATCCTGTGATGTCATATCCTGTGATGTCATTGAAATCATTGTAATAATATATATGAATCTGACATGTATTATGCCTGGCTTAACTGTATATTCCCTCTTGTATTTTATCTCTATGCATCTGTATGGAATGTAAGAATGTTTGTATAACAACACATCCCCCATTATCTTGATGTTGGTCAAGGCTGGAATCTGGTTTTATAACCTTAGGCAACATTTTATGACCAGGTGTGTGTTTTCCTCCATAGTCATGTAAAACAGCCCCTCCTTTATTTTTTGTTCTTAAAGTCCATATATAGTGTACAACTCCTCATTAAAGGCAGATATCATACGAATGCATAATCTCTCGTGTATCGAATATATATGATGTCTCCAGATATCTGTAACGAGCGATGGATGGTTCATCCAGAATAACTAATACTTCCTTTCAAATGGAGGCTCGTTTTCCGGGATAAGATAATTATCTATGTCTGCAGATATCTGTAACGAGCGCTGTTGGGAGACCTTAAAGAAGGATAGTTCGTCCAGAATAACTAATACTTCCTTTCAGTCATATTCTGTGATGTCATATCCTGTGATGCCATTTCACATGGAGGAAGCTATTGGCTGTTGGGGCCATTACTTCCCTGTTTGTCATTCCTTTTGTTTTTGATGAATAAAAACCAAGTGCTGTGCTCGAGAGAGGGGGTCAAGTGATGGAACTACGGACATAATCTGTGGTCATGTCTGTTTACTTGGGGATAAGCGAGAAACAGAGTGATACTAAGATGCATTATACCGTTAGGCTGAAAGGTCGCTTAAAGTGCAGGAGATATGGATTATGCATGGCGTATAGAAAAATCTCCATGACAGAATAGGGAGCCAGGGATTTCGGAGCCAACAGAACCTTTTTATACAGTGGACAGAGGGG
The DNA here is from genome assembly GCF_042186555.1 of Aquarana catesbeiana. Taxonomy (NCBI): domain Eukaryota; kingdom Metazoa; phylum Chordata; class Amphibia; order Anura; family Ranidae; genus Aquarana; species Aquarana catesbeiana. The sequence continues at coordinate 734,258,894 of NC_133326.1, read as the reverse complement.
GGAATTATGATCTAGATCTGGACCAGCAAAGGACATTTTTGCTTTTCTGTGTTCTGGATTTTGATTTCTCTGTCTGCTGTATGTGGGAGGTTCTGCTTTGCAAAACAACTAATTTTTCATCTTTTGGTATAATGGCGGGATTTTGATTGTATGTTTGTTGTGTGTGTGATTTGTCAGTATTAATTGGGATAATTACCTCTCCTATAGGACCCATTTAATACAACCTAAAATGTTTGTGTAAGGAGATTGTGTGTTGTGTGTGACTGAGCAGGTTGTGTAACTAACTGATGCTGTGTAATAAGTTTGTGATGCATATGAGAAATAGAAATGTATGAATTGTGATTATTACTTCATTATGGGACCAACAAGCTAGTGGTGTATATTGTTTAACTGACTCAAGACACAGATGGTTTGTATTGAAGTTGTTGACTGCTGCATATTCAAGTGGCCATGTGGCTGAGAGGGGGAAGGGGCATGCGGGCGGCGTTGTCCTGGTCCTGTGTGTCTGATGACCTTCCAGCTTTCAGAGTGAGTATATGAACTTTATTTGTGAATAAGAGTGTATGTTTGAGCGGTGTTATTTTGTGTTTTATTTAACTTTGTTGTTTTTTTAAATGCGTTGTTTGGTTGGCCAAAGGCCCTAGTCGATATAGCCTAAAGTGATTGTCATTATGGATAAGTGTTCATTTGGTGTCTCAATTGTGTGGTCAGTTTTAAGGGGAGAAATTTTGGTTTTCTAGTGAAGAAATCTCAGTTTGTGTTGGTTTTGGTGGGATCAGCAACTGCATTCCATGTGTTAAATCACCATGTGGTCTGATTATCATCAGCCATTTTGTTGTCACCATGTGGTCCGGCTTTCATCAGCCATTGTGCTGTAGTCCAGATGTCATCTACCAAGCATCTGCTTTGTTTGGTTTTGGGTGGAATCACTCTGCTTTTGGGCTAGGTTTCAACGTTTAGTGTGAGTTAAGTAGTACAGTCTGTTCTGTGTTAAAAAGGTGAATTTGGTTTGTAGAGGTGCAGTTTTTGGTCTTGTTAGCGTTTATACGGGAGAAACCGCATTTGAAGGATTTTATACTATTAGTCTGTAAATCATCCCAGAGTTGAAATTGCTCCAATTTCAGGGGTGAGACACTGGGAACTGAGAAAAGGTTTTGTTTAATGTTAAACTCACTGGTTTAAACTTTTTGTTTTTCCACTGTTGAATTTAGAAGATACCATTTTGTCATTGCAAATACTTCTAGGCACCATTTTTGTTTTCCTTGGTGAGTGAAGCCATGCGGTCTGAGCCACCATCTTGCTTCTAGTAGGCACCATTTTTGTATTCCTTTGTGTGTGTGAAGCCATGCGGTCTGAGCCACATCACCATTTTTGTTTTCCTTTGTGTGTGTGTGAAGCCATGCGGTCTGAGTCACCATCACCATTTTTTGTTTTCCTTTTAGGTAAATTCAATCTTTTCAGATTTAGCTATTTTTGTACTTTTTATTAACTTTTCAGTAAAACTATTGCGTTTTTTTGTATTGAATTTTGGTTTTAAGTGAAACCTCTACTTTGCACTGAATTTCATTAGATTGTAAAACTAACTTTAACTGTGAGTTTTTGTACTTTTAGCAGTGTGTGTTTTTTTTTTTTAATTGTTTGGGCATTTTCTTTGAGTTTCTCAGAGGGCAATTCATGTCCCTTCCCCATTGTTTTGGGTTTTATCGCTTTAGCTGAGTTTTGTATTGTGTAGCCTGCAGTAGAAAAAGGCCTTGGTTGACCTCCTTGAGCCATCTTTTTACAGGAGTTTCAGTGGTCTGACTGCACAGGGGATCAAGCGGGATTCACTCCCATTTGCAATATGGGGGGTTTATTTAGCCCTTTCCTGGACAAAAGTTTTTTTGTTTTTTTTTAAAGAAACATTAAATTTTCCTGTATGATGTTAACCAAAGATTTTTTTAATGTCTTGATAGAAATAATTTGAAATTCAGGGAAGATGAAGCTAGGCTTCCCCTTCCCCTCCCTGTTCCTGTCCATTGATATGATGTGATCAGGGAGTTGGTGGGAGGAGCTTGGGGTCTTTTGAAATGAGCATGTGGGCAAATGGACTTGTGTTTTGGAAGGATAATGGAAATCCCTTTGGTTTTTAAATTTAATTCCAGTTGTTTTGCAAAGTTTTATACTGTAATACAGTTTTTGGTAGAGAGTAAACGGGAGGCATCCACAATATTAAATTATAAAGAATTTCCTTCGCGCTGGTAGATGTGAAAAAAGAATGATGATATATTCTAAATAATGTGGAATAATGAATGTGAATATTGCAGCAAAATTAAAAGTGCTCACACAACCACTTAATGGATAAATAATTAAAATGAATTTTGCGCAATATTAGCAAGGGTGATGTGTATGGTGGGGCCAAATATTGCTATTAAAGTGTCTGTAATAATAGATAGGATAAACGATCTCTAAGTTGGAACATATGCCTATTGCCACTATTTGACATTCGAGTGAAAGTGCTGTAATTTAAAGTGAAGATGTGCCAGTATCCAAAATACCAAAAAAAAAAAAAAAATAATTACCAAAAAAAAAATAAAATTTAGTGCCAGCAAGGTTAAAATACCATAAATAAATTAACGTGAATAGGTGCTGGTGAATAAAAAATCCATTGTGTAAAATCCTTATAAAATTAAATACATCAATATGAAGTGCAACCCATCAAAAAGGTGAATATATTATACACAGATAAATATCAACGCTGAACTAAAATAAAGTGCAATCACAATTCATCTAACTGAGCCTATAAAATAAATATTATGAGTAGCAGCATTGTAGGATTGAGAATGCCTGCCGTCATTTGTTGGCAAGTTTTGCTCACTGCATCAGAGCGGAGGAAGCACAGGAGAAGATTTAGAGGGTAAAGCACTAAGAGGGAGAAGCTATCAGACAGTGCCTCCACACTCCAAGTATTCCATTATCACATTATGCCGTGATGAGGTGCTACTGTTGCCCGATTGGACAAGTGAACAGAGCTCGAGCAGATGACCACATCTTCCTCGCTGAGATTAGACGCCCAGAAGCCCAATCCACATAGAAGACACAGAGAATCCCAGAATGACCGGCCTTCATGTCCTCCTCTAAGTCATCCCTCCTGAAGAACAGAGTCCACAAGTCAAGCCGTGTTTTCCTTTTTATGGACTCATATGGACTGTAAAGACTAATTCATTTCCAGGTGTAAGAAGATGATCAAGATTCATCGAGGGACACATTGGAGCATATGACAAGAGGAGGGACTGTTGTGGAAATTGTTATTAATGTATGTTGTCAGATGTCCCCCAGTGTCGGTTTTGCTGTAATACGCTCATGTGGCTGGCCACTTCATTGCAACTGCATTAGCGACTCCAAGCAAGCAGATCTGTGTACATGGGAACCATAGCATAACCATGCAAAAATTATGGCCCATTGAGCCATGATAGAGTATGGCTCATGTCATTGGTAGCGGTGGAATGGTGTGCACACGGTCATGTTCAGAGCCATGTAGTTGGTGTTCAAATTGTGAGATACTTTGTGTCTCACAGAAAGCCTGCCGCATGGCTCTGCACACAACCATCTGCACACGTCACTACTGGTATTCTATTTAAATATATACATGTGTGTGATTGGTTCTTTTGAAAGAATACAAATGTCTGATTGGCTGATTCTGAAGCCACCACTTCTCTTTGTTATTCATGTTGACAGTATAAACGTAGCTGATCATCCTAAGACAGGATTCTGCCAAGCTCAACGTGATACCAGCATCTGTGTCTGTGTTACTTAGAGACACAAGCACACTTTTCCCAGCATTATACAAGAGAGCTATGATTGTGCTTATTAGCGTATGGAATTATTTGCTTATAGGAGAAGCTTAAAATTTCCCCCACACTGTACTAGTGGAAGGGACCCAGGGAAGGCTAAAAGTCTGTGGGTTTGAGGGTGCAAATTTCTTGCCCTGCCCCGGGTGCTGACAACCCACGCTATGCCACTGTTATTTATTGATTACAAATCAAGTTCAATAATATAGATAAAAGTATCAATAATCTTTAGTAAAAGGACACAATATGCTATAAATAACAGTTCACTTGTATGAATATACAATTATTATACAAAGTAAAATACAACATTATTGCCCCACACAGCAAGGAAAGCTATACACAGGGGTGTAGCACCAAAGGGGGCACACTTTTCCCCTACATATGTGGCAATACCAACTTGAGCCCCAACAAAAGGTCTCCCCTGTGTGATAAGCACAGTATTTACACATTCAGATATTCCATTTGCCTCTATACTTAAGGGGACTGTATGCTTAACCATTTATTAACTTGGTCCAGTATCCATGGGCTATTTTTCGGTACTATTGATACTGTATTGAACACGCTTATAGTGGGAATTTGTGACCACTTACCGCTGTGTGTAATTTATATTCAAATACCTATACATGACTACTATATACCAGTGGCATTTACTATAGACCACATGATATATGTGTATCCTACTACCATAGACACACATGCAATTTCATTTTTTCAGTTGTCTGTCAGTTTGGTCAAGTTCTCCCACACCTTGAGCCATAAGTTTACCAGCACCTACCCAGTATTTGTCCTGAGGAAGCTAATATTTTAGTGAAACACATCGATGAGCAAGTTTTTGGAGGCATTATCGGATAAGAAATTTTTCTCTTACCTTGATACAGTATTAAATGAATCTTTGTACCATAGGTCCAGTCCTCTATAACAGCATTATTGGGTACCTGGTAACTGTGTCCATACAGGGTGTTGTTTGTATGTAGTTTATATGTTTTTTTAAATATGTTGTAATAAAATGTATACTTTTTTTACTGATTCTCTCTCTCATTGTATGCCCACAAAGTCCGCAAATTTTTTGACTTAGTCAATCCTTGAATATATGTTTTGGATGTTGGCATAGTGAGGGTCTTCCCTACTTATGATTAGCAGTACAAATTCATAAAAAACTCATACATTGATAATAATTAAATAAACATAAGCAATTGCACTTAGTGAGCCAAACTTGTCTAGGCATCAGTTCGATGTATACTCAACGCACATTTCATAGCTCACGCCAATCATCTGGAGTGAAATGCTCTGAAATTAAATCCATAACATATCTATAAATACAGGATACCCTTTAAACGGAGAACCATCTCTCAAAAAAAGGTCTATAACTTACAAAGCGGCCCAATAGTGGTGCCCAACCTATGTCCGAGGGAGGACGGGGGACAGGGATGATGATCTCCCTGGGGCTGAAGTGAGGAATCCCATCCAGACCAGAGACAGCAGCCAGCTGAAGACCAGGCGACCATATCATGACCATGTGAATCTGGTGTATGCTTGACACCTTCTATTCTCACCTTCTATATACCCTGTTCCAAATTATTATGCAAATTCTATTTTAGTGTCACCTTTTATTATATATTTTGTTTTTCAGTTTAACTCATGAATGGCATTGTGCCTCAGGGCTCTTCTGATCAATGAAAACCATCCCGGACACCTGTGATAATTAGATTGCCAGGTGAGCCCACTTAAAGGAAAAACTACTAAAGGAGGGTGTTCCACATTATTAAACAGAGCACCATTTTCAAGCAATATGGGGAAGAAAAAGGATCTCTCTGCTGCCGAAAAGAGTGAAATAGTTCAATGCCTTGGACGAGGTATGAAAACATTAAATATTTCACGAAAACTTAAGCGTGATCTTCGCACTATTAAGAGATTTGTGGCTGATTCAGAGCACAGACGGGTTTTGTTAGAATATTTTGAGTTAATTAATATTTTAAGTGATAAAAGTTTCTGAAAAATATATGAAACACATGAATGTTAAATGTAATTAGCGATGGTTACTGAAGGTCACAGAACACACAGAGTTCATTTTGCTGTGTAGATACTTCTATTCTGAGTTATTATGTCAGGACAATGGGTGGAGTTATGCTACTTATCTTTAGACTAAAGCCATATAAGAATGGGTGTTATTCTAGGAAATGCTGACATAACAATATGATACAGTATAGGAATTGATGAGGGTTGTATGGTAGTTAGGAAGAGAGGTGGGAAGGGAAGGAACTCAACAGTTTGGAGAATGTAACATCTGATATCCTTCCTCCTTCTGAAGCCATCGCCATACCATATGTTACCAGATGCCAATATTGTAAGTCTTTAATTATCTTTCTGAACAATAAACAACCTTTCTGGAAGCATCGTAGGAATGAAGAATTCTTCAATTTCTAATAAGAAACAAATTCCTAAAAGTTAGTTGGAGAGGCGGCCTTGGATAAAGACAGATACATTTCTCCTTTACACACACCCTCTAGGAGAGAGGACACTGACACATAAACACAAAACTTTGCTATACATCCAGAAATGCCCCTGAGAATAAGAATATTAGAATTTTAGATATTAATCTTCATTCTTCAATGGTGAGCCAGTCAAAGTGGTCAATTTTTTTCCCCACTCCTTGACAAAGGGGGGAGATTAACACAATTTTGTGAATGATCAAGTCTCAGGAAAAAACGATCAAAGAACCTGCGTCAGATGTGGACAACAGTTCAGTAAAAGTCGAGGGTGAGTTTGTTCTCTGTCTGTTTTTCTCACCTCTAGCCAAAGTTTGTAACTTTGTATGAAGAAAAAAAAAAAGAAGAAAATCCAGCCTACGAAGTTGGTTGACAAGGCCAATTGGACGGTATGCTTCAAATTATTTTTGGAAATCCAGGACTTTGTGAAAACGTAATGTTGTTACGTACGTGAGGATTTCTGTCAAGGTTAGTTCCTAAGAAGTTGAGAAAGTCTCACATAAGAAAATATTGGGTTATTACCCAAGAAGAAAAAGTGTTGAAACAGGAATTAAGACTTCACGTTATTTGAAAAAGCTACCATTGTAGGTACAACAGGCACCTCGCTTCTCTACCAAAAAGTTTTCATTCTAGGTCAATGTCACTTGCTCTGATGTTGTGTAGTCTTTCCTATCATTGTCCTTTTCTCCGAACAGTCTTCTGGTGTTGGGATCTCTAATTTTTTACAGAATTCAGCTGTTTCTTCTATGAATCTGAGTCTGGATGTACGCCCGTTTATCCTGCCAGTCAGTCATGAGGGGAAACCCAATTATATTGAACTCCGTATTCCTGCAGGATCGCCAACAATGGCCTTAATGTCCTCCTTCTCAGAGTTTCCTGTGACAGATCTTGAAATATTTGAATATTGTTACCATATCCCTCAGATTTTTCCACAGCTGATTTTTTTCTTCCCAGTGTTCAAATCGCACTATAATATCTCTTGGCTTCTCCTGCGGGATATCTTTTGGTCTTCTTAGTCTATGCGCTCTCTCAATTTTTATTGGGTTTGTTATTTCTTTTCCCAGAAGTGGATTACAGATTTTCCTTATTATTTCTGTTGAGTCTTCATTTTGAGAGGTGTCTGGGACCCCGCGTATCCTTAAGTTCTTTCTTCTGTCCCTGTTTTCTTGGTCCTCTTTTTTGTATGCTTGTTCTTGTTGTGCTTTTTTAACAGCTATAAGTTTGCCTTCTAGTTTTCTTATACTAGTACTGTTAGATTCGGTTTCTTTTTCTACTTCTTCAACTCATTCTACTATATGGCCCAGGTTTTTATGAATCCTCTCCATTTCTGTTTTTAGCGATTTTTCCAAAGCTGCAAACATGGACTCCATTTCAATTTTTGTTGGTAACGGGGTTTTGTTTTGATGTTCCTCCTCCTCCCTTGGTTCATCTTCTGTATCAGATTCTTGGGCTATTCTGGGTTCTGATAGGATATCTGATGCTGACTCTGCGTTTGCTTTGGGCTTCTTCTTTTAGTTATTTTTTTCCCTGCTCTCCATCTGGCTACTCTTAATAACTTGCTGTCTTTCCGTTAGGTACTTCTCTGCATTTCCTCCTTGAGTGACATTCATTGGACCCAGACTAGATGACAAACTTAAAAGGGGTGATTTAGGGATCGCTCCTCCTCTTGCTGCCTTACCCCTCTCGTTTCCCCTCAGTTAAATTTCTTCCTGATCACTTTTTTAATTTACTAACCTCTGATATTAAACCACTAGTTTGTATGAATATGTGTTGTCTTTCAAGTGCATTAGTGGGGAGGTGCACTTTTTCATAGGGTTTTCACAAGGTTAATTAATTGATTATATATAGAAAGATAGGCATATAGGAAAGGGTCACTATAAATCCAATATTGTCCCCACTGTCTATCCGTACTTCACGATAAAGTCTCATTGATAATATAATTTGATTTGATATTTGATAATATAATTTATGCTTTACTCAGGTTGATGGAGAGGTACACATTTAAATGAAATGATTCTTTGCACACAGTAAATTAGTTGTTAGTTTATATTTTTTTGCTATACTCACCACCTCCCATTTGCATTCCTTGTTGTGGATTGATTCAGTACTGGTCAGATTGAGTAGCCAGGTCAGTTTCGTTAGCTCGCCTTTACCGGGTATGCAGGATATGCAGGGAATGCAGGGTATGCAGCCAGATAGGGGCTATGCTTTTTCTGGGTCTTTTCCTAAGTCCTGGATCTTTCTGCCCTCTAATGCGACATATAGTAGCACAATGGAGCGGAAAAAAGCGAGAGAAAAAAAAGGGTTAGTGGAGCAAAAAGTTCAGTTTCAGTTTCCGTTTAAGTTTCAGTTTCAGTGGCAGTAATAGTGGCAGTATCTGCAATTTACAGACGGACACTGAGGGTCCGCTCGGTTTGGCTTAGCGCTCTACTTGAGATAGTCTCGGTAGTTATCTGAGAATCTAGCAGCTATACAGCTGCACGCCATGCACGCCGCCTAAGCGCTCCTGCCCTCTCCTCCGTTACTGACACTTTTCCCCTTCCTCCTTTCTCCTTCCTACTTCGTCTCCTATCGGATGAACAGCAGGGAAGTGAGGAGGTGAGTACAGGTCAGTACAGCGCTGCACTATTCCCAAGTTTGTGCCTACTCATAGAAGGAGTTGTACAGGAGGCGAACAGGGAGATACACTGTCCCTTGCAGAATGCTGTGTGATCACTCAGTCCCTCTCTCTCACATTCACACTCTCACTCTGCCTGGCGAGCTTTCCATGGAGCGTGGATTTCGGCAAACATGCTCCAGCTCCAGGATTCAGTCGGGCGTGCTTTGGAATGCTTCTTGTAAGCAGAGAGCAGCAGTGGGGAGGGTGAGGGGTCAGCCGGCCGGGTGGATGAGGGATCAGGCGGTCTGTGTCTGTTCATGGAGCAGGGTGAGAGACCAGGTTCTCTCACTACATTTGTCACCAAACAAAAGGGCAAAGGAAGTGGTAATAGGAATAGCGAAAAATAATAACTTTATCCTTGAAGAAAGGAAAGTCGACCCTGACGGCCGTTTTCTGTTTCTGAAAGGACTACTTCAGGGGAAAAAATTGACATTGGTTAAACATATATTGTCCTAAAAAATACCCCAAAAGATACTTAAAAGGGAACCTCAATGCCTTAACAGAGTTTAAAGAAGGTCACTTAATCCTGGCAAGAAACTTCAATTTCACCATGGATCATAGTCTTGATTGTAGATCTGGTGCACCGACTCGTGAAAATAAACAATTAAAATTGATTTTTAAAAAAATGTTCTCGCAACAAATAGTTGATGCATGGAGAATATTACATCTAAGTAAAAAAGATTTCACATTTTGTTCGTCGGTGCACCACACGTACTCAAGATTAGATTACATACTGGTGGATCATGAAGTACTGGAGTATGTAGTAGAGGCATCAATTGGAATAATGTTTATCTTGGACATTGCTCCTATAATGATAAAGATAAGATTTACTGAGAAAGAAAACAAAAAAGGAGTTTTGAGAATAAATGAAGACCTTATAGAAGATGTGGAAGTAGGAAAAACAATAATAATGGAGATAGAACAATACTTCAGTATAAATGATACACCAGATGTGACAAAGGTGACAATTTGGGAAGCTCATAAGGCCTATACCAGGGGAAAGTTGATTTCAATAGGAGCAGGGGAAAAAAAAGAAAGAGAAATGACTATGAAAAAAGTAATAAAAGAATTATATGAGCTGGAACAAAAACATAAACCACAACTAGATAAGGCAACACATCAGAAGATCATCATAAAAAGGGTCAGTTAAGTGATCTGATGGAAAAGGAAACTAGAAAAATATTAAAAAAATGTAGCCCAAAGAAAGATATAAGTGGGGAAATAAGCCCGGGAAATATTTAGCAAAAATGTATAAGGAGAAAAAGACTCAAAATTATATAGCAAAAATAAAGAATGGAAAAGGTGAAAAGAAATATAAGACAACAGATATTGCAGATGCTTTTACTACATATTACAGTTCATTATATGCAATAAAAAGTAAAGAGACACATCATGAAGAAGAGATTAGGAAAGTCAAAATACAGGAGCACCTTGCAGATGCCAACTTACCAAAAATATCATCGTTTGATGAACCAATTACCCAAGAAGAAGTCTATAAAGCTATAAAGGAGACACCAGGGGGGGAAAAGCCCAGGCCCGGACGGGTTCACGCTTAAATATTATAAAAGATTTAAAAAACAATTAGTCCCAGTACTTTGTGACTATTTCAATAAATTAGGGAAATAAATAAAATGAAGAAATAAGAAGAGAATCCCTCCTAGCCAATATCTCAATAATACCCAAAGTAGGAAAAGATAAAACTGTGTGTTCTAATAACTGGCCTATAGCGTTGTTAAATGCAGATACAAAGTTATACGCAAAAATACTAGCAACAAGACTAAAAAATTACATACCAGAGCTGATAAATGTAGATCAAGCAGGTTTTGTTCCCGGAAGGGAGGGAAGAGATAACAGTACAAGAACACTACCAATATTGAATAAATACAAGGAGAAGAAATCCCCAATGCTGCTCATTTCGATAGATGCAGAAAAAGCATTTGACCGAGTAGAGTGGGGATTCATGATGGAAGCACTCCGAAGCATAGGACTAGGACCAAGAATAATATAATGGATCAACAACTTATATAGACACCCTACAGCTAGGATTAAGATTGATGGAACTATGTCGCCAACCTTTGAAATGTTCAATGGAACAAGACAAGGTTGCCCACTCTCGCCATTCCTGTATCTGATTGCATTAGAACCATTATTAACAAAAAAAGGAACAATGTGGACATAGGAGGGGTCAGAGTGGGGGATGAAGAGCATAAAGTAGCAGCGAATGTGAACGACATACTTCTTTATATGCCTAAACCTAGATTATCTCTTCCCAACCTAATAAAAGTACTAAAAGAATATGGTAACCTAACAAACTTTAAGATCAACCCCATAAAAACAGTAATACTGGACATAGGAGTAGATAAAAATGAAAGAGAACTATTACAACAAGAATTTCCTTTTACTTGGGAAAAAGAAGAACAAACATACCTAGGAATTAAAATAACACCTACCCTAGAGAAACTATTTCAAGCTAACTGTATTCCATTAGAGCCCTTTCACACTGGGGCGGTTTGCAGGCGTTATTGCGCTAAAAATACCGCCTGCAATCCGACCCAAAAAGACATTATTCATCTCTTGTTTTTTTAAGTGTACAAAGGACTATCATACTAACAAGGGGTGAGTGTGTTTGTTTATATAAAAGGGTAACATGGGATGGTTAACACCTCAAGGCTCAGAAGTATTTTCCTGTACTATCGGGAATACATGCAATAGTAAGGTAATGAATTAATGCCAGAGTGTAAAGAAGTTCTTTAATAAGGAAACTAAGTTTAATGCTGCATGTAAATGCTTATGAATATTTAAGCCCTGAACAATGTAAATGTGTGTTATTAAAACACACAAAAGGGGGCAGAACAAAGTTTTCAGAGAAAAAATGTATTGATTAATATTGTGGAAAGAACTGTATGAAATTGAGATAATGGAAAACAACATAGTGTTTAGTGTTTTACAAAAATCCTACAGATTTGGTTGCAGGAAATAATAAGTTAAGGATTGAACAATTTTTACAAAAAAATTCCAAACTTGGATTTGGTTATTAACCACTTCAGCCCCGGAAGAATTTACCTCCTTCCTGACCAGAGCACTTTTTGCGATTCGGCACTGCGTCGCTTTAACTGACAATTGCGCGGTCGTGTAACGTGGCTCCCAAACAAAATTGATGTCCTTTTTTTTCTCACAAATAGAGCTTTCTTTTGGTGTTATTTGAATGCCTCTGTGGTTTTTATTTTTTGCGCTATAAACAAAAATAGAGCGACAATTTTGAAAAAAATGCATTTTTTACTTTTTGCTATAATAAATATCCCCCAAAAATATATAAAAAAACATTTTTTTTCCTCAGTTTAGGCCGATATGTATTCTTCTACATAATTTTGGTAAAAAAAAAATTAGCAATAAGCGATTATTGATCGGTTTGCGCAAAAGTTATAGCGTTTACAAAATAGGGGGTAGTTTTATGGCATTTTTATTAATAATTTTTTTTTAAATGGCGGCGATCAGCAATTTTTATCATGATTGCGACATTGTGGCGGACACATCGGACATTTTTGACACATATTTGGGACCATTGTCATTTATACAGCAATCAGTGCTATAAAAATGCACTGATTCCTGTGTAAATGGCACTGGCAGTGAAGGAGTTAACCACTAGGTGGCAGTGTAGGGGTTAAGTGTGTCCTAGGGGTGTGTTTCTAACTGTGGGGGGGTGGCTACATGTTACACATCACTGATCTCTGCCCTGATGACAGGGAGCATAGATCGAGTGACACTGTCACTAGGCAGAACGGGGAGATGCTGTTTACATCAGCATCTCCCCAATCTTCCTCCCTGTGAGGCAATCGCGGGTATCTCCACGGCGATCGAGTCCGCGGGACCCGCGACCTGACTCATGGAGCTTGCCACGGGCGCGCACGCGGGCGCCCGCTGGCCGCCTCCTAAAGGGCAACGTACAGGTACGTGGTTTTTCCTGTACGAGCCCTTCTGCTGCAGTATATCTGTGTGAGGCGGTCGGCAAGCGGTTAAATTAAAAGTAGTAGATTGTCCTAATTTACTTAAGGTTACCTAGAGAAAATATTAAAATATTAAAGTTTTGTTCAATGTAAAAAAATTGTAAAAATAACAATTGTTAAGCCCCGGTTCACACTGGGACGACTTGTCAGGCGACTTAGCCGCCTGACAAGTAGCGTCCCGTTCTGAACAATGGAACCGTTCTAATCGGAGCGACACAATTGATTGATTATATTATTTTTTTCACCTGCTAAAGGAGGATACTAGGATGTTTTTTTTTTTAGTTAATGTTTCTTTTTGATAAATTAATTGAGGTAATTCTAGAAAAAATAATATTTTTAACAAAAGCGAAGTTGTTGTGAACTTATGTCATATTCCATTGGGGTTGTACTTCAAACCATGGAATCAGATAAAGATTTAAAATTGTATAGAACAGGTAGTGTAGAACGTACAAATAGTATTATAAAGTCTAAATAGGGTAAGATGATTCAAGAATAAGGTAAAGATTGGGTGACTCATTTAACTGCTATAGTTTTAGTTTAAAAACGTTATTAATTTCTAAACATAGGGTTTATTAACTTTTTGAGTTAATGACAGGATGTCTTTTGAGGTTAGCATACTTAGTTATTTATATAATCTGTTGTATAGAAAGAAGTGTGGTTGCAATCATTGCAAACAGGTACAGGTATTTCAGAAGTTTGTTCACAAAACATGGCTAGACCTTTGCTAAATTTAAATAGAAATGATGTCTTGAATGAGATTTCTACTTCTAATGAGTATGTTTAATAATTTATTCCAGTAGCTACAGTTATGGTTAACAATTATAGATCTGAAGGTACCAAACTTGTTTGCATACAAGTTGTACGAATTGTGCAGATTATGCCTGTAGCAATAATCTCACGGTGAGAGGTATTACTCAACTGTGTACTAGAATATAGAAGTGTTACAGGGGCGGCTGGGCGTCTATAAACTACAGAAGGATAATAGGAGGTGGTGGATACTTATACAAATAGTGCAGATTATGCCTGTAGCAATACTCTGACGATAATAGATAATAATAGACTGTAAATAAGTATGCAAGTGTGTTACAGGGGCGGCCGGGCATTTACACACCCGCAAATAAGGTCACAAATCTACTATAAGGAGTTAACTTATAGAAATAGGTAATAAGATGTAATGGATGCTCTACAAATAGTATTTGATTGTGACAGATGGCAGATATGTACATGTATAACAGGCAAACACCATGACGTATGGATATGATAAAAAGGAGGGATGAATGATAAATGAACCATAATATGAGTGCGCATGCGCGGAGCTCGCAAAATGGCCGCGATTGCCTAGAGCTCCGCTCCCTCACAGAACGACGGCGCCCATCACACCTTCCTCAGCGCACCAACGGCCCCCAAAACAAGGGGAGACACTAAACAGGGACCCGGCTACAACCCCATATGACAGGGGCACAGGTTAAACGCAGCCTGTGGCCACAATTGCTAGAAGCAGAAACGGCCGGGACATCCAAGATGGCCGCCGCAACACAGGCAAAGCCACAGACACAGGATAACAGCTTCTCCAGTCAGGCGGACTACAGGTCAGAGCAGCCCCACTACCCCCTGCACCTCACACCAGGAAGGCAAACGGGATACCCACCTATCCTCACCCCCTCACCAGCCTCCACTGAATCCCCCATAGACCGCCCTCTGAAGGACTTCTCTCTGTCACCCAATAATTCTCACACAGGGCACACAGGTTACTCTCCTCAGGATTACCAGGCCAATGATCAGGCCCTTCAAATGGATGCCCTCTTCCTCAGATTTTCTGATCTACTGGATAAGGGATTATCACAAACGGCAGCTAAAATCACAGGAGATCTCAAGACTGATTTTATCAATCTAGGAGCCCGGATCGACACGATCGAACACAAAGTTGAAGAAACTATAGCTATCACTAACCAAAACTCCCAGCACATATGTACCGTGCAAGACCAACTCGACATAGCCATGGCACGTATTGACGAACTCGAGAATAGGTCCAGACGATACAATATCAGAATCCGTGGCTTACCTGAAACGATTCAAAATATACCTGAAGCAGTACAAGACCTAATTAAACAGCTGATCCCCTCCATCCCATCTCACCGCCTGGAGCTGGACAGGGCCCACAGAGCCCTGGGACCCCCCAGAAAAGATGGTAGCCCAAGAGATGTTATTGCCAAACCCCATCACTACACAGTGAAGGAGGAAGTGATGAGACAGGCCAGAACCGCTCACACAGTCATGTGCATGGGTCACCGAGTGCAGATTTTTGCGGATCTCTCGCCCTACACGATCCAGAGGAGGAGATCATTGAAACCCCTACTTCTCGCTCTCACCCAAAGAGATATAAAGTACAGGTGGGCCTTCCCGTTCGCGGTTAAATTTTCTGTTAAGGGAAAACAATTTGCTTTCTCATCCCTCCCAGAAGGAGAAAAGCTCCTCTTACACCTGAAAATCATCTCCCAGGAAGCTGCTATGGACACAACCAATGCCGGAGCCATCTCCAACAAACGACAGACCCCCCCCAGCCCCCAATCTCCTTTATGGTCCACAGGAAAAGCTAAGAAGGCCAAAGACAACAACCCATCTTGAAGCCGGTGGTGACCTTGATAATACCTAACACATCCCGGGTGTGAAGCAGGGACCAGAAGAATGATTCCCCCATCGAAGGGGGTCCCTCGTGCCTAATTCCTAGAGCACGCTGGTCACCCGGGCACCTGTTATTAACTCTTCGGTTCCCGTATTTTTCAGTTTTTTTGTTTATTTTTTCCACTGACCTCGTTTACCGCAGTGTACGTTGTCCACAAAGCATCTACCTCTCACAAGGACGGAAGTTTCCCCCCCCTCACACTGCACCTGAGAGTACTTTGAACACTCATTAAGGGGAAACCTGAATAACTCCCCCAATGGACGCTCTGCTGTGTTAGGGGGAGGACTGGGGAGTGAGGAGGGAGGGAAATGTGCTAGCAGGGGAGGCGAAGGGTCTATAGCCAGTTGGGCTACTAGATACTAGGTTATGCTTAAGTGAGGATATTATTTACATTTGAAGTTCATGTTCTTTAGAGGGCGTCCGGTTTTGTGACGGACCACTTGCGCACCTATCTAACCCTTAGACACCCATCGGTTTCTGAGGGTTAGGTTGTCTGAGCCCGGATGGGTCAGACATTTTTGGATTCTCTTCAGAAGGATACGTGGGGTTTCTCCTCCCCCGTGTCCTCTCTTTCTTTTCAAGGAGACCTTTTCTATCCTTTTCTGTTCTTCCCTCCCTCCCTCCTGATCACAACATTGCATATAACTGCATTCTGTTTTTCAGATATAATTCACATTCTCGAGGAAGTACCTAACCGTAACCCTCCGACAAGGCACAACGATCCTCAGGCCTTTGCCAAAGTTTCAACGCATCTCAGGGTAAGTGAGGGCTGTTTACGTTGCATCTTTTTCCTTCTGCTCCATGGCTGAAAGCACCATGACTCAACTACACATAGCATCACACAATGTTCAGGGACTCAACTCCCCGATTAAAAGGAGAAAGGTCCTAGACTATTATAAACATCTCAAGCTAGACATTCTTATGCTGCAAGAAACACATTTCCCGTCCAGGTATAGCCCTAAGTTTCTCCACCCACACTTCCCACAGTTCTTTCTGGCGAACGCAAACAACAAAACCAAGGGAGTCGCCATCTTAATCTCCAAAAACCATAAATTTGTGAAAATTTCTGAACATGCTGACCCAGAGGGAAGGTTCCTCTTGGTAAAGAGCACGGTGGGAGACCGTCTGTATTCACTGGTCTCCTATTATGCTCCGAATAGAGGACAAGCTAAATTTTTCGACTCACTCTTACACACACTAGCACAGCACTTAGAGGGGACGATCATTCTTGGCGGTGACTCGAACGCAGCGTTCGATCGGGGGTTGGATAAGTCTAAACCCCCGCGGTCTCAACTTACACGTCCCACCAAAGAAAGTCTCAGAATCGCAAAGACTATACATGCACATGGCCTTTCTGACACTTGGAGGGAACTTAATCCCAACAAGCGAGACTTCACTCATTATTCTTCCCCGCATAACACTTACGCACGGATCGACCACATCCTGACCCCACCCTCTATACTCCCATCAATACACAAAGCCCTCATTAGGGAATCGGCCCTATCAGATCACTCCATTGTCTCCATAACACTGAAAACAGGGGCACTGGGTGGATCTAGGGGACATTGGAGGCTCAACGAGTCGCTCCTATCTGACCCCATAAGAGTCACGGAACTTGAAACAGCACTGCAGGAGTACTTCACACTTAATAAAACAGCGGACACATCCCCGGAAATGCTCTGGGCAGCGCACAAAGCTTTCATAAGGGGTAAACTCATTCAGATCTCCACACAGATAAAAAGAGAACAAAGAGCTGAAATATTTCGGTTAGACGCAGAATACAATAAACTCAAAGCTTCACACAAAAAAGATCCATCCAAGGTCCCCTCCTCGCTTATCGACAAAGCCAGATTAGATCTGAACCTAGCACTCACAGTCAAAGCTGAAAAGGCCATTCGCTGGAACAAACATAAATTCTACACGCAGGCAAACAAAATAGGCCCCCTACTGGCAACAAAACTTTCTCCCCCCATCAAAACTCATGCTCTACCTAAGATCAGGATAAACGGTCAACCCCCCACAACCAATCCGTCCAAGATACTAGAAGCTTTCCAAGCATTTTACTCTAACTTGTATAGACGACCTAATACACCCACCGCTGACTTAATTCCCAGCTTCCTGAAGGACCTTCCTATCCCATCCCTAAAAGACGTTCACAAACAAAGGATGGAATCACCCATAACGGAAGAGGAAGTATTGGGGGTCATCAAGGACCTCAGAAAGGGGTCCGCCCCAGGTCCTGATGGTCTCTCCATACCCTATTATAAATCCTTTGCGCATATTCTAACACCTCACCTGACATCCTTCTTTAACTCCAAGACCAATGGAGACCCCCTAGACACTCACCTTAACACAGCCTTGATTACAGTCATACCCAAACCTGACAAGAACCTCGAGGACGTTAGCAACTACAGG
The DNA here is from genome assembly GCF_042186555.1 of Aquarana catesbeiana. Taxonomy (NCBI): domain Eukaryota; kingdom Metazoa; phylum Chordata; class Amphibia; order Anura; family Ranidae; genus Aquarana; species Aquarana catesbeiana. Next base: position 734,240,820 of record NC_133326.1, on the reverse strand, counting down.
CCGATCTCCCTCATAAATAACGACCTAAAAGTACTCACAAAAATAATGGCTAACAGGTTATCTTCCTTCATTAGTCAGTACATACATAAGGATCAGGTGGGTTTCATACCTGGAAGACAGGGCCCTGACCAAATACGGCGGGCAATAGATATTACCTCAATCTTGCAAACTAACTGGGAAGGGGGATCGACCCAAGCAGGATTCCTGTTGTCCCTGGACCTGCAGAGGGCCTTTGACACGGTCTCCTGGCCCTACATCTTCTCACTATTAGAGAGGTGGGGCTTCGGTGATCGCTTCCTTGGCCTTCTGCATGCCCTTTACTCCCGTCCGAGGGCCCAGATACGCCTACAGGGACACTATTCCAAACCTATAGAAATTATGAGAGGCACCAGGCAAGGGTGCCCGTTATCTCCTCTCATATTCGCAATAGCTATTGAAACACTGGCGATCACGGTGCGACATAACTCAGACATAAAAGGGGTGATCTGTGGGGACCAAACGCACAACTGCGGCCTTTTCGCCGACGACATCCTCCTCTTCCTGACCTCCCCCCTAACCACATTACCTAATCTCTGCTTATTATTAGAGAAATTTGCCAAAATCTCAGGACTTGAAGTTAACTTCTCTAAATCCCAAGCTCTCAACATCTCTTTATCGCCTCAAACAGTCTCCTCTCTCAAACAATCCTTCAAATTCAAATGGAGCGAGGTATCCATTCGCTATCTGGGTATCACATTGACTACCAAAACAGAAACTCTTTACACACACAATTACCCCCCTCTCTTTAAACAACTGGAAGCAGACCTTGTCCAATGGTCGAAACATGAGCTATCATGGCTAGGCCGAATCAATTCCATCAAAATGACCCTCCTTCCCAGACTTCTCTACTTTTTTCGATCCCTTCCTATACCAATCAGGAAAGCCCACTTACGATCTCTACAGAGTAACATAATTAAATATATCTGGGGTAAAAAAGGATATCGCATCCCCCAGAACACTTTATTCATCCACAGACGCAAAGGAGGGCTAGGTCTCCCGAACTTGCATAAATATTACTTAGCAGCCAGACTCGCTCAATTGTCCACGATTTACTCCAGATATGAAAAACCTGATTGGGTCAACATAGAAAGACAGGCTATCCCCAACCACACGCTTGATCACATACTCTGGTGCCCGACCAAATCCAGGCCACCCATCCTCTCACCCACTCTATCCCACTCCTGCGCCTTATGGGATTCCCTCCGACTGGTCCCGTCTCTGGTCTCCAAGGGTCGCCCGCTAGCACATCTCTTTCACAACCCCGATTTCCCTCCTGGACTAGACATCTTAGCTTTCAAATGGTGGCTTGACAAAGGGCTATACCGGATAGGACATTTCTTCACCCCCACGGGACCAATCGATCTCAAATTTTGCATCAAACACCTTAAACTCCCGGAATCGGAACGCTTCCGTTTCTACCAAATCACCAATTTCCTACATACCATCTGGAAGGACAAACCCCTTCCCCCCAAATTTACAGCCTACGAGTTGTGGTGCGGTCAGGCCGTGGAGCAGAGGGGGGGAATCTCGGTGATATATTCAGCCCTCACTTGTCCCACGGACAAAACCCCATACATGATGGCTTGGGAGACTGACTTTCAACTTAGCAGGGATCTGGAGACTTGGCAAGCAGCTCTATTCAGATCCTTCAAAGGGATCCAAAACATCTCACTCATGGAGGCAAGCGTCAAACTGCTAACCAGATGGTACCTGACCCCAACCAGGCTAGCAACCATATACCCCACAACAAGCCCTCTGTGTTTCAGAGGATGCCAACACCTAGGCACCATGGCCCATATTTGGTGGGAATGCCCCAAAATTCGCACTTTCTGGAGAAAAGTCTTCTCCATGATCTTCAAGGTGACGGCTTGCCAGGTCCCCAGGACCCCAGAGGTAGCTCTTCTAAACACACACATCCCAGGCATAACCAAGGCATCACAAACGCTGATTCACTTTATATTGCTGGGTACAAAAATCACAATTGCCAAAGCCTGGAAACAATCAAAACCTACAATCCACACAGTTAAAAGGAAGATCTCTTGGATCATGACCCAAGAAAAACTCACCAGCATTCTGATGGACTCCTCCTTGAAATTCCAAAAAATATGGGAGCCATGGGCCCAATATATGGGTACCTCCCTCATTCCAGGTGCTCAGGTACAACATCACTCCTAAACATTCTTTAGACACGTCTAACCAATAATTATGCAAGAGGCACGCAGATGCAAGAATCATATCTCCTCACCTAACATGAGGACCCCCTTCCCCACCTCTCCCCCTCTCACTCTTTCTTCTCTGTCTTCTTTCTATCATCTCTAGCGGTTAACTCATGACGGAGGGCTAAATGTTGATAACTTCTTTAAATGCTACAGTTAGGTAGCCCCCCTCGCTCAAGGGGATACGCAACTGTCCTATTTTACCTGTTTACTCGGCCCATATGGGCAGTGTAGTTAGGGAGAATTCCCTCGCCCGGCACAGTCAGATCCCATCAGGGGTGCCGGGGGTAGGGAAGAGATCCCTAAAGTATTAGAGGTAGAGCCAGGTTCTCGTACTGTTTGTTTTTGGATCCAGATAATCATCAGAGAGCCTCCCTACAAGTCTCCAAGGCCGAGCCGACTTCTGTAATACTTTTCTATTTGTAACTTTTTAACATCTTACCCTAGGAGGCATTCCCTCCTGAGCATATACATATGTTACTGCATAATTTGTATGTACTAATTAAAATAAAAACATATTGAAAGTAAAATGAACCATAATATTACAGTCTGTATGTTAAATGTGGTATCATCTAGAGTAAGGTGCTAATTTCCAATTCTTCATTGATACCCCAGGCGAAAGTACGTCAAGAGCGTATATCCAATAAGTCTCCCGTTGGCAGAGACGTTTAAATCTCTCTGCCGCAGGGAGAGTGGCTGGTATGGATTCGATGATCCATACTTTTAGGCCTACGGTAGATTTAAGGTGATGTTGGGTAAAATGTCGTGGGACGCTATGATGGTCTTTACCGGCCTCGATGAATCGGCGGTGCTCTCCAAAACGCTGGCGTAGGGGGCGTATAGTTCGACCTACATAGTGGAGGCCGCAGGGGCAGGTCAGGCAGTATACTACATGGTCTGTAGAACAGGTGTAGAATTCTGAAATTTTGTATGTTTTATTTTTAATCGTGAATGTTTTTTGACCATGTTGTACAAAACTGCATGTAAGGCAAAGGGGTTTGCGGCATTGATACATCCCAATCATAAAAAAGAGTTGGAGTGAAGATGACGTATTTGTTTTCTTTTTGAGTTTGCTTGGGGCAATCTTTCCCTTAATGTTAGGTGCTTTCCTATATGAAAATGTAGGTTTATTTGATATACTGTCTTTGAGATGGGGATCCTGCAGTAGTATTGGCCAATGTTTATGAACTATATGTTCCATATTTTTGTATTTGTTATGAAATTGAGTTGTGAACCGAATGTCCTTTGATGAATTCATTCTATGGGTATGAGTATCAGGATTGATGTATGTGGTGTAGGCTTGTTCGATGAGTGAAGGAGGGTAGCCTTTTTCAATGAATTTTTGTTTGAGATTTATGTTTTGTGTCTGATAGTCTGACTGCATGGTGCAATTATGTCTGAGACGGCAGAATTGACTTTTTGGAATATTTTTTAACCAACTAGGGTGATGGCAACTATTGAAGTGCAGATAGGAATTCCCAGCAGTGGGTTTGCAATATTTTTTTGCATGGATGCGACCAGTATCATGAAATAGATCAAGGTCTAAGAATGCTAGATGTGTTTTATCGTGAACAGATGTAAAGGATAGGCCCATGTTGTTATTATTACAATGGGAAACAAAAGATTCAATATCATCCGTATTACCGTCCCAGATAATAATGATGTCATCAATATAACGACCGTAAAATATAATTTTGGCCATGAAAGGGTTATTCGCCCATATGTATCGCGTTTCCCAAAGACCCATAGTTAAGTTAGCATATAAAGGTGCAAAATTGGTGCCCATGGCAGTGCCATGGGTTTGAAGGTAGTAATGGTCTTCAAATATGAAATAATTGTGAGTCAGGCAGAGAAATGTGGCATCTAGAATGAATTTAACTTGGTTTGGATGAATAGATGGGTCTTCTGACAGAAAGTGTTGTATGGCCTGCATGCCGACATTATGGGGGGTGGATGTGTATAATGATTGGACATCCAGTGAGAGCCAGATGTAGTTGGGCTCCCATTGGTATGGACCTAATAATTCAAGCAGGTGTATTCCATCTTTGATATGGAATTGTAAATTGGAAACAAAAGGTTGTAGAAAAAGGTCTACATATTGGGAAAGTATTCCCAGTATGTAGACCTTTTTCTACAACCTTTTGTTTCCAATTTACAATCCCATATCAAAGATGGAATACACCTGCTTGAATTATTAGGTCCATACCAATGGAAGCCCAACTACATCTGGCTCTCACTGGATGTCCAATCATTATACACATCCATCCCCCATAATGTCGGCATGCAGGCCATACAACACTTTCTGTCAGAAGACCCATCTATTCATCCAAACCAAGTTAAATTCATTCTAGATGCCACATTTCTCTGCCTGACTCACAATTATTTCATATTTGAAGACCATTACTACCTTCAAACCCATGGCACTGCCATGGGCACCAATTTTGCACCTTTATATGCTAACTTAACTATGGGTCTTTGGGAAACGCGATACATATGGGCGAATAACCCTTTCATGGCCAAAATTATATTTTACGGTCGTTATATTGATGACATCATTATTATCTGGGACGGTAATACGGATGATATTGAATCTTTTGTTTCCCATTGTAATAATAACAACATGGGCCTATCCTTTACATCTGTTCACGATAAAACACATCTAGCATTCTTAGACCTTGATCTATTTCATGATACTGGTCGCATCCATGCAAAAAATTATTGCAAACCCACTGCTGGGAATTCCTATCTGCACTTCAATAGTTGCCATCACCCTCGTTGGTTAAAAAATATTCCAAAAAGTCAATTCTGCCGTCTCAGACATAATTGCACCATGCAGTCAGACTATCAGACACAAAGCATAAATCTCAAACAAAAATTCATTGAAAAAGGCTACCCTCCTTCACTCATCGAACAAGCCTACACCACGTACATCAATCCTGATACTCATACCCATAGAATGAATTAATCAAAGGACATTCGGTTCACGACTCAATTTCATAACAAATACAAAAATATGGAACACATAGTTCATAAACATTGGCCAATACTACTGCAGGATCCCCATCTCAAAGACAGTATATCAAATAAACCTACATTTTCATATAGGAAAGCACCTAACATTAAGGGAAAGATTGCCCCAAGCAAACTCAAAAAGAAAACAAATACGTCATCTTCACTCCAACTCTTTTTTATGATTGGGATGTATCAATGCCGCAAACCCCTTTGCCTTACATGCAGTTTTGTACAACATGGTCAAAAAACATTCACGGTTAAAAATAAAACATACAAAATTTCAGAATTCTACACCTGTTCTACAGACCATGTAGTATACTGCCTGACCTGCCCCTGTGGCCTCCACTATGTAGGTCGAACTATACGCCCCCTACGCCAGCGTTTTGGAGAGCACCGCGATTCATCGAGGCCGGTAAAGACCATCATAGCGTCCCACGACATTTTACCCAACATCACCCTAAATCTACCGTAGGCCTAAAAGTATGGATCATCAAATCCATACCAGCCACTCTCCCTGCGGCAGAGAGATTTAAACGTCTCTGCCAACGGGAGACTTATTGGATATACGCTCTTGACGTACTTTCGCCTGGGGTATCAATGAAGAATTGGAAATTAGCACCTTACTCTAGATGATACCACATTTAACATACAGACTGTACTATTATGGTTCATTTATCATTCATCCCTCCTTATTATCATATCCATACGTCATGGTGTTTGCCTGTTATACATGTACATATCTGCCATCTGTCACAATCAAATACTATTTGTAGAGCATCCATTACATCTTATTACCTATTTCTATAAGTTAATTCCTTTTAGTAGATTTGTGACCTTATTTGCGGGTGTGTAAATGCCCGGCCGCCCCTGTAACACACTCGCATACTTATTTACAGTCTATTATTATCTATTATCGTCAGAGTATTGCTACAGGCATAATCTGCACTATTTGTATAAGTATCCACCACCTCCTATTATCCTTCTGTAGTTTATAGACGCCCAGCCGCCCCTGTAACACTTCTATATTCTAGTACACAGTTGAGTAATACCTCTCTCCGTGAGATTATTGCTACAGGCATAATCTGCACAATTCGTACAACTTGTATAAGCATCCACTATTTTCCTCTATCTGTCCTTAGTGTATAAACGCCCGGCCGCCCTTGTAACACACCTATACACTTATTCAAAGTAAAGTAATATTCATCACTGTTTTATCATTGTTACAGACATAATTAGTAATCGCTTATTCCTTTTTTTTTTTTTTATCCCCTTACAACAGATTTATTACTTTATTTGCATGTGTACAGATGCCTGGCCACCCCTGTAACACAGGTGTATAGCTCCCCGGCTGCCCTTGTAACACGGCTACATATTTATTTATTATTTATTCATTGCTAATTCAACATTAGACTTACTACCTTATTTGCATGTGTACAAACGCCCGGCTGCCTTTGTAACACGTGCACATAGATTCCTGGCTGCCCCGGTAACACATGTGTATATACGCCTGGCCGCCCTTGTAACACGGCTGTAGATTTATTCATTGTCAACTCAACATTAGATTTACGACCCTATTTGCATGTGTACAAACGCCCGGCCGCCTTTATAACACATTCATATAGACACCCGGCCGACCATGTAACACACCTGTATATTAATTCAATGTCAACCTTATGTTTGTATATTTATTTATTTATTATTTTTAATTTAACCACTGCCACCTGTGCCCTGTACCCCTGTGTCAAATTCCTTCAGGACTTCATTGTATATAGCACTGACGTTAATAATCCATTTTGCGAGTGCACGGTCATCTTGGCCGTCCTCATAATATATCTGTCACTTCCCTTATTATTGTGTATTTAGTATCTGCCCACACTCCTCCCCTTGCTCCTTCCCCTCACCATTTATAAGCCAGCTTGAGGAGTGTGGGCGTAGGTCTGACGAAGGAGCCGCACATGCTCCGAAAAGCGTTACCACACCCTTCTCTACACTGACACCATCAGCCTTGTGTGTCCCGCAGTGAATACAGGCTTCCCTGCTGCCTCCTCTTTCCAACACGCATGAGAACGCTTTACAGCTGCTGGACGGCTCTACACTGCTCTCTACCACCGTGCTGAGGATGGACACATGCCACAGATGAGGACTCCTGATTTTATCATGTCTTTTAACACTCAACTATCTTGTAAGTGCTTTTAACCCTTTGTGCACTTTATTAAATTTGACATACTGCACTTAGAGGCGCCTTTCTTTTCCTTTTTTGTACTTTTGTACCCCCTTACCATTTCACACGGGGGGCTTCCAGATTCCGATAAGCCCCCCGCTCTCAGACCCCCACAACCACCGGCCAGGGTTGTGGGGATGAGGCCCTTGTCCTCATCAACCTGGAGACAAGGTGTTTTGGGGGGCACCCTCCCAATGTTGAGGGCATGTGGCCTGGTACGGTTCAGGAGGGGGGGCGCTCTCTCGTCCCCCCCTCTTTTCCTGCGGCCTGCCAGGTTGCGTGCTCGGATAAGGGTCTGGTATGGATTTTGGGGGGGACCCCACGCCATTTTTTTTTTTGGCGCGGGGTTCCCCTTAAAATCCATACCAGACCTGAAGGGCCTGGTATGGAATTTAGGGGGACCCCCACGTCATTTTTTTCTTAAATTTTGGTTCGGGGTTCCCCTGTGGGGAATTCCCATGCCGTGTTTATCAATGAACTTCTATGTGTATTGTCGGATCGGCAATGCATTAGCCGTGAGTAGTTTTAAATGGCTTTTTTCCTTTGAAATGTCATTTTGCTGTCAGACTGTTCTAAACATAGGAAACATGCGCCCCTTTACAGGCATACTATAGACACCCCCCAGCTATGAAATTTAAAGTGATATTACACTTTTATTGTTTGACTTTAAGCATTATTAAAATCACTGCTCCTGAAAAAACGGCAGTTTTTAAAACTTTTTTTGCATTGATCCATGTCCCCTGGGGCAGGACCCAGGTCCCCAAACACTTTTTATGACAATAACTTGCATATAAGCCTTTAAAATTAGCACTTTTGAATATTCATGTTAGTGTCCCATAGACTTTAACGGTGTTCGAACAAACTTTTTTCCTGTTCGCATGTTCTGGTGCGAACCGAACAGGGGGGTGTTCGGCTCATCCCTATTCATCACTAGGGATGAGCCGAACACCCCCCTGTTCGGTTCGCACCAGAACATGCGAACAGGAAAAAAATTCGTTCGAACACGCGAACGCCGTTAAAGTCTATGGGACACGAACATGAATAATCAAAAGTGCTAAATTTAAAGGCTTATATGCAAGTTATTGTCATAAAAAGTGTTTGGGGACCCGGGTCCTCCCCCAGGGGACATGAATCAATGCAAAAAAAAGTTTTAAAAACGGCCGTTTTTTCAGGAGCAGTGATTTTAATAATGCTTAAAGTCAAACAATAAAAGTGTAATATCCCTTTAAATTTCATACCTGGGGGGTGTCTATAGTATGCCTGTAAAGGGGCGCATGTTTCCCGTGTTTAGAACAGTCTGACAGCAAAATGACATTTTGAAGGAAAAAACACATTTAAAACTACCGCGGCTATTGCATTGCCGACAATACACATAGAAGTTCATTGATAAAAACGGCATGGGAATTCCCCACAGGGCAACCCCGAACCAAAATTAAAAAAAAAAAATGATGTGGGAGTCCCCCTAAATTCCATACAAGGCCCTTCAGGTCTGGTATGGATATTAAGGGGAACCCCAGCCAAAATTTAAAAAAAAAATTGACGTGGGGTTCCCCCTAAATTCCATACCAGACCCTTCAGGTCTGGTATGGATTTTAAGGGGAACCCCGCGCCAAAAAAACAAAAAACGGCGTGGGGTCCCCCCAAAAATCCATACCAGACCCTTATCCAAGCACGCAACCTGGCAGGCCGCAGGAAAAGAGGGGGGGACGAGAGTGCGCCCCCCCCCTCCTGAACCGTACCAGGCCACATGCCCTCAACATTGGGAGGGTGCTTTGGGGTAGCCCCCAAAACACCTTGTCCCCATGTTGATGAAGACAAGGGCCTCATCCCCACAACCATGGCCGGTGGTTGTGGGGGTCTGCGGGCGGGGGGCTTATCGGAATCTGGAAGCCCCCTTTAACAAGGGGACCCCCAGATCCCGCCCCCCCCCCTGTGTGAAATGGTAAGGGGGTACTTACCCCTACCATTTCACTAAAAAACTGTCAAAAATGTTAAAAATGACAAGAGACAGTTTTTGACAATTCCTTTATTTAAATGCTTCTTCTTTCTTCATTCATCTTCTTCTTCTTCTGGTTCTTCTGGCTCTTCTGGTTCTTCCTCCGGCGTTCTCGTCCAGCATCTTCTCCGCGGCGTCTTCTATCTTCTTCTCCTCGGGCCGCTCCGCACCCATGGCATGGGGGGGGGCTCCCGCTCTTCTCTTCATCTTCTTCTCTTCTTCATCTTCTTCTTCATCTTCTTCTTCTTCTTCTCTTCTTCCTTCTTCTCTTCTTCATGTCTTCTCCGGGCCGCTCCGCAGCCATGCTGTGGCATGGAGGGAGGCTCCCGCTGTGTGACGGCGTCTCTTCGTCTGACGGTTCTTAAATAACGGGGGGCGGGGCCATCCGGTGACCCCGCCCCCCTCTGACGCACGGTGACTTGACAGGACTTCCCTGAAGGGTCTGGTATGGAATTTAGGGGGAACCCCACGTCAATTTTTTTTTTAAATTTTGGCTGGGGTTCCCCTTAATATCCATACCAGACCTGAAGGGCCTTGTATGGAATTTAGGGGGACCCCCACATCATTTTTTTTTTTTTATTTTGGTTCGGGGTTGCCCTGTGGGGAATTCCCATGCCGTTTTTATCAATGAACTTCTATGTGTATTGTCGGCAATGCAATAGCCGCGGGTAGTTTTAAATGAGTTTTTTCCTTCCAAATGTCATTTTGCTGTCAGACCGTTCTAAACACAGGAAACATGCGCCCCTTTACAGGCATACTATAGACACCCCCCAGGTACGAAATTTAAAGGGATATTACACTTTTATTGTTTGACTTTAAGCATTAATAAAATCACTGCTCCTGAAAAAACGTCCGTTTTTAAAACTTTTTTTGCATTGATCCATGTCCCCTGGGGCAGGACCCGGGTCCCCAAACACTTTTTATGACAATAACTTGCATATAAGCCTTTAAAATTAGCACTTTTGATTTCTCCCATAGACTTTTAAAGGGTGTTCCGCGGCATTCGAATTTGCCGCGAACACCCCAAATTGTTCGCTGTTCGGCGAACTTGCGAACAGCCAATGTTCGAGTAGAACATGAGTTCGACTCGAACTCGAAGCTCATCCCTATTCATCACCTGCCTCATCACTGCTTACTCCCTATCCCCAGGATTCCCCACAATTTCCCCCATGACTTACATTGATATCTATCAATTACTACTTTGGGAAACTTTGTGAACCCGGATCACACCCCCCATCTCCAATGGTGACCCTAGGGGGGGTAGAGGGGGCCCTGACCCCCCCAACATTATGCTGGGCCCCACCATGTGCCCCCCCAAAAAAAAAAAAAAATTTGTTTTAATTTTTTTTTTTTACAAAAAGGCAATTTCTTTTTGTTTGTATTCATATCGGATATACCGCATCTTACCCGGGCCACCGCTGGGGTAACACAGTCTCTATTGAGAGGGAGAAGGTCCCCAGTGGGTGATTCCTCCCCCCTCCCTCTGCTCCCTGACACTGCATAATGCGAGCGCTCACACAACCACAGCCGCCCGATCTGCTCCTTCCCCTGCATCCTCATTGGCAGGGAGAAGAGCGAGTTGCAAGAAGGACTCCACCAGGACTCTCAGTTACTGACAAAACAGAGTGAGGGCAGGGGCAGGACAGCAAGAGGAGGCTGGGGAACCCCACAGTGGCAGAACACCAGGGCCCGGTGGCAAGACAACCTTTGCAACCCTGATAGTTCTCCCACTGCTTTATATTTTCTTTGTATGCTGGTGACATATATCTCTTCTTTTCTGCCACCCTGGGGGCGCCCAATACAGTAGGAAGGGAGCTCACTGCAGAACATGTGAAAGGGCCGTTGTGGGATCATAGTAAAGGGGTAAAGGGCCCCAGGATAGATAGATATATCTATCTATCTATATATATTTTATCTATATAAAATTTGGTGGCTTTTGATTTATGTGTGGAGGATGAATGTCTGTGGTAGATACCTGTGTCTTCAGACAACGTTGTCTAATTTTAATTGAAGAACGTGGTGGAGGTCATACTTTTTATTGTTACCAGTGTCTATGTGGAATTATTTAACCCCTTGCCACCCAGGCCAATTCTGACATTTCTTTCCTACATGGAAAAATCATCATTTTTTTAATAGAAAATTACATAGAACCCCCAAATTTTTTTTTTTTTAGCAGAGACCCTAGAGGATAAAATGGCGGTTGTTGGAACTTTTTATCTCGCACGGTATTTACACAGCAATTTTCAAACACTTTTTTTGGGAAAAAACAGTTTCATGCATAAAAAAAAAATAACAGGAAAGTTAACCCAATTTTTTTGTATAATGTGAAAGATGATGTTACACCGAGTAAATAGATACCCAACATGTCACGCTTCAAAATAGCACACGCTCGTAGAATAGCACCAAACTTCAGTATCTAAAATTCCCCATAGACGATGCTTTAACATTTTTTTGCAGGTTACATGTTTAGAGTTACAGAGGTTATCTAGTGCTAGAATTATTGCTCTCGCTCTAACGATCGTGGTGATACCTCACATGTGTGGTTTGAACATTGTTTATGTATGTGGGCGGGACTTACATATGCGGTCGCTTCTGCGTGCGAGGACAGGGGCGCTTTACTTTTTTTATTATTATGGTTAATTTTATTTTTCTTTTCTAGTTTGATACTTTCTTTTATTTATTTTTTCCACTTTTATTTCTATTACAAGGAATGTAAACTTCCCTTGTAATAGGAATAGGGTATGACAGGTCCTCTTTACAGTGACATATGGGGTATATAAGTCCCCACATCTCTCCTCTAGGCTGGGAGGCCTGAAATAAATAAATAAAAAAAAGATCTCAGCTTCCCAACCGAGGTGGCGCCATTTTTTCAAATGCAGAGGCCGGGTGTGATGTCATAACATTGCACCCGTCCTCCGAACGACCATACAGACTTCAGGGACCATCTGGTCCGCCAAAAACTTCTATGATCAGCATCAGAACCGGCGGTTCCCTTCTCTGGGTCACCGATGACAGGGGCGAGTCCGGAGAAGCACTGGAGGGTGGTGGGAGGGGGTGGGGGGACGTTCCTTCCTGCCGCCTGTAAGAACAATCAAGCGGCAGAAGAGTCACCATGATCGTTCTTATGGTGAAGGGAATTGCTAAAAGAAGATATCTGATTGATACCTGTAACTGCACCCATCATTCAGATATCACCGCCCAAACCCGATGACGTCAATAGTTGTGCGGCAGGCAGCAAGTGGTTAATAAAGATTTATCTCATTTTGAAGAAATTCTTTGGATTCCTCTCCTTATTTCTATATGGATCTTCCCCAGACCCTCCCAATAATCTGTCCACCTGATCCACGATGTGCTGAACCTGAGCGTCTGGTAAACAACATACCGTTCGGTGACCTCCATCTTTGTGACAGATTTTTCTCTCTGTCCTTCTAATAATTGAGTTCCCTACAACCAGTACCTATCTAACCTTACCTGTGTACCCGCCCCCTCCTTACAGTCACTTCCCTGGCCGCTAGGGGGAGGGTGTCTGCTCCAGAAATCCAACCCCTGAGCTGATATCCGCTCGGAAGAAAATTATCTGGCCTTCAGGAAGCTCAAGACCCATCTCTTCTGAAAACCCAGACAGACACTGGTGGCAAAAGCTCCCTGAGGCGATTTAGTTCGCATATGTAGCGCTATACAAGTTATTTATTCATTTATTGATATCCCCAAATGAGCTTCTGGAAGAAGGGTGAAACATTCCCATAGACACACCCCTAAACCTTGTGGACGCCCTTCCCATAGACACACCCCTAAACCTTGTGGACGCCCTTCCCATAGACACACCCCTAAACCATGTGGACAGCCTTCCTATAGACACACCCCTAAACCTTGTGGACCACCTTTCCATAGACACACCCCTAAACCATGTGGACAGCCTTCCTATAGACACACCCCTAAACCTTGTGGACCGCCTTTCCATAGACACACCCCTAAACCTTGTGGACGTCCTTCCCATAGACACACCCCTAAAATTTGTGGACCGCCTTTCCATAGACACACTCCTAAACCTTGTGGACAGCCTTCCTATAGACACACCCCTAAACCTTGTGGACAGCCTTCCCATAGACACACCCCTAAACCTTGCGGACCGCCTTTCCATAGACACACCCCTAAACCTTGTGGACAGCCTTCCCATAGACACACCCCTAAACCTTGTGGACAGCCTTCCCATAGACACTCCCCTAAACCTTGTGGACAGCCTTTCCATAGACAAACCCCTAAACTTTGTGGACCGCCTTTCCATAGACAAACCCCTAAACCTTGTGGACGGCCTTTCCATAGACACACCCCTAAACCTTGTGGACGGCCTTCCCAGAAGAGGTGAAGCTGTTATAGCTGTAAAGGGTGGAGCCAACTCAATATTGAACCCTATGGACTAAGACTGGGATGTCATTAAAGTTCATGTGCGGGTAAAGGCAGGTGTCCCAATACTTTTGGTAATATAGTGTATATAGTGTAGGTAGGTACACATACATGAGATATATTTATAGTGTAGGTTGGTACATATACATGATATACAGTGAAGGTAGGTACACATGGATTATATATATATATATATATATATATATATATATATATATATATATATATATATATATATATATATATATATATATATATATATATAGTGTAGGTACACATACAGACGCTCACTTACCTCTCACAGAGATGTCGTCACTTTGTGTGCGGAAACATCCAGACATGACCCGGCTCTGCAATGTGATTGATATGAATAGTTGCTGTGTGCTTTGTGAGGGAAACCTTCTTCTTCCCATTACAACTTTCTCCCAGCAGAGGGCAGCAGATTTTCCTTAACAATTTTGTCCCACCCATTTTTTCTTCTATCCTGACAAGTGCTCCACTCCTTGCTGAAGAGAAACACCCCCATAACAGGATATTACCACCCCTGTACCATGATATTACCACCCCCCCATACCAGAAGATTACCACCCCCCCATACCAGGATATTACCACTCCCCAATACCAGGAGATCACCACCCCCATACCAATATATTACCCCCATAACTTGATATTACCACCCCATACCAGGATATTACCACCCCCATACCAAGATATTACCACCCCCCATACCAGGATATTACCACTCCCATACCAGGAAATTACCACCCCCGATAGCAAGATATTACCCCCCCAATACCAGGAGATTACCCCCGAATATCAGGAGATTACCACCCCCCAATTCCAGGAGATTACCACCCCTCAATTTCAGGAGATTACCACCCCATACCAAGATATTACCCCCCATACCAGGATATTACAGTACCACCCCCCATAACAGGATATTACTACCCCCATACCAGGATATTACCACCCCCTATACCAGGATATTACCACCCCCCATAACAGGATATTACTACCCCCATACCAGGATATTACCACCCCCCTATACTAGGATATTACCACCCCCCATACCAGGATATTACCACCCCCATACCAGGATATTACCACCCCCCATACCAGGATATTACCACCCTCCATACCAGGATATTACCACCCCCTATACCAGGATATTACCACCCCCATACCAGGATATTACCACCCCCCATACTAGGATATTACCACCCTCCATACCAGGATATTACCACCCCCCATACCAGGATATTACCACCCCCCATACCAGGATATTACCACCCCCCATACCAGGATATTACCACCATCCATACCAGGATATTACCACTCCCCATACCAGGATATTACCACCCCCCCATACAAGGATATTACCACCCTCTATACCAGGATATTACCACCCTCCATACCAGGATATTACCACCCTCCATACCAGGATATTACCACCCCCTATACCAGGATATTACCACCCCCATACCAGGATATTACCACCCCCCATACTAGGATATTACCACCCTCCATACCAGGATATTACCACCCCCCATACCAGGATATTACCACCCCCCATACCAGGATATTACCACCCCCCATACCAGGATATTACCACCATCCATACCAGGATATTACCACCCTCCATACCAGGATATTACCACCCTCCATACCAGGATATTACCACCCCCTATACCAGGATATTACCACCCCCATACCAGGATATTACCACCCCCCATACTAGGATATTACCACCCTCCATACCAGGATATTACCACCCCCCATACCAGGATATTACCACCCCCCATACCAGGATATTACCACCCCATACCAGGATATTACCACCCTCCATACCAGGATATTACCACCCCCTATACCAGGATATTACCACCCTCCATACCAGGATATTACCACCCCCATACCAGGATATTACCACCCTCCATACCAGGATATTACCACCCCCCATACCAGGATATTACCACCCTCCATACCAGGATATTACCACCATCCATACCAGGATATTACCACCCCCCATACCTGGATATTACCACCCTCCATACCAGGATATTACCACCCCCCATACCAGGATATTACCACCATCCATACCAGGATATTACCACTCCCCATACCAGGATATTACCACCCTCCATACCAGGATATTACCACCCCCCATACCAGGATATTACCACTCCCACGCAGCAAGGAGCTGATTATGAGTAAGTTATGAGAGATCTTGGCTGAAGAAAACCTTTGTATTGGTCGGAGGAGCAGACCCAAGGTCTAGGCGTGAGTGAATATTTGCTGTGTGCTTTATGAGGGAAACCTTCTTCTTCCCATTACAACTTTCTCCCAGCAGAGGGCAGCAGATTTTCCTTAACAATTTTGTCCCACCCATTTTTCCTTCTAGCCTGACAAGTGCTCCACTCCTTGCTGAAGAGAAACACCCCCATAACAGGATATTACCACCCCTGTACCATGATATTACCACCCCCCTATACCAGGAGATTACCACCCCCCATACCAGGATATTACCACCCCCCAATACCAGGAGATCACCACCCCCATACCAATATATTACCCCCATAACTTGATATTACCACCCCATACCAGGATATTACCACCCCCATACCAAGATATTACCACCCTCCATACCAGGATATTACCACTTCCATACCAGGAAATTACCACCCCCATACCAAGATATTACCACCCCCCATACCAGGATATTACCACTTCCATACCAGGATATTACCACTTCCATACCAGGAAATTACCACCCCCGATAGCAAGATATTACCCCCCCAATACCAGGAGATTACCCCCGAATACCAGGAGATTACCACCCCCCAATTCCAGGAGATTACCACCCCTCAATTTCAGGAGATTACCACCCCATACCAAGATATTACCCCCCATACCAGGATATTACAGTACCACCCCCCATAACAGGATATTACTACCCCCATACCAGGATATTACCACCCCCCATACCAGGATATTACCACCCCCCCATACTAGGATATTACCACCCCCATACCAGGATATTACCACCCTCTATACCAGGATATTACCACTATCCATACCAGGATATTACCACCCCCTATACCAGGATATTACCACCCCCCCATACCAGGATATTACCACCCTCCATACCAGGATATTACCACCCCCCATACCAGGATATTACCACCCTCCATACCAGGATATTACCACCCCGCATACCAGGATATTACCACCCCCCATACCAGGATATTACCACCCCCCATACCAGGATATTACCACCCCCCATACCAGGATATTACCACCCCCACGCAGCAAGGAGCTGATTATGAGTAAGTTATGAGAGATCTTGGCTGAAGAAAACCTTGGTGTTGGTCGGAGGAGCAGACCCAAGGTCTAGGCGTGAGGCCTGAAGCAGCCGTGTGGCAAGCGAGTAAGCAAGAAGGCTGAAGTATTGTGTGAGATACAGTAATGGTGGAACCCCTGTGTCAGTGTTGCCAACAGCCTATTTTTTCACGTCCATGAAAACCCGTAAAAAAAAAATCTTGCCAATAAAAATGAAGGTCCCGGTTTGGAACTGCGCATGTGCAGTCCAAAAGCATTGGTGAGAGTCTCCGAACATCCCAATGATCATTCTGTGACTTCTGCGACTTGTCTTGTACCCTCCCCCTTCCTTCCACAATGCACCTTATTTGATTCTGGGAGGGAGAGGAGAGAAGTGAGCCTGCAGGGGAGCCGGACAGACTTCAGCCTAGTAGAGGGTAAGCTAGCTATTAGCTAAATGCAGTCGTGTCTTTGCCTTATCTTAGTGGGCAGGAGGGGGGAACAGGATGGGCTGTGTAGCAGGCTTGTGTACAGTACATCGTTTTTTTTTTTTTTTGTGTCAGATCTGCTTTGCTTCTAAAGGGAGGACGTTTTCTCCCCAATCTCTACCTATTACCTGCAGTGATCACCAGTCCAGGCACAGCCTCCTCAGTCCTCTCCAGAGTTACCACCTAGTGTGTCTGGGGCACTACAAATCCCAGCATGCCAGGAGAGGGGAGGCAGCAACAATATGATTTGGCTGATATTTTCTGATGAAAAGTGCTGCTGTATATAGTGTGTGTACTGTATGGTCATAATATCATTGATTATGTATTGTGTTTGATAGTCTTGAGGTGTTTATTCACATATTTTTATCTGAGTAAGTAGAGGGCAAATTTGGTCTCCTGTAGTATGTCCGCAGCCTCTGATCATCTCCTGTAGTATATCCACAGTCTCTGACCGTCTCCTGTAGTATATCCGCAGTCTCTGGCCATCTCCTGTAGTATATCCGCAGTCTCTGACCATCTCCTGTAGTATATCCGCAGTCTCTGACCATCTCCTGTAGTATATCCGCAGTCTCTGACCGTCTCCTGTATCCTATCTGCAGTCTCTGACCGTCTCCTGTAGCATGTCCGCAGTCTCTGACCATCTCCTGTATCCTTCCTGCAGCCTCTGACCATCTCCTGTATCCTGCCTGCAGTCTATGACCATCTCCTGTAGCATGTCCGCAGTCTCTGACCATCTCCTGTAGTACATCTGCAGTCTCTGACCGTCTCCTGTATCCTATCTGCAGTCTCTGACCGTCTCCTGTAGCATGTCCGCAGTCTCTGACCGTCTCCTGTATCCTGCCTGCAGTCTCTGACTGTCTCCTGTATCCTATCTGCAGTCTCTGACTGTCTCCTGTAGTATGTCCGCAGTCTCTGACCATCTCCTGTAGCATGTCTGCAGTCTATGACTGTCTCCTGTAGCATGTCTGCAGCCTCTGACCGTCTCCTCCTGTAGCATGTCCGCAGCCTATGTCCGTCTCCTGTATCCTGCCTGCAGTCTCTGACTGTCTCCTGTAGCATGTCTGCAGTCTCTGACCATCTTCTGCATCCTATCTGCAGTCTCTGACCGTCTCCTGTAGCATGTCCGCAGTCTCTGACCATCTCCTGTAGCATGTCCGCAGTCTCTGACCATCTCCTGTAGTACATCTGCAGTCTCTGACCGTCTCCTGTATCCTATCTGCAGTCTCTGACCGTCTCCTGTAGCATGTCCGCAGTCTCTGACCGTCTCCTGTATCCTGCCTGCAGTCTCTGACTGTCTCCTGTATCCTATCTGCAGTCTCTGACTGTCTCCTGTAGTATGTCCGCAGTCTCTGACCATCTCCTGTAGCATGTCTGCAGTCTATGACTGTCTCCTGTAGCATGTCTGCAGCCTCTGACCGTCTCCTC
The DNA here is from genome assembly GCF_042186555.1 of Aquarana catesbeiana. NCBI lineage: Eukaryota > Metazoa > Chordata > Amphibia > Anura > Ranidae > Aquarana > Aquarana catesbeiana. The sequence goes on along the minus strand of NC_133326.1, from coordinate 734,221,701 downwards.
CTGTAGCATGTCCGCAGCCTATGTCCGTCTCCTGTATCCTGCCTGCAGTCTCTGACTGTCTCCTGTAGCATGTCTGCAGTCTCTGACCATCTTCTGCATCCTATCTGCAGTCTCTGACCGTCTCCTGTAGCATGTCCGCAGTCTCTGACCATCTCCTGTAGCATGTCTGCAGTCTCTGACCTTCTCCTGTAGCATGTCCACAGTCTCTGACCGTCTCCTGTAGGATAAAACCCAGAGCCACCAAGCTGGAGCCATCTGACTGAGCCCTGCACGATGCACCTGAGAGGAGGTCAGTGGCAGCTTCGCCTGGCCAGTCTGAGGGGGAGTCACTGATGTAAGGGGGCACTGATATAAAAGGTTCCCCCCTATATTAGTAAACCCCCCTTACCTTAGTGTATTCACAGAAGGTGGTCTCTGGTCACCAGAGTGCCCCCCACATCAGAGTCCCTGGCGTTCCCCTTTACATCAGAGTCTGCAGGATTCCCCCTTACAGTGCAAGGGGGAGCTAAATTTGTGGACCCTGATGTAAAGGGAACACAGGGGACTCTGATATAAGGTGGTCTCTGGTGACCAGAGCCTCCCCTACATCAGAGTCCCCCCTTAGATCATGATTTGCAGCGTTCCCCTTTACATAAGAGTTTCATTTCACTGTAAGGGGGGATCCTGCACACTCTGATGTAAGGGGGGATCCTGCACACTCTGATGTAAGGGGGGATCCTGTACACTCTGATATAAGGGGGAATCCTGCACACTCTGATGTAAGGGGGGATCCTGTACACTCTGATGTAAGGGGGAATCCTGCACACCCTGATGTAAGGGGGAATCCTGCACACTCTGATGTAAGGGGGAATCCTGCACACTCTGATGTAAGGGGGGATCCTGCACACTCTGATGTAGGGGGGAATCCTGTACACTCTGATTTAAGGTTGAATCCTGCACACTCTAAAGTAAGGGGGGATCCTGCACACTCTGATGTAAGGGGGATCCTGCACACTCTGATGTAAGGGGGGATCCTGCACACTCTGATGTAAGGGGGGATCCTGCACACTCTGATGTAAGGGGGAATCCTGCACACTCTGATGTAAGGGGGAATCCTGCACACTCTGATGTAAGGGGGGATCCTGCACACTCTGATGTAAGGGGGGATCCTGCACACTCTGATGTAAGGGGGGATCCTGCACACTCTGATGTAAGGGGGAATCCTGCACACTCTAAAGTAAGGGGGGATCCTGCACACTCTGATGTAAGGGGGGATCCTGCACACTCTGATGTAAGGGGGAATCCTGTACACTCTGATGTAAGGGGGAATCCTGCACACTCTGATGTAAGGGGGGATCCTGCACACACTGATGTAAGGGGGGATCCTGCACACACTGATGTAAGGGGGGATCCTGCACACTCTGATGTAAGGGGGGATCCTGCACACTCTGATGTAAGGGGGGATCCTGCACACTCTGATGTAAGGGGGAATCCTGCACACTCTGATGTAAGGGGGGATCCTGCACACACTGATGTAAGGGGGGATCCTGCACACTCTGATGTAAGGGGGGATCCTGCACACTCTGATGTAAGGGGGGATCCTGCACACTCTGATGTAAGGGGGGATCCTGCACACTCTGATGTAAGGGGGGATCCTGCACACTCTGATGTAAGGGGGAACTCTGTGCTGGCCGGGTTCTAGTATCCAGATCTTCGTGTCAATGCATAAATATATTTTTTTACTTTTGTTAAACTTAAACACATTGCTAATAGCACTAGATATATGTTTATATATTGATATTTGCACTGTTTAGCACTGAAAACTGTCATTTTAGGTACTTTTTTGCAGTGTTAGTAAAAAAATGGGTGCCGTTTGTAAATTTTTGGCATCCTGCCAGTAAATTTTGCCTCGGAGGGTTGGTAACTCTGTCCTGTGTGGGAAATTACTGTCTCTTGTGAGTTTTTCCGTTCCTATAAATAAAAGTGGGCTGCCATGCCCTTAAAAATGCAGTTCTGGACTGGCGCAACTTCTTGAAAAGGCATGCACAACTTGAGTTTAATCACCCCGATCTTTACAATATGTATATATTATATAGTCACAAGTATTGGGACGAAAAGTAGACACATAATGGTGAGAATTACTCCTGCGCTTGTGAGAGCGTTTGTTGTGTAATTTGGATAGTATTGTAGATGGTGAAAAGTATGAAAGAGACGGTAATGCGCGTCCCGCTGCCTCAGCTGACCAGGGGTGGTCTGGAGAAGACTTTGTGGAAGGAGGTGGATGGAGGGTGCGTGATCAACCGCTTACATCAAAACATATTTGGTTTAATCATGTATAATGGAATACACACAAATAAATATAACCATCTGAATAATACAAATAATACTTTCATAAAAAAACAGGTGACAAAATATACACTGAAAGGTAAAAATGGGGATATGCCCATGTAGAGGCACATGTTTAAAAAAAGGCTGACGCGTTTTGAGGGTGACCTCTTCATCAGATCCTGAGAGAACGGGAACACAGTCTGTGTGAGCCAGTAGGCCGACATGTGTACATGGGGAGGAGGGGCTAGTAGGAGGGTATGTCCTGTGATGGATAGTTACTTATTCTGAGCTCCATAACAGTCCACGTCCAAACGTTCTAGGTGGAATATAGATCAAAAACAGGATAGTGAGGAGCACATGGTAAGTGTGCACTGGACACTACAGACTGGAGACGTATATATAAAAAAAAAAAAAATCACATTAAAAACGGTAAAAATAAATAATGGAAGGTACCATATCAATATAGAGACAAATCGATGATTGATTGGTGATGAACATTGAAGCAAAAAACATGAACTAATATATATGTATATATATGTAGCGCTGGTAGATTTGTGATCTACTGTCTGATAGGTAAATTTAGTAAATTGCTCGTTAAAGGAAGTTAGATTTGCCTCTGTTCCAGCTTGGCTGACGTTGCGTGTGTTTCCATACTGAGCCGGTGGGTGTCGCTGTTACCATCGGCTGGTGTTGGAAAGGCAATGTATCAAAGCGTATGGGTGCTCTTCTGTCCCGGAGACAACTCGGTGGAGGTGGTCCTCCGAGTTGCATTCTGGTAGAGGGTATTTATGGGACAGACGCCATGTTTTAGGGTCGTTTTACAGCCACCTGCTTAGAGTGCTACCTCGTGGTCCTCCGTTCCGGAGGCCCGCACCGCTGTGGCGCATGGGTGGGCCCAGAAGCTTGTCTGGGGCCTACCACAGCAGCCGAGGAATGGTCCTGAGCTGTCCATCCAGAGTGAAGAAGCTGGACAACCGAGGAGATCCCAGGGGAGGACCCATCATGGAAGGATCATGCAGAGTGCTGGTCTGGAGAGGGGCCTGGTGACTCGGTTGGAGGACGCATCCCAAAGTAACTTTACAGCATAGTACTGCCGGGTTTGGCTTAAAGGTTCAAGTACTGTGTCTGACATTCACCACAAAACCAATACATCCTGTGGCAGAGGATCGTACAGGGTTCATCCCAAGCAAGTCTGTGGCAGAGACTTTTGTTCGGGCTGCGTACTGGCTGCTAGGCAAGTGAGAGAGGCCTATCCAGGCGAGCAAAGAGTGTGTCCCACGAGGGGAGCGCATTCTACTGTAATATTCAATTCTAAAGGACATTTGTCAAGAATCCTACAGAAAGGTATTTGAGCTTCCCTGCAGTTTCCCTTCCACCTCTTTCCTGCTACTAAAGCATTGAAAACGTACTCAAGTGTTTGGTGCTTATATCGTCTGGAGGTAAACTCAACAGAACCCTAGACCCAGTGCCGGTGAAACAGAGGGAAGGAGAGTGAAGGTAACAAGCCAGCTTAAACCAGCAGCTCCAGCGAGAGTTATTGCTACATATATATAAAGAAGCATATAAATAGATACAAATATATAAAAATACATAAATATAAAATTAGGCATAAAATGAAAGAAATAGATACATATGTATATAGGAAACCTGTGAACGATGTTGGATACACAGAGAAGCACTGAAGGACCATTTCTAACCACTTATTATGTCAAGTTGTGTTTACGTGCGAAGAACATGCATAGGCGTGTGAACATCTCTGTCAGCGGAAGCCGTGCAGGAACAAAGTGTGGATGTGAACAAATGAGTGCAGAATGCACATCAAAGAGCACAGGTGTGACCATACAGTTGTAAAAATACATAGACAGAAAAAAAAATTATATATATATATATATATAGATACCGTATATACTCGAGTATAAGTCGAATTTTTCAGCACATTTTTTTGTGCTGAAAGTGCCCCCCTCAACTTATACTCGAGTCAAGCACTTTTCTGCAGCAAAAAATTTCATTTTCCGAACCGAATTTGGGGCCCCGTATCTCAGGGCCACTTGATGCTAGAAACCCCAAATTTGGTATGCAAACCCAGTGGACCTTGTACCACAACATATCCAAAGCTGAAGTTCCTAGCACTAAGTGGCCCTGAGATACAGGGCCCCAAAATCGGTTCGGAAAATGTCATTCTCTGCTGCAGAAAAGTGCCTGACATTTTCTGAACCGACTTTGGGGCCCCATATCTCAGGGCCACTTGGTGCTAGGAACCCCAAATTTGGTGTGCAAACCCAGTGAAATTGGTTCCATAACATATCCAAAGCTGGGGTTCCTAGCACCAAGTGGCCCTGAGATACGAGGCCCCAAAACTGGTTCGGAAAATGTCATTCTCTGCTGCAAAAAAGTGCTTGACATTTTCTGAACTGATTTTTGGGGCCCTGTATCTCGGGGCCACTTGGTGCTAGAAACCCCAGCTTTGGAAATTTTATGGTGCTAGTTCCACTGGGTTTGCACACCAAATGTGGGGTACTTAGCACTAAGTGGCCCTGAGATACTGGGCCCCAAATTCGGTCAACTGTGTCTATCTGCAGCAATGTCATTTCGGGACCCTTTGGGTTCAGAGACCCCAAATTTTGGCTGCAGCTAGGGGGCATCTAGGAACCCTTAACTACCGAGTTTGAAGTTCAGGGGACCTATGGCTGCAAATGGGCACAGTGAGGCTGCAAATGGGCACAGTGAGGCATGCAAATAGGCACAGTGATGCTGCAAATGGGCATTGTTGACCCTCTTTTCCACTTAAAGTAGCTGTGCATTTCTCACCCTTGTCTTATACTCGGGTCAATAAGTTTTTCCCATTTTTTTGTGGTAAATTAGGACCTCGACTTATACTCGGAACGACTTATACTCGAGTATATACGGTAGATATATAATTATAGATATATAAATATATAATACAGATATATAAATGCAGCCCACCTAGGTGCACATGACATGTGCCTATACTGAATAGGAATCATGACAGTAGGGTGGAATACAGAGTTAGTGTAGCATGGTGACATGGAGTGTCACATGTGAACAGATTGAAATATGAAATATGCAATTGAGCTTTGTGAGTACAAGGGTGCAGTGGTGTTAATTGCTAGAAGAGAAGATGTCAGGTTAGTAAGCTGATGTGGAAACGCACCTTATTACATGGTATAGGAGAGTTATATATACATATATATTAGTTCATGTTTTTTCCTTCAATGTTCATCACCAATCAATCATCGATTTGTCTCTATATTGATATGGCACCTTCCATTATTTATTTTTACCATTTTTAATGTGATTTTTTTTTTATATACGTCTTCAGTCTGTAGTGTCCAGCGCACACTTACCACTCTCCAGTCTGTAGTGTCCAGCGCACACTTACCACTCTCCAGTCTGTAGTGTCCAGCGCACACTTACCACTCTCCAGTCTGTAGTGTCCAGCGCACACTTACCACTCTCCAGTCTGTAGTGTCCAGAGCACACTTACCACTCTCCAGTCTGTAGTGTCCAGTGCACACTTACCACTCTCCAGTCTGTAGTGTCCAGCGCACACTTACCACTCTCCAGTCGGTAGTGTCCAGAGCACACTTACCACTCTCCAGTCTGTAGTGTCCAGCGCACACTTACCACTCTCCAGTCTGTAGTGTCCAGAGCACACTTACCACTCTCCAGTCTGTAGTGTCCAGTGCACACTTACCACTCTCCAGTCTGTAGTGTCCAGCGCACACTTACCACTCTCCAGTCGGTAGTGTCCAGAGCACACTTACCACTCTCCAGTCTGTAGTGTCCAGCGCACACTTACCACTCTCCAGTCTGTAGTGTCCAGAGCACACTTACCACTCTCCAGTCTGTAGTGTCCAGCGCACACTTACCACTCTCCAGTCTGTAGTGTCCAGCGCACACTTACCACTCCCCAGTCTGTAGTGTCCAGCGCACACTTACCACTCTCCAGTCTGTAGTGTCCAGCGCACACTTACCACTCCCCAGTCTGTAGTGTCCAGCGCACACTTACCACTCTCCAGTCTGTAGTGTCCAGCGCACACTTACCACTCTCCAGTCTGTAGTGTCCAGCGCACACTTACCACTCCCCAGTCTGTAGTGTCCAGCGCACACTTACCACTCTCCAGTCTGTAGTGTCCAGCACACACTTACCACTCTCCAGTCTGTAGTGTCCAGCGCACACATACCACTCCTCAGTCTGTAGTGTCCAGCGCACACTTACCACTCTCCAGTCTGTAGTGTCCAGCACACACTTACCACTCTCCAGTCTGTAGTGTCCAGCGCACACTTACCACTCTCCAGTCTGTAGTGTCCAGCGCACACTTACCACTCCCCAGTCTGTAGTGTCCAGCGCACACTTACCACTCCCCAGTCTGTAGTGTCCAGCACACACTTACCACTCTCCAGTCTGTAGTGTCCAGCGCACACATACCACTCCTCAGTCTGTAGTGTCCAGCGCACACTTACCACTCTCCAGTCTGTAGTGTCCAGCGCACACTTACCACTCCCCAGTCTGTAGTGTCCAGCGCACACTTACCACTCTCCAGTCTGTAGTGTCCAGCGCACACATACCACTCCCCAGTCTGTAGTGTCAAGCGCACACTTACCACTCTCCAGTCTGTAGTGTCCAGAGCACACTTACCATGTGCTCCTCACTATCCTCTTTTTGATCTATATTCCACCTAGAACGTTTGGACGTGGACTGTTATAGAGCTCAGAATAAGTAACTATACATCACAGGACATACCCTCCTACTAGCCCCTCCTCCCCATGTATACATGTCGGCCTACTGGGCTCACACAGACTGTGTTCCCGTTCTCTCAGGATCTGATGAAGAGGTCACCCTCGAAACGCGTCAGCCTTTTTTAAACATCTGCCTCTACATGGGCATATCCCATTTTAACCTTTCAGTGTATATTTTGTCACCTGTTTTTTATGAAAGTATTATTTGTATTATTCAGATGGTTATATTTATTTGTGTGTATTCCATTATACATGATTAAACCAAATATGTTTTGATGTAAGCGGTTGATCACGCGCCCTCCATCCACCTCCTTCCACAAGTATTGGGACGTCTGCCTTTACACGCACATGAACTTTAATGGCATCCCAGTCTTAGTCTGTAGGGTTCAATATTGAGTTGGCCCACCCTTTGCAGCTATAACAGCTTCAACTCTTCTGGGAAGGCCGTCCACAAGGTTTAGGAGTGTGTCTACGGGAATGTTTGACTATTCTTCCGGAAGAGCATTTGTGAGGTCAGGCACTGATGTTGGACAAGAAGGCCTGGCTTGCAGTCTCCGCTCTAATTCATCCCAAAGATGTTCTGTCGAGTTGAGGTCAGAACTCTGTGCAGGCCACTCAGGTTCATCCACCTCAAACTTGCTCACCCATGTCTTTATGGACCTTGTTTTGTGCACTGGTGCACAGTAATGTTGGAATAGGAAGCGGCCATCCCCAAACTGTTCCCACAATGTTGGGAGCATGAAATTGTCCAAAATGTCTTGGTATGCTGACGCCCTTCACTGGAACTAAGGGGCCAACCCTAACCCCTGAGGGGCCAACCCTAACCCCTGAGGGGCCAACCCTAACCCCTGAGGGGCCAACCCTAACCCCTGAGGGGCCAACCCTAACCCCTGAAGGGCCAACCTTAACCCCTGAAGGGCCAACACTAACCCCTGAGAGGCCAACCTTAACCCCTGAGAGGCCAACACTAACCCCTGAGAGGCCAACCTTAACCCCTGAGAGGCCAACCTTAACCCCTGAGAGGCCAACCCTAACCCCTGAGGGGCCAACCCTAACCCCTGAGGGGCCAACCCTAACCCCTGAGGGGCCAACCCTAACCCCTGAGGGGCCAACCCTAACCCCTGAGAGGCCAACCCTAACTCCTGAGAGGCCAACCCTAACTCCTTAGAGGCCAACCCTAACCCCTGAGAGGCCAACCCTAACTCCTTAGAGGCCAACCCTAACTCCTGAGAGGCCAACCCTAACCCCTGAGGGGCCAACCCTAACCCCTGAGAGGCCAACCCTAACCCCTGAGAGGCCAACCCTAACCCCTGAGAGGCCAACCCTAACCCCTGAGAGGCCAACCCTAACCCCTGAGAGGCCAACCCTAACTCCTGAGGGGCCAACCCTAACTCCTGAGGGGCCAACCCTAACCCCTGAAGGGCCAACCTTAACCCCTGAAAAACAACCCCACACCACCAGTGGCAGCCTGTGTGTGTAAATGACTCCAGCACTGTCTGAGAACCTAATCTAAGGGGCACTGCTGCAAAAACCTGTCAGTCTGATCCAAACAGAAAAAGAAATAGATGAGATAGTGATGGTGTTTGTGCTGTGTGAATAAGGGAGAAAAGGAAGGGGAGTGCTGCAAAAAGATGCCAGTGATATGTGGAAACTGAAAAAATCAAAAATCATATACGTGTTGTCACCAAATAATCCTCGTTCTAAGAAATCCTAGTACATCCAATAATGACTAGTGCAGTGTTAGCCCTCATGCACACAGGCTGTTAAAATAACGTTATGAAAACGCCGGTATCTTTGCAGTGATTTTTTTAAACTTTTTTTAGCTTTTTCCAGCGTTTTTGCAATAGCGTTTTTTAGCGTTCTTTAGCATTTTTTCGCGTTAGCGTTTTTTAGCGTTTTTTTTTTTCAATTTTTTTTTTTTTTTCAATGGATCAAAAACGTTACAAAACGTTGGTGAATGACGTTTTTCAGCGTTAGAGTGTTTTTACAGCTGAAAAACGTCTCTCAGAACCCGCTGGTCCTGGGTTTTTTTTTACAGCTTAAAAACGCCTATGCCACTTGCAGCTCAAAAACGCCTAGGTGGGCATGAAGCCATAGACTAACATAGACGGGCGTTTTTAAGCTGCAAAAAAAGCTCAAAAAAGCAGCTGTAAAAAACGTCTGTGTGCATGAGGACTAATAATACAAAATGAAGACGTGTGAAACATATAAAGAATATATACCAATCATAGGCCACATAGAGCTGGGTGGATGCTCATGTAAATACACACAGCAATTAATCCCAGACAAAATATTGATAAAATATATAAAAGTAGCAGAAAGTTCATATAGTAATATGATATAATGGAAGAAATCTGTGTAGGGCAAAAATCGACCAATCCCACCACCAGGAAACACACCGTGTCTAAAATACAATCTTCAGTGATGACACCTCTGTGTCTACAAGCAGCTGACCTCACTGCTGTAATGTATACAGTATATACTGGTCACAGATATCAATAAATCTCTTCCACATACCAGATTTGGAGTGTTCTCTCTCTATATTTACATCGATATCCATGGAGTCTATATCTGACAACACCGGGGAGCGGAGCGGTGATTCCATATAAAGGACTCGGCGTTCATGGATTGACGTCTATGCTCCTTTCTATAAAGTGAGAGCATCCACCCAGCTCTATGTGGCCTATGATTGGTATATATTCTTTATATGTTTCACACGTCTTCATTTTGTATTATTATACTGCACTAGTCATTATTGGATGTACTAGGATTTCTTAGAACGAGGATTATTTGGTGACAACACGTATGTGATTTTTTATTTTTTTTTTTCAGATTTTTTCAGTTTCCACATATCACTGGCATCTTTTTGCAGCACTCCCCTTCCTTTTATCTCTTATTCACACAGCGCAAACATCATCACTATCTCATCAGTGGCAGCCCGTCCATTAAGAGCGCACAGGCTCCACCCCCCTATCCATGTGTCCAGCCCCCTAATTTACATGCAGGGCACCAGACACATGGATTCCAATGAGGTTGGAAAGGCTATAAAAGGGTTCAAAAGAAGGGTGGGCTCGTGGTGCAGAGCCCACCCAGTTGTGTGACAATAGCGATGAAATATTCACTATTCTCACACTGATCCTCCACCCAGCCAATCAGAAAGTTGGTCCTGAGACCCGTCACCTGATTGGCTGAAAGGGCAGGTGATCCTTTTGGATGCCTAGGAGGAGGAGGCAAAAGACCCATGGTGGAAGCCACCATGAGGCAGAGGAGGAGGAGACGCCCACCCACCACCCGTCACCCGTAGGGGCGCTGCCCGTAACCTACATGGGGTAAGTGCAGGGCTGGATGACTGGCTGCAAGACTCCCAGGGGGGAGAGTGACCCAACCAATTGGGAGCAGGGGCTGGAACCAACGGCCGACTGGGGGGGATAGTTGTTTGCCCCCCATAAAAAAAAAAAATATATGTTTGCATATGCATTTGTACTGTGTTAAAAAAAAAAAAAAAATTGATTGCATCTGAGTGTTGTAAACGAGTCCCAAAGGAGTTCAGAGGGTGAGTTTTAAGTGGTTGTACATCCCGCACACCCTGCACACGGTACGTGATCTACTTCCTGCGGGCAGGGGGCCGTGCCCCCCCGGTGCCTGAGGCGGTCGGCTTTGTTAGGGGAGGGATCCAGGCTGAGGGGGAGACCACTCAACGAATGAGAATCTTCCTCTGCTGCTGTAATGTAAACATTATTTTCCGTTCCGGCGCCGAGGAGAGAAGACATAAGCACTACAACACTACACTTACAGTAAAACACACTAGGCACACATTTCACCCCCATCACCCCTCGATCACCCCATGATCCCCCCCCCCCCGTCACAGTGACACCAATAGCAGTTTATGTTTTTTTTCTGATTACTGCATTGGTGTCATTTTGTGACAGTTATAAGTGGTAGGGCAGTTAGTTTTAGCACCCTTTAGGTCTAGGGTACCCCCCTAACCCCCCTAATAAAGTTTTAACCCCTTGATCACCCCTCGTCACCAGTGTCACTAAGCAATCGTTTTTCTGATCGCTGTATTGGTGTCACAGGTGACGCTAGTTAGGTAGGTAAATATATAGGTTCGCCGTCAGTGTTTTATAGCATCAGGGACCCCCATATACTACCTAATAAGTTTTAACCCCTTGATTGCCCCCTAGTTAACCCTTTCACCACTGATCACCATATAACTGTTACGGGTGACGCTGGTTAGTTTATTTTTTATAGTGTCAGGGCACCCGCAGTTTATTACCAAATAAAGATTTAGCCCCCTGATCGCCCGGCGGTGATATAACTTAGGTTTTAGGGTCAGATAGGGTCTGCGTCGCCCCAAGCAGCATCAGGTCAGCGCCAGTACCGCTAACACCCACGCATGCAGCATACACCTCCCTTAGTGGTATATTATCTGAACGGATCAATATCTGATCCAATCAGATCTATACTAGCGTCCCCAGCAGTTTAGGGTTCCCAAAAACGCAGCGTTAGCGGGATCAGCCCAGATACCTGCTAGCACCTGCGTTTTCCCCTCCGCCCGGCCCAGCCCACCCAGGTGCAGTATCGATCGATCACTGTCACTTACAAAACACTAAACACATAACTGCAGCATCGCAGAGTCAGGCCTGATCCTGGCGATCGCTAACAGTTATTTTGGTAGCGTTTTGGTGAACTGGCAAGCACCAGCGGCCTAGTACACCCCGGTCGTAGTCAAACCAGCACTGCAGTAACACTTGGTGACGTGGCGAGTCCCATAAGTGCAGTTCAAGCTGGTGAGGTGGCAAGCACAAGTAGTGTCCCGCTGCCACCAAGAAGAAGACAAACACAGGGCCGTCGTGCCCATAATGCCCTTCCTGCTGCATTCGCCAATCCTAAATGGGAACCCACTGCTTCTGCAGCGCCCGTACTTCCCCCATTCACAACCCCAACCAAATGCAGTCAGCTGCATGAGAGGCATTTTCTTTATGTCCTCCCGAGCACCCCTACCCAACGAACCCCCCCAAAAAAGATGTTGTGTCTGCAGCAAGCGCGGATATAGGCGTGACACCCGCTATTATTGTCCCTCCTGTCCTGACAATCCTGGTCTTTGCATTGGTGAATGTTTTGAAAGCTACCATACACTAGTTGAGTATTAGCGTAGGGTACAGCATTGCACAGACTAGGCATACTTTCACAGGGTCTCCCAAGATGCCATCGCATTTTGAGAGACCCGAACCTGGAACCGGTTACAGTTATAAAAGTTACAGTTACAAAAAAAAAGTGTAGAAAAAAAAAAAAAAAACACAAAAAATATATATAATAATAAAAAAAATAGTTGTCGTTTTATTGTTCTCTCTCTCTCTATTCTCTCTCTATTGTTCTGCTCTTTTTTACTGTATTCTATTCTGCAATGTTTTATTGTTATTATGTTTTATCACATTTGCTTTTCAGGTATGCAATTTTTTATACTTTACTGTTTACTGTGTTTTATTGTTAACCATTTTTTTGTATTCAGGTACGCCATTCAGCTGCAGCGCAGATTTATTTATCTTGACAGCAGCAGCGTTTCCTCCCACGATACATAAAGCTGTGACTCCAGCGCTGTCGGAGGTGACATATGCTGAAGCATGGGGGCACCAGTGGGCGGTGGAGCGATTTGCTCCTAACTTTTGGGGTGGATGCCCCCATGCTTCGGCATTTATATACGGTGCATGTATGCCCATCATTAGAAGTGGGTGGATGAAGGAAGGTATTCTAATGGTGGGCATACCCACCAATCAATCTTTTTTTCGTTCAGCCCACAGGCTGCATGAAAAAAAAGATTACAATATATGCCCAAGGACCAGCAACATACTGGTATGTTTCTGGACTTTGAGTGGTTATACCAGAATGATGCCTGCAGGTTTAGGTATCATCTTGGTATCATTATTTTCAGCCAGCGGTCGGATTTCATGTAAAAGTAATCCTAGCGGCTAATTAGCCTCTAGATTGCTTTTACAAGCAGTTGGACGGAATGTCCCCCCCTCCCACCATCTTCCATGTTTTTCTCTCAACAGGGAACCTGAGAATGCAGCCGGTGATTCGGCCAGCTGACCATAGAGCTGATCAGAGACCAGAATGGCTCCAATCATCTCTATGGTCTAAGAAACCGGAAGCTACGAGCATTTCACGAGACTTAGATTTTGCCGGATGTAAACAGCGCCGATTTAAAGCATGTCATGTTTGGTATCCATGTACTCAGCCTAAGATCATCTTTTTTATTTCGTCAAACATTTGGGCAATATAGTGTGTTTTAGTGCATTAAAATTTAAAAAAGTGTGTTTTTTCCCCAAAAAATTTGTTTGAAAAATCACTGCGCAAATACTGCGTAAAAAAAAAATGAAACACCCACCATTTTAATCTGTATGGCCTTTGCTTTAAAAAAATATATAATGTTTTGGGGTTCAAAGTAATTTTCTTGCAAAAAATGTTTTTTTCATGTAAACAGTGTCAGAAAGGGCTTTGTCTTCAAGTGGTTAGAAGAGTGGGTGATGTGTGACATAAGCTTCTAAATGTTGTGCATAAAATGCCAGGACAGTTCAACCCCCCCCAAATGACCCCATTTTGGAAAGTAGACACCCCAAGCTATTTGCTGAGAGGCATGTCGAGTCCATGGAATATTTTATATTGTGACACAAGTTGCGGGAAAGAGACAATTTTTTATTTTTTTTGCACAAAGTTGTCACTAAATGATATATTGCTCAAACATGCCATGGGAATATGTGAAATTACACACCAAAATACATTCTGTTGCTTCTCCTGAGTACGGGGATACCACATGAGACTTTTTGGGAGCCTAGCCGCGTACGGGACCCCGAAAACAAAGCACCGCCTTCAGGCTAAGGGCATACATTTTTTATTTCATTCCTCACTGCCTATCACAGTTTCGGAGGCCATGGAATGCCCAGATGGCACAACCCCCCCCCCCAAATGACCCCATTTTAGAAAGTAAACACCCCAAGCTTTTTGCGAGAGGTATGGTGAGTATTTTGTAGACCTCGCTTTTTGTCACAAAGTTTTGAAAATTTAAAAAAGAAAAAAAAACATTTTTCTTTTCTTTCTTCATTTTCAAAAACAAATGAGAGCTGCAAAATACTCACCATGCCTCTCAGCAAATAGCTTGGGGTGTCTACTTTCCAAAATTTGGTCATTTGGGGGGGGGGGTTTGTGCCATCTGGGCATTTTATGGCCTTCGAAACTGTGATAGGTACCGTAGTGAGGAGTGATATCAAAAATGTATGCCCTTAGAAATCCTGAAGGAGGTGCTTGGTTTTCGGGGCCCCGTATGCGGCTAGGCTCCCAAAGAGTCCCACATGTGGTATCCTCATACTCAGGAGAAGCAGCTAAATGTATTTTGGGGTGCAATTCACATATGACCATGGCCTGTGTGAGCAATATATTATTTAGTGACAACTTTTTGTAATTTTTTTTTTGTCATTATTCAATCATTTGGGACAAAAAAAAAAATAGTATTCAATGGGCTCAACATGCCTCCCAACAGTTTCCTTGGGGTGTCTACTTTCCAAAATGGGGTAATTTGGGGGGGGTTGTACTGCCCTGCCATTTTAGAACCTCAAGAAATGACATAGGCAGTCATAAACTAAAAGCTGTGTAAATTCCAGAAAATGAACCCTAGTTTGTAGACGCTATAACTTTTGTGCAAACCAATAAATATACGCTTATTGAATTTTTTTCACTAAAGACATGTGGCTGAATACTTTTTGGACTAAATGTATGACTAAAATTGAGTTTATTGGATTTTTTTATAACAAAAAGTAGAAAATATCGTTTTTTTTTTCAAAATTTTTGGTCTTTTTCCGTTTATAGCGCAAAAAAAAAAAAAAAAATCGCAGAGGAGATCAAATACCATCAAAAGAAAGCTCTATTTGTGGGAACACAAGGACGCAAATTTAGTTTGGGTACAGCATTGCATGACCGCGCAATTAGCAGTTAAAGCGACGCAGTGCCAAATTGTAAAAAGTGCTCTGGTCAGGAAGGGGGTAAATCCTTCCGGGGCTGAAGTGGTTAAAGTGTAGCTCCAGCCAAAAAAACAATTTTTAAACTTTTTGGAAAACATAGGGAAGGGTTATCACCCCTGTGACATTTGTTTTGCTGTCTGTGCTCCTCTTCAGAAGATTTCACCTCACTTTCTGTCCTAATGACAAATGTTTTTGGAAAATGGGTTTTTTTTAGTGAAACAAGGATTGTTAATAAAGCATCAGTGAAGAGGAGACAAGTTTTTCCCATATTAACTCTTACAGGAGAGAATTTCCCTTCCTAGGGGTAGATTTCATCTCACTTCCTGTTGTCTCCTTCCGTTTGCAAGCAGGAGTCATTTGTAAGTTGGATGTTTGAAAGTAGGGGCCTGCCCTATATACTCTGCAGAAATTGGGGCCTTAGGTGTTGGTGTTGTAATTACATGCCATTGTTGAACAGTGGTAGAAAAATTGGGCCTTTGGTAGTGGTGGTGTTGCCACAACACTGTAAGCCCTCACAGTTACTCTTGGTGGGCACAGGAATGAGCCCTGCTGTGAAATATTAGATCAAGAATTGTAATTGCATGTCCCTGTTGAACAGGGGGTTAAAAATTAGGCCTTAGGCACTGGTGCCACAACACTGCAACCCCTCACAGATACTCTACTTGGAGTGCAGGAATGAGCCCTGCTGTAAAGTATTGCATCAAAAATTGTAATTACACGCCCCTGTTAAACAGGGGCAGAAAAATTGGGCCTTGGCCACTGGTGGCAGTGCCCAGAACCAAAAATGTTCTTACATACTATCAGCATGAAAATTGAGGAGGAAGAGGAATGTCACTCGGCATAACAGGATAGTCACTCAGCATCAGCATAGGCAGTCTTGAAGGGATCTCACATTAAAAAAAAAATCAATCGGTTACATCAGCATTAGGTGCTTGGTAGCTGGTGATCCAAGACTGATTCATTTTTATGAACGTCAGCCAATCTAAAAAAATTGTCTGAACGCATCGGTCAGACGGCCACCTTCTCCACCGCTCCTTCTGTGACTGACCGAAGCCTCAGCAACACGTTGTCCAGGAGGACCAGGAAATTGTAACCTTCCAGGCTCTGGAAACGCGTTGCACAAACCTTTCTGCAAGGCCTCCCAAAGATGTTTCATCCTCTGCAACGGCAAGATAAGGTCCGCAACCTTACCCCTGTAACATAGATCAAGGAGGGCTGCCAGCCAGTAATCATCCCTCCCCTTGATACCACAAATACGAGGATCCTTCCGCAGGCTTTGCAGTATCAGGGAGGCCATGCAGCGTAGGTTTGCTGAGGCATTCGGGCCAGAGTCCTCTGGGTCACTAAGGATGATGTTTCGCAGCCACCTCCTCCCAGCCACGTACAAGTCCATGGGTTTCTTCGGACTGTAAATGATCCCTTAAAGACTGCTGCTGATGCCGAGTGCCAGGCTCCACCTCCATGCTGACACAATCCTCCTCCTCCTCCTCATCCTCATCCTGTGTGATCGGCGGGCATGCAGGAACACTGTCTGGATAAAGGGGGCCTTGAGAGGTTAGGAAGTCCTCCTCTTCCTCCCATGTTCTGCCTCAAGTGCCCTGTCCATTATTTCACGCAGCATGTGCTCCAACAGGTGGACAAGAGGTAGAGTGTCACTGATGCATGCACTGTCACTGCTCACCATCCTCGTGGCCTCCTCAAATGGTGACAGGACAGTGCATGCATCCCTGATCATAGCCCACTGGCGTGGGGAAAAAAAAAGGTCCCCTGACCTTATCCTGGTGCCATAGTCACATAGGTACTCATTTATGACCCTCTGCTGCATGTGCAGCCGCTGCAGCATGGCCAATGTTGAGTTCCACCTGGTGGGCATGTCACAGATTAGGTGGTTCTTGAGCAGGTTAAATTCTTTTTGGAGGTCAGCCAGCCGAGCACTGGCATTATATGACCGGTGGAAATGCATACAGACTTTCCTGGCCTGCCTCAGGACATCCTGTAAGCCTGGGTACCTGCCCAAGAACCGCTGCACCACCAAGTTAAGGACGTGAGCCAAACAGGGCACATGGGTCAGTTGTCCCTGTCGGAGGGCAGAGAGGAGGTTGGTGCCATTCTCGAAAACCACCATACCTGCCTTAAGCTGGCCTGGCATCAACCATCTCTGAACCTGCCCCTGCAGAGCTGACAGAATCTCTGCCCCAGTGTGGCTCCTGTCCCCCAAGCACGCCAGATCAAGAACAGCATGGCATCTTTTTGCCTGCGTGCCTGTGTAGCCCCTTGAACGCCTATGGAGCACCGCTGGTTCCGAGGACAAATCAGCACAGGAAGAGGCCATGAAAGAAAAAGAAGAGGAGGGGGTGGAGGAGAGAGGTGTGGCAGAATCACCACTAGTAGAATTTTGGAGGCGTGGTGACGGAACAACCTCCAACACTACTGCACCCTGTCCTACATCCTTCCCAGGTGCCAGAAGAGTCACCCAGTGCACGGTGAAAGATAGGTAACGTCCCTGTCCATGCCTGCTGGACCATGAGTCAGCAGTAATATGCACCCTACCGCTGACCGCCCTGTCCAGCGAGGCCAAGACATTGCCTTCCACATTCTGGTAGAGAGCCGGAATCGCCTTCCATGAGAAAAAGTGGTGTTCGGGAACCTGCCACTGAGGAACCATTCCACAAACTCATGGAAGGGGCAGAGTCTACCAACTGAAAAGGCAGCAGTTGAAGTGCTAGCAATTTAGCCAAGCTAGCATTCAACCGCTGGGCATGTGGGTGGCTGGGAATGAACCTCTTTCGGCGGTGCAGCAGCTGGGGCAGGGAAATTTGCTGGTACAATCTGACATCGGTGTACCAATAGCAGATTGCCCACAAGTACTTGGCTGTGACACACCTAATTCTACACCTTCATTCCTCTCAGTGCAGGTTTCAGAGAGGACTGAAGGTATAGTGGGGTTGGAGATCCCAGCTGATGAGGAGCAAGGAGAGGTCCACTTTGTTCTTTGGTGTGGGTCTTTTAGGTACGCTTGCTAACTAACTGCATGGCAGGTCAACATATGTCTGGTCAAGCATGTGGTGCCCAAGCGTGCAATGTTTTGGCCACCTGAGATATGCTTGAGACATATTTTGCAAATAGCAGTGGTGGGATCTGATGCACTTGTCTCAAAAAAGGCCCACACCAAAGAACTTTTGGAATAACGCACAGAGACAGCAGCGCCCTGCACATGCGGAGCTCTGCGGTGTGATGCAGTCGCTGTGCTGCCCTTTAGCTGGCCCCTGCAGGGCATCCTGCCTCATTGGAGATGTGCCTCCTCCTCCTCTCAGGCAGCCACGTGGAGTCAGTGACTTCATCATCCCCTCCCTCCTCATCACTGGAGAAAACCTGGCAGTATGCTGCAGCTGGAGGAACATGACTGCCAGATTGCTGTCCTTCTTGGGCACCACCTCTTTCTGGGCTCAAGTTACTGCCTTCTTCTAGCTGGGTACCATCATCGGAGCCTTCAAAACGCTGGGCATCCTCCTGGAGCATGTACCCAACACTGTGGTCAAACAGTTCTGGGGACTCCTCAGGAGGACTTGGTGGGGCTAGGGAAGGAGTGACTGATGCCATTGAGCCGAGGGAAGATGCCTTGTTGGCAGCTGCTTTGCCAGACAAAGTACCCTGAGCCTGGGTGAGAGAGGATGAGGACGGCTTGGTCATCCACTCTCCCTAGTCTTTGGCATGTTGCGGCTCAACACGGCCAGCTGCCGAGAAAAAGGACAAGCGTGTCCCACGGCCACGTGCTGATGAGAATGCACCGTCTCTATGACCAGCACTGTTGCCTCTAGACACAGAGCCTGCTTGCCCTCTTTTATTGGCTTGTGACTGTCTGCCTCTCCTTGTTGGCCTTCCAGACATACTAATGGCCTGCAGTGAGATGTAGCTGCACAGAGGTGGGATGTATATATATATATATATACTGATACTGCAGCTAGCAGAATCAACTGCCTTCCTGTAGTATTATTAGTATGAGAACACCAGCAATCTTCAGGTAGCTTTAGGTGCACACTGTGCAGAGGATGCAGTACACTAACTGTATATACTGCAGCTGCCTGCCTGTGGTACTAATAGGATCAGAACAACAATTGTCTTCAGGTAGCTTTAGGTGCACACTGTGCAGGGGACACAGTACACTAAATGTAAATACTGCAGCTGCCTGCCTGTGGTGCTAATAGGATCAGAAGAACACCAGCAATTGTCTTCAGGTAGCTGTAAATACTGTAAAAACACTTGCCTGTCAGTAGGAAGAGAATAACAGGAACGGATCTAGCTAAACTGAATACAGTGTGTATATATATATATATATATATATATATATATATATATATATATATATATATATATATAAATATGCACACATACATACATACATACATACACACACACACACACACATATACATACACACACAACACCTAGGATGCATATATATATACACAATATACTGTAAGTGCAGTTAACTGACTCGCCTGCCTACTCCGCCGCCGCAACACACTACACAAGGCCGCCACGCAGGTGGCCTTATATAGTGTGGGGTGTGTACTAAACCCAATGAGCCATAATTGGCCAAAGCCACCCTGGCTTTGGCCAATTACAGCTCTCTGTACAGATGGCGCTGTACAGGTCACAGTGCGGGTCATAGTGCATGCTTGGCCAATCATCAGCCAGCAATGCACTGCGATGCCGCAGTGAATTATGGGCCGTGATGCGCCACTCGAATTTGGCGTGAAAGGCCCATAACGTTCGCAATTCGACGAACGGTCGAACAGGCGATGTTCGAGTCGAACACGTGTTCGACTTGAACTCGAAGCTCATCCCTAATTACCAGTAACTAAAGGGTTACCAACAGTGGAGATGTCCTTATCAGCACTCTTCACAGCAGTCTGCACACCCTTCACTGGCTTTCTGTACACAGGTGGGAGTCTCAGCCAGGAGATGAGCTTGCTCTCTGCTGCACCAGCCATAGGAACTACACCTCCATTATATTGTATAGGCAAGTCATGAACAAAAACAGCTTTTTCTGCCACCTGTTGTTTCAAAGGTTTTGGGGGGACATCATTATCCTCTTCTTCATCCTTTAGATGATCCAGACACGGCGACCATGCAAAGGTGATTCCATTTCTGTGATTAACTTTAGCATACCTGCTCCCTTCACCGTCTCATATGGATCATCTTGCTCCATAGCCTCCTGCTGCGGTGACAAGGGCACAGAACTTCCTTGGCACGATGACATACTGCCAGTCAAAACACCTGATCACTGCTGATCACTGACAGCCTGTGTGTCAGAGATTTCTCCACTTTCTGCAGGCATACTGTTACTTGGCTCGGAATGTAAAGATTTTCCAGCGTGCTGGCAAGAAACACAGTCTGAACCCACAGTAAATTTATGGCTTTGCACTGACCTTGGCTTCTCGCACTCTGGTGATGCTTCTCCTTCACTGGACTCTATGGGCCCTCTACTCATTGTACAAAAGCGATCATCATTGCCATATTTCTCCTTGAAAGCTCCGCTGGTTTCTTTCAATGCGGCCACCAGCAGACTCTACTTTTCCACTTTGGCCTCCAAAGCCATTAATTCACGCCGCATCTGTCTTCTCTTAGAACTGTGAAGCCAGTTATTTGCAATTTTTTTATGCTTGAAGTCAAACTTTAACTTTGCCAGTATTTGCTCCTCTTTGGCAATTCTTGCAATCCTCGCACAAACCTTCTTTCTGTAGGCTGACAGACTTTAGCCTTTAGCTGGGCCATTTCCCAGGTCCTCAAACACTGGTATGGGAGGACCAGTACTCTGGCCATCCGGGGGATCCTCCCCTGGGTCCACCCCAGATTCCTGCATCCACTCTGGGTATAGGGAGTAATCAAGCTCCCTGGATCAGTAGGCCTCACTGGAGCTCAGGAGATCAGCAGTAGTGCAGCCACATCCTTTGCAGCTATAACAGCTTCAACTCTTCTGGGAAGGCCCTCCACAAGGTTTAGGAGTGTGTCTATGGGAATGTTTGACCATTCCACCAGAAGAGCATTTGTGAGGTCAGGTACTGATGTTGGAGGAGAAGGCCTGGCTCTCAGTCTCCACTCCAATTCATCCCAAAGATGTTCTGTCAGGTGAGTTCAGGTCTCTGTGCAGGTCAATCAGGTTCATCCACCCCAAACTTGTTCATCCATGTCTTTATGGACATTGCTTTGTGCACTGGTGCACAGACATGTTGGAACAGGAAGGGGCCATCCCCAAACTGTTCCCACAAAGTTGGGAGCATGAAAATGTCCAAAATGTCTTGGTATGCTGACACTTTAAGAGTTCCCTTCACTGGAACTAAGGGGCCAACCCTAACCCCTGAGTGGTCAACCCTAACCCCTGAAAAACAACCCCACACCATCAGTGGCAGCCTTTCCATTAGGGGCTCACGGGCGCTGCCCCCCTATCCATGTGTCCAGCCCCCTAATCTACATGCAGGGCACCAGACGCATGGATTCCAATGGGGTTGAAAAGGCTCTAATAGGCTTCAAAAAAAGGGTGGGCTCATGGTGCAGAGCACTGTGCTCCGAGCCCACCCAGTTGTGTGACAATAGCAAATGAATATTCACTATTCTCACACTGATCCTCCTCCCAGCCTATCAGAAAGTGGGTCCTGAGACCCATCACCCGATTAGCTGAAAGGACAGGTGATCCTTTTGGATGCCTAGGTGGAGGAGGCAGAAGATGCATGGTGGAAGCCACCATGATGCAGAGGAGGAGGAGGCGCCCACCCACTGCCCGTCATTCATAGGGGCGCTGCCCGCAACCTACATTGGGTAAGTGCGGGGCTGGATCACTGGTTGCAAGACTCCCAGGGGGTAGGGTGACCCAACCAATTGGGAGCAGGGGGTGGAGCCACCGGCTGACCAGGGGGGTAGTTGTTTGCCCCCCCTAAAAAAAAAAAAAAAAAACACCAGCTGCCACTGCACATCATAATCCCCCTCCACCAAATAATTTGGACCAGTGCACAAAGCAAGCAAGGCCTTCTCGTCCAACATCAGTGCCTGGCCTCACAAACACACTCTTCTGGAAGAATGGTCAAACATTCCCATGGAAACACTCCTAAACCTTGTGGATGGCCTTCCCAGAAGAGTTGAAGCTGTTATAGCTGCAAAGTTTGGGCCAATTGTATATTGAACCCTACGGACTAAGACTGAGATTTCATTAAAGTTCATGCTGTGTAAAGGCAGGCGTCCCAAAATTTTGGGTAAGATAGTGTTTCTCAGAGCTGCTGACTGATTGAAAATGATAATATTCCACCCTGACTGATCGACTCAGTTTGATCGAATCCTATCGAAATTGATCGGATGAGACGTTAAGGCTATTAAATTGTTTGTGGATTTGATTGTTTTGATGGAATCACACAAAATGCAGCAAGCTGTACTTTTTTTTTTAAACCTGCATAACCTACATAATAGGCAACACAATGGTATAAACAAGGTTTATTGAAATACGTAAATTTTTTGGCATATGAATTTGTACTGCGTTAAAAATAAAACATTTGAGTGCATCTGAGTGTTGTAAACGAGTCCTGAAAGACCTCAGAGGGTGAGTTTAAAGTGGTTGTACATCCTGCATACCCTGCACACCCTGCACACCCTGTACACCCTGCATACCCTGCACACACTGCACACCCTGTACACCCTGCATACCCTGCACACACTGCACACCCTGTACACCCTGCACACCCACTTTTACCTACAGGTAAGCCTATATTAAGGCTTACCTGTAGGTGCTGGATATATCTCCTAAACCTCCACGGTTTAGGAGATATTTACAATAAAGCCAGGCGCCGATGTCTACAGCACACTTTAGAAAGGGCAGATTGTGCCGTTTCTAAAGGGGTCATGCCGTGACTGGCGGCTCCCACATGCATGCACGGGAGTGATGTCACATGACTTCGGTCAATCACAGAGCTGGAGTTCATGGCCCCGGAAGAAAGAGAGGTGAAGATGGACGCTCGCTGCTAGTGGGGACAGTGGTGACATCACAGGCTTCAGTTTTAGCTAAGTGACACATAATGGGCTTCTATGTGATGTGATGCATAGTAGCCCCTTATGCTTTACTTTTGCAGGGAAATAAAGACAAAGTAAAACCCATCACGGTTTACTTCCTCTGTAACCTTTACCTTTGTACACGACCCTCTCAGAGACCACAGCTCAGGAAACATGCAATTTCCTGCTATGGGTGTGTGAGAAATAAACAAGAGACTTATAAGAAAGTGAAACATTGCGAGATTCGTCTGAGCGTGTCACAGAGGTAAGAATTTGTTGTATCTTTCTGAGTTTTTGAATCTGAGATGAATGAGGGATGGAGGGAGAAATAAAGAAAGAAATAGGTAGGGAAGGAGAGAGAAGGAAGGAAAGAAAGTGGGATGGAGGGACAGCAGGCTCAGATCCTACACCACAATAGAAATATGTGTATTCCAGAAAGTTTATCAATCAGCAGATAAAGATACTCCAAACACCTGGTGTTGGCGCTCCAATCATCCCGGCACCATGGTTGTTATGGTGTCAGGATGGTTGAAGTACATTATTTCTATTATTAAATTGTAATATAACATGAAATAGTTCAACTCACCATAATGCAGAATCAGTGGGAGCCCTGAGCGTGTCACTTGTCACGTCACTTGCCACCAGAGGCCATCAGGTGCCCCCAGCAGAGTCCCTCCTTACATCAGGTGTCTCCAGTAGAGTCTCCTCTTACATCAGGTGTCCCCAGTAGAGTCCCTTCTTGCATCAGGTGTCTCCAGCAGAGTCCCTCCTTACATCAGGTGTCCCCAGTAAAGTCCCTCCTTATACCATTGCCTGGGATGCAAATGTGTGCTAAAAGTTTGTTTGTCCTGGAGTGGCTTCTTGCATGGAGGGAATGGAGGTGACTCTGGGATCCCAAAACTCTGACTGGAGAAGACGCTGCCACCCCTCTTCATGTCACCACTCTTCACCCGGGTGTGGGCCGTACCCTCGGTACCGACGCCATTAATGATTTGTTCTCCATGCCAGGATGCGCAAGGATGCGGTGTATACACCGCTCCTCCACCGCTCCTCCACCGCTCCAAAGATGCTGATTGCAGCAGGTTTTTTAACATCCTGCCAGCGCATTGCCTCGGTGTGGAAGCACTCGGGCTTTCACACTGAGACTGCAGGGGAGCCGTTTTTCAGGCGCTTTACAGGAGCTATTTTTAGTCCAAAAGTGCCTGAAAGACACCTAATTGTGAAAGGGGTCTACATGCCGGTTCACACTTTGGCTACTTTCACACTGGGGCAAGCAGGCGCCGGCGGTAAATTTTTTTCGCGGTATTCATTTTAGCGGCGCTATTCGGCCGCTAGCGGGGTGGTTTTAACCCCTGCTAGCGGCCGAAAAAGGGTTATAACCGCAGCTGCAATTTGCCGGTGGGTTTGCAGCACTGCCCTATTGTTTTCAGTGGGAAGGGGCACTTTAGGAGCGGTGAATATACCACTCCTATAGCGCTGCAAAGATGCGGCTTGCAGGACTTTTTTGACCTGCAAGCGCACGGCTCCAATGTGAAAGCCACATTGGAGTGAATTGAGCGGCTCTTTCAGGGTACTTTGCAGGTGCTATTTTTAGCACTTTAGCGCCTGCAAAGTGCCTCAGTGTGAAAGTAACCTTTTGCACTGTGATTTCCCAACAATTTCTGTGCAGTCAGATTCCGCACCACATCCAAATCACACCCTGTTCATGCGAACCGCTGCAGGTGTGTTAAGTTAAAGAGAACCTGAAATTAGTTCGCAAAACGCAGTGTGATTTCCAGAATTGGATCACATGGGTGTGAACACTCATGTGATCTGATTCTGGTGCAGCCAAAAAAAGGGGTCCTGCACCATTTTGGAACAGATTTGGTGCGATTTGAGCCATACAGAATGAAAGGCTCAAATTGCACTGCTGAAGAATCGCATGTGATTTGAACAGAAATGTGGTGCAATTATTGTTCAAATCTCGCCTGCAGTTCCC
Organism: Aquarana catesbeiana; assembly: GCF_042186555.1. Taxonomy (NCBI): domain Eukaryota; kingdom Metazoa; phylum Chordata; class Amphibia; order Anura; family Ranidae; genus Aquarana; species Aquarana catesbeiana. Next base: position 734,196,603 of record NC_133326.1, on the reverse strand, counting down.
GTACCACACTGGAGTGATGCCAGAACTCTGCAAATCCAGTGCGTGTTCCCGCATCGCATACAACTCGCAGGCAGTTCACACTGCACTATGCAAACTGCTGGGAGTGTCAATAGAAAGCTAATGACACCCCCAAATCAGTTCACATATCGCAGTGCCACCTGTCAATTCAGACAGGAATCGGATCACATGGGTGCCAAACTGTATGGCTGAGTTTGCATCACACAGAGATCGCATGTGCGAATCAGCGAATCACATCCGATGTCGGACAGCACAGCCGTGTGGGCCAGCTGTAAAAAACTGGCACACATGGATTGCTTTACAAAGGTATTAGACGGCTTTCACACCGAGCTACGGGGGGGCGTCGGCGGTAAAGCGGCGCTATTTTTAGCGCCGCTTTACCGTCGTTTTAGCGGCGCTATTAGGCCGCTAGCAGGGCAGTTTTAACCTCCCGTTAGAGGCCGAAAAGGGGTTAAATCTGCCCGCAGAATGCCGCCAGAGTGGCGTTTTGCCCGAAGGTATCGCAGCGCTGCCCCGTTGTTTTCAATAGGGAGCAGCGGTGAAGGAGCGGTGGGGAAGCGGTGAGTTCACTGCTCCTTCACCGCTCCAAAGAAGCTGCTGGCAGGACTTTTTGTGACACCCTACCAGCGCACCCTCGGGCTTTCACACTTGAGTGAATGGAGCCGCTTTTTTCAGGCGCTATACAGGCGCTATTTTTAGCGCTGTAGCACCTGAAAAATGCTGGCAGTGTGAAAGGTGTTTTAGACAGGCGGTGAGGAGGTGATATGTCGCCTCCTCACCACCTGTTTTAACCCCAGTGGTGTAGTGGGCAGCACAGTGGTGTAGTGAGTAGCACACTACCTGCCTGGAGTTTGCATGTTCTCCCTGTGCCTGTGTGGGTTTCCTCCGGGTACTCCGGTTTCCTCCCACACTACAAAGACATGCTGGTAGGTTAATTGGCTTCTAATTGGCCCTAGTATATGAATGTGAGTTGGAGACCTTGAATTGTGGGCTCCTTGAGGGTAGAGACTGATGTGAGTGTGCGATGTATGTGTGGAGTGCTGTGTAACTTTACAGTGCTATATGAGTACCTTAAATAAATAGGGATAATTGTAGACACGCACCCACAATCGCTCAGGTTGAACTGGATGGACTGGTGTCTTTATTCAACTTTACTAACTATTAACTATGTAAATGCTGCATCACCCTCACCACAGCTATCTGCATTGCACATGGTTATGGGAAAGTTGCAGCACAGACTCTTTTATTTGGTTGTATTTGGTGCCCATCAAATGCAACTGGTGATAAAAGACCCCTTTCACACTGAGGAGCTTTACAGGCGCTACAGCGCTAAAAATATCACCTGCATAGCGCCTGTAAAGAGCCTCTCCTGTCTCTCCAGTGTGATATCCCGAGGGCTCTCACACTGGAGCTCTGCTCTGGCAGGATGCCAAAAAAAAGTCCTGCAAGTCGCATCTTTGAGGTGCTTCAGGAGCGCAGCGTCCCAGCCCATTGAAATCAATGGGCAGCGCCGCCGAGGTCCCAACAAAGCGTCACTGCATCGGCATTTTGAACTCTTTTTCAGACGGTAACAGGGCCAAAACTACAGCAAAAACTACACAAAGCGCCTTTAAAATTAGCAGTGCTTTACCACTGACGCCCCCAAAGCCCCAGTGTGAAAGTAGCCTTATGCCCTGTACAGTTGATAGGATTTTCCGACAACAAAATCCATGTTTTTTTCTGACGCATGGTGGCTCAAACTTGTCTTGCATACACACAAATCTTGTCGGAAATTCCGTACGTCAAGAACGCAGTGACGTACTTCTGCTTGATTCCGAGCATGCGCGGGACTTTGTGCGTCGGAATTTCCGACAACGGATTTTGTTGTCGGAAAATTTGAGAGCCAGCTCCCAAATTTTGTGTGACGGAAATTCCGATGGAAAATGTCCGATGAAGCCTACACACGGTCGGAATTTCCGACAACAAGCTCCCATCGAACATTTTCCGTTGGAAAATACTATCGTGTGTACGGGGCATTTTTCTTTCTGCAGTCATAAAAACATTGTGGCTCCCCCATGTGTTACCCTCAGCTGCGGCCTTGTCAGCAATTCACTCCAACTGCTGCATTACAACATGCTGGGCTTTCCTTTTTTTGTAACTGCTTGCCAACCATATACTCTATATATACGGTGGTTGAGCAGCTCTCCTGCACAGGATCCTGTACCTAGTATGTGATCCCGCACTTTCACTCCAGACCTGGAATTGGACACAGCGGGAACTGGATTGGACACAGCGGGAGCCAATCAGTGGGTCCAGTGAAATCAATGTCGATGTCTATGTAAACAAGAGAGATTGCTGTTCCGTCAATAGGGAAGGTATTGATCCTGTGTTTCTGCAAATCAGGAACATGGATCAATACCTTAAGAACAAAATAACAAAAATAGTGTAGCGCTAATGTAAAAACAACCATATGCGGTATAATGTAAAGAGCAATGGATTCCTCAAATGCACATATCTCACATATGAAAAAAGGACATAGAAAGATGGAAAAATTCAAAAAGTCCACAAGGGATGTATCTTGTAAATTGTTAGTGGTCCTCAATATGTATATGACTTCATATTGCACATATCCACATGCAAAGAAACATCTGGTTCAAAATGCATCACCACCGACATTAAGAAGGCTTTCCGGAAGGTATGGACCCAATAAAACCTACGTTAAACTGGGTCAAACGAGCTTGGGTCCACAACGGCTGATGGACTTTCGTGGAGGATAAAAGAAGATCCAAAGATGGTGTATGGAGCGGTGTAAGCCTCAGGGGTGATGTCCTCAGTAGGTTGGTTATAATGGACAAAGAAAAACAGAAAGAGGCCACATAGTGTAATCCCATATGGAAAATGTATGACTAATTTATTATAAAAGGAAATACACTCACATGTAGATAGGTTAAAAACAGCGCAGTACAGATAAAAAATGGCAGCAGTGGGGTCCTACCCAATGCGTTTCGTCTCCTTGGACATCGTCTGGGGGGTCCCCCCACTGCAGCCAACAAGATATAGATCAGATAGATCAATACCTTCCCTTGAGCACCTCCCCACAGAGAGTAAGCAATAGTTAGGCACACAGTTAACCCTTTGATCGCCCCTGATGTCAATTCCTTCCCTGCCAGTGTCATTAGTACAGTGACAGTGCATGTTTTTAGCACTGATCACTGTATTCATGTCACTGGTCTCCAAAAAGTGTCACTTTGTATCTGATTTGTCCGCCACAATATTGCAGTCTCACTATAAGTCGCTGATCGCTGCCATTACTAGAAAAAAAATTCCCAAAATACATTCCATAATTTGTAGACGCTAATACTTTTGCGCAAACCAATCAATACACGCTTATTGGGATTTTTTAATCAAAATATGTAGCAGAATACATATTGGCCTAATAATTGTCGCTCTTTTTTGTTTATAGTGCTAAAAATAAAATATGAATTCAAATCTATCAACTGTTTATACTTTCGTTCTTGAGAGTAGGTGCGTAAATTCGGGAAGGCTTGCAGGGGCCCCAGTGCATTAATTTGCCCAGGAGCCCATGATGCTATAAAGATGGCCCTGCTGTAGATGTCTGGAGTGTGGGCTAATATACCCCCGGTGAGGCTGACGGAGATCAATTGTACTCTGTGCAATTGAAATCAGCTGGTGGTCAGTGTGACAGATCACGGCGCTCAACCAATTGCAACCTCGACCTGTAATGGTGGCCCTTCAGCATGATGATGTGCAGCGCAAGTCCGCCCCAAGGAGTGGGGTCACGTCCCGCATCACCGCTTCACCGATGCGCATGTAGCCCGCCGGTCTGCGCCTCACAGTGAAGTGCAAACAGGAAGGAACCTGTCATCAGGCAGGCTCCAACGGGCAGGGATGTCCCAAGTGCGGCCCTCAGACAGGAATGTGGCTCGGAACAGGGATTGACAGGAAGGTGGGGGGGGCACTATGTGCGCCTCATTACTATTCTCTTTGGAATGCCCAAAGGTGTCCCAGGTCTGGTACAATCCTATAGTGTGTGCTAAAACAAAAAAAATTTACTGTGCGCCGCTAAAGTGTTCGGGTTTGGCTTGAAGAATAAGTGGCAACCTCAATTCCCACAAGAGGGCGGTGTCCGTGTGTCACTCGTGCTCCCCCTTATGGGATTCACAGTGGTAAACGGGTCTTTCCACAGATATCTCACTCTCCTTAGTGTAATTGGTCGATCAGGTATCATGTAGGTGTAGCAATAACTCTCGGTGGAGCTGCTGGTTTAAGCGGGCTTGTTACCTTCACTCTCCTTCCCTCTGTTTCAAACGCACCGGGTCTAGGGTTCTGTTGAGTTTACCTCCGGACGATATAAGCACCAAACACTTTAGTACGTTTTCAATGCTTTATTGAACAATTAACGAGGGAAGTAACAGGAAAGAGGCAGAAGGGAAACTGCAGGGAAGCTCAAATACCTTTCTGTAGGATTCTTGACAAATGTCCTTTAGAGTTGAATATTTCAGTAGAATGCGCTCCCCTTGTGGGATTCAATCTTTGCTCGCCTGGATAGGCCTCTCTCACTTGCCTAGCAGCCAGTACGTAGCACGAACAAAAGTCTCTGCCACAGACTTGTTTGAGATGAACCCTGTACGATCCTCTGCCACAGGATGTATTGGTTTGCGGTGAACATCAGACACAGTACTTGAACCTTTAAGCCAAACTCGGCAGTACTATGCTGTAAAGTTAGAAATGTGAAAAAGCCTTCGCGCTACTAAATGTGCTGTATAAGAACTATTATAAACCAAATAAAAAATCAAAAGTGAATCACCAATACATAAAGTGTATACAGTGCATAAAAGTGCAGTCTAGTAAATCAATAACAGCTGTCTGCAGCAGAACCTAATGTGTATCACAATCCACTCACAGTTAAAATAGAAACATAATGTGATCCCGCACTACAGCAAAAACATAAAAAATATTCCACTATATGTAATAAATAAACCTGCAGTTTCTAAAGTACATAAACCTAAAGTGTTTCTCATTCCATAATAAAAACAGTGTGAGTGTAAAAATTAGAAACATAGATAAATCAATCAATCCAAGGGCAGGAAATAAAGAGTAATAATAGTCTCTTAATAAGATCTTCAAAAAAAATAAAAATGTAAGGGTGCGTTACTCAAAAAAATGTCTGCAAAAAGAGATCATGCATAAATAGTTCCAGTAAAAGCAGTGGGCAGGGAGAGGTATAAATCCAAAAAGTGAGCTCACAGAGACCTCACCTTCATAGCTTGAAAAATCAGCATGTAGTAGACAGGGATCAGTTCCGTTGTTACCACTTCAACCACCAGGGGGTCCTCCGTTCCACTGTATGCATGACCACCCAAAGTGTCAGTCTAAGCCCATAGATAAGAAATGATCCTGTTGTGCCGATATCAACCACTAGGGGGTCCTCTACTCCACCGAATGGGCGACCTCAATTAGACTTCCCATCCAAATCCTCATCCGACCTCGTCACCTCCGCTCGAGGGGGGGGAGGAATGAGGGTGAAAGGCAAAAGGTAGGAGAGAGAAGAAGCTCCAATAGTGTAGTATATTATAGCAAAAAGGTTTATTTCAATAAAAAAGTTGGACTCTTACAGTAAAACGTTAAAAACAAGCATGAATCAGCAAATAGAGCGTCTGAACGCCACTCTCACGTCACTTCCGGTGCACTTCAAACTACGGCCACTCCCAACAGTTACGTCATCACGTGACTTCATCAGGGGATGATGTGTTTGTCTGATATTACAAGAGACTGTGGCTGTTTATAAGGAATTTCATGTCATGAGACACTACCAGTCGAGACATAGCACATACCACAAGCTAACAGGGCGCCACCGCAGTGAAAAGTTGAAGCAACTTGAAGCTGTTTTAATGTCACAACAGTGATTTTTCACAAGAGTCTGTGAGTCAAATGAAAATTCCACAAGAGCGAGCTATGGGGTGGCAACTTTAATTGCTAAAAGTTGCAAATCTTTTGCTGAGGGTGACTTTATCAAAGAATGTGTTATGAAAATGGTGGAGAATATCTGTCCCGAGAAGAAGCAAGAGTTTGCCAACATTTGCCAACATTTTCCTGGCTCGTAAAACTGCAGCACGGAGAATCGAAGAGATTTCATCAGATATTAAGAGACAGTTGATGTCCAAAGGAGTGGATTTTGAATCAAATCCTTTTTATAATTTTTTATATGAAAACAACATTGACACAATACAGACAAAACCACAAAAATAGAAATCACACCAAACCAAAACCCCCCAGAAAATAAATAAATATATAAATAAATAAACCCCAAACCACTTCCCTACAACAAGCCCCGCCAACACCCCCCAATCGGAGTATATATGACACACAAAAAAAGAATAACCAGCATTACAAAGTACACAGTACACATTGGTTAACATGATACCTAATGCCCCGAACACACGGGCGGACTTTTTGACCGGACTGGTTCGACAGACTTTCCAGCGGACTTTCGACGGACTTTTGACGGACTTCCGATTGACTTTCTAATGAACGGACTTGCCTACACGCGATCACACCAAAGTCCGATGGATTCGTACGTGATGACGTACACCGGACTAAAATAAGGAAGTTGATAGCCAGTAGCCAATAGCTGCCCTAGCGTGGGTTTTTGTCCGTTGGACTAGCATACAGACGAGTGGAATACTGGGTCCGGCGGAGTTACGACGTAAAGATTTGAAGCATGTTCCAAATCTAAAGTCCGTCAGATTTGCGACTGGAAAAGTCTGCTGAAAGTCCGGTGAAGCCCACACACAATCGGATTGTCTGCCAGATTTGGTCCGTCGGCGTCCGTCAGACCAGTCCGGTCGAAAAGTCCGACCGTGTGTATGCCCCATAAGTCATAGATTGAAGCCATCTAGACCATATAACATCAAACTTATTCAGGGAGTTCCTTAGGGAATATGTATGCTTTTCAAAAAGAATGATCCTATTGAGATCTACAATCCAATCGAACACAGTCGGTGGATGTGGAGAGGTCCACTTAAGAGCAATCTGTCTACGGGCAACAAAAAGTGCGCGCCTTATAGTATTACCAATAGGGGAGGTATAGATAGAGGTAGCACAGTAACCCAATATACATATAAGCGGTTCAACAGGAATATTAATATCCAATACCCTATTTAAGGTACCAATCAACTCCACCCAGTATCTTTGAAATTTTGGACATCGCCACAAAAGGTGTATTATGCTGCGTACACGCGACCGGACTTTCCGGCAAACTAGGTCCGACGGTCTTCCCGACGGACTTTCGGCAGAGTTCCGACGGACTTTCAGAATGAACGGACTTGGCCACACACGAACGGACTAAGTCCGGTCGAAAGTCCGTTCGTTTTGTACGTGATGACGTAAACGGGACAAAAAAAGGAAGTTCAATAGCCAGTAGCCAATAGCTTCCCTTGCATCATATTTGGTCCATCGGACCAGCACACGGACAAACGGTTTTCCCGATTTTTAGTCTTTCTGACTTGAGTCCGTCGGACAGATTTGAAACATATTCTATTTCTAGGTCCGTCTGATTTTTTCCCCAAATAACGATCGGACTAGCCCACACACGATCGGATTGTCCGACGGAATAATCCCGTCGAACCTAGTTTGCCAGAAAGTCTGGTCGTGTGTACGCTACATTATTGTACCTGTGTTACCGCATCTAGCACAGGCTGGCTCAGATTTCAGTCCAATTGCACACAATTGAGAAACTGCAGAGTTCTATAGACCCTATGGAGAATACAAATCTGGGTCAGTCTGTGTGATGGAGAAAGAGACACCCTGGACGGAGACCGGAGGACATTGTCCCAAATCTCCTCAGAGATGGTACCAATATCTTTCCAATAAGGAGTGGATTTTGACTTCTTTTCAGTAGCCTGTGATAAAAGCACGGACCTATCTGACACGGCTCAGTTGCTGATTTTTATGAGAGGGGTGGATGATGAAATCAATGTGACTGAAGAACTACTTGACCTCCAGAGCCTTACAGACCAAACAAGAGGAAAAAATTTATTTGTTTCTGTTAGTTCCGCCATAGATGATTTTGAAGCTTGGAACAAAGTTACTGGGATTATTACTGATGGGGCACCTGCCATGGATGGTGAACAAAGTGGATTATCAACCCTAATCTGTAACAAGGTGATCGAAGAAGGAGGCAAAGCTATTAAAATCCATTGTATCATTTATCAACAAGTTCTCTGTGCTAAACATCTCAAATATGATCATGTTATGAAACCGGCGGTGAAGACTATTCACTTTAATCCCTCTAAAGCCCTGTGCCACCGCCAGTTTAAACCGTTTCCACTGGACATCCAGGCTATATAGGAAAATGTTTTATATCACAACGATGTAAGATGGCTCAGTCGGGGGTCTGCACTGCAGCGTTTCTACGCTCTCAGAAAGAAAATCTGAGAATTCTTGGAAACAAAGGGACAACCGATACGAGAACTACCTGATCCTATTTGGCTGGCTATATGGGGTTTCTAGTTGACATAACAAAGTATCTGAATGTACTGAACACGAGTCTTCAGGGGAAAGATACAGCGATGAACCAGCTTTATTCACACCTCAAAGCCTTTGGAACCAAGCTGCAACTTTTCAACTTTTTCACGAACACAGCCCGATCTCATAAGTTTTTCAGCGTTGCAGGAAATAATGAACAGTTTTCCACAGGACAATATCGATGCGCAAACGAGCAGGTATGCAGCAGACATCACATCTCTGGCTGGGGAGATTAAACGGCGCTTTCAGGATTTTGCAGCTATTGAAAAGGAGATCAGCCTTTTCTCCTCTCCATTCTCTGGTGACCCCAATGATGCTCCAGATTAGGGATGAGCCCGATGTTCGAGTCAAACGTAAGTTCGACTCGAACATCGGGTGTTCGCCGAACAGCGAACAATATGCAGTGTTTGTGGCAAATTTGAAAGCAGCTGGAACACCGTTAAGTCTATGGGACACTTACATGAAAAATCAAAAGTGCTAATTTTAAAGGCTTATATGCAAGTTATTGTCATAAAAAGTGTTTGGGGACCCGGGTCCTGCCGCAGGGGACATGTATCAATGCAATTTTTTTTTTTTGTTTAAACGGATGTTTTTTCGGGAGCAGTGATTTTTTTTAATGCTTAAAGTGAAGCAATAAAAATGAAATATTCCTTTAAATATCGTACCTGGGGGGTGTCTTTAGTATGTCTGTAAAGTGGCGCATTTGTACCATGTTTAGAACAATACTACAGCAAAATGACATTTCTAAAGATAAAATTGTCATTTAAAACTGATCGCGGCTGTAATGAATTGTTGGGTCTCGGCAATATAGATACAGATAATTGAAAAAAAGAGCATGGGATCTCTCTCCCATCCATTACCAGGCCCTTTGGGTCCGGTATGAATCTTAGACCCCTTTTACACTGAGGCATTTTTCAGGCACTACAGCGCTCAAAATAGCGCCTGCATAGCGCCTGAAAAAAGCCTCAGCTGCAAACCCGGTATGAAAGCCCGAGTGCATCACAAAAAGTCCTGCCAGCAGCTTCTTTGCAGCGGTGGAGGAGCGGTGAATACACTGCTCCTCCACCGCTCCTGCCCACTGAAAACAATGGGGCAGCGCGCCATACCGCCAGCAAAGCGCCGATGCAGGATCATTTTGTGGGCAGATTTACCCCTTTTCGGACGCTAGCACCACTAAAATGATGGTAAAGTGGCGCTAAAAATAGCGCCGCTTTACCGCCAATGCCCGGGGCGGCTCAGCGTGAAAGGGGTCTTAAGGGGAACCCTGAACCAAAATTTTTTAAAAATTGCGTGGGGGCCCCCCTAAAATCTATACCAGGCCCTTCGGGTCTGATATGGAAATTAAGGGGAATCCTGTGCCAAAATTAAAAAAAATGACATGGGGTCCCCCCAAAATCCATACAAGACCCTTATGCGAGCACGAAACCTGGCAGGCTGCAGGTACCAGGCCACATGCCCTCAACATGGGGAGGGTGCTTTGGAGTAGCCCCCCCAAAGCACCATATTGATGGGGAGAAGGGCCTCATCCCCACAACCCTTGCCCGGTGGTTGTGAGGGTCTGCAGGCAGGGGACTTATCGGAATCTGTAAGCCCCCTTTAACAAGGGGACCCCCAGATCCCGGCCCCCCTGTGTGAATTGGTAACAGTGTACAAATGTACCCCTACTTTCTCACGAAAAAAAATTCAAAATGGTAAAAAGACGAGAGACAGCTTGAGACAAATCCTTTATTAAAAAATAAAGAAATAAAAATGTCCCATGGTGTAAGTTCACGCTGCCCGACGGACCGAAAAAAAAAAAGCCACATGGGAGGCTCCTGCTGACTGATGCATCTTCTCTGTGACAGCTCTTATATAATTGAGGGCGGGGCCACCTGGTGATGTAGCCAGGTGACCCCGCTCCCCTCTGACGCTACGGGGAAGCCTTTTTTTGTGAAATGGTAGCCTCCCATAAAGGCGGATTTGTTTTTTCTTTTTCGGTCCGTCGCGGCGAGATAGAAGAAGATGAATGGACATCGTGGGACATTTTTATTTTTTATTTTTTAATAAAGGACTTGTCCCCAAACTGTGTGGGGGTAAAAGCGCCCCTATAGTGGCCGAATAGTGCCACGAAATTGACGGTAAAGCGCCGCTAACAATAGCGGCGCTTTACCGCCGCCGCACCCACTGCCCCAGTGTGAAAGGGGCCTAAGTGACTCTCACCTGCTGGACATTTTGTGCATCAAAACCACTGCCTTTGACCCAGACCTAGCCTATGTGCTGCAGTCCAGATCTTAGTTTTGTCGTAATATGTTGGCCGATTTATGTAGGATATATGTGTACACCAGTGGCAGTAGGTGAATTTTTAAGATGAGGGCGCCAGACCTCACCCTTCCTTTTTGACCCCTCCCACTTCTCACAAGCCCCACCCCTTATAGAATCCACCCACTCCGTCTCCTGTTGTACATCATATACTAGGTTGTACATTATACACAGGGCCCTGTACATCATATACCAGGCTCTACATTTATACACAGAGCTCTGTACATCATATACCAGGCTCTAAGAAAGCCTAAAAAAATAAAATGAATACAGTCATCACATTTAGGGACTGGAATAATGCAATATCTTACATGTTTGCCTTTTGGTTCAATATCACTTGAATACATAACTCAGAGCAGATCTACACAAGGTATTATCACTTCTGAGAAAGTGTAGTAGCTGAGCTTCACCCCCCTTACTCGACTTCCGTAGATACCCCACATCCCACATGGCTTCCCTAGACACCCCACAACCCACATGGCTTCCCTAGACACCCCACATGGCTTCCCTAGACACCCCACAACCCACATGGCTTCCCTAGATGCCCCACAACCCACATGGCCTCCCTAGACACCCCACAACCCACATGGCTTACCTAGACACCCCACATGGCTTCCCAAGACACCCCACAACCCACATGGCTTCCCTAGACACCCCACAACCCACATGGGTTCCCTGGACACCCCACACCCGGCTTCCCCAATGGGGACAAGGGTCTCTTCCCCACAACTGTGGGGGTCTGTGAATGGGGGCTTAATGGAATCTGGAAGCCCCTTCAACAAGGGGCCCCCATATCATACCCCTACCCATTCACCAAAAAAGTGTCAAAAAGTAATAAACACAAGAGACAAGTTTTTGACAATTCATTTATTTAAAAAAAAGATAAAAAAAAAGTGTCCCTAAATGTAAATTCATTGTTAATCATGCCTCCTGTCGACCCGAAAAATCAATAAAATCGAAAACACTCCACCTCCTAGGATGGCCTCCAGCCAAATGCCTTTGCAATGCAATTTGACATTTCTTGTATAGGAAGGGGTGGGGTTACCTGGCTACATCACCTGGTGGCACCGCCCCTTTTGATGTTATGGACTGGTGCATGCTGGGCCAGTGACATCACAAGGGGGTGGGGCCACCAGGTAATATTGCCAGGTGGCCCCACCCTTACCTATATAAGAACTGTTAAAGCACAGAGGAGGCATTCAGCGGTGACCGTCCCAGAAGGTGGAGCTTTTTTTTTATTAATCTTTCAGGTCCGGCGGGTGGCATGATTGACATTGGATTTACATTGAGGGATCCACACAACCGCAGCCCACGGTTGTGGGGAAGAGACTCTTGTCCCCATCAACATGGGAACAAGGAGCTTTGGGGTGGGGATGGCAGAGCCCCCTCTGCCCCAAATCTCCCACCCCCTATATTGAACTGGTTTGGTTCAGGAGAGGGGCTGCTTGCTCATCTACCCCCTTTCCTGACCTGCTAGGCTGCATGCCTGGATAAGGGCCTGGTATGGATTGGGGGACCCCCGTGCCATTTTTTTTCACTTTTTCCTATTGATGGCCTTTTTTTTCAGCTGTCAGCGGGGAAACCCATAGAGAGCTGACTCATTGGTTCTTAAGGACACCGCGGCTGGCTTTCCGCCCCCTCTCCTTAACAACCAGATTACATTGAGCCCTGATTGAGCAAAGCTTTGACCACAGAATGCATTGTGCAGCTCTCAGTGCATTGAAGTGTGTTTGACAGGGATAACACCCGGTGAAAACCCTGCAAATTCGGGTGTTCACCAAACGGTGAACCGTTCGCCCCAACAGTTGCGAGATGCTTGCGATAACTTACCCCATGATATCATGCATTATTTTCAAATATATAATGCATGCGAGTTTATAATGAGAGTTTCTTTGTGAATTGCACCTTTTTTAAACGTTGTGAGATATATTGCAGCATACTCGGATGTGGTAACATATCGCTGAGTGAAGTGTGCCCTGTGTCTTGTGCCTAGTAGCCAGGAGTTTCCCAGATTTGTTGTTTTGGGTATGATAGCGGATCTTTAGGGAAGGAAGGTATTTATCATTCTGCTGGACCATCAACCCTCGGGGTTCAGTATACAGTTTAGTCAAGGAAGTGACCACAGTAACATCTGGGGAGGTTTTGTTTTTGACTTCCAGATTGTGGATATTAGTCAAAAGTTTGGGGCCCAATCGCATGGGTCATGCTGGGTCGATGACATCACAATGCGGATGGGGCCACCCTGTGATGTCATATGGTGGCCCCGCCCCTTAAGTATTTAGGAATTGTCACATGGCGGAGCCTCTTTTTTTTTTGGATGGTGGTGGCAGCGCACGGCGTGATTGATGCTGGATCTACACTGGGGGACTTTCTTTTTGTTTCTTTTTAACTACTTAACGACTGCCAGCTGCAGTTGTACTGCGGCCGCTTGGCTCTCCTGCGCGAACCGCCATCATTATACGTCGGCTCATGCAGGCGCTGTTGCGGGCATGCCCGCGGGTCGGGCAGACTCGATGTCTGTCTGTGACTTGCAATTGCGGTGAGGAGAGGCAGAATGCGGATCTGCCTTTGTAAACAAGGCGATCTCCATTCTGAAAGGGGACATGTCTACTGTTCCCAGTGATCTCTGTCATGTCCCAGGCAGCCCATCCCCCTACAGTCAGAACATGCTGAGGGAACACAGTTAACCCCTTGATCGCCCCCTAGTGTTAACCCCTTCCCTGCCAGTGTCATTTTTACATCGATCAGTGCATTTTTATAGCACTGATCAATGTTATAATGTCACTGGTCCCCAAAAAGTGTAATTTGGGGTCATATTTGTCCGCCGCAATGTCGCAGTCCCGCTAAAAATCGCAGATCGCTGCCATTACTAGTAAAAAACAATGAAAAAAATTTAAAGTCCCTAAACCTTTCCCCTTTTTTGTAGAAGCGATAACTTTTCTGCAAACCAATCAATATATGCCTATTGCAATTTTTTTTTTTTTTTTTTACCAAAAATATGTAGAAGAATATATATCGGCCTAAACTGATGAAGAAATTATTTTTTTTTTTTGGATATGTGATATGTGTTATAGGAAGAAGTAAAAAAAAACTTTTTATTTTCAAAATTGTCGCTCTTTGTTTATAGCGCAAAAAATAAAAACCGTAGAGGTGATCAAATACCACCAAAAGACATGTACTGAACGCTCTCCTTCTTCCTTCTCCTACATGACTTTCTTCTTATCTCACACTTTGTTACCGAACTCTTTTGTATTTCTTTTGCTGGACTTGTAAAAATGTCTAATACATATCTAATATAAAAATAAATCCTCTTTATACCAGTGTTGTGTGAGGACCATTATAACACATTGTCTGCTGGATTAAATGTGTCCTTGTAACTAATTGCTCTGTATGCAAACTTTCCTTTCACAGCCGACTCTCAGAGTCTTTAGTTTTATAACATTTGTAACCTGTGGTTCATCAGAAGGTTATTCTTCATATCTCCTTCAGAATCCATATGAATAATTATCATTTAATATCAGAAAAACCTGACATATCAGTATACTGTACAGTATAGTCTGGACTGAAGGACACACACAGATCCCACCCATTAAAGTGTACTGTACACCTTTCCCTGACAAAGTGGTCACTAAATAGCCACGCAATGTGTTGTTTGTGTTTTAACCTGTTTTTATGATCAACAAATATCGACCTTCCTGAAGAATCCTCTTGGAAGCATCTTATTATTGAATGGAGGTCTCTGCTGACCACACACGGCTTCTATTTTGGTGTCTTCAACTTTTTATCACCTGACCTCTCTGTGGACATCTTACTGGCTGGTACTTTGGTGCTGATTAGTACCAGACTTGGCTATGAATGGAACAGATTTGTGGAGGTGACATCTAGAAATATGAGTCTGTATACATTGTGGCCCTATAAAGGGTAGGATTCCTTTGTGACCCCGATATACCAACTATATGAATGCTGGGTAGAAGGTTCTGATTGACCCTCATATTTATGGGTTGTAAATGACAGAAATCCATCCAATTCTAATGCCGCGTACACACGGTCGGACTTTCTGTCCTACTTGGTCCGGCACACTTTTTGACGGACTTTGACCGCCAGGTGCGCCAGACTTTAAAACGGACGGACTTGCCCACACACGCCCAGACTATTGTGGCGGGCTAAGTCCGCCTGTCTTTCCGACGGACTTTCGCCGGAGTTACGGCGGACTTTCAGAATGAATGGCCTTGCCCACACACGGACAAGTCCGTTCATTTTGAACGTGACTCAGGTGCGACGGGACTAGAAAAGGATGTCAATCTTGTCGCTTTTATCGGCGAGATTGACACCTTGCGAGCCCCGTCGCGGGTCATACCAGGCCCCCCTCCCCCAAAGCACTCACCCCCCATGTTGAGGGCATGCGGCCTGGTACGGTTCAGGAGGGGGGGCGCTCGCTCGTCCCCACCCCCTTTCCTGACCGGCCAGGCTGCGTGCTCGGATCAGGGTCTGGTATGGATTTTAGGGGGGACCCCACGCCGTTTTTTTGGCAGAGGGGGGGTTCCCTTTATAATCCATACCAGACCTAAGGGCCTGGTATGCTCCGCACTTGCCGCAATAGGAAAATTTGTTTTTCCTATTGCAGCGAGCGCGAAATGCAATACCCTGCCCTCGCGTCGTATCTGGTCCGCTGGACCAGCATACATGCGAGCGGGCTTTCCGTCGGACCAGCACACAGACGAGCGGACTTTCCGCCCGAAACTGAGTCCGACGAAAAGATTTAAAACTTGTTTCAAATCTAGGTCCGGCGAGCCCACACACGGCGGATTGTCCGGCAGACTCTGGTCCG
Source organism: Aquarana catesbeiana (assembly GCF_042186555.1). Classification (NCBI taxonomy): domain Eukaryota; kingdom Metazoa; phylum Chordata; class Amphibia; order Anura; family Ranidae; genus Aquarana; species Aquarana catesbeiana. The sequence goes on along the minus strand of NC_133326.1, from coordinate 734,180,933 downwards.
CCGGACCAAGTATGCCGGAAAGTCCGACCATGTGTACGCGGCATAATACTTTCTAATTGGAGAACCAGTCAGCCAATTGTTATCCACAGAAGGGAACAAATCCTCCTTATTGGTTCCGTTCATTGCACTATAAATTAGTTTATTATTGTTTGTGCTCCTTCCAGGTGATGTCATCTCGGGTCATCTCCTGATGTCATGGCGACCTCTTCCTCCTCATCCTCCTACTCACAAGGTATAAATGCTGGTCCTGACAATCCTTTCCAATGTTTTCATTCATCTCACATCTCCAGAGTTTGGAATTAGATGATAGGACATCTTATGTCTCCGTAGTCTGGACATTTCCTGTAGACATCTGGTCAGTACACCCATTCGAAGAGTTCAGAAGCTTTAATCAACTCCACCATCACATTCCCTGTCTTCAGATTTTATTTATCATTGATGGAAATGATCTTCTGAGGTGGTCCAGTGATCCATAATGACTGGAGGACCCCAAATTTTATGGCTATATGTGTACTGTAGTACTTCCCAAAGCAAATCCTGTATGCAATCAGTGGTCCTCAGACATGAGCTCTTGGTTCCTGGACTCCATGAGGAGAGCATCTCCTCAGCTGCTGTGGAGGAGGATCGAGGCCTACCAAGGGGCACACCGTTTGCAACTCCAGCCCAGAGAAACAGATTGTCCATGCTGGAGAAGGACGCCCTGCAGCATTTCAGAGACTGAAAAATGACTGCAGCTCACCTGCATTCAAGAGAGACGATCAATTGCATGTCTGAGGACCGCTGATTGCATAGAGGATTTGCTTTGGGAAGTTGCTGAATAATTTCCTGGATATGCTGACTGGTGATGTGCTGAGCGGAGGACCGGTTTGGACGCCCTGATCTGGTGGAGCGGCTGCAGAGGCCCGATAGGCTACGGACGGACTACTGGTAGAACCATCAAGGGAGATCACCCACGGTTATCCATATATGCTTATCACCCCTGCAGGGGTAACTGGAGCTGGTGAGTGGGGACCTATAAGAGGTAGCACATGAGTCACCTGATCTGTTGAGCACAAGAGTCACTTGATCGTTTCAACACTTGGCCATTTTGAAGCTTCACTAATTTCATATTAACACTGTTTTTGGGACTTTTTTCACTTGGACTTTTTTTGTTGATACACATATTAATTTTTTTGATGAATTTGGGAACTCTTTATGATTCGTTACACTATTATTATTTTTTATATATTTTGTATGCACATAATTGATTTTTTAGCACTTAACTAATTTTGGTCACTTAGTATTTATATGTCATTATTGATTCGGTTTGGCTGCACTTTAATTTGTATATCATATGTTGTTATTATGATTGCATTATCACAATTTGATTATCTGAGCACTGTTATGTGTAAGGGTGCATATTTTTTGTAATATCAGGGAGAAGTTGTCCCCCCAAGTATAGGTAGCGCCATCTACCCCACTTTATTTACTCAAATCGGATTTCTTAGTTCACACTGATCAGACACATCATTATACAGGGGGAAAGGTTTTAAAAGTCCTTAAATCTTTCCCCTTGTATCATTTGTACAGTCATCACTAATAATCCCCCATAATTTGTCTAATAGGTTTACTTCCTATGATCATCAGCTCATAATACATTATTTTCTTGAAATACCTCAACCAGTAAGATATGGCATTATGACCACTAGATGGAGCTGATGATCATAAGAAATAAACATATTCGACACATTATAGGGATGATTCACGAAGGTGATGTTATTAAAAAAATAGTCCCCCTAGGTGTTTGCCCCCAATATTAATCCATTTCAGAGGTAACTTACAACTATGCAAGCAATCATATGAAATTACCACAGGGAATCTAATCCCTCCATAGGATAATGTACATATAGACCTATTGGGGGATCATTTCCTTTCCCTTCTATATGCTCTTTATAGCATTGCTGGTTGCCAGTACAGACTTATCTGCTGTCATGTGTCAGAAATCCTCCAATCAGGATGAATGTTTATGGTTGCTGATTGTTCTCTCTGTAGGGTCGGCTCCTGGTGTCCTGGGAAAGAGGAAACAAACCCCCGGGGATCTTATCATATATTCTCTGGAGGATCTGATAGAATGTGACTTCAAGAGATTTAGGAACAAATTGTCTGATTTCTCCTATGGCGGTAAACGTCCCATCCCCCAAGGAAAACTAGAAAATGCAGACAGGATCGACACCAAGGACATCCTGATAAAAACATATAGAGAAGAAGGGGCTCTGGATGTCACCATTCGTGTCTTTAAACTGATCGGTCTGAGGAGATCCGCAAAATACCTCAAGAAGAGGAGAGCACAAAATGGTGAGTTCCCGTCTATAATGACCATTTCCTAACAATTCCTGATCAATATCTGTGTAAGGAAGGACTAGGAATGTCACCCAGGGAAAGCCAGTGACCAATCAGGAGCTTCCAACTGGACAAACCCCTTCCCACTGACAGTACTCACTTATGGGGCCCCACAAAAAGGGGTCTTTATTCTGGGGGCCACATATTTGTGTACCTCTCTTTGTGCTGGGAGAGCACTGCACAGACAATAGGATCTCACTAAGAGCCCCGGGGATCATACTAATGATTGGGACTCCCGGTTCCCTGTCACATGATTGCTGTGGTAACCTCAGATTGCCAGTCATGGTAATGAGTCACTGTGCAGCTCACCCCTGTGATATCTTTTTTTTCTAAATGGAGATAAAGATACATTGTATACATACAGATCCATTATGTAATACATTGCAGAAGGAATTTGAGACATATATTGGAGGACGTGGCACCACATCCAATGGTGATTTGAACAGAAACAAAAATAGGGGAAAACGAGGAAAAAGGGGACTTTAAAGGCTGCCACTAGGATCCCAAATAGGAAAGAAAAATGGTCTCATATTATATTAAAAATAGATTATGTATTTGAATACAATAAAAACACATGATACAAAGAAAAAAACATGAACATATCCAAAAGGTACACTGTCTCATGAACCAGAAAAAGTTGTGGAGCTGTGATAAAGAAATGGATGGCCAATGGATTGTTTACAAGGTAGTCCTAGAAGATCCCTTCTGACTAGAGGCCATTTATGCAAAATTACAATTTCAGCGCCAATGGGTCAATACGTATTTCGCCTTTAGCTTCTTCAGGAGATCCTATTGGTACTAAGAGATGTATTGTAATCGCTATTAAGTTCATGTATAAATATCATACTAAATTACTATTTGTCATTCAAAAAATATTTTAGAGACCATCATTCAAAAAGTGAGTGCCCTCTTTATCGGTGTATAACATGCACAGGCGTATAACACACATCCCAATTTTAGGAGGGAAGTTTAAGGAAAAAAACTTTAAAACATTTTAAATAAAGAACTTTGAAGCAAAATTAGGGTCACAGCTCATCAATGCACCCTGCTCAGTGCCCATCTGCAGCCTCTAAATTGCCCATCAATGCACCCTGCTCAGTGCCCATCTGCAGCCATTAAATTGCCCAACAATGCAGCCTGTTTAGTTCCCATCTGCAGCCTATAAATTGACCAACAACGCTGCCTGTTCAGTGCCCATCTGGAGCCTCACCTTTCCCATCATTGCGGCCTTGCCAGTGTTGGATTATCCCTGCTGTCTCTGAGGGAAGAGGAGCGAGCGCCGCTGAATTACACAGAGCCGCGATCTCCTGTGTACCCGGCTCTCATAGCCACGCCTCCTGGCCCTGCTCATATGATAGACAGAACAGTGGCCCAATGCAGGGCCAGGAGGTGTGGCTGTGAGCGCCGAGTACACAGGAGATCCCTCAGAGACAGCAGGGATCGGTGTATGACACGCACCCACAATTTTCCCCTGATTTTAAGGGGAAAAAAGTGTGTGTTATATGCCGATAAATACGGTATATTGGATTATTATCCTTTTATTTAGGGATTCAAAATAGTGAGAGCAAACGGCTTCAGCAACCTATATTTTAATTACAGATTAAATAGAATATTAATTTTAATTTCAAGTTATATTAAATTTGTTCAAATTAATTTAAATTTTATCAGAATACATAATGAAATCAATCAATTGAGATTTACTTAGAAATGTTACATTAGATTAAACAGAATCCATTTGATCAAATGAAATTAAATAAAATTAAATTAGATTCGATTAAATTGAATTGCAACAGGTCCAGTCCACTTAGAATCAAAATCTCATAATTGGATTGAGAAATATGAGCAGAGGGTAATAGAGACTTACTTGTGGAACTTGTATAAACTGAGTGTTTCCACTGGGTGATTGTCGGTAGTGATCAAGCAGTCCAGAAGTTAGCATATGAAACACCACCTGTGATGTTTTAACCAACTAATTTCCACAAGGTGGAGTGGAAGCCCTTAAATACGCTGCTATTGAGGCACTGACAGGTATTGCTGGTGGGCACTGATTGGCATTATGTGTGGGCACACATTGCCACCCATGGCCACCAGAGATGCCATACCTGGTGGTCATCATCAGTGGTGGCCATCCCTGGTGGTCCTGGGGGCATCCCTGGTGGTCCTGGCCGGGCATCCGCGGGGGGGCTGCACTGATAAACAATCAGCGCAGACCCCCCATCAGAGGAGCAACCGATCGGCTCTCCTCTACTCACGTCTGTCAGACACGAGTAAGGAAAAACTGATAAATGGCTCTTCCTGTTTACATCATGATCAGCCATGATTGGACACGGCTGATCACGTGGTAAAGAGTCTCCACCAGAGACTCTTTACCCAGATCGGAGTTGTGGTGTGTCAGACTAACACGCCGCAACAACGATCGTGTACAGTACTTTTGCATGGTACTGTACATACAGGATCCAGCATATAATACATTGCATACATACAGGATCCATTATATAATGCATTGTATACATACAGGATATATTATATACTACATTGTATACATACAGGATCCATTATATAATACATTGTATACATACAGGATATATTATATAATGCATTGTATACATACAGGATATATTATATAATACATTGTATACATACAGGATACATTATATAATACATTGTATACATACAGGATACATTATATAATACATTGTATACATACAGGATCTATTATAGAATACATTGTATACATACAGGATATATTATATAACACAGTGTATACATACAGGATATATTATATAATACATTGTATACATACGGGATACATTATATAGTACATTGTATACATACAGAATCTATTCTATAAGACATTGTATACATACAGGGTACATTATATAATACATTGTATACATACAGGATCCATTATATAATACATTGTATACATACAGGATATATTATATAATACATTGTATACATACAGGATATATTATAAAATACATTGTATACATAAAGGATATATTATATACTACATTGTATACATACAGGATATATTATATACTACATTGTATACATACAGGATCCATTATATAATACATTGTATGCATACAGGATACATTATATAATGCATTGTATACATACAGGATCCATTATATAATACATTGTATACATACAGGATCCATTATATAATACATTGTATACATACAGGATATATTATATAATACATTATATACATACAGGATATATTATATAATACATTGTATACATACAGGATACATTATATAATACATTGTATACATATAGGATCCATTATATAATACATTGTATGCATACAGGATCCATTATATATTGCATTGTATACATACAGGATATATTATATAATACATTGTATACATACAGGATCCATTATATAATACATTGTATGCATACAGGATACATTATATAATACATTGTATACATACAGGATACATTATATAATAACAGGATTTTTAAATACAGCTTACCTGTAAAATCCTTTTCTTGAGAGTACATCACGGGACACAGAGCATTCATTACATAGTGGGTTAGATAGGCACTTTCAGTGATTGGACACTGGTTAACCCCAATTAAGGAGAATTCCTCCCCTATATAACCCCTCCCACATGGGGATGACCTCAGTTTTGTAGCAAAGCAATAGGTAACCACATAAAACCCATATAAGGGCGGGAGCTCTGTGTCCCGTGATGTACTTTTAAGAAAAGGATTTTACAGGTAAGCTGTATTTAAAAATCCTGTTTTCTTGATCATACATCACGGGACACAGAGCATTCATTACATAGTGGGATGTCCCAAAGCAATGCTTATTTGAGGGGAGGGAGACACAGATCAGAAACATAGACCACAAACGGACCAGAGGAACTAAACTGCAGCCTTCACTACACTGCAGTGCACCTGAAGGCGGCATCCTCTTGCGCTCTTACATCCACCTGATAGAGTCTGGTGAATGTATGGACTGAAGACCAAGTCACAGCCTTACAGATCTGAGCCATGAAGGCCTGGTGATGCACCGCTTTAAGAAGCACTAACAGCCCTAGTTGAGTGCGCTTTCACATGAAAAGGAGGAGTCTTTCTTTTTAAACCATAAGCCTATAAAATAACCTGTCTAATCCATCTAGAAAGAGTGGATTTTGACGCTGCTTGGCCTTTCTTACGGCCAAGGAACAAGAACAAACAATCAGTCTTCCGTATCTGAGCGGTTGCCTGCAGATAGACACCGATTGCTCTAACCACATCAAGAGTGTGCAAAGATTCTTCTTCCGCGGACTGCGGATTTGGAAAAAAAGGATGGTAGGATCACATCTTGATTCAAATGGAATCCTGAAACCGCCTTGTTTAAGAAGGATCGATTAGGACGCATAACTACTCTGTCCTTGTGAATAATCAAATACGGCTCTTTGCAAGAAAGAGCTGCCAACTCTGATACTCTCCAGAGGATATGGCTATCAAGAAAACTAATTTTTTGTAAAAAGTGCTAAAGGAGCAAGGTGCAGTGTTTCAAAGGGTTGTCCCTGTAATGCCGACAACACCAAACAACACCAAATTCAGATCCCATGGACATACTGGAGGTTTGACTGGCGGATTCAATCGCAGTGCCCCCTGAACAAAGGCCCGGACAAGGGAATGTGAAGCAATTGGCTTCTGAAAAAATACTGACAAAGCCGAAATTTGGACTTTGATAGTGCTCAAGGCCAATTTCATCTCTAGGCCTGACTGAAGAAAGGTCAAGATCCTGCTTATGATATACTTTCTAGGATGCCATCCCCTGGGTTCACACCAGGAAACATATGCCTTCCAGATTTTGTAGTAAATAAGCCTGGAGGCCGGCTTTCTGGCATTAACCAGAGTGGAAAGAACTGACTCAGAGAGCCCACGGTCTTTTAAAATGTGGGTTTCGGCAGCCAAACCGTCAAATTTAGACTTCGTAAAGCAGGGTGGCAAATCGGACCCTGTGAGAGCAGATCTGGCCAAAATGGGAGGACCCAAGGCCTTCCCACTGCCATCTTTACGATCTCTGCATACCAAGGTCATCTGGGCCAAGCCGGGGATACTAAAAGGACCGACTTTGCTTCTCTTTTGACTCTCCCCAGGAACCGCAGAAGTGGATTTGGAGGGAAGGCAAAAAATTAGATTGTACTGATCACATGGGATTGTCAGAGCATCTGACCCCTGAGCAAGTACATCCTTTGTTCTTGACACAAATTTGTCCAGTTACTTGATGAATCTGGACGCGAATAGATATACATCCGGGGTACCCCACTTTTGACATATGATCTGGAATATGTCGGGGTGTAGGGACTTTCTCCTGGGCATTCTCCTGGGCATAGTTGCTGGTAGCTTAAGAAATCCGCTTGCCAATTTTCCACTCCTGGGATGAATACCGCAGACAGCCAGGGAACATGGCTTTCTGCCCAAGCAAGATTGCGATTCACCTCCTTTTGGGCATCCCGACTTCTGGTGCCACCTTGGTGATTGATGTAAGCCACTGCCATGGCATTGTCGGATTGTATCCGAATAGGATGACCCTGTAGCCTGTAAGACCAGTCTATGAGGGCCAAGTAAATTGCCCGAATTTCTAGAATATTGATGGGCAAATGACTCTCGGTTGTGGACCATCTTCCCTGCGTGCATGTTTCTTCCAGAACTGTTCCCCAGCCTGTCAGACTGGCATCCGTGGTTATGATCTTCCATTGTAGTGGAAGAAAGGCTTTGCCTTTCAAAAGATTTCTGGTTCGTAACCACCAATTGAGGCTTTTGCGTATCCTTGGGGATAGGCACATAGGAAGATCCAAGGCATGAGGCTTCTTGTTCCAAGGCCTTGAGTGAAACTGGGCAAATGGAACAGCCTCGAAAGAGGCGATCATCTTTCCTAACAGTCTCATACATAGCCACATGGATGGACTCTTTTTGCTTAATACTAGGCGGACTAGAGCTTTTACGGCCTTGACCTTTGGCTCTGGTAGAAACACTCTGCCTTGAGTCGTGTCTATGATCATGCCTAGATATTCCAACCTTGTTGAAGGTTGCAAGGAAGACTTTTCTAGGTTGATTATCCAACCTAGGCTTTCCAAATGTTTTATTGTCTTGAGGACAGTGCAGTTCAGGTGCGCCACTGATTGCTCTATGAGTAGCAAATAGTCTAGATAAGCTACCACGGTTATGCCCTGAGCTTTTAGATTTGCTAAGAGAGGGTCTAGAATTTCTATAAAAATTTAGGAGCTGTAGCGAGACCGAAAGGAAGGGCCACAAATTGAAAATGGCGCTGGTCTACTGCGAACCTTAGATATTTTTGGTGAGCGGGAAAAATTGGCACATGAAGATATGCATCCTTGATATCTATTGATGCCATAAATTCTCCCCCTTGAAGGGTGGAGACCACCAAATAGATTTACTGCATTCGAAAGGATCGAATGTGCAGAAACTGTTTCAGATCTAGGATAGGTTTGACATCCCCATTTGGCTTTGGAACAGTGAAGAGATTTGAATAGAACCCTGATCTTTTGGGTCCACTTCTACTATCACCCCCTGGGATAGTAAGCGATCTAAGGCCAGAAGTAGCGGTTTTCGCTTTACTGGATCTTTGGAAACCCTTGACCTTAGGAAACAAGCTGGTGGAAGCTCTTGGAACTCTATCTTGTAGCCTAGAGATACTGAAGAGACTACCCACTTGTCTTTGAACCTCTTCCTGCCAGGCTCCTGAAAACTGTAGGAGCCTTCCCCCCACTTGGCCGAGTGGGGGCGCCCTTTCATAGAGATGCTTTGGGGCTCTGCTTGGCAGACTTTCGTCCCCAAGACTTTTTCTGCCCTTGGGCGTGACCTTGGGCCTTTCCTCTGAAAGTAGATTGGGAAGGCCGTCACCACTGCTTAGAGCCTGATGCTCCAGGGGAAGTAGAAAGAGAACGCTTGAATGATGGACGTTTACTCTTTTTGATTGGTAGGAGTGTAGATTTACCACCTGTAATTCTTTGGATAAATTTATCTAGGTCATCCCCAAATAGGCGTTCCCCTTTGAATGGGAAGCCAGTTAAGTATCTTTTGCATGAAAGCTCTGCTGCCCAATTTTTAAGCCAAAGGGACCTGCACATGTGTACCAACAGGAGAGACAAACGAGATGCCTGCTGGACAGAATCCAGAATGGCATCAATCATAAAACACAGCACCTGTGGAAGGTCTGCATCGTTCTCCACTTCCTCACTGGGAAGGTGACTAAGCATCTGCTTAACCTGTTCCTTGAGGAATTGACACAAACCCACAGTTGCGACTGTAGGTTGGACTACAGCGCCAGCCATGGAAAAGGAGGCTTTTAATAAAGTTTCCAGCTTTTTATCAGTTGGATCGTTAAACACCTGAGCATTGTCCAAGGGACAGATCAGGTTTTTATTCACACAAGAGACAGCCGCATCCACGGATGGGACCTCCCACTTCTTGGTAAAGCTTTCCTCCAAAGGATAAAGCATAGAAAACCTTTTAGGAGGAGAAAACAGTTTATCGGGATGACCCCAGTCCTCATACAACAATTCATCCATTAAAGGATGAATTGGAAAGGAAAAGGCAGTCTGTGGGATCCTTCTGACCCCCAGGGAAGAAACAGAGGATGTGGCGGCTTCAGCAGAGGGCATTTTAAATGTGGAACACACTAATTCAGTATAATACTGGACCTGCCTCTTGAGTGCCTGAGAGGAGGAAACTCTCTCCTCTTCCTCTGAATCCTCCGACTGCTCTTGATCCCTATCTCTATAGGGATCTCTCCTCATTGTCAGAAGAACCATCTAAAAGAGAAAGTGCAGCAGAGGGAGGGGATCTTCCCCTTTTCCTGCTATCTTTTAAGGAAGCTGAAATATAATTCATAATTCTTCCCTCAAAACCTTCCAATGTAGCCCTAAGGGAATCCTCTGTGACATACGCTGGGGCTGTAACATTGGGAGAGGCTGCAAAACCTGACGGGGGCACTGACTCATCCTGTGAGGCTGGCTCTAGTCTTGCAGGGGGGATGGTAATCTACAGGCATCTTTAGGACCCCTAGACGTAGGCGGTGACTTCCTTGTGCCCTTGTTACCTCCCCCTGAGACCCTCTTACAAGGAGACATAGTCCAAAGCTACAAAGCAGAGGTACTAGTACATATGCACTCACTGTTGTGCTAAAAGTCTCACAATATACATATATGCTTAATACTGCACAACCTGATGCCGACCACTTAGGATGCTTACTGCCCACACTCTATGTCCACCGTTTTACAGAGTTCTGAATGCTCTGGGCTTTTAAATTAGCCGCCTGGCGCCTGCACAATGAAGCGCCGCGCACGCCGCACGTGCACGGCGCTGCAACCACGCCCCCTCCTCTGTTCTCTGCCTAGAGCTGTAAAAGCACGCCCCCTGCGCACGTGCACGTGTAGGACCATCATGCAAGAGGCGAGGATGGGGGCGAATCGTAGAGCACCCGCTGGACCCTCAGACTACGTGGGACCCCCTTGTAATTTATCACCTGTGGCAGAGCCTGCAGCGGAGGAGGTGAGCGGTCTGGAAACTATCTTCATTGAGTGTGTATCCTGGAAAGGCACGTAAGTTGCTCTTTACTCCCTCTAGTGGCGGAAACCAGGTAAGACATGCAACTACTCTGAAAAATTCCATTTGTAATATATATAGGATTAACTTCTCTTACCTGTCCCCGCCGCAGGAACTGCTGAGAACAGACAGTTTCCAGTCTTCACCCATCACGGCAGGTAGCGTTGTGCCAACCTTCAGGGTTTTTTGGGTTCCTACTCAGAGAAACCTCTTACCTGGACCTGTAAAAGACTCTGCCAGAACTTTCGTGCCACTGTTTTATTAGTACACCAAGCCTGGTTTCTCAGAGCCCAGTCCTCCAAAGAAAGTTACAGGCAAAAACTTGTTTCTTCGGATGACGAGGCCCGGGTACCATACCATCTTGGGAGAGGTAGCAGAGGTACTAGTACATATGCAATCACTGTTGTGCTAAAAGTCTCACAATATACATATATGCTTAATACTGCACAACCTGATGCCGACCACTTAGGATGCTTACTGCCCACACTCTATGTCCACCGTTTTACAGAGCTCTGAATGCTCTGGGCTTTTAAATTAGCCGCCTGGCGTCTGCACAATGAAGCGCCGCGCACGCCGCACGTGCACGGCGCCGCAACCACGCCCCCTTCTCTGTTCTCTGCCTAGAGCTGTAAAAGCACGCCCCCTGTGCACGTGCACGTGTAGGACCGTCATGCCGGAGGCGAGGATGGGGGTGAATCGTAGAGCACCCGCTGGACCCTCAGACTACGTGGGACCCCCTTGTAATTTATCACCTGTGGCAGAGCCTGCAGCGGAGGAGGTGAGCGGTCTGGAAACTAGCTTCATTGAGTGTGTATCCTGGAAAGGCACGTAAGTTGCTCTTTACTCCCTCTAGTGGCGGAAACCAGGTAAGACATGCAACTACTCTGAAAAAATCCATTTGTAATATATATAGGATTAACTTCTCTTACCTGTCCCCGCCGCAGGAACTGCTGAGAACAGACAGTTTCCAGTCTTCACCCATCACGGCAGGTAGCGTTGTGCCAACCTTCAGGGTTTTTTGGGTTCCTACTCAGAGAAACCTCTTACCTGGACCTGTAAAAGACTCTGCCAGAACTTTCGTGCCACTGTTTTATTAGTACACCAAGCCTGGTTTGTCAGAGCCCAGTCCTCCAAAGAAAGTTACAGGCAAAAACTTGTTTCTTCGGATGACGAGGCCCGGGTACCATACCATCTTGGGAGAGGTAGCAGAGGTACTAGTACATATGCAATCACTGTTGTGCTAAAAGTCTCACAATATACATATATGCTTAATACTGCACAACCTGATGCCGACCACTTAGGATGCTTACTGCCCACACTCTATGTCCACCGTTTTACAGAGCTCTGAATGCTCTGGGCTTTTAAATTAGCCGCCTGGCGTCTGCACAATGAAGCGCCGCGCACGCCGCACGTGCACGGCGCCGCAACCACGCCCCCTTCTCTGTTCTCTGCCTAGAGCTGTAAAAGCACGCCCCCTGTGCAACTGCACGTGTAGGACTGTCATGCCAGAGGCGAGGATGGGGGCGAATCGTAGAGCACCCGCTGGACCCTCAGACTACGTGGGACCCCCTTGTAATTTATCACCTGTGGCAGAGCCTGCAGCGGAGGAGGTGAGCGGTCTGGAAACTAGCTTCATTGAGTGTGTATCCTGGAAAGGCACGTAAGTTGCTCTTTACTCCCTCTAGTGGCGGAAACCAGGTAAGACATGCAACTACTCTGAAAAAATCCATTTGTAATATATATAGGATTAACTTCTCTTACCTGTCCCCGCCGCAGGAACTGCTGAGAACAGACAGTTTCCAGTCTTCACCCATCACGGCAGGTAGCGTTGTGCCAACCTTCAGGGTTTTTTGGGTTCCTACTCAGAGAAACCTCTTACCTGGACCTGTAAAAGACTCTGCCAGAACTTTCGTGCCACTGTTTTATTAGTACACCAAGCCTGGTTTCTCAGAGCCCAGTCCTCCAAAGAGAGTTACAGGCAAAAACTTGTTTCTTCGGATGACGAGGCCCGGGTACCATACCATCTTGGGAGTCAAAATATCAGCCCGAGATATGGATCCAGTCAGCATAGCCCTTTAAGCCCCCGCAGGGACCTAACTAGAGCTTTCTTCACAGCACATGTTTTACGTGACCAACCACCTTAGACACTGGCGAAAAAATTGAGGTCCTCCCCGTGTGGGAGGGGTTATATAGGGGAGGAATTCTCCTTAATTGGGGTTAACCAGTGTCCAATCACCGAAGGTGTCTATCTAACCCATTATGTAATGAATGCTCTGTGTCCCGTGATGTATGATCAAGAAGCATTGTATACATACAGAATACATTATCTAATACATTGTATACATACAGGATACATTATGAAATACATTGTATACATACAGGATCCATTATATAATATCTTGTATACATACAGGGTACATTATATAATACATCGTATACATACAGGATATATTATATAATACATTGTATACATACAGGATCCATTATATAATACATTGTATACATACAGGATATATTATATAATACATTGTATACATACAGGATCCATTATATAATACATTGTATGCATACAGGATACATTATATAATACATTGTATACATACGGGATACATTATATAATACATTGTATACATACAGGATCCATTATAATACATTGTATGCATACAGGATCCATTATATAATACGTTGTATGCATACAGGATCCATTATATAATACATTGTATACATACAGGATCCATTATATAATATATTGTATACATACAAGATATATTATATAATACATTGTATACATACAGGATATATTATATACTACATTGTATACATACAGGATACATTATATAATACATTGTATACATACAGGATCCATTATATAATACATTGTATGCATACAGGATCCATTATATAATACATTGTATACATACGGGATCCATTATATAATACATTGTATACATACAGGATCCATTATATAATACATTGTATGCATACAGGATCCATTATATAATACATTGTATGCATACAGGATCCATTATATAATACATTGTATACATACGGGATCCATTATATAATACATTGTATACATACAAGATATATTATATAATACAATGTATACATACAGGATATATTATATAATACATTGTATACATACAGGATATATTATATACTACATTGTATACATACAGGATACATTATATAATAGATTGTATACATACAGGATATATTATATAATATATTGTATACATACAGGATATATTATATAATACATTGTATACATACAGGATCCATTATATATTACATTGTATACATACAGGATCCATTATATAATACATTGTATACATACAGGATATATTATATCATACATTGTATACATACAGGATCCATTATATAATACATTGTATACACACAGAATCCATTATATAATACATTGTATACATACAGGATCCATTATATAATACATTGTATACATACATGATACATTATATAATACATTGTATACATACAGGATACATTATATAATTGTATACATACAGGATACATTATATCATACATTGTATACATACAGGATACATTATATCATACATTGTGTTATTTCTAATAAAGAAAAAATAGCTAGATGAAGGTTTGCTCCGGGTCAGTGCCAGATTTCGTTTTAGGGTCAAAGGTCAGAGGTCATATTAGAGGTCAGGTTTAGTATATTTTGGGTAGGTTTCTTTTTTTAAAAAAAAAAACATTTTCTAAAATTAGTATCAGTGTCAGGTTTTTTTTAGGTAGGATAAAACAAGCAAAATGTGTGCAATGTTATTTAGACCGTACTATGGGTACAAACCACAACTAACAGTGTTTGTGCCGGTGTTACCAAAATAATCTCAATTTGTCCTGAAATGAATACGGTATAATCCACCTGGATACACAATGTAGTTGTGATGATATGTACAGATTTACTAACACAGGTCAAAGTTGCAAAATTGTGTTCAGGCATTAACATTTGTTTTCCCCTCAGTCACTAAGGGGTTAAACAATCTTTACTGAGGGAGTTTACAGAATAAAATAAATTTGGGTATCAAATTGTGGATGAAGGAGAAGGCTACAGAGTTCAGGAACAATGTAAAAGGGAAGCAGAGTAGCACTTCTCCAGGATGCCGGCAGTCAGTCACCATAACACTATGACATCACTCAGCATGCCGAGCAGAGGAATACAATCACAGCCACTTATCTATTATACAGAACCTCCATATTTATAGCTGTATTCCTAGGAGACCCTCATAATTGTTGCTCGTGGTTCTGAGTCTTGTGCCCCATGCATCCACCTGAACCTCCATCAGAAAGAGGAGTCAAGGCTCCAGATTCTAGGTGTGTGCCTGTAAACCTGCATAGAGAAATTGGGGCTTTTCTGGTCCCCCCACACCATGATCACATGTCACTGCAATGTGCTGAGATGTTACCGGGCAGACAAAGACACTCCCCATCACTTGGAGGAGGAGAGACTCCAATCTACAGAGGGTTGGTGAGATGATGGTGTTTGGGAGGATCTGCTACACTAATAACTCTCTTACATAGTTACATAGCAGGTGAGGTTGAAAAAAGACACAAGTCTATCAAGTCCAACCTATGTGTGTGATTATGTGTCAGTATTACATTGTGTATCCCTGTATGTTGTGGTCGTTCAGGTGCTTATCTAATCGTTTTTTGAAACAATTGATGCTCCCCACTGAGATCACTGCCTGTGGAAGGGAATTCCACATCATTGCCACTCTTACAGTAAAGAACCCTTTACGTAGTTTATGGTTAAACCTCTTTTCTCTAATTTTAATAAGTGGCCACGTGTCTTGTTAAACTCCCTTCCTCAAAAATGTTTTATCCCTATTGTGGGGTCACCAGTATGGTATTTATGGATTGAAATCATATCCCCTCTCAAGCGTCTCTTCTCCAGAGAGAATAAGTTCAGTGCTCGCAACCTTTCCTCATAACTAAGATCCTCCAGACCCTTTATTAGCTTTGTTGCCCTTCTTTGTACTCGCTCCATTTCCAGTACATCCTTCCTGGACTGGTGCCCAGAACTGGACAGCATACTCCACGTGCGGCTGGACCAGAGTCTTGTAGAGCGGGAGAATTATTGTTTTATCTCTGGAGTTGATCCTCTTTTTAATGCCAATATTCTGTTTGCTTTGTTAGCAGCAGCTTGGCATTGCATGCCATTGCTGAGCCTATCATCTACTAGGTCCTTTTCCATCCTAGATTCCCCGAGAGGTTCTCCCCCCAGTCTATAGATTGCATTCATATTTTTGCCACCCAAATGCATTATTTTAAATTTTTCTACATTAAACCTCATTTGCCATGTAGTTGCCCACCCCATTAATTTGTTCAGATCTTCTTGCAAGGTTTCCACATCCTGCGGAGAAGTTATTGCCCTGCTTATCTTAGTATCACCCACAAATACAGAGATTGAACTGTTTACCCCATCCTCCAGGTCATTTATGAACAAAATAAAATGGATTGGTCCCAGCACAGAACCCTGGGGAACTCCACTACCCACCTCTGACCATTTTGAGTACTCCCCATTTATCACCACCCTCTGAACACGACCTTGTAGCCAGTTTTCAATCCATGTACTCACCCTATGGTCCATGCCAACGACCTTATTTTATTTGGTAAACGTTTATGGGGAACTGTGTCAAATGCTTTTGCAAAATCCAGATATACCACATCCACAGGCCTTCCATTATCTCTTAGTTACTATTTTATACATTTCAGAGGTTTGTCAGGACTAATCACTTCCCTAATCTTATTTCCAGTCAAACTGAAGAAGATGACACATGACAACAGATTATCAGGTCAGTAGGACATCCACGTCTGATATGAACTCTCTTCTGGATGAACATTTTGTTTTTTTGTAGTTTGGATTAGTGGTGGAACTACCAGGGTTGCAAAAGTTGCCCTGGCATTCCGCCACTGTATGGGGTGGCAAGATGGCAGGAAGGGGGCCCACTGCAGAACATGAGCTCAGTTCACACTGCTGTGACCCCAAGGTTGTGCAACTTGCTTGCAATTTATTTGTGACTTGTTTGTGATTTTGTGAATTAACATTGTGGTCCATGGCACTCAAATTACATCAAAGTCACAGAAAAGTATTGCAGGAACCTTTTTCTTTGTTGCTGTAACACGAGTCACATTTATTAGGACAACACCCATTGAAATGAATGTGTTTTGACTTGTCATTTGACTTTGTGTTGCAAGTCAAATGATAAGTCGCAGCAGTCTGAACCAGGGCTTATAAAGGGCGCCACGACAGGAATAAGTGTAAAGGGCCCCTGCCTCAGAGTGAAGAGCCCCAGTCTTGGAGTTAAGGGCCCTGGGACCAGAGAAAAGGGCCTGGGACTGATGGAAATGGCCCCAGCAGTCACGGGGACCCTTCATGGCTTCTTGCACCAGGGCCCTGAAGGTTGTAGTTACTCCTCTGGTCTGGATGATGTGTCCATAGTTTGGATGCTTCCACAGTCCTCCTGTATTTCATGGGATATCTTCTTTTAGGGTTCCATTCTTTGGGTTTATGGTTAGAATACAATATTTTCAGCTCTGTCTTATAAATACTGTTTCATGTGTGTATGAGGAATAAAATATTCTCCTTTCTCTCATAAAGACATCAGAGAGGAACACAGAGAGTCTATGAAAGAGATATTCCAGAGGATTAAAGAATATAATTCCTGTAGGGGGGAGGTTGTTTATCTACAGGAAATATTCACCAAGTTATTGATGATAAACGGACCCCAGAAAAAAGAGGAAAAAGAACAAGAAATAAGGAGTTCAAGAAGAAGACCTCTACAGATCATGGAGAAAAGATCCCCAACCACAATCCAGGCCCTCTTTGACCCTGATAAACATGGGTTCATCCCTAAGATTGTTGTATTAGAAGGAGCTGCTGGGATTGGAAAAACAATGACCTCCAAGAAGATCATGCTGGACTGGGCCTCTGGGGATCTCTACCATGACAAGTTTGATTTTGTGTTTTATCTGAGCTGCAGAGAAATCAACACCATCCCTGGAAACATAAGTCTTGTGGGACTTTTATCCAGAACCTGCAGACTGAGTTCAGATGATCTGGTGTCTATTCTGGAGGATCCTGGAAGTAAGAGAAAACTTCTTACCATTGTTGATGGGTTTGATGAACTGAGGTGGACTCTACAGGAGAAATCTGAGGGTTGTCTTGACATTTCTATGAAAACCCACAAAGAAATAATTCTCCAAAGCATTCTCGGGAGACAGGTTCTCCCACAATCTTCTTTAATCATCACCACAAGGTCACTGGCCATGGAGAAACTTAACACATTCATCGATGATTCTCGCAATGTGGAAATCCAGGGATTTACCATGGACGATCGAGAGGAATATGTTCATAATTTCTTTGGAAATAAAGATGATGCAGACAAGGTTCTCGGTACAATAAAAGAGAATGATGTTGTGTTCACCATGTGTGCCGTCCCCATCACATGCTGGATTGTCTGCACTGTAATGAAACAAGAAATTAGAAAAGACTTGGCTTTAAGTTGGTGTCATACGATGACTTCAATTTACCTTCGCTTCCTGGAGATTTTACTAACCCATCACAGCAATAAGGAGCAGTCTGTACACAGAAAACAAACCTGTCTGAAGAAGCTGTGTGCTCTGGCAAATCAGGGAGTTCTGAACCAACAAATCTTATTTGAGAAGAAAGATCTAGAAAGACATCGACTTTCTCTGGATCAGGTGGAGTCTGTATTTCTGAATGAGAACATCTTTCATTGGGACGTCCGCACCCAAACCTGCTACAGCTTCATCCATCTGAGTGTACAGGAGTTCCTTGCTGCTCTCTATTATGGGATGGATGATGGGTCGGGGTCTATGGAAGGTACTTTCCTCCCAGAGATCTGTAAAGGGAAATCACTCTATGACTTCAGTTCAGATTACTCACATTTAGCATTATCTGTACAATTCCTGTTTGGTCTCTTAAATGAAAATCAGGTGAAGACATTCTCAGAGAGCACAGGAATCACCATCTCACTCCGAGCCAAACCTGCAATGAGAAAATGGGCCATGAAGGACAACAGATCTGCAATGAGAAAATGGACCATAGTGGACATCAATGAGACTTTCCCTACTCAGATCATCTTCTGTTTGTATGAGACTCAGGATGAGGACTTCATTAGGAGCGTCTTGTCTGGTTATACAAGTTTGAAGCTGAAGGGCTCACATACTAATCACTTGTGGATGAACAGGAATTATTCCAAGCAGCTGATCTATTGCTTGAAGTCTTTGAAGAGAGAAAGTTTTCAGTCTTTACATTTTGTAGAACTCACTGTGGGTCCAGAGTGCCAGAAACTTCTATCTCCATTCCTACACAGGAGTCAGGAGGTCAGGTGAGTGTGAGGATATCCTAACTGAATTCATATAATGGGCAGGAACCTGCATACAGTATAACGGGGATTATCAGACATGTTCTCCATCTACCACACTTGTTAGAAGTCCTGGGAACTCACACTTTCCTCAGCCCTAAGCCCTGGTTCACACTACAGCAATTTTCCAGCGACATTCTGATGACATGTAAAGTCACAGGTCAGGTGAAAACACAAAGATTTTATTGGGTGTTGCCTTAATTGCTGCGTTTTGAGTAACTGCAACAAAAGTAAATACTTCCTGCACTACTTTTGGCGATTCTTGTGCTGCACGACTCCCATAGACTTCAATGTAAAATCACCAGAAAGTCGTACATTTGTCTGAATCTTTAAGACTTTGCTGCGACTTCTGAGGCTTCTTTACCCCTCACCTCTCCTCCCTGGTCATCCTTGCTGCCTTGAATCTTCCCCCCAAGCACATCCCAGTCACACCTGAGCGTAGCGGAAACGCACATTCCCACTTCCATTATTTGTGTATTTTTCATGTGTAAGCACACATTGTGTATAGAGAGCCCATTCACTGGAATGTTCTGCCCTACATGCAACAAACACCCCAAAGTAGCTCAAGAATCTTCTCAGTCATGGAGCGTCATGCATCTTGGCAGCAAAACATGCGTCTGATAACTGTGATTGGGGTGTCATTAACAATTAGCCGACATTCATATCTGCGTGTTTCCGAATACGAGGCGACCCAGAAAATGTGCTCTTTTTCATACATCTAAAAAATGCACAGCAACGCACGCCACACATGTGCAGATGTAAATGAATGGTAATGCAAAAGCAATGCTCCTTGCTGTGCGTTTTTGAAACATATAGCAAAGCGCATGTATTCTTGCGGTCTGCCATGCATTCAAAAAGGTGCAGAAGCAAATGAATAATAACGCAAGTGTGACGCACATTGTTGCACATTTATGAAACGCACAGCAAAGCATGGATTTTCTTGCAGGTTGCTGTGCAGTTGGAAATGTGCAGATGTAAATAAATGCAAACATATTTACAACTTCCCGGCAACCCGCAAGAAAACGCATGCTTTGCTGCATGTTTTGTGTGGCAATGCGCACCACACTTACATTACCATTCATTTGAATTTTCATATTTTTGAACGCACGACAACCCATAAGAAAACGCATGCTTTGCTGTGCATTTTGAAAATGTGCGGCAACATAAGTTGCACTTGCGATACCATTCGTTGGCGTCTGAACGTTTCTGAACACATGACAACCTGCAGGAAAACGCATGCTTTGCCACACGTTTTGGAAACATGCATCGTGCTCGCCTTGCCATTTTTGCAGTACATGCGTGATGCGCGGTCGCAGCGCATTTCTGAAACGTGCAGCAAAGCACACAATTTCTGTGCGGTTGATGTGCATTCAGAATCATGTAGATGTAAATGCAGCCTGATTGTTAATAACGCCCCAATCACAGTTAGCAGACGCATGTTTCCTCATGTGACAAAACACGCTATAAACACGGATCCAGTCACATAGGAATGCTTCTCAGTAAAGTGACTTTGAAGTCACACCTGGTCGCCAGGAAGTTGTAGAGCAAAGTCAAGCTGGAAGTTGCTGCCACTTTCATGTTGTGCTGTGTGAACCAGAGCTAAATGGTGGTTCCCACATATCACCTTCTACGCAACTTCTGGTAACAATCACATCATTTACATCATATTAACCCTTTTCCTGCCCCCCAATTATACCATTTATCACACAGAACATTTGGAGGGAAAGCTTTGTGTTCAGAGATCGGGGGAGGGAAATAATGTCAGGGGTGTGACATCATCATCCCAACATTGGAGGGGCCAATTGTCTGCAGAAGTGGGCGGAGATGGGAATGTCTGGACTGCATTTTATATCTGGAACCAAAGTGGTGTTCCAGGATTTTCCAGAAGCTGAATGGAGACCCCTGTGTAGGAAGGTCGGAGACCCCGTATACATATCAGGGGCCTCCTTTAAGTTTTGTCTGGAGTATGACTTTAAAGACCACTCATAGCCACCAATGAGAAGTCCTCATCAGGTCCAGTATGAGACTGTAGAGCCAGAGGGAAGGCAGCCATGTGGAAGGGAAATGTTGGGTGTTACATTGTTATTCTTGGTGTCAGAGGTCATACGTTCTTGGTGGTAATTATTATCTCATTATTGGCTTTTAGATTTCTGTATTGTACTATTTCCAGTAAAGATTGTCTGGGAGAGGACAAAGCAGAAGAAGAAGATTCCTCCTCTTCAGGATATAAAAGGAAGTCTGATACTCTTTCCTTTCTGATGAACCCGGAGAGTAAAATTCAGGAATTATGGTAAGAGAAATGTGTGATCTGCAGTGATGGGGAAATGTGACGTCTTGTGATTGTTCCCGTCTCTCAGTGTTTCCTTCTATCTCTGGGTGTCCTCCATCCTCACCCATGTAGAATCTTCCATCACCTGTCCTCTTCTCATGTCTTCTCCTCTCTCTCAGGGAATCTTTCTCTTTGTAATCTCATCCATGGGATTTGGGGTTCCCCTTATAGTAGAACAGTGACCAGGCTATGTACATATGGAATGACCATCCATATTCCTAACAAGCAGGAAATAGGATGGAATAGACCCCCTTAGGACTCGCTCACACGTCTGATGATTATGTAGAAGGAAGCAATGCTCAGTAACACTTCTATGACATTTATGATGTGTCTTCATTGTGTTTATGAAGCTCTGAAAACATTATAAGAATGATGGAGAAATGTCCGGGGGAGGGGTTGCTCTTCTAGTGGGAGGAGCCTAAAGGGGAAGTGATGTAGAGGAAATGATCTCCTCTGGTATGTGGATTTCGAATATATTACAATAATTATATAAAATGAGAACCAGCCGCCATGTCATCGCTCTCCTGCCCCGTGGAGGACAGATTTCCCGTTCTGAGGATAATACCTGCTTGGTGACTTGTTACCAGATCTGTTTTCATTTCAATATTTCTTTATTGGTTTTCAATATATTGTCAATACAGAGGAAAAGCATAAATGACATTTAAGACATTCAGATATGGTTAGCTTCATAGGTAATGTTATGGGTACAGAATTAGATGTTCAGCGTTAGTGTCACAAGAGACCATTGCTGGTCTGCAAAATCCAGAAGTAAGGGAAAAAGAAAAAATCACCGCTCTAGAAGGTCAATCAGGAACCTTTCCTCCAGACTGGAAGCCTCAGGTGCCGGCAATGCTAGTAGCGATAAATGTGAGAAATGTCCTGGACAGCCGCACTCAACATGAATAGACCAGCAATGGTGATAAATGTGAGAAAAGTCCTGGACAGCCACACTCAAAATGATAATCGCCTTTATTGATAAAAACAACAAAAATACATGCCACAGCAAGAAGTACAGGAAATCTGATGCATTTCACACTATAGTTAGGGCTTAATCATAGCTAGCATTAGCTATGATTAAGCCCTAACTATAGTGTTTGAAACAAGTCAGATTTCCTGTACTTCTTGCTGTGGCATGTATTTTTGCTGTTTTTATCAATAAAGGCGATTATCATTTTGAGTGTGGCTGTCCAGGACTTTTCTCACATTTATCACCATTGCTGGTCTATTCATGTTGTCTATACAAATCCACAATAAGTCCTAGTACCAACAACCAGGACTCAGCTATGTTTAGTAAAGGGAAGAAAAAATATGAAGGTAAAGAAAAACTTAACTGAGTAACCAAGTGTAATACAGTCAATACAGTGTAATACAGTCAAAGTATTTGACTTTATTGTAATTCTTGATAGAAAAATCATATTTGATTCCTAGATGTTAATTTTTACCATTCTACCCACCTCTTCCACAGCTAGTTAGCTTTTTGGTGTCTATTTTGTGCTGAGGCGAACATTATCTCATACACAGCGTGAGTGTTGGTTGTCATTATAACTTCTTGGATTGATGGGACTAACTGATCTCTCCAATTACTCACCAACACTGGTCTTGCACTTAAAAGAATGTGGACAGCTAGGTTTCTGGTATCTGACGGTAATGATTCTATATCTAGTGACAAAAGTGCGAGGCCTGGTGACAGAGGTTTTTTTATGCTCAAAACTTGTGTAAGTAAACAAAATACCCCCGTCCAGAAGGTGGCGATAGCAGGATAGGACCAAAGTATGTGGTATAGTGTACCCACTGCCCTGCAGTTCCTCCAGAATGTATGAGGAGTATGTGGAGAGAATTTAGCAATCCTGTAGGGTGTTAGATACCACCTGAGCAAAATTTTTTTGTGTTAGTTCCCATAGGTTTTGGTCGCTGCGTATGTGATATGGAGTGCCTTTTGCCACTGTTCAGAGGAATAATTAGTGCCTAGGTCTTTTTCCCATGCTTGTATGTGGGAGGTTTTGATAAATATATCTTTATTATTAAGCAGATTGTAGAACAATGATATTCCTTTAGTCTTGGTGTTAGGCTTAGTATAGTATTGTGTTACTCTCCATGGTGATGTTATGGTGGTATTTAAGTTGGAACGGATAAAGTGTTTTATCTGTAGATAGGTGTAATATTCTGAATTAAATAGGTCATATTCTATCTGTAGGGATCTAAAGGTTCTGGGAGCTGGGCCTATCATTATGTCCTCTAATCCCTTTATCCCTTTTTCCACCTATCTGGTTACATTTATGTCAGGTATGATGGTGGGTAAACTTAGGAGCGGCAGAGGAAGTGAAGAAGGTTTGGAATCCCGAAAGGAAGTGTTCAGGAGTATTTTCCAAGCCTAAAGAGAGGCTCTTATGGTAGGGGTCAGTGATGTGGATTGTAGGGAGTTGTGTTGGCTAGCAATGGAATAATTGGTATAGATTGTTTCCCTGCATTTGAGTCTTTTCAAGTTCTTCCCACCTAGTACTGATACTTTGAGGAAACCATGTTTTTAGTTGCGTTAGGATTGACACAATGTAATATTCCTAAAATATTGCTAGTCCCACTCCTCCTGCTTTCCTAGTTGTGGTTAGTCTAGAGAATGCGCACCTCGCTTTCCTGCCTTGCCATAGATATTATTGATTGGGCATTATTAAAAAGCTAGTTAGAGTTAGGTACAGTCAAAGGGAGTGTTCTGAACAAGTACAGGAATTGGGGAAGAAGGATCATCTTAAAGGCTGCCAGCTGACCCGACAAGGAGAGTTCTGTTTTTGCTAGGTCCTGGAGTTTGGGACATAACCTGTCTAGGAATGGGGAATAATTTGCCTTGAACAGCTCTTCTACTTTTGGTGTTACTGTAATTCCTAAGTAGGTTATCCCTGTGGCGCTCCATGTATATGGATACAATTCCGAGAGTTTGTGTTGTATTGTAGGAGGGATATTAAGTCCTAGAATGCATGATTTGGTTTCATTTACATTGTGGTAAGAAAGGCCGTTAAATATTTGTAATACCTGGTGTACCAAAGCCAAAGAAAGTTTCTACATCTGTGAGCATGACAATGATGTAATCAGCAAACAAGCTGATGGTATGTGATGAATTGTGGAATTTAAAACCTCTTATGTGGGGATGATTGTGAATGTAACTCGTCATAGGTTCCGTTAGTAAATTAAAGATTAGTGGCAAGAGTGGGCATCCTTTGCGAGTTCTATTCGTGATGTTAAATGGGGTGGAAAGGACGCCAGAAGTTTAGACCTTGGCAAAAGGTTTAGTACTGTATATAAGGCCATAATTGCTGAGAGTATTGGACCTGTAAAGCCAAAAGCTTCCAACACCCTGGATAAGTACCCCCAATGGATCCGGTTTAAGGCCTTCTCTGCATCCAAAGCCAGAAGCTAAGAAGGCGTGCTGTGTATTTTTGCATGGTAAATAATGTTTATTAGGCATCTTGTTGCATCAGTGGTCTGGCATCCCTTAGTAAACCTGGATTGGTCTGGATGTATAACCTGAGGGAGAATATCAATTGATTGTAAAGCAATTAGTTTGGCATATTATTTTAAGTAATTTTTAAGGAGTGATATAGGTCTACAATTCTGGGGAGTAGATGGTTCTTTCCCTGGCTTGGATAAGGTTATTATTAATGCCTTTAACATTTCTGGGAGGAAGGATGAGGAGGCAGTTGCAGCGTTATATATGTTGGCCAAGTAGGGTGATAGTACTTGTTTGAAAGTCTTGTAGTATTCCCCAATATAACCATCTGGGCCTGGGGATTTATTTAGTGGCAATATATCAATTGCTTGAAGCACTTCTTGATTCGTGAAGGGTGCATTTAGATGGAATAACTGAGCTGGGGTTAGCTGGGGGAGGAACACTTTTGTTAGAAAGTTATTAATTGATTCAGGAGTAGGGATGAGCTTCGAGTTCGAGTCGAACTCATGTTCGACTCGAACATGGGCTGTTTGCAAGTTCGCCGAACAGCGAACAATTTGGGGTGTTCGCAGGAAATTCGAATGCAGAGGAACACCCTTTAAAAGTCTATGGGAGAAATCAAAAGTGCTAATTTTAAAGGCTTATATGCAAGTTATTGTCATAAAAAGTGTTTGGAGACCTGGGTCCTGCCCCAGGGGACATGGATCAATGCAAAATAAAGTTTTAAAAACGGCCGCTTTTTCGGGAGCAGTGATTTTAATAATGCTTAAAGTGAAACAATAAAAGTGTAATATCCCTATAAATTTCGTACCTGGGGGGTGTTAATAGTATGCCTGTAAAGGGGCGCATGTTTCCCGTGTTTAGAACAGTCTGACAGCAAAATGACATTTCAAAGGAAAAAAAGTAATTTAAAACTACTCGCGGCTATTAATGCATTGCTGGTCCAACAATACACATAAAAGTTCATTGATAAAAATGGCATGGGAATTCCCCACAGGGGAACCCCGAACCAAAATTAAAAAAAAAAAAAAATTACGTGGGGGGGTCCCCCTAAATTCCATACCAGGCCCTTCAGGTCTGGTATGAAAATTAAGGGGAACCCTGCGCCAATTTTTTTTTTAAAAACGGCGTGGGGTCCCCCCAAAGATACAAACCAGACCCTTATCCAAGCACGCAACCTGGCAGGCTGCAGGAAAAGAGGGGGGACGAGAGAGAGCGCCCCCCTCCTGAACCATACCAGGCCACATGCCCTCAACATTGGGAGGGTGCTTTGGGGTAGCCCCCCAAAACACCTTGTCCCCATGTTGATGAGGACAAGGGCCTCATCCCCACAACCCTGGCTGGTGGTTGTGGGGGTCTACGGGCTGGGGGCTTATCGGAATCTGCAAGCCCCCTTTAACAAGGGGACCCCCAGATCCCGGCCCTCCCCCCTGTGTGAAATGGTAAGGGGGTACCCTACCATTTCACAAAAAAACTGTCAAAAATGTTAAAAATGACAAGAGACAGTTTTTGACAATTCCTTTATTTAAATGCTTCTTCTTTCTTCTTTCTTCTGTCTTCTATCTTCCTTTATCTTCTTCTTCTTCTGGTTCTTCTGGTTCCTCCTCCGGTGTTCTCGTCCACCATCTCCTCCACGGCATCTTCTTCCCTTCTTCTCCTCGGGCTGCTCCGCATTCATGGCATGGAGGGAGGCTCCCGCTCTTCTCTTCATCTTCTTCTCTTCAACTTCTTCTCTTCATCTTCTTTTCGGGCTGCTCCACATCCATGATGGCACGGAGGGAGGCTCCCGCTGTGTGACGCTTCTCCTCTTCTGACGGTTCTTAAATAACGGGGGGGCGGGGCGGTTCTTAAATAACGGGGGCATCAGAGGGGGCGTCGGTCTGGCGTCATAAGCGTCGGTCTGGCGTCAAATGTAAACAGCAATTGCACCATGCATGTGAGGTATCACCGCGAAGGACAGATCGAGGGCAGTAATTTTAGCAGTAGACCTCCTCTGTAAATCTAAAGTGGTAACCTGTAAAGGCTTTTAAAGGCTTTTAAAAATGTATTAATTTTGTTGCCACTACACGTTTGTGCGCAATTTTAAAGCATGTCATGTTTGGTATCCATGTACTTGGCCTAAGATTATCTTTTTTATTTCATCAAACATTTGGGCAATATAGTGTGTTTTAGTGCATTAAAATTTAAAAAAGTGTTTTTTCCCCCAAAAATGCGTTTGAAAAATCGCTGCGCAAATACTGTGTGAAAAAAAAATGAAACACCCACCATTTTAATCTGTAGGGCATTTGCTTTAAAAAAAATATAATGTTTGGGGGTTCAAAGTAATTTTCTTGCAAAAAATTTTTTTTTTTTTTTCATGTAATCAAAAAGTGTCAGAAAGGGCTTTGTCTTCAAGTGGTTAGAAGAGTGGGTGATGTGTGACATAAGCTTCTAAATGTTGTGCATAAAATGCCAGGACAGTTCAAACCCCCCCAAATGACCCCATTTTGGAAAGTAGACACCCCAAGCTATTTGCTGAGAGGCATGTCAAGTCCATGGAATATTTTATATTGTGACACAAGTTGCGGGAAAGAGACAATTTTTTTTTTTTTTTGCACAAAGTTGTCATTAAATGATAATTTTGCTCAAACATGCCATGGGAATATGTGAAATTACACCCCAAAATACATTCTGTTGCTTCTCCTGAGTAGGGGGATACCACATGTGTGGGACTTTTTGGGAGCCTAGCCGCGCACGGGACCCCGAAAACCAAGCACCGCCTTCAGGCTTTCTAAGGGCGTAAATTTTTTATTTCACTCTTCACTGCCTATCACAGTTTCGGAGGCCATGGAATGCCCAGGTGGCAAAAAAACCCCAAAATGACCCCATTTTGGAAAGTAGACACCCCAAGCAATTTGCTCAGAGGTATAGTGAGTATTTTGCAGACCTCACTTTTTGTCACAAAGTTTTGAAAATTGAAAAAAGAAAAAAAAAATTTTTTCTTGTCTTTCTTCATTTTCAAAAACAAATGAGAGCTGCAAAATACTCACCATGCCTCTCAGCAAATAGCTTGGGGTGTCTACTTTCCAAAATGGGGTCATTTGGGGGGGTTGTGCCACCTGGGCATTCCATGGCATCCGAAACTGTGATAGGCAGTGAAGAGTAAAATCAAAAATTTACACCCTTAGAAATCCTGAAGGCGGTGATTGGATTTCGGTGCCCCGTATGCGGCTAGGCTCCTAAAAAGTCCCACACATGTGGTATCCCCATACTCAGGAGAAGCAGCTAAATGTATTTTGGGGTGCAATTCCACATATGCCTATGGCCTGTGTGAGCAATATATCATTTAGTGACAACTTTGTGCAAAAAAAAAAAAATTGTCACTTTCCCACAACTTGTGTCAAAATATAAAATATTCCTTGGACTCAACATGCCTCAAAGCAAATAGCTTGGGGTGTCTACTTTCCAAAATGGGGTCATTTGGGGGGGGGGGGTTATGCCATCTGGGCATTTTATGGCCTTCAAAACTGTGATAGGTAGTGAGGAGTAAAATCAAAAATTTACGCCCTTAGATATCCTGAAGGCAGTGATTGGTTTGGGGGCCCCATACGCGGCTAGGCTCCCAAAAAGTCCAACACATGTGGTATCCCCGTACTCAGAAGAAGCAGCTGAATATATTTTGGGGTGCAATTCCACATATGCCCATGGCCTGTGTGAGCAATATATCATTTATATGGTTATTTCATTGGCTGTTTACCCTGATCGGGGAAGCGCTGTGTCCGAGGGACAAGTTTCATCCCCGATCGCCGTGCTGCGCACCCCCGGGGGCGCGCAATAGCAGATAATCCTGATCACGTCATATGATGTCCGATCAGGATTATCAAACCACTTTTCCGCCGTCAATATGTAATAGGGCGGGCGGCAAGTGGTTAAACTCAATCTATCCAAAACCGAACTTATAACTTTTCCTCCCCATATGCCCCTTCCCCTGATCTCTCTGTCAAAATCGATGGCACAACTATAAGCCCATCCCCACATGCCAAGGTTCTAGGTGTAGTCCTGGACTCTGAACTCTCTTTTAAGCACCACATCCAATCACTGTCCAAATCCTGCCACCTCAACCTCCGCAACATCTCCAAAATGTGCCCTTTTCTAACCAATGACACCACAAAGCTCTTAATTCACTCGCTGGTCATCTCTCACCTTGACTACTGCAATTCCCATCTTATTGGCTTACCTCCACATAGTCTATCACCTATTCAATCCATCATGAATGCTGCTGCCTGACTCATCCACCTTACCAATCGCTCTGTCTCTGCTACCCCTCTCTGTCAATCCTCTCGGCCAAAGAATTAAATTCAAAATACTAAAAACTACGTACAAAGCCATCTACAATTTAGCCCCCAGCTACATCACTAGCCTAGGCTCTAAATACCAACCTACTCATTTTCTTCGTTCCTCTCACGATCTCCTGCTCTCTAGCTCCCTCATCACCTCCTCCCATGCTCGCCTCCAGGACTTTTCCAGAGCCTCCCCAATCCTATTGAATGCCCTACCCCAATCTGTCCACTTATCTCCTACTCTATTAACTTTTAGACGATCCCTGAAAACCCTTCTCTTCAGAGAAGCCTACCCTACCCACACCTAACAACTGTATTTTCATTTTCTCCATCAGCTCATCCCCCACAGTTATTACCTTTTTGTTTCCACTTGACCCTCCCTTCTAGATTGTAAGCTCTAACGAGCAGGGCCCTCTGATCCCTCCTGTATTGATTTGTATTGTAAGTGTACTGTCTGCCCTCATGTTGTAAAGCGCTGTGCAAACTGTTGGTGCTATATAAATCCTGTATAATAATATTAATAATAATAATAATAGGGAGAAATGTCACCCCCATGTGGACAATGAAGGTATGCTAATTTGATATTCTGTGTCGCTGCAAAGTTGTCTATATGTACAGAGCTCCTTCCTGTGGTCAAGTTTGGAAGTGGTTTTGTTGTGGAACCTGTGTAAAAGCTGTGTATCTTTAGTACTCACAGTATGTAGCCCTTTTAGTGCCATAGTGGGATGAGAGGTCCTCTGGGAGAGGTCTTTATGTTGAAGTATCTATCTCATAGTGGATTTTCTTGTATAAGGTGATACTTGGCATTTTAAAAAATGATATAAAAAAGATAAAATTGCCGTATTAAGAGATCTCCAGTTACCCAGAGAGGTATAAACATTGTGTATTAACGTTCAAAACCAGATAAGGGTAGTTTGTACCCGAATGCAGCACACTGCTGCTCAGTTAAACTCTGAGGGGTAAGTTTGTGTAGGAGAGAGGCCTCTCTCCCAGGGATTTGAGGTTTTAATTTCTGCTCTCCAGGGTCATTAGTGTTTTTTGGAATTTCTTGCTGTGACCTGTTTCCATTCCGGTTTTACATGTGGAACATTCCTGGAAGATTTGGAGTTTGCCATCAGGTTCTGGGTTGATCTGCCACTCCTTGGAGTAGGGTTAGGCCTTTTTCTAGTGAGTATATGATAAAGGTGTTCCCTTCTTTGGTAATAGTGATTTTTTTGGGATATCCCCACCTGTCATTGATCCTGTAATTCCTGAGGGCTTTAGTAATAGTGGTAATACTTTTCCTCTTTTGGAGAGTGTGTTGCCAATAGGTCTGCAGAAAATTGCAGGTTTTGGTATTGTGGAGGAATGTGCTCCTTGCTGTCATTCATTTCTCTTTGGTGTAGTAAAAGTGTAAATGCAATATAACATCTCTTGGTATCCGTTCAGGGAGATATGCTGGTTTAGGTAGGTGATGGATCCTGTCTATAGTGATATCCTGCTCTGTAAGCTCAGGGAGGATTTCTTTGAATAGAGTGACATGGAAGACATATTCAGGAATTCCTCTGAATTTTAAATTATTCCTTCTGGCTCTGTCTTCCATGTCTGCCATTTTTGTTTTCTTCCTCCCTCCCATCATGAGGATCTACTAGGTCGTTAACAGTTGCTGCAAACTCCCCCATCTTAGTTTAAATATGATCCACTCTGGATTCAACTACCTGAATCTCCTTATTGAATTTCTGCATACAGGACATCTTGTCGGTCTGGAGTGAGCTCCGCAATGACAAGAGCATACCCTTTAAAACCGTGTCCATTACAGTCTGATTTGTGGTGGGGAATACCTCTATACTGTCAGGCAGTTCTCTGGTGTCTTCCCCAGAATCAGTGCTAGGGCTGGCAGCTGGGCTGCATCCAGAGCCATCCATCCCGAATTTGGCTTTGGCAGTGCTAGCTGACTGAGGTGTGTTAGGATAGGACTGTGGGCTAGTTGGAGATCCACTATTTCTGCTAGAGAATTCCATCAGCCTCTGAGGTTTCCTGTGGTCTTTCCTTTTCCTCTGCATGGTTCCCAGGCAGATGGGGTGCAGATCACTTTGTTGGTGGGTTGAAAGGGCCCCCTGGAAAGCCGTTTTGTGCCGTTATCTGTCCCTAGGAAGCAGAGCTCCGTTCCCATGCTGCCATCTCGGTCCGTGGCAGGCCACGCCCCCCCAGATCTGTTTTATTTGTATGTGTCACAATAGCTGGGATACTCGGGTCATTAATAGTTTATTAATAATAACATGTAATATATACTCACATAGAATCACAATATATCCATGTAAGAATGCACAGAGCGGCCGGCAACCCTCCTCTCCTTCATAACAGTATAGCAGCGGCACTCCTAGTGTATCTGACAGGCGTGATGATGTCTCAACCTTACATGTTACGCCCTAGGTGGGGCTTCATGATGTATATTTGTGTTGTTTCTTTAAAATGTGTAAATATTAACACTTTTAGGTTTAGGGAGTCTCCCTTCTGGCGTTGCACAGCTATCTTTATATCTATTCTGTAAGGGAGGTGTCACTGCACATCACCAATCATAAGTGGCCGACCACAAAGTAGTTTTTTTGCATGTACATACAGTTAGGTCCATAAATATTGGGACATCGACACAATTCTAATCTTTTTGGCTCTATACACTACCACAATGGATTTGAAATGAAACAGACTTTCAGCTTTAATTTGAGGGTATTTACATCCAAATCAGGTGAACGGTGTAGGGATTACAACAGTTTTTGTATATGTGCCTCACACTTTTTAAGGGACCAAAAGTAATGGGACAGATTAACAATCATCCATCAAACTTTCACTTTTTAATACTTGGTTGCAAA
The DNA here is from genome assembly GCF_042186555.1 of Aquarana catesbeiana. Lineage (NCBI taxonomy): Eukaryota > Metazoa > Chordata > Amphibia > Anura > Ranidae > Aquarana > Aquarana catesbeiana. Next base: position 734,148,615 of record NC_133326.1, on the reverse strand, counting down.
TACTTTGCAGTCAATTACAGCCTGAAGTCTGCAACGCATAGACATCACCAGACGCTGGGTTTCATCCCTGATGATGCTCTGCCAGGCCTCTACTGCAACTGTCTTCAGTTCCTGCTTGTTCTTGGGGCATTTTCTCTTCAGTTTTGTCTTCAGCAAGTGAAATGCATGCTCAATCGGATTCAGGTCAGGTGATTGACTTGGTCATTGCATAATATTCCACTTTTTTCCCTTAAAAAACTCTTTGGTTGCTTTCTCAGTATGCTTCGGGTCATTGTCCATCTGCACTGTGAAGCGCCGTCCAATGAGTTCTGAAGCATTTTGCTGAATATGAGCAGATAATACTGCCCGAAACACTTCAGAATTTATCCTGCTGCTTTTGTCAGCAGTCACATCATCAATAAATACAAGAGAACCAGTTCCATTGGCAGCCATACATGCCCACGCCATGACACTACCACCACCATGCTTCACTGATGAGGTGGTATGCTTTGGATCATGAGCAGTTCCTTTCCTTCTCCATACTGCTCTCTTCCCATCACTCTGGTACAAGTTGATCTTGGGCTCATCTGTCCATAGGATGTTGTTCCAGAAATGTGAAGGCTTTTTTAGATGTTGTTTGGCAAACTCTAATCTGGCCTTCCTGTTTTTGAGGCTCACCAGTGGTTTACATCTTGTGGTGAACCCTCTGTATGCACTCTGGTGAAGTCTTCTCTTGATTGTTGACTTTGACACACATACACCTACCTCCTGGAGAGTGTTCTTGATCTGGCCAGCTGTTGTGAAGGGTATTTTTTTCACTAGGGAAAGAATTCCTCGATCATCTACCACAATTGTTTTCCGTGGTCTTCCGGGTCTTTTGGTGTTGCTGAGCTCACCGGTGCGTTCTTTCTTTTTATGGATGTTCCAAACAGTTGATTTGGCCACACCTAATGTTTTTGCTATCTCTCTGATGGGTTTGTTTTGTTTTTTCAGCCTAATGATGGCTTGCTTTACTGATAGTGACAGCTCTTTGGATCTCATATTGAGAGTTGACAGCAACAGATTCCAAATGCAAATAGCACACTTGAAATTAACTCTGGACCTTTTATCTGCTCCTTGTAAATGGGATAATGAGGGAATAACACACACCTGGCCATGGAATAGCTGAGCAGCCAATTGTCCCATTACTTTTGGTCCCTTAAAAAGTGGGAGGCACATATACAAACTGTTGTAATTCCTACACTGTTCACTTGATTTTGATGTAAATACCCTCAAATTAAAGCTGAAAGTCTGCAGTTAAAGCACATCTTGTTCGTTTCATTTCAAATGCACTGTGGTGGTTTATAGAGCCAAAAAGATTAGAATTGTTTGGGGTTCTGAGTAATTTTCTAGCAAAAAAAAATGATTTTTACATGTAGGAGAGGAGTGCCAGAATAGGCCCGGTATAGAAGTGATTAAGTAGTTGTAGATTCAATTGGCAGACTCAGACTTCAATAAGAAGAAAACAGTGGGAAAGGCCCCAGCAAGGCGCCACATCTGCACATGCAGGAGTGCTGTCTCCTATGGCAACAGTCTTTAACAGTTCCTAACACAAACGTTACAATTCCTTCAGCTTCACTACAACTGTTTCTTGTAGTTCTTCAACACTGAGCTCCCGGTCTCTCACTAGACCCTCTGATTCACTGACTCTGAATCCCTTGAGCTCCTCCAATCTTTGCGGTGGTATCTCCCTCAAGCGTCACCCACGCTTCCCTGCTGGGTCCCTAGCTTGGCACTCCAGGTATTCCTCAGGCTTCACCCACGCTGACCGGTCCGGTCCCTGGCTTGACACACAAGGCTGCTCTGCAAGCGTTACCTCCACTGGTTGGGTCCCTGACTTGATCATTGTCTGAAGTTTCCCGATTCTCCACCTTGCCCGTTCGGTGAGAATACTGCTCTGGTACTTCCTTCAGTCACTCACTGTGGTCCCTGGTAAAGGTGGTTGGTCCCCTTGTGGCGACCGCTCCCCTTCTATCTCCAACCACGACAGGTTCTCCGGCCTAGCAGAACCGTCACTTTAGGTTGGATTGCAAGCTGCAATCCCAACTGTGCGCTACCCTCTTACTTCTGGATATGCCCTCACACAGCCTGGCAGCCAGATGCCCCCAGAATATGCCCAATCTCTGGCCTATCAGCCTGGGACATACGACACACATCCACCCAGACAGCGGTCCAGGTGGTACAGAACACAGATAACCTGACTCCACCCAAACATATAGGTGCTGCCAGCAGGCCAAAAGATTCAAGAAAACTCCTGCCCATTGGCTGAGATACCCCATATACCCATAACCTGACCTTGGGTTGCCCTTCTCATATCTAGTACCACCAAGTACTCGGCCACCTAGTAGTAGAAGAGAAAAGTGCAACAAGGCCAAACTTAGGGAGAAATCATAGGATCTCTATCAATCAACCAGGATAACTACTCCTGGCAAGTAAATTTGTGAGGAGCTCCCTGCCTAAGCTACACGGTGCTACATCCTCCTCCTGCCCAAAAAACTACATCTCGGAGTTTGCAGAAAAAGTAATTTTTCAGCCCTCAAGCCTGAGAGCGGATGTCCTGGCAAAAACTGGGATAGGTGGGGAAAAGGGAAAGAATAACAAATAACAGTGTATGTGGCGTGCCACATGAAATAAACATTGTATTAAAACCATGAGGTAGTAGATCACATATGACAAGGAAATATCAAAAATAGTTCTGTACAGCTTTAAAGTAAACAAGAGCAATGGTATTGCTTCCTGACTATCAATCTAATATATACAGTAATAATAATATATAGAAAGGATTAGGGTTGTGGTCCGGTTAGATTCCTGTCTCTCCTTAGCCAAGGAAGACGCGCAACACCTGAAAGAGCGTAAACAGCAATGCAAATGCATCCTATCCTATGGTAACATGGTGCAGTATATACATACGTGATTAAGCAATTTTCAATTGTCCTCAGCCAAAGACCGCATAGCAGTGTAAATACACCCTATAGAATATTGCATTATTTAAAATTTCAATATATAAAATATATAAAAAAAATTCAATAAGCATATATTTATTGGTTTGCGCAAAAGTTATAGCGCCGTATACAAACTATGGTATATTTACTGGAATTTACGCAGCTTTTAGTTTATGACTGCCTATCTCATTTCTTGAGGTTCTAAGATGACAGGGCAGTACAAACCCCCCAAATTGCCCAATTTTGGAAAGTAGACACCCCAAGGAATTTACTGAGAGGCACGTTGAGCCCATTGAATATTTTATTTTTTTGTCAAATTGAGAAATGACAAAAAAAAATTTATTTTTACGCAAAGTTGTCACTGAAATTATATATTGCTCACACATGGCATGGGTATATGTGAAATTACACCCCTACATACATTCTGCTGCTTCTGAGTTTGGAGATACCAAATGTGTGAGACTTTTTGGGAGTCTACAAGACCCCGAAAACCAATCACCGCCTTCAGAATTTCTAAGGGCGTAAAATGGTGATTTTACTCCTCACTGTGATGTTTTAACACAAAGTATAGGCAGACAGCAAGGAGCTTGAACAGGAGCCTGGTGTGTATTCAGCAGCATCCATCTTACAACTACCACAGCTCCCTGTCCTCTGATCACATGACTAAAACTGGTAAATGTTTCTAACATGCATAAGGAACTAGGCATAACAATTGAACTTGAAGTTTAACATAAGACATACACATCATTACATCTGATCTTCCCTCTCAATTATGAAACATTTAATATGAGACAAAGTCCCTCCATTCTTTTGGTTTAATAGCTCGACCACAGCGAGAGAAAGTAACCGCTGGCTCATTGTCCAGTTGAGAGTTACTCCCAGCATTATCACATGCTGATACGTTTATGCTGTCCTCGGTATCCTCAGTAGACTCAATATTCATGTTTAGGAGTTTTGTGCCATGATGGGCTTGTTTTTTATCTCCATTGTCATTTGGTTCCTCTAATGCTGTATCCGCGGCAGTGTCTGGACGAAGATGACACCTGTTTTGTCTCAGGTTTTGTCCCCACTTGGTCTCAATTATATAAAATTTTTGTGAATTGGCTTCTCTGATAATTCGAGCAGGTTCCCATGTATTCCCAGTGACTATGTATTCCCAGTGACTCTCAGCAGAGAGTGGACAAAGGGATTTTGTATATTTATCAAAATACAGTTTTTGCCTTTTCATGTTTATGATCCTCTGAGCTGTTACTCGATCCTGTGGAATAGACTGAGGCTGCAATTTCTGTGGTGCAATAGGCACTGTGGTCCTCAGTGTTCTACCCATTAGCAGCTGTGCAGGTGAACATAAACCTTCAATAGGTGTTGCATGATAGTTTAACAGTTCTAGGTACACATCCTGCCCTGATGATTGCGCTTTCAGTATAATGGATTTGGCTATGCCAACATACTTCTCTGCTAGACCATTGGCCTGTCGGTGATAAGGGCTTGTGGCTTTGTGCCTGATTTCCCATTCATGCTGGAAGCACTGGAACTTAGAACATGAGAATTGTGGGCCATTATCAGACACAAGTTCTTCACACACTCCATGTCTTGAAAGTATTGTTTTGAAGGCTCATATGACTGTTGACACTTTGAAATTTCTCAGCTGCACTAGCTCAAGGTATTTGCTGTAGTCCACTATTATCAGGTAATGGTTGTTCTCAAAATGAAAAAAAAATCTGTATCCAGTCTCTGCCATGCCCATGAGGGAGCATTCCATGGTGTAAGAGGTTCTTTTGCATTGTGTTTTTGAAATGTCTGGCAGGTTCCCCATTTCTTCACAAGTGTCTCAATATCAAAGTCCAAATTAGGCCAGTAAACCAACTCCTGTGCTCTGCGCTTACACTGAGTGATGCCCAAATGTCCCTGGTGAATTTGTTACAATATTTCTGCCTGCTTTGACTTAGGAATGAGAATATGATCACCCATAAATATATTATCCATATGAATGTATAGCTCATCTTTCATAGGCCAGAATCCCTGTAGTTCAGGACACAGCTTCTTTCGTTTTTCTGGCCAGCCATTGCACATGACACAAGTTAGTTTTTCTAGTACTTTATCCTGTTTGGTGTCTTGTCTTATCTTCTCCAGCCATACATCCTATATTGGAATGTTCACTAATACTGTATGTACTTGTTTATCCAACTCAGGTTCATCCCGTGTTTCATGTCCTTCTAGAAACACCCTAGACAGGGTATCTGCCATTGGAAATTCCTTTCCAGGCTTATACTTCAGTGTGAGATCATACTGCTGTAATTTCATAACCATCCGCTGCAGACGTGGAGGTGTAGAAGCTAGTGATTTCTGTAGGATGTACTCCAATGGCTTGCGGTCCGTTTCCAAAAATACGGGGCGAACATATATGTACTGGTGAGATTTCTCACATCCATTCACAATGGCCAGCATTTCTTTCTCAATTTAAGCATAATTGGCTTGTGTTGTGGTCAGTGCTCGTGAAGCATATGCCACAGGATGTCCTTGTTGAGTCAGTACAGCACCTAGCCCAAACTGGGATGCATCCATTTGTTACAGTGTCACAGTTTACATCAAAATATTTCAGTTTTGGCCCTGGATGTTTAGTGATCAGTTTTTTCACTTTGTCAAAAGTCTTTTCCATGTTTGCATCCCAACACCAAACAGCATCCTTCTCTAGCAGTGTATGTAGTGGTGCTATCTGTTGAGCAAGGCCCCGAGAGAATTTGGATAGATAGTTGAAAATACCTAGTGATGTCTCCGGCTCCTTTCTGGAGGTTGGGGCCTTCATGTTAAGAACTGCTGTAATCTTATTTGGATCAGGCTTCAAGCCCTCTTTGGTTAGTAGGTGTCCAAAATATGTAACTTCTTCTACCCCAATTTGCATTTTGTTTGGATTGAGTGTAATATTCTTCTCACGACACTGATTGAGCAAAGCAGTAAGGTTTTTGTCATGCTCGATTTGATCCTTTCCATAGACCAGCAAATCATCAACTATTACTTCAACACCCTGTAGACCAGAGATAAGTCGGTGTGATTTCTTTTTAAATATTTTCTGTGCAGACGCTATGCCGAAAGGTACCCTTGTGAAGCGCCATCAACCCAAAGGGGAGTTGAAAGTGGTCAAGTAACTGCTGGCTTCATCAAGACGCAATTGCCAATAACCAGAATGGGCATCTAGTACACTAAATACTGTTGCTCCTACTAGCTTGTGCGCTATATCCTCTATGGTGGGGAGTTTGTAGTGTTCTCTCATTATGACTTTGTTCGAATCACGTGGGTCAATGCATATACGAATTACACCTGTCTTCTTCTTCTCCACCACAACCATAGAACTGACCCATTCCGATGGTTCTGTGATTTTTTTTCTACTACTTCCAGCTTCTCCATCTTAGTGAGTTCTTGTCTGACTTTATCCATAATGCCCCGTACACACGGTCAGATTTTCCAATGGAAAATGTGTGATAGGACCTTGTTGTCGGAAATTCCGACCGCGTGTAGGCTCCATCACACATTTTCCATCAGATTTTCCGACACACAAAGTTTGGGAGCAGGCTATAAAATTTTCCGACAACAAAATCTGTTGTCGGAATTTTACCGATCGTGTGTATGCAAATCCGACGCACAAAGTGCCACGCATGCGCAGAATAAATAAAGAGATGAAAGCTATTGGCTACTGCCCCGTTTATAGTCCTGACGTACGTGTTTTACGTCAACGCGTTCAGAACGATTGGATTTTCCGACAACTTTGTGTGACCGTGTGTATGCAAGACAAGTTTGAGCCAACATCCGTTGGAAAAAATCCTAGGATTTTGTTGTCGGAATGTCCGATCAATGTCCGACCGTGTGTACAGGGCTTAAGAGTTAAAGGTATTCTCCTTGGGGCGTGAGTGACAGGCTGTGCACCCTCTTTTATACATATGTGGGTTACACCGGGGAGGCACCTCAGGCCCTTGAATAGATCACAGTACTTACAATTAATGTCAGCCTCTGTCAGACCTCTGTGCCCACCATCCACAATCATTATGATCTTCACAAGTCCAATCTCTTTACTTGTTCTGAGACCTAGCATAGCTGGGACTTGTGTTTCTGTCACAAACAATTGTAAAACCTTTTCAGATCCCTTGTAAGAACATTTTGCATGACAGCCACCCATTACTTTCAGCTTTTCACCCCCATATCCCATTAGTTTTTGGTAGGCCCTGAGTCTCTAAGGGGGATTCATTACTGAGGTATTCCAGGTATATGTGGCTTGGCACACAATTTACCTGGGCTCCTGTATCTATTTTGAATGTGAATGGAGTTTTGTTAGCCCCTATCTGTAATGTTACATTTGCTTCATCTGCAGACTGATGAGTTTTCTGTACTGCTGCAAGATATATTGGGGTGCAGTCTGAGTCTGACCCTGCATTGTCATCATTGTCCTCCTATGGCGTGTACAGACTGTGTATTTGACCTTCCCATTTGTGAAGACAGTTTACACACCCTGGCAAGATGTCCTTTTTTCTTTCATTTGTTGCATATCTGCCCCCTTGCAGGACAGATGCTATTTTTATGGTGCATGTTTTCACAATAGCCACACGCTTCTTGTGTGTTACTTGTCCCAGTGCCATAGGTGCCCTTTATTCCTTTGTATGCTCTTTCTTGCCCATATCTGCTGCAGTGATTTTCTATAGCATTAATCTGGAGCTGTGTTCCTTCTAGTACCTGCATGTCCTTTCTTGACATTTCATATGCTCTGGCAATCCTTATGGCTTTCTCAAGATTTAAGTCTTCTTCCTGCAACAGCTTTTCCTGAACTTCCTTAAACTTACTGTCCATCAGAATGCGCTCTTTTATCATATCTCCGGCCTCATAGAAAGCAAAGTATTTGGCAAACAAGCGCAGCTGTGTCACCCATTCATCCAAAGACTCACCTCCACACTGGTTCTTCTCATAAAATAGTTTCCTTTGCACTGTGGAGTTTCTCCTTGGGTTTCAGTATGTTTCAAACTTTGCAAACAGTACCTCTGTTTTCTTTTTGTCCTTTTGTGATCTCCCCACTTGCTTGCCAGGCTCGGCACACATTGCATCCTTTTTGTCCCACACATTTCAGAACATGAGCTGCTTTCTGCTGATCAGTCAATTTGTCTGCATCTGGTCCGGCAAACACAAGTTCTATCAGCTCCCTCCATTGTGACCAGTTTTCAGATACCTTCCTGATTGCAAATCCAAGAAAGGAATGTTCTTTGTATTGCTGTTTGCTGCCATGACTCTTCTGACCTGACTTCTGGAACCATGTGATGTTTTAACACAAAATATAGGCAGACAGCAAGGAGCTTTAACAGGAGCCTGGTGTTTATTCAGCAGCATCCATCTTACAACAACCACAGCTCCCACCCCCAGCTCCCCACCCCCAGATCACACGACTAAAACTGTTAATTGTTTCTAACATACATAAGGAACTAAGCATAAAAATTGAACTTGAAGTATAACATAAAGCGTATACATCATTACTCCTCACTACCTATCACAGTTTCGGAGGTCCTGAAATGTCAAGATAGCACAAACCTCCCCTAAATGACCCCATTTTGGAAAGTAGACACCCCAAGCTATTTGCTAAGGGACATGGTAAGTACTGTATTTATTGCCGTAAAACACTCACTTTTTCACCATGAAAATCGGGGGCAAATAGTGCATGCGTGTTATACGCCAATACTTCAGTTTTAGCTGCCTCGGAGGGGACAGGAAGGAGGGGCAGGACGAGCACCGTCAGATTACATACAGTGAGAATCTCCTGTTTAATGGCGGCCTCTGTAATAGGAAGTCCCGTCTCCTGGGCCGCCATTGGACCACTGTTCTGTCTATCATAGGAGATTCTCACTGTATGTAATCTGGCGCTCGTCCCACCCCCCTCCCTGTCCCCTCTGGGCTGCAGATGGGCATCGATCAGGCTGCACTGATGGCAATGGTGAGGCTGCAGATGGGCATTGATGAGGCTGCACTGATGGCAATGGTGAGGCTGCAGATGGGCACTGACCCTTATTTTACTTCAAAGTTCCTTATTTAAAATTTAAGTTTTTTTCCTGAAACTTCCCTCTTAAAATGAATGTGCGTGTTATACGCCTGTGCGTGTTATACGCCGATAAATACGGTATTTAGCAGATCTCATTTATTTTGGGAAATGAAGAGAGAAAAGGATTTTTTTTTTCAATTTTTAAAACTTTGTGACAAAAAGCGAGATCTGAAAAATACTCAACATGCCAGCTTGGGGTGTCTACTTTCCAAAATGGGGTCATTTGGGGAGGGGGGAGGGTTTGTGCCATCTTGGCATTTCATGGCCTCCGAAACTGTGATCGGTAGTAAAATCAACAATTTACGCCCTTAGAAATCCTGAAGGCAGTGATTGGTTTTCGGGGTCCTGTACGCGGCTAGACTGCCAAAAAGTCTCACATGTGGTATCCCCGTACTCAGGAGAAGCAGCAGAATGTATTCCACATATACACATGTCATGTGTGAGCAATATATCATTTAGTGACAACTTTGTGTAAAAATATATTTTTTTGGTCATTTTTCAGTCACTTGTGACAAAAAAAATATTTAATAGGCTCAACATGCCTCTTAGCAAATTCCTTGGAGTGTCAACTTTCCAAAAAGGGGTATTTTGGGGGGTTGTACTGCCCTGTCATTTTAGCATCTCAAGAAATGAGATGAGATGAGGCAGTCATAAACTAAAAGCTTCGTAAATTCCAGAAAATATACAGACGCTATAACTTTTGCGCAAACCAATAAATATACGCTTATTGAATTTTTTTACCAAAGGCATTTGCGTCGTTTTATGACCGCACAATTACCGGATAAAGCAGCGCAGTGCCAAATTGTAAAAAGTGCTCTGGTCATTAAGGGGGTAAATCCTTCTGAGGCTGAAGTGGTTAAGGTACAAAACCTTCATCCTTTACATCCTCTAATAATTCCTGTAATATCCTAGTATATGATCTATATCTGTGGAGATGATATCTGATTGCTGGAGACACTAAAGAATGGGGGATGGAATAATAAAGTGCTTTAATGTGAAGTGTCCCCCATGTTAATGTAGAATCCCATTGTAAATGTGGATTATCCACCAATATAGTACTTACATCTCTAATGTATCCCAGAAGTCTCAGCACTAAAGGCTGGAAATGTATATCCACCCCTCCCCCCTACATTCTCTATAAGGGATCCTATTCCTGCCACAATCCGGTGACCTTCAATGGGAACTCCCGATTTGTGGACTTTAGGAAGGTGATGGAATATTGGGGTCACTGGGGTATCCACCATCAGAAATTCTGCTCTTTTATTTCATAAGCCCCCCAGATCCTTTCCTTTACCAATCAATTTCAGAAGCCCCCTGTATGAGACACTGTGTGAGTTCCTGCTTAATAACCGGGTACATAAGGGGGTGACTGAGCTGTCACAGCGCCTCCTCTTTATACTGCGTAGACATAAGTACTACAACAGTCACCATCTCCAAGTTCCTCCATCAATGGGAGACCTGGATAGCCGATACAAGAAGCACCCCACTTACTTAAAGAAAAGTTATATCCTTCGCAATTACAGTACTACATGATGCTCCCCCAAACCCCAGCACTGACAAATTCGAGAGAATTACTCGATAGCCTACCTATTATCTGTTACTTGTTCCTTGTTATGTATAGCCTATGGTCATTTAGCCACGACCACCGGTTGCAAATATCTTGCATCTTTCTGCATTTGCTAACTGTAACGCACTATATTTACATCTTGATTACAACCCTTGTAACCTTTCTGTTACCAATGTATACTTCTGAAAATGTTGTTTCTATACCTGTAAACTGTAAAATCTTAATAAACATGATAAGTAAAAAAAAAAAGAAAAGAAGTACTACAACAGCTTCACCTTTATCAGCTTCCCTAATAACAAGATCTTTCCTCTGTATAACATTCTGTATATCCTGATATTCCGCTCTAGTGATGTTATGTTACTTTTTACTAACTGGGAATAATTCCTCATATTCATCTTATAATATAATATCATGTGTCTGGATTTGTCTCTGCAGGTTGCATGGTTGTGATATGACTTCCTCCGGCTGGGATGATCTCCGATCCATTCTTATCAATAATCGATCCCTCACCATACTGGATTTATCATGGAATAATCTGCAAGAATCTAAAATAAAATTTCTATGTGAGACGCTCAGACATCCTGGCTGTACTCTGCAGACGCTGAAGTGAGAATTATCCTATAAATGATATAATATTCTGCAGGATTCTGGTATAAATCTTCTATGTGAGGGATCCAGACATGTCACCTAGATGAAAGTTATACAAAGACAGACTTCTGATTGGCCGGTTACACTGGGAGTTCCCATCATAGTCCTTCAGGTCACTCGCTGTTATTGGCTTTCATCCCCAACCCCCTACACTGACTATCAGAGATCAGACTTTGGCTGGGATCACACTGGAGTTCACAGCGGCTCACAGCAGGGGGTCCGGTGCGTCTCCATTCACTGTTTCAGGTCCAATTTCAGCCCAAATTTTGGGCTGAATTTGGAACTGAAACAGACCTGAAGATGCACAGGACTCCGTATTCTCTTCATTCAGTGACCAATCGTGAATTGGTATTCATGCACTTTATGCAAAAAACAAACAACTTTATACAGGTAATTGATACCAAAGCACCAATGCCGTGACTGGCTGGTAATACCACAAACCCAGTGCTGTAAGTATTTGTTGAAAACTAATACATTATTCATTTAATTGGTGCCAAATCTCCAGTGCTCCCATTTGAACTTATTTTGATGTATATAAATTGGTATTAATACACTTTATGTGAAGAACACACAACTTTATACAGGTGATTGATACCAAAGTACCAGAGCTGTGACTGATAATTTTTCCATTTGTTCTGTCAATACCCCCAACTGAGATTGCATCTGATTCAACCTGTCATGTAAACTACTTCTATTTTTCCAATGAACCCTTGTGGGTGGATTTTGGAAATCAGAAGCTTGAAGCATTTCAGACCCATCTGATTTAGAACCACTTTGAACTTTTTTTTTGGTCAGGCTGTTTATCTCTGTAATAATTTGTCAGATTTTTCCCATAATGAGTAAACCACCTTTTTACAAACTGTTTCTTTTTAATTGAGTTTTCAGGAACAGCTGGTACCTTTTTATCATTTGGATTGGGTCTAGCTTTCCTTTGATTGGGAGGACCGGAGTTATTAACAACTCCAGCATGACTACTTTTTGGAGACTCAATTTGTCCCTAATTCTTTTTAAACTGAGCCTCAGCTATTAACTGAGACTAATTTCATTTTCTGCATCAGCAGGTCTGGCTACATTAGAAATATCTTCAGTATCAGTCGTTTTTCAATATTGCTAACTAACAAAGGCAATATCCAAAAACATATAAATAAAATATATATATTTTTTAAAATGCCTATAAATTATATATAATTTGCACAATTATATTCCTTGTTTCAAACTTTAAAGCGGAGGTTCACTGACCAATCTTTTTTTTTTTTCTACCATGCAGACACTGACATACTAGTAATGTAAGACTCACTTGTATGGTGAATTATGTCCCCCGATGTCCGGTTTCTAATAAAAAAACAAACATTTAAAATTTGCAGACAGCCAGTTCCATCTTACTTCCTGGATGCGGTGAATGCTGACCTACTAGCATTCATCACTCATTCCTGTGCATGCTCAGTGTTAACGGCGCAGGACACCGTAAACTTCCAGGTGTTCTGTTCCAGAAACAGACCCGCATCACACATCACTTCCGGTTTTGAAATCTCACGAGATTTCACGGTGGTGATCCACACTGACTCCTGGGAATGCAGGAACTTAGCTCCCAGGAGACAGTGCGTTGCCCTCCCAGGATACAGTGCGCAGCAGGGAATAAAGAATAAACACGCCTACTCCCGCGAGACATTGAAACTGGAAGTTACATTACATTATAAAGACCTAATTACAAGGTAAATAAACAGCAAAAAAAATGTTTTTTTTTTCATTTAGAGATCGGTTGAATGCCAGGAAGTTATTGATACAAACTTTACAATATGTGTGAACCTCCGCTTTAATAGATCTCGCTGGGGCCTTCATAATATGTCAGATGTTTATACTGAAATATTAACAGTATTATATTTATGGAAATATGCAAAAATCTATAGTTAAGGAGATTTGGTTAATTTTCAAATCAACCAAATAATTCATATTAGTTTACCCATGCTAGTTTGAAGACAATAAAGAATACAGTGATGTGCTAATATATATATATATATATATATATATATATATATATATATTAACTAAAATTCAGTGCAAAATAATATCAGATATATCTGGTGATGATACAAATAAAACATATAAATTCAAATATCAAATATATTGGATTGGTGATACAAATGATGAGAAATTTTACCACAAGCTCTTGTTACAAAATACCATGTCTTAACACTTCTTGACGGCTTTGTAAATAGCTTTCTGTGGCTTTACCGACTATGAAAACAAACTAGGTGTTGATTCAACACATGTGATCTCTTCTCAAACAAATAGACCTTCAAGCTTACACTTTAAAAATGCATGGACAAAATGTTATACTGTGCACAGAGTTTGGTAATTTAACCAATACTTATTTATGGTAAAGATAATTCTCTAATGAATTTTATGTTTAAACATATATCATAACAAAACCATTGATGAAGTCAGTTTTTGTTGAGATATACAACAATGTGTATTTCTCTATATTTGAAACAGAATTATTTCGTACTGCAGTTAGAAATAAAACAATTTCAACACTATGCTACAAAGTTGAAATGGTTTAGTAATGTGTATGCTAAATAATTCAATACCAAAAGATAAAACAGAAAATTAATACTTTACCGGAGATCTAAGAAACTTTTTATTTTGAGAGATATCAGCTGTGTATCCCCCAAACGAGATTTCTACCATTCCTACATTTCTCTGTTCTCCTTCCTTTCAGCTCTCCGTTGTATATACTCTATATTCCCCCCCAACGGGTGTGGAAATGCCTTTCACATCAGGAGTGACGTCAAACACAAGTCATTTCCTGCCCAAAATCTATATGGGCAATATCGAATGTTTTGCTTAACATACCAAATGTAATTCCCGAATAACTTTTGGTTTTAAAGAAACCATAAAATATCAAGAACTGTCTGTTATGTGTAAAACTTGGTAGACTTTGCATCTGTCCATGAGATATATGTCTTCTAAGCATGTCTAATCCACACAATTACCTTTCCCCCCCTCACATATCTGGAAGGTGAGGTCATGTGTGGCTGTACATACAATAACCATTATACGTAATCTCACATTTAAAATTTCTAAAAAAATAAATATTCATAGTATTATAAGCATGCTCTGCTTATGTTATTATAGATATAACAGTACATTTTTATGAATATATCCAAACAACATATTATGAATATATTTTGGAAAATATATAAAAAAAATATAAACCAAAATAGGTAACATTGTTTAATTAATTATGCATATACTTGCCCTATTATAATGTAATATATAAAAGGAATTTATGGCTAATTTATATATTTGCAATGTACAATTTATGGGTCATAATATAGTTTTAAATGAACCTATATCCTTTAGATAGTCACGAAAACAGGAAAAAAAATAACTATACATCTTTCTGTTCATCTTGAAACCTGAGTCACATTCTCTTTTCTAACAAACATTCCTTTTGGCAGATGCCTTTTCTGATTTGGTTGTCAATTTGACTAAGACTCCTCAAAATGTATAACTTGAGAGAATGTGCACTGGATCCCATTAAGAGAAAAAAAACTCTAGTAACAGTGTCTATTCATCAGCCATAAAATTAGTTTAACCTCCCCAGAACCATCACAAAATGACTTCTCTCATGTCCACAAAAACATATGTAAAATAATATGATTAGGCCTCATATTAATTCTTTTAACCTCAATAGTTCTGACATGTACATACCTCCCATGGTCATACCCACCACACTCCTCTCCTGTACATACCGCCCACTGTCATACCCACCACACTCCTCTCCTGTACATACCGCCCACTGTCATACCCACCACACTCCTCTCCTGTACACATCGTCCACTGTCATACCCTCCACACTCCTTTCCTGTGAATACTGCCAACACTCTTTCTCTCCACAGGCCTCTTCTGTACATACTGCCCCATAATACCTTCCACACTCCTCTCTTGTACATACTGCCCCCAGCATACCCTCCACACTCCTCTCCTGTACATACTGCCCACTGGCATATCCTCCACACTCCTCTCCTGTACATAATGCACCCATAATGCCCTCCGCACGCCTCTCCTGTACATACTGCCAACTGTCTTTCTCTCCACACTCCTCTCCTGTACATACTGCCAACTGGCATACCCCCTACACCCCTCTCCTGTACATACTGCACACTGTCATACCCTCCACGCTTCTCCCCTGTAAATACTGCCCATTATTATACCCTCCACACTCATCTCCTGTGCATAGTGCCCACTGTTATACCCTCCACACTCCGCTCCTGTACATAGTGCCCTCTGTCATACCCTTCATTCTTCTCCCTCACTTGCACATTCCCACTTTTATAGCATCCATACTCCTCCCCTATGCCTCTTACCCACAAAAACATTTCTTTAAAACTATATTGAATATCCTCAATATTACCATCTCTAGAATGGGCACACTTTTGTTAGTTCAACCAAAGAAAATCTTCTCAGTCCTCAGCATTTGTTCTGCCCATTATTAGTACTCATTTAATTTTGTGATTACTATTGTGATGTATAGAGGAACATAGGGGGTTGTCAGCTACTCTAAATATACCACTGGTAAAAAAAAGTGTCCCTGAAAATATTTTTGAAATGTTGGCAACTATGCACTTGGGCACTGCCCAAGAGCCACCGGGTCAGTAGGGGGCCCCATGAGAGGCTCCTGGGATCCTGTGATATTAAAGCGGTAGTAAACTTTGCTAACATTACTACTTTTTAGAGGCCCTGAGGTAGGTTATGCTATGATGTACTAGTATGCACAGCATATTAGCACATTAGGGTACACTTACCTGTCAGACTGAGCCCTCCAGCACTGCGCTGTGATCAATCCGGCGGGTCCCAGGCGCTTCCATCTTCACCCGGTCTTCCGGGTTCTGTGCCTTCGGTCACTTGCCTTGGCCGGGCTGCATTGCTGTCACTCCCATGCATGCTCATGAGCATCCTCTCTCTCTCATCCTCCCTCCTTTACCCCTCACCCCTCTCTCATCCCCTTTCTCTCTATCTCTCTCATCCTCCCTCTCTCTATTTAATTTAATTTGTTATAACAAAAAATTGTTTGCATTTTTTTATATATAAAAAGCCCACCAAAATCCTCAGCACCAGGCCCATGATGTTCTTAATCCAGCCATGGCTGGGATGTCCTGTCCCCTGCAGCTGAGGTCTCCCCACCGAGCATGGAAGAGACCTGCTGATCAGACTATCCAAGTCACTCATGGCAGTGGAATACAGGCAGAGGACACAAACTTCCTTCTTCTTCAGTTCCAAGTCCCAACAGAAGTCTGCTGCTGTGTCTGCTCTGCATGTCCCCCCTCATAGCAGTCCCCACCTTCCTGAAACTCCCAGCTAATCTTAATAGCCTTCCCCTCTTCACTTCCTGTAATTAACCCTTTGTTGAAAGTTATGCACTGTTTTCCCTATTATAAAGCCCTATTTTTTTTTTTTTGCTATGGGCTTGTCTTTTTAGCACCTCAAGAAATGAGATGGCAGTTATAAACTAAAAGCTGCATAAATTCCAGTAAATGTACAAAAGTTTTTAGACGCTATAAATTTAAATAAACAAACCAATAAATATACGCTTATTGAATTTTTTTTTTACCCAAGACATGTGGCTGAATACATTTTGGCCTAAATGTATAACTAAAATTAAGTTTATTGGATTTTTTTACAACATAAAGTAGAAAATATTATTGTTTTTCAAAATGTTTGATGTTCATTCATTTATATCTCAAAAAAAAACAAAAAACTCAGAGGTGATCAAATATCACCAAAAGAAAGCTCTGTTTGTAGGAAAAAAGGACGCAAATGTTGTTTGTGTACAGCATTGCATGACCACACAATTACCACAATTACCAGATAAAGCAGCGCAGTGTCAAATTGTAAAAAGTTCTCTGGTCATTAAGGGGGTAAACCCTTCAGGGGCTGAAGTGGTTAAGGTAAAAAAACCTTCATCCTTTACATCCTCTGTAATAATTCCTGTAACATCCTAGTCTATGATCTATATCTATGGAGATGATATCTGATTGCTGGAAACACTAAAGAATGGGGGATGGAAGAATAAAGTGCTATAATGTGAAGTGTCCCCCATGTGAATGTAGAATCCCATTGTAAATGTGGAATATCCCCAATATAGTACTTTCTCTATAAGGGATCCTATTCCTGCCACAATCCGGTGATCTTCAATGGGAACTACTGATTTGTGGACTTTATGAAGGTGATGGAATATTGGGGTCACTGGGGTATCCACCATCAGAAATTCTGCTGTTTTATTACGTAAACCCCCAGATCCTTTCCTTTATCTATCAATTTCAGAAGTCACTCTATGAGACACTGTGTGAGGTCCTGCTTAATAACTGGGTACATAAGGGGGTGACTGAGCTGTCACAGCGCCCCCTCTTTATACTGTGTAGACATAAGTACTACAACAGCTTCCCTAATAGGGATGAGTCGAACACCCCTCTGTTCGGTTCGCACCAGAACATGCGAACAGGCAAAAAATTTGTTAGAACACGCAAACACCATTAAAGTCTATGGGACACGAACATGAATAATCAAAAGTGCTAATTTTAAAGGCTTATATGCAAGTTATTGTCATAAAAAGTGTTTGGGGACCTGGTTCCTGCCCCTTCAGGTCTGGTATGGAGTTTAAGGGGAACCCTGCGCCAAATTTTTTTTTAAAAATGGCGTGGGTCTCCCCAAAAATCCATACCAGACCCTTATCTGAGCACGCAACCTGGCAGGCCGCAGGAAAAGAGGGGGGATGAGAGAGCGCCCCCCCTCCTGAACCGTACCAGGCCACATGCCCTCAACATTGGGAGGGTGCTCTGGGGTAGCCTCCCAAAACACCTAGTCCCATGTTGATGGGGACAAGGGCCTCATCCCCACAACCCTTGCCCAGTGGTTGTGGGGGTCTGCGGGCGGGGGGCTTATCGGAATCTGGAAGCCCCCTTTAACAAGGGGACCCCCAGATCCCGGCTCTCCCCCCTGTGTGAAATGGTAAGGGGGTACAAAAGTACCCCTACCATTTCACAAAAAAAGTGTCAAAAATGTTTAAATGAGAAGAGACAGTTTTTGACAATTCCTTTATTTAAATGCTTCTTCTTTCTCCTATCTTCTATTTTCTATCTTCCTTCGGTTTCTTCCCCCATCTTCTTCTTCTTCTGGTTCTTCTGGTTCTCGTCTGACATTTTCCTCCGTGGCGCCTTCTTCTCTTCTTCTTGGGCCGCTCCCCATCCACCATGATGGGAGGCTCCCGCTGTGTAACGCTTCTCCTCTTCTGACGGTTCTTAAATAACGGAGGGTGGGGCCACCCGGTGACCTGCCCCCCTCTGACGCACAGGGACTTGATGGAGACTTCCCTGTGGCATTCTCCGTGATGTCAGAGGGGGCGGGGTCGTTATTTAAGAACCGTCATTAGAGGAGAAGCGTCACACAGTGGGAGCCTCCCATCCTGGTGGATGCAGAGCAGCCGATAAGAAGAGAAGAAGACGCCGTGGAGGAAGATGTCAGACGAGAACACTGGAGGAAGAACCAGAAGAACCAGAAGAAGAAGATGGAGGAAGAAACCGAAGGAAGATAGAAGATAGAAGAAAGAAGATAGAAGAAAGAAGAAGCATTTAAATAAAGGAATTGTCAAAAACGGTCTCTTGTCATTTTTAATATTTTTTACACGTTTTTTGGGAAATGGTAGGGGTACAGTACCCCCTTACCATTTCACACAGGGGGGAGGGCCGGGATCTGGGGGTCCCCTTGTTAAAGGGGCTTCCAGATTCCGATAAGCCCCCTGCCCGCAGACCCCCACAACCACTGGGCAAGGGTTGTGGGGATGAGGCCCTTCTCCCCATCAACATGGGGACAAGGTGTTTTGGGGGGCTACCCCAAAGCACCCTCCCAATGTTGAGGGCATGTGGCCTAGTACGGTTCAGGAGGGGGGGCGCTCCCACGTCCCCCCTCTTTTCCTGCGGGAAAAGGGTCTGGTATGGATTTTTGGGGGGACCCCACGTCATTTTTTTTTTTATTTTGGATGGGGTTCCCCTTAATATCCATACCAGACCTGAAGGGCCTGGTATGGAATTTAGGAGGACCCCCAGTCATTTTTTTTTTTTAAATTTTGGTTCGGGGTTCCCCTGTGGGGAATTCCCATGCCCTTTTTATCAATGAACTTTTATGTGTATTGTCGGACCGGCAGTGCATTAATAGCTGCGAGTAGTTTTAAATTACTTTTTTCCTTTGAAATGTAATTTTGCTGTCAGACTATTGTAAACACGGGAAACATGCACCCCTCTACAGGCATACTATAGACACCCCCCAGCTACGAAATTTAAAGGAATATTACACTTTTATTGTTTCACTTTAAGCATTATTAAAATCACTGCTCCCAAAGAAGCGGCTGTTTTTAAAACTTTTTTTTGCATTGATCCATGTCCCTTGGGGCAGGACCCAGGTCCCCAAACACTTTTTATGACAATACCATGCATATAAACCTTTAAAATTAGCACTTTTGATTTCTCCCATAGACTTTTAAAGGGTGTTCCGCGACTTTCGAATTTGCCGTGGACACCCCAAATTGTTTGCTGTTCGGAGAACTGGCGAACAGCCGATGTTCGAGTCGAACATGAGTTCGACTCGAACTCGAAGCTCATCCCTATTCCCTAATAACAAGATCTTTCCTCTGTATAACATTCTGTATATCCTGATATTCCGCTCTAGTGATGTTATGTTACTTTTCACTAAATGAGAATAATTCCTCATATTCATCTTATAATATAATATCATATGTCTGGATTTGTCTCTGCAGATTCTATGATTGTGGTATGACTTCCTCTGACTGTGATGATCTCCGATCCATTCTTATCGATAACCAATCCCTCACCAAGCTGAATTTAGCATATAACATTAAACTGGAAGACTCTGGAATAAAACTTCTATGTGAGGGGCTCAGACATCCTGGCTGTATTCTGCAGCAACTGAGGTGAGAATTATCCTATAAATGAAATAATATTCTGCAGGATTCTGGTATAAATCTTCTATGTGAGGGATCCAGACTTCTCCCTTAGATGAAAGTTATACAAAGACAGACTTCTGATTGGCCGGTTACACTGGGAATTCCCATCATAGTCCTTCAGGTCACTTTCATCCCCTTCCCCCTCAACTGACTATCAGAGATCAGACTTTGGAGTTTGCAACGGCTCACAGAAATGGAAATAATTCCTCCTGATTTCATACATGTTGGGGTACATGTACATAGAGTGCCTTGAAAAAATATTCATACCCCTTGAAATGTTCCACATTTTGTCATGTTACAACCAAAAACATAAATTTATTTTATTGGGATTTTATGTGATAGACCAACACAAAGTGGCACATAATTGTGAAGTGGAAGGAAAATGATAAATGATTTTCAATGTTTTTGTATATGTGAAATGTGGGGAATATTTGTATAGCACCCCCTGAGTCAATACTTTGCAGAACCCCCTTTCTCTGCAATTACAGCTGCAAGTCTTTTTGGGGATGTCTCTACCAGCTTTGCACATCTAGAGAGGGACATTTTTGCCTATTCTTCTTTGCAAAACATCTCAAGCTCTGTCAGATTGGATGGAGAGTGTCTGTGAACAGCAATTTTCAAGTCTTGCCAGAGATTCTAAATTGGATTTAGGTCTGGACTATGACTGGGCCATTCTAACACATGAATATGCTTTGATCTAAACCATTCCATTGTAGCTCTGGCTGTATGTTTAGGGTTGTTGTCCTGCTGAAAGGTGAACCTTTGTCCCAGTCTCAAGTCTTTTGCAGACACAAACAGGTTTTCTTCTAAGATTGTCCTGTATTTGGCTCCATCCATCTTCCCATCAACTCTCACCAGCTTCCCTGTCCCTGCTGAAGAAAAGCATCCCCACAACATGATGCTGCCACCACCATGTTTCACAGTGAGGATTATGTGTTTAGTGTGTTGTGCAGTGTTAGTTTTTTGCCACACATAGCATTTTGCTTTTAGGCCAAAAAGTTAAATTTTGGTCTCATCTGACCAGAATATCTTCTTCAACATGTTTGCTGTGTCCCCCACATGGCTTCTCACATACTGCAAACAGGACTTCTTATGGCTTTCTTTCAAGAATGTCTTTCTTCTTATCACTCTTCCATAAAGGGCAGATTTGTGGAGAGCACGAATAATAGTTGTCCTGTGGACAGATTCTCCCACCTGAGCTGTGGATCTCTGCAGCTCCTCCAGAGTTACCATGGGCCTCTTGGCTGCTTCTCTGATAAATGCTCTCCTTGCCCAGCCTGTCGGTTTAGGTGGACGGCCATGTCTTGGTAGGTTTGCAATTGTGCCATACTCTTTCCATTTTCTGATGATGGATTGAACAGTGCTCTGTGAGATGTTCAAAGCTCGGGTTTTTTTTTTATAACCTAACCCTGCTTTTACCTTCTCCACAACTTTATCCCTGACCTGTCTGGTGTGTTCCTTGGCCTTCATGATGCTGTTTGTTCCCCAAGGTTCTCTAACACACCTCTGAGGGCTTCACAGAACAGCTGCATTTATACTGAGATTAAATGACACACGGGTGGACTCTATTTACTAATTAGGTGACGTCCGAAGGCAATTGGTTCCCCTAGATTTTAGTTAGGGGTATCAGAGTAAAGGGGGCTGAATACAAATCCCCCCACACTTTTCACATATTTATTTGTAAAAAAAATTGAAAACCATTTATAATTTTCCTCACACTTCACAATAATGTGCCACTTTGTGTTGGTCTATAACATAAAATCCCAATAAAATACATTTACGTTTTTGGTTGTAACATGACAAAATGTGGAAAATTTCAAGGGGTATTATGAATACTTTTTCAAGGCACTGTATACCATTGTAAGTGTATTGAGGATAAAATCCAGGAGAAACTCCCAGAATGGTTCTATGGAGTCTGATCACACCAGACAAGCACTGATTGGTCTTGTTGGGATAAGACTCACACACTGGTGTTAAAAATCCAATCCTCATCCATCAGAACCATTCATGGCCCATTTAGCTCTGGTTCCTTCTGAAAACAGGACCGACTTGTGGGCTGGGCAGGGAACACCCCCCAGGGTTGATTAGCTGATGGCTAAACTCCACCCACATCCATAAATTGAGGATCCTGAGATATGGACGGGGTGATTCCCATGGTGCCAGTCTAACCGGTGAATAGCGGATGTTCCTGACATGTTCCTGTCACAGGATAATCCTCAGAAAAAGTTTATTTCTGTTTTATTCTCACAGCCAGACTGTGTCTGTCCTTTTGTCTTTGTTGTATTTTCTGTCATTCATTATCTTTGTACATATTTTATACACTAAATAACAAACTAGTGTAGATCTGCTCTATATTACACAGACAGACAACCTACCTGCAGACAGAGGTAAGTGTTACCACAACCCCAGTGTTACTATACAGCTGTGTAACTATGTAACAAACCACCGAACCACATGATCCTGATACTTCCAAATAACAATTACACAACAGAAATTATAATACAAAGCAAATACTACATACAATATATGTCTGCTACTACCACAACCTCAGTGCTGGAACAATGTGTTGCAGCCTAATGAATTGGTATTAATACACTTTATGCAGAAAACTAACAACTTTATACAGGTAATTGGTACCAAAGTACCAGTGCTGTGACTGACTGGTAATACCACAACCCCAGTGCTGTGACTGTCTGGTAAAGGTGGGCTTTGTGTTTTTTTTTTAAATAACAAACATGTCATACTTACCGGCTCTGTAATGGTTTTGCACAGAGCAGCCTTGATCCTTCTCTTCTTGGGTCCCAATGCTGGTACTCCTGGCTCCTCCCCCGGCTAGGGTCCACATAGCAAACCGCTTGACACTTGTACATGCTCGCTCCTGAGCCTGGCTCTGTGTGTCCATAAGATACCCCCTGTTCCCTCCTCATTGGTTGTGATTGACAGCAGCAGAAGCCAATGGCTCCCCCTGCTGTGTCTGAGCCAATGAGGAGGGAGAGAGGCAAGAGAGCCTCTGCTCTTGTGCATATTGCTGGATGAAGATCAGTCTCAGGTAATTATTGGGGGTATGGGGGAGTTGCATGCAGAAGATGTTTTACCTTAATACAGAAAATGCAGAAAATACATTAACTGGTTCACAACCAGCCGCAGGAGTTGTACTGCATCAGGTTGGCTCTCCTGTGTGACTCACCGTCATTGTATGTCGGTCGTGTGTCCCCGCGACGATCGGTTTAGCTTCATAACCAATCAGTCTACAGGCCCAGGCCAATGATTTCTGGCCTGGATCTGCTGATCGGTTCTGGTGAATAGCAGACTGTCCTCTGTCTGTGTAATATAAACACAGGCAGAGGAAGTGATGTGATCTCCCCTTGTGGAACCCTTTTCGGTTCCAGCTCAAAAGAAGACATTTTACTGTGAGTACACCAACACTACACTGACACCAGGACAGGTAGGCACACATTTAACCCCTTAATCACCTCTGATCGCCCCCCAGTTAACCCTTTCACTCCATGTCACAGTGTCACTAGTATAGTGTACAGATCTCTTTCCTAATCACTGTATTAGTGTCACGGGTGACATCAGTTAGGTTTTAGTGTCAGTTAGGGTCAGCATCAATCTTAGACAGTGTCAGATTAGTGCCAGGCACACTAACACGCACACACACACACTATATAGCTCCATTACTAGTATAGTATCTGAACGGATCAATATCTTTGATCTGATCAGATCTATACAGCAGAACATGCGAACAGGCTAAAAATTTGTGCGTAGACCATTAAAGTCTATGGGACACGAATGTGAAAAATCAAAAGTGCTCATTTTAGAGGCTTATATGCAAGTTATTACCATAAAAAGTGTTTGGTAACCCGGGTCCTGCCCCAGGGGACATGTACCAATGCACAGAAAAGTTTTTAAAACTGAAGTTTTTTTTGGGAGCAGTGATTTTAATAATGCTTAAAGTGAAACAATAAAAATGAAATATTCCTTTAAATATTGTGCCTGGGGGGTGTCTATAGTATGCCTGTAAAGTAGCGCATCCTTGTGATGTGTTTTACTGTGCCACAGCAAAATTACATTTCTAAAGGAAAAATGTCATTTAAAATTGCTTGCGGCTGTAATGTATTGTCAGATTCGGCAATATAGATAAAAATAATTAAAAAAATGCTGTGAGTTCCCCCCCAGTCCATTACTGGGCCCTTCAGGTCTGATATGGATTTTAAGGGGAACCCCGCTCCAAAATAAAAAATCCATACCAGACCCTTATTCGAGCATGCAACTTGGCAGGCTGCAGAAAAAGTGGGGATGAGAAAGCGCTCCACCCTCCTAAACCGTACCAGGCCACATGCCCTCAATGTGGGGAGGGTGCCTTGGGGTTCCCCCAAAACACCTTGTCCCCATGTTGATGTAGACAAGGGGCTCTTCCCCACAACCCTTGCCCGGTGGTTGTGGGGGTCTGCGGGCAGGGGGCTTATCAGAATCTGGAAGCCCCCTTTAACAAGGGGGCCCCTAGATCCTGGCCCCCCTATGTGAATGGGTATTGAGTACATTGTACCCCTACTCACCAAAAAAGTGTCAAAAAAGTAAAAATAACAGGAGACATTTTTGGGCAATCCTTTATTTTAAAAAAGTGTCCCGGGATGTCCATTAATCTTCATTTAAAGCATCCGACGTTCACGAGAAAAAAAATGGAAAAACACCATCTCCATGGGAGGTGTCCCTGCAACTGCCGTCTTTTTGCTTTGACAGCTCTTATATAGGCAAGGACGGGGCTACCCGCTGACATAAACCAGGTGACCCCGCCCCCTTCTGACATCATGTGACATCACGTGATGTAAGAGGGGGGCAGGGTCACCCATTTACATCACCAGGTGGCCCCCCCCCAGCTATATAACAGCTGTCATTGTGAAAAGGCTGCAGTCGCAGGTATGCCTCCCATGGAGGCAGCATTTTTCTGTTTTTTCTTTTTTCTCGGTCCGTTGGCGCTGTGATCGAAGATGAATGGACATCGCGGGACACTTTATTTTTTTAATAAAGGACTTTATTAACAGTCCAAAAGTCCAAAACTGTCTGCTATCATTTTTACTTTTTAACACTTTTTTGGTGAATGGGTAGGGGTACAATGTATCCGATACCCATTCACATAGGGGCCTTTTTAAAGGGGGCTTCCAGATTCTGATAAGCCCCCCGCTGCAGACTCCCACAACCACTGGGCAAGGATTGTGGGAAAGAGGCCCTTGTCCCCATCAACATGGGGACAAGGTGTTTTGGAGGGACCCGAAGGCACCCTCCCGATTTTGAGGGCATGTGGCCTGGTACGGTTCAGGAGGGGGGGCGCTCTCTCATCCCCCCATTTTCCTGTGGCCTGCCATGTTCCGTGCTCGAATAAGGGTCTGTTATGGATTTTGGGGGGTATACCTATGCAATTTTTTATTTAATTTTGGAGCGAGGTTCCCCTTAAAATCCAAACCTGAAGGGCTTGGTATGGATTTTGGGGGACCCCCATGGCATTTTTTTTTTAAATTTTGGCATGGTTTCCTTTAAAATCCATACCAGACCCAAAGGGATTGGTAATGGACTGGAGGGGGGAACCCACGCCATTTTTTTCAATGATTCTTATTAGGGATGAGCCCGATGTTTGACTCGAACATCGGGTGTTTGCCTGTTCCCCGAATAGCGAACAATTTGGGGTGTTTGCGGCAAATTCAAAAGCCGCGGAACACCCTTTAAAAGTCTATGGGAGAAATCAAAAGTGCTAATTTTAAAGGCTTATATGCATGGTATTGTCATAAAAAGTGTTTGGGGACCTGGGTCCTGCCCCAGGGGACATGTATCAATGCAAAAAAAAGTTTTAAAAACTGCCGTTTTTTCGGGAGCAGTGATTTTAATAACACTTATAGTGAAACAATAAAAGTGAAATATTCCTTTAAATTTCGTACCTGGGGGGTGTCTATAGTATGCCTGTAAAATGGTACATGTTTCCCATTTTTAGAACAGTCCAAGAGCAAAATGACATTTCTAAAGGAAAAAAGTCATTTAAAAGTACTCGCGGCTATAATGAATTGTCGGTCCCGGCAATACAGATAAAATAAGTCATTGAAAAAAATGGCATGGGATCCCCCCCAGTCCATTACCAGTCCCTTTGGGTCTGGTATGAATATTAAGGGGAACCCCGAACCAAAAAAAAAAAAAAAAAATTGCGTGGGGGTCCCCCCAAATTCCATACCAGTAATTGGGTGACCCTGCCCCCCTCTGACGATCCAGGAAAGCCATAGGGATGTCCCCGTGCATCAGAGGGGGTGGGGTCACCCAGAAACATCACGCTGTGGCCACGCCCTCAGTTATAAAAGAACTGTCAAAGCAAAGACGCGTCATATGGTGGGAGCCTCCCATGGTGGTGGATTGTTTTTTTATTTTTCTTTTTCCGTCTGTCGGCAAAGCAAGAGAAGAAGAAGAAGACTTCGTGGGACATTTTTATTTTTTATTTTTTAATAAAGGACTTGTCCCAAGCCGTGTCTTGTCATTTTTACCATTTTGATACTTTTTTAATGAAATGGTAGGGGTACATTAGTACCCCGTTACCATTTCACACAGAGGGGGAAGCTGGGATCTGGGGGTCCCTTTTTTAAAAGGGGCTTCCAGATTTCGATAAGCCCCCACCCGCAGACCCCCACAACCACCAGGCAAGGGTTGTGGGGAAGAGGCCCTTGTTCCCATCAACATGGAGGCAAAGTGTTTTGGGGGCTACCCCAAAGCACCCTCCCCTTGTTGAGGGCATGTGGCCTGGTACGGTTCAGGAGGGGGGCCGCTCTCTTGTCCCCCCTCTTTTCCTGCGGCCTGCCAGGTTGCATGCTCGGAAAAGGGTCTGGTATGGATTTTTGGGGGGACCCCATGCCATTTTTTTTTTAATTTTGGCGCGGGGTTCCCCTTAAAATCCATACCAGACCCTTCAGGTCTGGTATGGATTTTGAGGGGGATCCCCACGTCATTTTTTTTAACCACCTCCATACAGGGTACCTTCACCCCCTTCCTGCCCAGGCCATTTTTCAGCTTTCAGTGCTGTCACACTTTGAATAACAATTGCGCGGTCATGGAACACTATACCCAGATGAAATTGTTATAATTTTTTTCCCCACAAACAGAGCATTCTTTTGGTGGTATTTGATCACCTCTGTGGTTTTTATTTTTTGCGCTATAAACAAAAGAAGAGTGATAAGTTTGAAAAAAAACACAATATTTTTTACTTTTTGCTATAATAAATATCCATTTTTTTTTTAAACTATTTTTTTCCTCAGTTTAGGCTGATATGTATTCTTCTACATATTTTTGGTAAAAAAAAAATCGCAATAAGCGTATATTAATTGGTTTGCGCAAAAGTTATAGCTTCTACAAAATAGGGGATAGATTTATAGCATTTTTATGATTTTTTTTTTACTAGTAATGGCGACGATCTGCGATTTTTATCATGACTGCCATATTGCGGCGGACATATCGGTCACTTTTGACACATTTTTGTGACCATTCACATTTATACAGCGATCCGTGATATAAAATTGCACTGATTACTGTATAAATGTGACTGGCAGGGAAGGGGTTAACACTAAGGGGTGATCGAGGGGTTAATAATGTTTCCTAGGTAGTGATTCTAACTGTGGGGGGAAGGGACTCACAAGGGGAGGAGACCGATCGGTGTTCCTCTGTACTGAGAACACACCATCGGTCTCCTCTCCCCTGACAGGACATGGATCTGTGTGTTTGTGTGCAGGTGTCTGGCCGACATCGCGGCCGCCGGGCACACACATCAGGTCCCCAGTGACACTTGCGCGCCCCCTGGTGGGCCGGGAAGGCGAGAGCATTATATGGCGCCCTCTTAGAATGAGAGCCGCGCCTCTTGCCCGTCATATGACAGCCGGCGGGCCGCAAGTGGTTAATTTTGGCACGGGGTTCCCCTTAATATCCATACCAGACCCAAAGGGACCTGAATTGCTGGGACCGACAATTCATTATAGCCGCGAGCTGATCATGAAAGAGCTGATCTTGATCTGCTACTAGGGAGTGAACGCCATCTTCTCACCCTGGGCCTCCTAAACTGCCGCAGGTTTAGGGCAGAGGTCTTGGACCCTCTGTCCAGTTGTCAGTACTTCAACTGGAGAAGTTTCTGGTAACTCCACAGATGCTGCTGGCAGAAAATCCCATGTCTCTGTCAGTGTTTTGGGAAAAAGGCCGACTGCCTCTTCTCTCAGGGAGGCTGAAGCTGCTGTTGGTGCTGGGCAGAGCTCAGTGATGTTTTGCCCAGATGCCAGCTCTTCTGCTGGAGACTCACAAGGTTGTTCTTCCTCAGCAGAGAAGTTTATTAAATCCCCAGTCTCTGGAACTGGTGTCTGGGGATAGAGGTTCACCATCTTCTGTCCATAGAACCCAGAGGATGTTATTGGTGCTGGGCAGAGGCTAGCAGAGCTCTGCCTTGTTGTCAGCACTTCAGCTTCGGGGATGGCCATCTCTAGAGTTTCCGCTGCTAATTCTAGGGCATGCTGCTGAATGTGTTCTAGCAGTTCCCGGTATGCCCTTTCCAGATGCTGTTCCTTCCTTAGCAATAGGGATGAGCCGAACACCCCCCGGTTCGGTTCACACCAGAACCTGCGAATGGACTGAAAGTTTGTGCAAACTTTAGAACCCCGTTAAAGTCTATGGGACTCAAACTTTTGAAATCAAAAGTGCTAATTTTAAAGGCTAATATGCAATTTAATGTCCTAAAAAGGGTTTGGGGACCCGGGTCCTGCCCCAGGGGACATGTATCAATGCAAAAAAAAGTTAACAAAAACGTCAGTTTTTTTCAGGAGCAGTGATTTTAATAATGCTTAAAGTGGAAAAAAAGTGAAATGTTCCTTTAAAAATCGTATCTGGGGGGTGTCTATAGTAAGCCTGTACAGTGGCGCGTTTTTCCCGTGCTTAGAACAGTCCCTGCACAAAATGAAATTTTTAAAGTAATAAAAGTCATTTAAAACTGCTTGCAGCTTTAATGTAATGTCGGGTCCCAGGCAATAAGGATGAAAATCAGTGAGACAAATGGCATGGTTACCCCCCCAGTCCATTACCCGGCCCTTTGGGTCTTGTATGGATATTAAGGGGAACCCCGCACGCAAATAGAAAAAAGGAAAGGCGTGGGGCCCCCAGGCCATATATACTCTGAATACTAGTATACAGGCGGTGCAAACAAGACAGGGACTGTAGGTTTGTTGTTAAGTAGAATCTGTTTGTAATTTTGAACTGGTACATTTTTAAAGTGTAGCTCCAGCCAAAAAAAATCTATTTTTAAGCTTTTTGGAAAACATAGGGAAGGGTTATCACCCCTGTAACATTTGTTTTGCTGTCTGTGCTCCTCTTCAGAAGATTTCACCTCACTTTCTGTCCCAATGACAAATGTTTTTTGAAAATTTGTTTTTTTTAGTGAAACAAGGATTGGAGATAGAGCATCAGTGAAGAGGAGACATGTTTTTCCCATATTAACTCCTACAGGAGAGAATTTCCCTTCCTAGGGGTAGATTTCCTCTCACTTCCTGTTGTCTCCTTCCGTTTGCAAGTAGGAGTCGTTTGTAAGTTGGATGTTTGAAAGTAGGGCCTGCCCTATATACTCTGCAGAAATTGGGGCCTTTAGGTATTAGTGTTGCCACAATACTGTAAGCCCTCAAAGTTACTCTCGGTGGGTGCAGGAACGGGCCCTGCTGTGAAATATTAGGTCAAGAATTGTAATTACATGTCCCTGTTGAACAGGGGCAAAAAAATTGGGCCTTAAGCACTGGTGCCACAACACTGCAACCCCTCACAGATGCTATAGTTGGAGCGCAGGAATGAGCCCTGCTGCAAAGTATTGCATCAAAAACTGTAATTACATGCCCCTGTTAAACAGGGGCTGAAAAATTGGGCCTTGGGCACTGGTGCAGGTGCCACAACACTGCAACCCCTCACAGATACTCTAGTTGGAGTGCAGTAATGAGCCCTGCTGCAAAGTATTGCATCAAAAATTGCAATTACACGCCCCTGTTAAACAGGGGCAGAAAAATTGGGCCTTAGCCACTGGTGGCGGGGCCCAGAACCAAAAATGTTCTTACAAGCTATCAGCATGAAAATTGAGGAGGAAGAGGATAGTCACTCAGCATAACAGGATGGTCACTCAGCATCAGCATAGGCAGTCTTGAAGGGATCTGACATTTCAAAAAAAAATATTCGGTTACATCAGCATCAGGTGCTTGGTAGCCTCCAGCAGCACTGAATGTGCGTTCCAAAAGAATTCTGGATGTAGGACAGGCCAGTAGCTCAATTGCATACTGTGCAAGCTCTGGCCAGTGATCCATCCTGACCCAGTAACCCAGAGGATTTTCAGTGGGAAAAGTGTCCAAGTCTGATCTTACCCCTAGGTATTCCTGAACCATGTAAAACAGATGCTGGCTATGGTTGCTGGAACCGATCATACCTTGGGGCTGCGGACTAAAAAATTGTCTGAACGTATCCGTCAGATGGCCACCTTCTCCACCGCTCCTTCTGTGACTGACCGAAGCCTCAGCAACACTTTGTCCAGGACCAGCAATTTGTAACCTCCCAGGCTCTGAAAACGCGTTGCACAAACCTTTCTGCAAGGCCTCCCGAAGATGTTTCATCCTCTGCTCCCTCTGCGATGGCAAGTTAAGGTCCGCAACCTTACCCTTGTAACGTGGATCAAGGAGGGTTGCCAGCCAGTAACAATCCCTCTCCTTGATACCATGAATACGAGGATCCTTCTGCAGGCTTTGCAGGATCAGGAAGGCCATGCAGCGTAGGTTTGCTGAGGTATTCGGTCCAAAGTCCTCTGGGTCACTAAGGATGACATGATCCGCATCCACCTCCTACCAGCCATGTACAAGTCCATGGGTTTCTTGGGACTGTAAATGATCCCTTGAAGACTGCTGCTGATGCTGAGTGCCAGGCTCCACCTCCATGCTGACACAATCCTCCTCCTCTTACGCCTCCTCCTCATCCTCTTCCTGTGTGATCGGCAGGCACGCAGGAACACTGTCTGGATAAAGGGGGCCTTGAGAGGTAAGGAAGTCCTCCTCTTCCTGCCTCTGTTCTGCCTCAAGTGCCCTGTCCATTATTCCACACAGCGTGTGCTCCAACAGGTGGACAATAGGGACAGTGTCACTGATACATGCACTGTCACTGCTCACCATCCTCGTGGCCTCCTCAAATGGTGACAGGACAGTGCATGCATTCCTGATCATGGCCCACTGGCATGGGGAAAAAACCAAGCTCCCTTGACCCTGTCCTGGTGCCATAGTCGCACAGGTACTCATTGATGCTTGTGCAGCCGCTGCAGCATGGTCAATGTTGAGTTCCACCTGGTGGGCATGTCACAGATTAGGCGGTTCTTGGGCAGGTTAAATTCCTTTTGGAGGTCAGCCAGCCGAGCACTGGCATTATATGACCGGCGGAAATGCACACAGACTTTCCTGGCCTGCCTCAGGACATCCTGTAAGCCCGGGTACCTGCCCAAGAACTGCTGCACCACCAAGTTAAGGACGTGAGCCAAACGGGGCACATGGGTCAGTTGTCCCTGTCGGAGGGCAGAGAGGAGGTTGGTGCCATTGTGGCAAACCACCATTCCTGCATTAAGCTGGCGTGGTGTCAACCACCTCTGAGCCTGCCCCTACAGAGCTGACAGAATCTCAGCTCCAGTGTGGCTCCTGTCCCCCAAGCCCACCAGCTCAAGCACCACATGGCATCTTTTGGTCTGCGTACTTGCGTAGCCCCTTGAACGCCTACGGAGGACAAATCAGCACAGGAAGAGGCCATGGAGGATGAAGAAGAGGAGGGGGTGGAGGAGAGAGGTGTGTCAGAATCGCCAGTAGTAGCATTTTGGAGGCGTGGTGGTGGAACAACCTCCAACACTACTGCACCTTGTCCTGCATCCTTCCCAGCTGCCAGCAGAGTCACCCAATGCACCGTGAAAGATTGGTAACGTCCCTGTCCATGCCTGCTGGACCATGAGTCAGCAGTAATATGCACCTTACCGCTGACTGCCCTGTCCAGCGAGGCCAAGACATTGCCTTCCACATGCCGGTAGAGAGCCGGAATCGCCTTCCGTGAGAAAAAGTGGCATTTGGGAACCTGCCACTGAGGAACCGCACATTCCACAAACTCACGGAAGGGGGCAGAGTCTACCAACTGAAAAGGCAGAAGTTGAAGTTCTAGCAATTTTGCCAAGCTAGCATTCAACCGCTGGGCATGTGGATGGTTGGGAGCGAACCTCTTTCGGCAGTGCAGCAGCTGGGGCAGGGAAACTTGCCTGGTACAATCTGACGTTGGTGTACTGATAGCATATTACCCGCAAGTACTTGGCTGTGACACACCTAATTCTACACCTTAATTCCACTCAGTGCAGGTTTCAGAGAGGACTGAAGGTATAGTGGGGTTGGAGATCCCAGCTGATGAGGAGCAAGGAGAGGTCCGCTTTGTTCTTTGGTGTGCGTTTTTTAGGTACGCTTGCCATGAACTGCATGGCAGGTTGACATATGTCTGGTCAAGCATGTGGTGCCCAAGCGGGTGATGTTTTGGCCACGCGAGATACGCTTGAGACATGTGTTGCATATAGCAGTGGTGGGATCTGATGCACTCGTCTCAAAAAGGCCCACACCAAAGAACTTTTGGAATAATGCACAGAGACAGCAGCACCCTGCACATGCGGAGCTCTGTGGTGTAATGCAGTCAGTGTGCTTCCCTTAAGCTGGTTCCTGGAGGACATCCTGCCTCTTCGGAGATGTGAATCCTCCTCCTCCTCTCTCCTATCAGGCACTCACATTGAGTCAGTGACCTCATCATCCCCTCCCTCCTCATCACTGGAGCAAACCTGGCAGTATGCTGCAGCTGGGGGAACATAACTGCCAGATTGCTGTCCTTCTTGGGCACCCCCTCTCTCTGGGCTCACGTTACTGCCTTCCTCTAGCTGAGTACCATCATCGGAGCCTTCAAAATGCTGGGCATCCTCCTGAAACATGTACCCAACACTGTGGTCAAACAGTTCAGGGACTCCTCAGGAGGACATGGTGGGGCTAGGGAAGGAGTGACTGATGCCATTGAGCCGAGGAAAGAGGTCGCATTGGCAGCTGCGCCTGGGTGAGAGAGGATGAGGACAGCTTGGTAATTCACTCTACCAAGTCTTCTGCATGTTGCGGCTCAACACGGCCAGCTGCCAAAAAAAAGGATAAGCGTGTCCCACAGCCACGTGCTGATGAGGATGCACTGTCTCCACGACTAGCACTGTTGCCTCTAGACACAGAGCCTGCTTGCCCTTTTTTTTTTGGCTTGTGACTGTCTACTTCTCCTTGTTGGCCTTCCATACATACTAATGGCCTGCAGTGAGATGTAGCTGCACAAAGCTGGGATGTATATATATATATATATATATATATACACTGATTATAATGCAGCTAGCAGAATCAACTGCCTGCCTGTATATTATTAGTATGAGAACACCAGCAATTGTCTTCAGGTAGCTTTAGGTGCACACTGTGCAGAGGACACAGTACGCTAACTGTAAATACTGCGGTTGCCTGTCTGTGGTATTAATAGGATCAGAAGAACACCAGCAATTGTCTTCAGGTGCTTTAGGTGCACACTGTGCAGAGGACACCGTACACTAACTATTAAATACTGCAGTTGCCTGCCTGTGGTATTAATAGGACCAGAAGAACACCAGCAATTGTCTTCAGGTAGCTTTAGGTACACACTGTGCAAAGGACACAGTACACTAACTGTAAATACTGCAGCTGCCTGTCTGTGGTATTAATAGAATCAGAAGAACACCAGCAATTTTCTTCAGGTAGCTTTAGCTGCACACTGTGCAGAGGACAAAGTACACTAGCTGTAAATACTGCATCTGCCTGCCTGTGGTATTAATAGGATCAGAAGAACACCAGCAATTGTTTTCAGGTAGCTTTAGGTGCACACTGTGCAGAGGACACAGTACATTAACTGTAAATAATACAGCTGCCTGCCTGTGGTACTAATAGGATCAGAAGAACACCAGCAATTGTCTTCAGGTAGCTTTAGGTGCACATTGTGCAGAGGACACAGTACACTAATTGTAAATACTGCAGCTGCCTGCCTGTGGTAATAATAGGATCAGAACACCAGCAATTGTCTTCAGGTAGCTTTAGGTGCACACTGTGCAGAGGACGCAGTACACTAACTGTAAATACTACAGCTGCCTGCCTGTGGTACTAATAGGATCAGAAGAACACCAGCAATTGTCTTCAGGTAGCTTTAGGTGCACATTGTGCAGAGGACACAGTACACTAATTGTAAATACTGCAGCTGCCTGCCTGTGGTAATAATAGGATCAGAACACCAGCAATTGTCTTTAGGTAGCTTTAGGTGCACACTGTGCAGAGGACACAGTACACTAACTATTAAATACTGCAGCTGCCTGCCTGTGGTATTAATAGGATCAGAACACCAGCAATTGTCTCCCTATCTATCTCTCTCCGCCATTTTCAGGACCGTGCAATTACCAGATAAAGCAGCGCAGTGCCAAATTGTAAAAAGTGCTCTGGTCATTAAGGGGGTAAATCCTTCCGGGGCTGAAGTGGTTAAGGTAAAAAATGTTCATGCTTTACATCCTCTGTAATAATTCCTGTAACATCCTAGTATATGGTCTATATCTATAGAGATGATATCTGATTGCTGGAGACACTAAAGAATGGGGGATGGAAAAATAAAGTGCTTTAATGTGAAGTGTCCCCCATGTGAATGTAGAATCCCATTGTAAATGTGGAATATCCACCAATATAGTACTTGTATCTCTAATATATCCCAGAAGTCTCAGCACTAAAAGCTGTAAATGTATATCCACCCCTCCCCCCTACATTCTCTATAAGGGATCCTATTCCTGCCACAATCCAGTGATCTTCAATGGGAACTCCTGATTTGTGGACATTAGGAAGGTGATGGAATATTCGGGTCACTGGGGTATCCACCATCAGAAATTCTGCTGTTTTATTTCATAAACCCCCCCAGATCCTTTCCTTTATCTATCAATTTCAGAAGCCACTGTATGAGACACTGTGTGAGGTCCTGCTTAATAACCGGGTACATAAAGCACTGCATAAATTGACAGAGCTATATAAGTACCTGAAATAAATAAATAAAATAAGGGGGTGACTGAGTGCCCCCTCTTTATACTGTATTACACATTAATCTTATAATATAATATCATGTGTCTGGATTTGTCTCTGCAGGTTGGAGGAATGTGGTATGACTTCTTCCATCTGTGATGATCTCAGATCCATTCTTATCAATAATCGATCCCTCACCACACTAAAGTTATCAAAAAATAATCTGGAAGACTCTGGAATAAAACTTCTATGTGAGGGGCTCAGACATCCTGGCTGTACTCTGCAGTACCTGAGGTGAGAATTATCCTATAAATCTTCTATGTGAGGGACCCAGACATGTCACCTAGATGAAAGTTATACAAAGACAGACTTCTGATTGGCCGGTTACACTGGGAATTTCCATGATTGTCCTTCAGGTCACTCGCTGTTATTGGCTTTCATCCCCTCCCCCCTTCACTGACTATCAGAGATCAAACTTTGGCTGGGTTCACACTGGAGTTCACAGCGGCTCACAGCAGGGGATCCAATACATCTCCATTACCCGTTTAGGTCGCATTTCAGCCCAAATTTTGGGCTGAATTCAGACCTGAAACAGACCAGAAGACGCACAGGACTCCGTATTCTCTTCATTCAGTGACCAATCATAGACAGATGGTCCTCAATTAGAATCTGGAAGGACAGAGCGAGTCTCTAGACCAGAAGTGACCCCTAGATGCCAATAAAATCCCCCCATCCTTGTAGATATAAAAATGTCACCTCACTGAGCCTCAAAGAGAAGTCCTAGTCATTTCATCTATAAGCCCAGCAGGTGAGGACGCCGATGCAGTGAGAAGGCCCCCGAACACTGTAATTAATAAAGCTGGTTTGTATTTACAGTAGTGTTGACCCTCTTAAGAGAACCTTTCTCTTTGTTTTCCCTATATGCAATTAGGGCAACTTGAACTGCATCCAGACTTATGTCTGCATGATTGATTTATACTCATCTGCTAAAACGGCCAATTATTGATTAATTAATCAGTTGATCCAGGCAAAATCTGTGTTTTTTTGGTTCCTTAACAAAGACATATCTGCTATTTGGGTCAATCAGTTGGTCCTCCAGAATGAATGGACACTGCTTATGTATAGCTATTGCCACTCCACTCGATTTAGCTCAAGGGGAATTACTGAGGAACCATTGGGAGTACAGGTGGGTAGGAAGGCGGGGGACCGAGTCAGTGCGAAAGTGTGTCTCCTGCAATAGTAATATTTGTGCCCTCATGCGTTTAGTCTCGAGCCACAACTTACTGCGCTTATTGGGCGAACACAACCCTCAGACATTGTACGATACCACTTTCAGAGACGCCATTGGGAGTTGATGTCAAGGAGGGGTCCCCAAACCCGGACAGGAGGAACAGCATATTTGTAGGTATGTGAATCATGGTTCCATGAGTGCTGATAAAACAAAAGAAAAGCATAAAAACGCAGAACACAAAAATACAACAATATATTTAAAACAACTAACAAGGAGGAGAGCCTAAGGGTCCCTCCGACAAACCAACTGCCGCCTGTCGAGGGCCTCCATCCGGTCAATCGACCAAAAAAAGGATGAAGGTCAGCGAGCAGCGAGGGCTCCCAAATAGGGGAATGTAGTCCGAGGAGTGGGCCACCAAGTGCGAGTCCGCCTAAAGCTGGCACTCACAGCTAACAAGAAGGGCTTGGAATCGGCTAAACCGAGCCAGCCCGGTGCGCTGTAACCGCAGCGACTACAGTAAAAATCGCTATATTGTATAAAGTGCTAAACAGGGAGGAAAAAGCAACCTGTAAACAAAAGCAAAGGTTAGAGAGTCATAAGAATCTGTTAGGATCTCCGCGGGAGAGAAGTATGCAGGGGTGAATGTGGTTCATCCCTGTGAGGCTCTTCTCCTCCAGATCTGTGTCTATTCCGGCCTCTGCGGCCAGAAGTACGCCAGGGTTGAGGGCGCGCAGGGAGTGGGATCTCCGGAGCAGATCTCCAATCTGGGATATCAATAGTAGGTAGGTCTAACTGTTGCAGGAACTGTGGCAATTCTTCTCTTGAGCGTAGGACAACTTGTCTGCCCCCTTTAGTTACCGACAGTTGAAACGGAAATCCCCATCTGTAAATCAGCTTTGCATCTTGTAGGGCCTCTAATACCGGCTTAAGTGCCCAGCGTTGCATCAGGGTGCGCCTAGATAGATCTGGGAATAAGGATATTTTCGCTCCATCAAAATCCACGTGGCAGACACCTCTGACGTGAAGCATTATGCTTTCCTTCAGGGAATACTTGTGTAATTTGCAAATAATGTCTCGCAGTTTATCTGGATCCTCTGAGGGCGGACGAAGGGCCCTGTGAGCCCTGTCAATCTCAATGTAATCAGGTGCAGCATGGCCTAGGATCTGTTTAAAAAGACCCTGTAGGGATGGAACTATGTCTCTCGGGCCAGTCGCTTCAGGCATGCCTATTTTTCAGAGTCATCGATTTGGTCAATTAAGGAGTTAATCCTGTGTTCCTGTGTCTTACAGCGTTCATGGAGGGTTTGTAGAGCAGGAGTAACAACTTCCCATTAAGCTTCTAGATCCTCAACTCTACCTCCAATGTGGGCTGTGTCTGCCTGCAAGGCCTCAATATCCTGCCTACAAGCCTTCTCCACCCTGTTAACAAACAGTTCCAGGTCTGCCTTTGTAGGTAGGGCTAAGTCCCCTAATGCGTCCCCCAGAGCTGCAGGGGGGACAGAGCTAGCAGAGCTGGCAGGAGAGGCAGGCATAGGGAGAGAGGGAGAAGGTGGCTTTGGAGAGGGGATAGGAGAGGCGGCGCGAGCGGTCTGATGTTTACCGGTCGGCGCCATCTTGCATACCCCCGGGGCATTGCGGCGAGGCTCTGAAAAATATAGATCTAGGGAACCTGATCGGTTCCAGTGGTTCCACTGAGGCTGCGGAGATGTCCACCTTCTGGATGGCATCGTCTGGGACCTTTTTCCTCCCTGGAAAGTCGCTGCAGGTGCGGTTTAGTCTGTGTGCTGGACAGAGCTCACTCTCCACACGTCCTCACACGTGCATGCCGCGGCCACGCCCCCCAAGTTGTCTGTTTTGATGAATCCCAGATAAAGTTTTCTGGCTGCCTTGCTTTCAAACTGTTTCTCCAGCAAGCGTGCCAGATATGGGGTCAAGATGTATAAGCTCGGTGACAGGGCCACAGGTTTATGAGGGAAAAGACTGTGGAGCCCCCCAACTACCCAGACTACATAGGGAGCAGCGGTAAGATTATTTGGGACTTGGTGTCACCCTTATTCGGAAAGGGGTATCACTTGTACGTGGACAATTACTACACAAGCGTGCCACCTTTTAGTCACCCTTTTTTATTTTGGAAATGGCGCATGTGGCACTGTGCGATCGAAATCGCTGGGGCTTCCCACAATATCTTGTAGATTCCTGACTTAGACAGGGGAGAGAGCCTGCTTGAGGTGCAATAAATTTCTTGCAGTGAAGTGGAGGGATACATGGAATGTTTTCTTTCTGTCCTCTATTCATGCAGATATTCCTAAATTTCCAGGAAGAGATCATCACAGCCCTTCTATTGGCAGACGATGCTGTTGCCCAACTTCCCAATGCAAATACAGTAAGCCGTCTGCATAACAGGCATTTTCCAGATGTTCTCCGTGGTACCTCTACCCAAAGATCACCCCAAAAAAGATGTTGTGTCTGTAGAAAATGCGGATATAGGCCTGACACCCGCTTTTATTGTCCCACCTATGCTGACCAACCTGGTCTCTGCATTGGCGACTGTTTCCATCGCTACCATACATTAGTGGATTATTTGAATAGGGAACAGCACGGCGCAGTGCAAGGGCACACTTTCAAAGGGTCACGAAAGATAAGATGGTCACTGCATTTTGAGAGACCCTAAGCTGGAACGTTTATAGTTACAATAAAAGTGTATTTAAAAAAAAAACATTAAATAAATAAATAAGCCAAAAATAGTTGACCTTTTGATATTCTTCTCTCTATTGTTCCTCTCTGTTTTACTTTATTTTATGCTTAACTGTAATGTTTTATTGTTACTGAGTTTTAGACTTGTGCACAACGGAAAATTTCCTTTAGTTTCAGTTCGTTGTCATTCGTAAAATACATAATTTAGTTCTGTTATATTCGTTATAATACGTTAATTCGTTTTCAGATAATTCGTTATTTATGTAGAGTGTCGATATTCGTTATACTGAATCTCGAATCATGTCGAATACATTCATTATATCCACTATAATTTCTTTCGTATTCGTTGAAATTCGATATTTATGTATGTATATTGATTCGTGATAATGATTCGTAGTTTGGAAAGTTGCATGTTTATTGAATCTATTAACACACACAATGACAATATCTCTTCTCCTCTGCTCAAATACAATACAACACCCTTCTCACACAGTTCTCAGGAATGCACTTTGCCAGTAATCCAACCTCCAGCACAAAATTAATCAGCTGATTGGACTGTAATGCCGCGTACACACGGTCGGACTTTTCATCTACAAAAGTCCGACGGACGCCGACGGACCAAAGCCGGCTGACAATCCAATCGTGTGTGGGCTTCCCCGAACTTTCAGCTGACTTTTCCAGCCGCAAATCTGACGGACTTTAGATTTGAAACATGCTTCAAATCTTTACGTCGTAACTCCGCTGGACCCAGAAATCCGCTCGTCTGTATGCTAGTCGGACGAACAAAAACCCACGCTAGGGCAGCTATTGGCTACTGGCTATCAACTTCCTTATTTTAGTCTGGTGTACGTCATCACGTACGAATCCGTCGGACTTTTGTGTGATCGTATGTAGGCAAGTCCGTTCGTTAGAAAGTCTGCCGCAAGTCCGCCAAAAGTCCGTCGAAAAGTCCGACCGTGTGTCGGAGGGGCGGTGGGGGCGTCGGCGGTAAAACAGCGCTATTTTTAGCGCTGTTTTACCGTTGTTTTTGCGGCTGTATTCGGCCGCTAGCGGTGCGGTTTTAACCCCCGCTGGTGGCCGAAAAAGGGTTAAACCCGCTCGTACAGCGCGGCTATAGCCGCGGTATTACTGCAGTATAGCCGCGCTGTCCCATTGATTTCAATGGGAAGGAGCGGTTTAGGAGCGGTGAACACACCGCTCCTTCACCGCTCCAAAGATGCGGCTCGCAGGACTTTTTTTACCGTCCTGCCAGCGCACCGCTTCAGTGTGAAAGCCCTCGGGCTTTCACACTGAACAAACAGCGGAGGCAGTTTAGGGGCGGTTTGCAGGCGGTATTTTTAGCGCAATAACGCCTGCAAACCACCCCAGTGTGAAAGGGGCCTTATTGTTAACCATTATTTGCTTTTCAGGTACGCCATTCAGCTGCGGCACGGGTTTATTTATTCTAACAGCAACAGGGTTTGCTCTCACGATATGTAAATCAATGACTCCAGCGCTATAGGAGGTGATTTCACCACTACAGTTAAAAAAAGATCATATGGGGGCGTGGCCTGGACGGAGACCGTGATGGCAGCATAAGCCAAGAGCTCCTGTGATCCGGGGACAGATCTTAGCTAAACGGGGAGCCCACACCTTGATTTCAGCATGAGCAGATCCACCCGGAGTTCCTCAACGTCCCGTACCACATTGGACCCAGGTACGCAACTCAGTAGGAATATTCCTGACATATTCCGCACCCAAAGACCGTCCGCACACGTGGCCTCACAGGCCCAAACACCGGCCTCTCCTACTGAACGGCCCGACATGCAGACCATGGGTACTCTCACTCCCACAACCGACTCCGGACGAACACACATGCTAAACCTATTCGACCTGGAAAAAGTAGCATCGGACATTAAAAGCACGGTGACAGCAGCTATTGCCGACCTAAAATCAGACATGCAGGCGATTGCACACCGTATTGAAACGGTAGAACAAACAACCCTGACTCATGCAGCAGCCATCCGCCAGGTCCAATCTGCCTATGACTCACAACTCTCCCAAATGTTTGACCTCCATAGACATGTGGAAGACCTTGATAACCGCGGTCGCCGGCATAATGTAAGGGTAAGGGGTATACCCGAAAGCATTGATCCAAATTCAGTACAGCAAACCCTCTGTGCACTATTTAATGATTTAATAGGAAGACCTGCAGATTCACCCATTGACATGGAAAGAGCACACCGCGCTCTACGCCCCCAGCCCAGGGAGAATGAACCACCCAGAGACATTGTTTGTTGTCTGGTGAACTTTCCCCTCAAGGAGGAAATCCTACGGAAAGCTAGGGAAAGAGGCCG
This sequence comes from Aquarana catesbeiana, assembly GCF_042186555.1. Lineage (NCBI taxonomy): Eukaryota > Metazoa > Chordata > Amphibia > Anura > Ranidae > Aquarana > Aquarana catesbeiana. Next base: position 734,106,950 of record NC_133326.1, on the reverse strand, counting down.
AGTAATCTTTAATGGGTCTGAAGTAAAGCTTTTCCAGGACTTGTCGCAGATCACGCTACAAAATAGAAGAGCCCTAAGACCTTTATTAGAGGCACTACGCACTAGGAACATCCAGTATCGCTGGAAATTCCCCTTCGCTCTATCTGCGTCCACCAGAGGTCGCACTGCCATCCTCCGCACACCAGACGACTTGAAGAATTTCTGCGATCAGCTTGACCTTCCACGGATCGAACTTCCGGAATGGTATGACCTCTTCTTCCCCTCGGAACCATGGCAGCCGGTTACTCTCAACCCATCTCCGAAGGCACCACGCCAGAGATCGCGCAGGCGTAAAGCAGGATCGGCATCACCGAAACCACACTCATCCCGTCGAGACCTCTATCAGCGAAGTCCTCCTCGTGCTCCGATGTCTCCCCCGGGACGCAATCATCAGGAAGACTGAAGTCAACCACTCTGCCACATTGCAACAGCAGTGAGTTTTCGATTTAACCCCCGATGCACACTACCCCCTCATCGTACTCTGTACTCTAAATCTTGCAGCAGGAACGCAGTCACCTGATATCCCTTGGCATCTCTCATCCACATCCGACTAACCCCTATCTAGTTTTTTCCATCTTATTACTCACAGGAACCTCTTCATGTCCCACTAACTGGCCAAATTTCCACATATAAACACGCAGGAGTTGAAGGAACAGAACTTTACAGCTTTCCCCTCCCCCTCCCCCCCCCCCCCCCCCCTTTTTTTTTTTTTTTTTTTTTTTTTTTTCTTCCCTTTTTTTTTCTGAATGTGTTTAGTCCTGCCTCACTTATATTTAGTTATGGTACTATTTCTTCCTAAGCCTTAAATATCCTTGCCGGGGGATGAGGATCAGCAGATTTTACAGATTTTTTTTTCATTGTTATCCACATACCAAAATTACCTTACTTATATTTTCCAAAAAACAAATTATGATCTGCTTTCCTTCTCCCACTGTAAGACAAGGCCATGCATTTCCTCTTTGTATATAAACGTAGATGAGGCATGTATGTCATTACCAGTCTGTAAAAATGCATAATAAGCGATATCTTTATGGTAAATGATCTTATACATATAGCAAAGGTAAACTCATAGCTACCCTAGCCATCAGGAAAACTGTCCTTACCCGATCTGAGGTACCCCCCTGAAGAGTTCTACTTCCTTAACTTAGCTCTAATTATCTCCCACACAATCTACACCTGAGGTGGATGGGAAAGCTTCTATTATCCCAGATGTCTTTGGCCTTCAGTGAGCAAACCACCTATCATAGAAGCTAGATCACATACAATGCGCTTTATCAGGTTACTGGCTCCTCTGATAGGGCTATGGAAAATGCCATAACCTCACAACTTCAGGATCGCATGGTTAGTCCCTTTAGCCCAAACGATAACAACAATTATCTCCCCCCTCTCACCACCCTTCTCCCATACCATCCCCCCTTACCTCCTTCTCTCCCTCCCTCACCCCTGCTCCCGACCCACCCTACCCATCCAATCCTCCCCCTCCTTGCCCTTCTCCTTTGCCCCCCCCCATGAGATCTGCCACCTTACCTTCCGCCTCTAGGAATAATGCTTAACCTCTCGTTTATTAGGAAAAGCTTAAGCTTGAGTTTGTTATCTTTCTTACAGTGTGCATTGGATGTCGATTACCCTTATTCCTGTTAAAATTCTTGTATTTGTGTTAAGGGAATCAAGCTGTTATAATTTTTTATTTCTTCCCCTTGTTTGATACGCACAATACATGGTTGAAACGATAAGGTTCGCAGCTTATAGGTTATTTTTACTAAGATGTATTACGTTTATGTTCTCCTGACAAATGTTTTGTGATCTTCTACACGGATCCTTTGACTGTGTGACCTGTGGCCCTATAGTAAATCATAATGCTGAGTGGGCTCCCCTCAAAACCACAAAAACACAAAATCATATATCTGCAGCTAATATCTCTCCACCTAAGCTGTGAAGCGGACCTGTACCCCGGTTCACACCCGATCTAGGTTCCCCGTCTTCTCTCACCCCCCCACACAGCAAGTCCCTAAGGACACTAGCTGACACTCCAGAACCCTTTTTCCTCCCCTAGGCGAGGTAGATTCTCTAACCTCGTCTCTGGTATATTTTCTTTGCCCGATCCCTCTCCTCTCCCTTATCCTACCCTACACTACCTACCCCTTCTTCACTTTCCTCCTCACCTCACCATCCTCCATTCCCATTTCCTCTCTCCCTACTCTCCTTTACTCAATACTCACTCTTGCTGCTTTTCTCCTCTTCTATCCCCTCCCCTCCTCCTCTTTTCTTTCTTCTCCTTTCTCCTCTCTCTTCCTTAGCCAATATCCCCCCTCTCTTGCCCCGCTCCTAGGCTCCGGGGGGTGGCTGACCCCGCTCAGCCCCTTACTTAACAGCCCTCACATACTGTACACCGGCACCCACCGAATTACACCTGGGTGGGGTCTGACTCCCGGACGTTAACAGTGCATAACCATGCAATCGAAACCATTAACCAATCTTTCCTTAACACTAAAATGTATATCCCTCAACGTGAAAGGTCTCAACCTTCCTGAGAAACGCTCCCAAGTCTTGACATCTCTTTCCAAACACAAAGCTCATTTTATTTTTTTGCAGGAGACCCACTTCCGCTCCGACTCAATACCCAAACTTTCGAACCACATATACCGTATAGCCCACCATGCTACGAACCCAGATGCCAAAACGAAAGGTGTATCAATATTAATCTCCAAACATGCAAACTTTTTTCTCTCAGACTCACTGATTGACCCAGCTGGTAGATATGTCTTCCTCAAAGGGAAATACGCAAACAAACCAATAACTTTGGCGAACGTTTACTGTCCCAATGATCACCAAGTCTCCTTTTTTCGAGACATCTGCTGCCAGCTGGCAACCTTTCAGGAGGGTTTGGTTCTCCTTGGTGGAGACTTTAACGTCCCCCTAAATCCACTATTAGACTCATCATCAGGCTCTTCTACCCTAACATACATGGCTTTACGCCAGATTAAAACCCAACTACAAAACCTGACCCTCCACGACACATGGCGTACATTATCACCCACAGTAAAAGATTACACATTTTTCTCGGCCCCACACCAAAAGTATTCTAGAATAGATTATTTTTTCCTTTCTCAGTCAGATCTCTCATCTCTAAAACAGTCAACGATAGAACCCATGTTTTTATCAGACCATCACCCCATTACGGTTACACTATCCTTCCCTGAAACTCAACCTCGAACTAAAGTATGGCGATTTAACCCCTCGCTGCTGGGGGATCCGGCCTCCCTAGACCACATGCGTACATGCATCCTCAACTACTTTGCTGAGAATTCGTCACCTGAAATCTCTCCTATCTCCCTTTGGGAGGCTCATAAGTGTGTGGTCCGGGGGGATCTGATTGCTTTAGCGGCTAAAACCAAAAAACGGAACCAAGAACTTATTAATTCACTCATCGACACAATTAAATCCCTAGAAAGAACACACAAACAAACACAGGCAATCGCCACCTTACAAGAACTATCTCATACCCGTGCTCTTCTTAAAACAGAATTAGACAAACGTTCTAGTAGGCGCTATATCCTCTCCCAGAAGATCTTCTACGAGCAGGGGAACAAATGTGGACGCCTACTTGCTCGCTCAGTTCAATCTGCTAAAACCACCACCAGAATACATCAATTACGCAATCCTAAGGGAGATCTCCTGGTCAAGAATGAGGAAATAGCTAAAGAATTTGAGATCTTTTACTCAAAATTATATAACTTAAACCCTGACCAAAGATCTCAAAACACACAGAAAACCCGCTCTGACCTCATTAAATCTTTCCTCTCCAAAAATAGTCCCAAGCCTATATCGTCCCAACTTAAACTAGAACTCGATAAACCCATATCCCTAACTGAAATTGAGGTGGCAATAAAACAAATGAAACTAGGCAAAAGCCCTGGCCCTGACGGCTACACTCTCCAATATTATAAAACATTTTTAGATATCCTTTCCCCTACACTCTTATCCACATTCAACGCCCTGGCTGATGCCCAATTCGATCCTTCCAAAATGCTAATAGCCCACATCTCGGTCATACCAAAAGAGGGCAAAGACCCTTCATCAGTCGCGAACTACAGGCCAATATCCCTAATAAATGTAGACATCAAAATATATGCAAAAATCCTCGCAAATAGACTACTCCCCTTAATACCAAACCTCGTGTCCCTAGACCAGGTAGGGTTTGTCCCGGGCAGGGAAGCCCGAGACAACGTAATCCGCACGTTAAACCTACATCACTGGATTTCGGCTACTAAAACCCAAGGTTTTCTCCTCTGCCTAGACGCCGAGAAGGCGTTTGACAGGGTGGCCTGGGACTATATGCACGAAGCTCTTTCGGCGATCGGGATCGGAAATCGCATGCTTTCCTCTATTATGGCACTATATTCTGGTCCCACCGCTGCAGTTAGAGTCAACGGCCTCCTGTCAGACGCCTTCTCGGTCAAGAATGGCACACGCCAGGGCTGCCCTTTATCACCACTTCTCTATATCCTCACCTTAGAGCCCTTCCTCAACAAACTAAGAAACAACCCTGATATCCGTGGCATCACAGTGAAAGGGAGAGAATACAAGGTAGCGGCATTCGCCGACGATATCCTGCTGTCACTACAAGCACCCCGGGTTTCACTCCCAAATCTATTACATGAAATTGATCTCTTTAGCAAAATTTCCAATTTAAAAATCAATCACACAAAATCACAGGCCCTGAACATTTCGCTCCCCCTTCAAGAAGTGACAAGTTGTCAAGATTCTTTCCCGTTTCAATGGCAAAAAACGCCCTTACTTACTTAGGAATACAAATCCCACCCCTCTTATCAAACCTATACGTATTGAATTTCCAGGGAGCTCTACTTAAAGTCCAAAATCTCCTCAAAGAATGGAAGATGTTAAATGTTTCTTGGTTCGGAAGAGCAGCCCTGATTAAGATGCTTATCCTGCCACGCCTGCTATATCTCATACAAACAATACCAATAGCCCTGCCACCTAGCTTCTTTACAACATACCAAAAAATCTGCTCAACATTTTTATGGAGAGACTCTCCCCCTCGCATTAAGTACTCTAGACTCACCTTATCTAAATCCAGGGGTGGAATTGGACTTCCAGATCTGGGCAAATACTATAGCGCAAGCCATCTCACGAGGGTAGCGGATTGGAATATCCACGCCCTCAAGAAATCCTGGATTCCCCTGGAAAACGCCATATCACATCTTCCTATACATTTACTCCCATGGCTTTCCCCTAAACACTGGCCGCAACCGATAACGACTCATCCACTAATCTATCCGTCCCTACTTGCATTTAGAAAGGTCTCACTAAAGGGGAACTTGGCCTCAATCCCGGGCCCCTTAACCACATTAAGAGGAAACCCTGCCTTCCTTCCAGGCTCCCATAATAATTTCCTACAGAAAGAATGGCCATATGATGACGTTCTAGCCATGCACTTTTACCAAGATGGGAAAATCATACCTCTTGAAAAACTCATAGAATTATCCAAAACTTCAACATTTTCCTTTTGGACTTACAGGCAAATCAGACATTTCCTGGAATCTCACATCAATCAAACTCAAGTGCTTAAACAGCTCACTCAGTTTGAAACCATGTGTCACCGTAAAACTCCACAAAGACATCTCATCTCTCTCCTGTATTCACTACTTAATGACCCCTTAACACCTACTACTTCACCTTCTCAGAACTCATGGAACAGGGATCTTCCGACACCTTTAACTAGCGAGGAATGGAATACGGTCCATGAGTACATACATAAGGGCTCATTGAATGTCACTACACAAGAGAATGGGTATAAGATAGCTACCAGATGGTATAGAACCCCCTCAAGACTCCACAAATTTAAATCCTCTATCCCCAACATCTGTTGGCGATGCGGAGCGGAAGTGGGCACTATGCTACATATATGGTGGGATTGCGCAATTATCCAACCTTTTTGGAAGGAGGTTCATAATTTAATAGCACAAATCACCACATTTACTCTAGATTTTACCCCAGCCCAATATCTTCTGCACCACACTTCATTATCCAAGCGTAACTACTTTAAATCCCTAGCGATGCATCTGGTGAATGCTGCCAGACTATGTGTCCCAAAACACTGGCAATCGACATCTGCACCATCAATCAGTGAATGGTTTGCAAGAATCTCCAAAACGAAAGACATGGAAGAGCTTATTCATGTTTCTCAGGATAGGACGCAGAAGTTCACGACTACATGGTCTTGTTGGATACACTTCACGACCACCGAAGGATATCGTCAATATCTGCCAAGAGTGTCCACACAAACATAATCGCGTATAATCAGGAGGGCACTCCTGTTGGTGCCTTCCCTGTAGATTCTGGAGGGGCGGATTCGGTCACTCCCTGGAGTCGTCCCCTACTAGTTTCTCTTATCTCACCTCCAAACATCACTCTTCCTATTCCCTTTTTTCTTTCTTTCTTACACACCTCACTTTTTTCTTCCCCCTTCCCCCCTACCCCTTCTACCCTTTCTCTTCCCCTTCCCTCCTCTCCTCCCTCTTTTTGACTATTCTATCTTCCCTTCCCTTGATTAGCAACTCTTACACAGTTGTCCTACGCATAGTAGGCCCTAAGATGAAGGCACCCTCTCGTCATTCTTGAAACCTCGAGACACTCAACATTTGTGCCCGGTGGGGTCACGACACTCCCTAAACCCTTACCCGGGACTGGCACGGTGCCCGACTCTCCCCCTTGTACTCACCAAGAGATGATGTGAGTGGAGAGAGTCCTGTACTGGATAACAACACCCTATTAAGAGGTTTCATGTTTTTACCCCCAACATTACTAAAAATCCTTCTCCAGATCAACCTCCTTTTAGCATTTTGTTGGAAAATGTATGTATTCAATATTGTTTTCTCTTTATGCCACGAGATGATTGTGCAAGTTGCTATGTACGATTTCTGTATGTGTTATATATTTTATATACAATAAAATCTTTATGGAAAAAAAAAAAAAAGATCATATATGCCGATGCATGGAGACAGGGGTGGACATTAGAGATGGATTGCCTCTATGCTTCGGCATATATTTTTATTTACTTTTCTTGGCAGAGATTTCTTAATCACATTGATCAATGTGAATGGAGGAAATGGTGCATGTATGCCCATCATTAGAAGTGGGTTGATGCAGGGCGGTATTCTAATGGTGGGCATACCACCGATCGATCAATGTGAATGGAGAAATCTGTTAAGTTCTCTTTTTTCATTTAACCCACAGGCAGCATGAAAAAAAAGAACCTTTACAATATATGCCCAACAAGGACCAGCGACGTACTGGTATGTTGCTGGACATTGAGTTGCTATACCAGAATGATGCCTGCAGGTTTAGTTATCATCTTGGTATTGTTCTTTTCAGCCGGCAGTCGGCTTTCATGTAAATGCAATCCAAGTGGCTAATTAGCCGCTAGACTGCTTTTACAAGCAGTGGGAGGGCACGTCCGGTGTCCCCCCGTGCACGCGTGCAAAGATCAACGCAAGCATCGGTCTTGTGTCGTATGTAAACAGCAATTGCACCATGCATGTGAGGAATCACCATGAACTTCAGATCAAGGGCAGTAATTCTAGAAGTAGAGCTCCTCTGTAAAATCTAAAGTGGTAATCTGTAAAGGCTTTTAAAATGTATATAGTTTGTCGCCACTGCAATTTGCAACATCCACCATTTTAATCTGTAAGGCCTCTGATTTAAAAAAAATATATGATGTTGGGGGTTCAAAGTAATTTTCTAGCAAAAAAAAATATTTTCATGTAAACAAAAAGTGTCAGGACGTGGTGGTTCCAGTTGTTAGAAGAGTGGGTGATGTGTGGCATAAGCTTCTAATGTTGGGCATAAAATGCCAGGACAGTTCAACCCCCCTCAAATGAGCCATTTTTGGAAAGTAGACACCCCAAACTATTTGATGAGAGGCATTTTGAGTCCATGGAATATTTTATATTTTGCCACAAGTTTCAGGAAAATTAAAATTTTCATTGTCACCAAATTATATATTGCTCACACGTGCCATAGGAATATGTGAAATTACACCCCAAAATACAATGCTGCTTCTCCTGAGTACGGGGATATCACATGTATGAGATGTTTTGGGAGCCTAGCCATGTACAGGACCCCGAAAACCAATCACCGCCTTCAGGATTTCTAAGGGCGTAAAATTGGGATTTTACTCCTCACTACTTATCACAGTTTCAGAGGCCCTGAAATGTCAAGATAGCAAAATGACCCCAGTTTGGAAATTAGACACCAAAAAGGAAAATTTAAATTTTTTCCATTTTCAAAACTTTGTGACAAAAAGCGAGATCTGCAAAATACACAACATGCCTCTCAGCTATCCAAAACTGTGATAGGTAGCAAGGAGTGAAATCTAAAATTTAAGCCCTTAGAAAGCCTGAAGGCGGTGATTGGTTTTCGGGGTCCTGTACGTGGCTAGGCTCCCAAAAAGTCTCACACGTGATATTCCCGTACTCGGGAGAAGCAGCAGAATGTTTTTTTGGGGTGTAATTTCACATATACCCATGCCATGTGTGAGCAATATATCATTTTAGTGACATATTTGTTTTGTCATTTTTCAATCACTTGTGACAAAAAAATGAAATATTCAATGAGCTCAACATGCCTCTCAGCAACTTCCTTGGGGTGTCTACTTTCCAAAATGGTGTCATTTGGGGGGTTTGTATTGCCCTGCCATTTTAGCACCTCAAGAATGGAGTAGACATGTGCACACTGAAATATTTTGTTTTGGAATTTTGTTTTCGTCCGAAAAATAAATTTATTTAGTTACTCCCGAAATTCGTTTTTATTTATTTTGTTTTTCGTTAAAAATTGCATTCGTCTGAAAATCAAAATTAATTAAGGTCGAATCTGTCATTGAAGGCTTATAGTGTCTGTCAAATGTTCAAAGAAGATTTGACGGAGCAGCTAAACTGTACGACGCCGTATAGTTTAGGGCTCCGTCGAATCTTCTTAGAACTTTTGACAGACACCATAAGCCAAAGATTCGACGTTTGTATGTTTTTCGCTGCTTTGTTGAATCTTCGTTGCTCATGTTGAATGTATATAGTTCAACAGAAAATGGACTGGTGATAATGATCACTGATCAGACAGGTAACAAGATAGTGTATATAGAATCTATATAGAATCTCAATCTATAATATAGAATCTATAATAATAAATCCCCCCCACAACACGGGCAGCCTCTGAGGCTATCACAACACTAGCAACACTAGTATCACTATCAAGTTCACAACACTAACACAATAGCAGCAGATTATTATAAAAAAGTTAAGTTGAACTGTGGCTTGCTTCACTATTGTTCTGCTGCTGTGCTTATGCTTAATTGCTAAATAATTCAGGTTCTTTGACAAATGGACCAGTTAAGATTGACTGACTTCTGAAATGATTCAGTGTATGTGTCTTTCTCTGCTAGCAAATCGTAAGTGAAAGTAAGTTGGCTGTACGTGTGTACTTAGTTCTAGCTATTTTACTGCTCCTCCTCTTTGGTTACAATCGGCCAATAACATTCATCATCATCTTTATTTTTATTTTACTTCCCCCACCCAATTCCAGCAACGATCTTTTCTCTCTATGTCAAATCTTTTCTCTCTATGTAGAATAATCTTGGACTAATAGAGCTAAGGTTAGGCACATTCGACCACAGGTTCGATGGACACAGATTGTTATTGTCCGCATCATGTTGAATGTCCTATCTATATCGAACTGTTGTCACAACGAAAATGAAAATAAAGCATTTGTTTATGTTGGATCTTCCTTTTTTCGGATTCTGCACTTTCGTTATCGTTTGTTAAAACGATAACGAAAATACCTGAAATTCGGACGAAAATGCATTCGGACGAAAACGAATGCACATGTCTAGAAATGAGGCAGTCATAAACTAAAAGCTGCGTAAATTCCAGTAAATGTACCATAGTTTGTAGATGCTATAACTTTTGTGCAAACCAATAAATATACCCTTATTGATTTTTTTTACCTGAGACATGTGGCTGAATACATCTTGGCCTAAATGTATGACTAAAATTTAGTTTATTGGATTTTTTTTTAAAAACATAAAGTAGAAAATGCACACAACGAAAAACAAAATTGCCCATGGGACTTTTAAAGAGCACACCTCAGGTAAAATGTATAAATGATTTATGTAACACACATTTAAAAACCACATGTAATACAGACAAGAGAAAATATATTAGCTATCAACATATTGGTAAATTTTACATTCATGTAATAAACCTTTCCATGAGACCTGGATATGTCATAAAGATGACTGTCAGTAGTCTGGAATAGCTTTGCTAGGTCTCAACGTGCTTCATGAAAGGAGTCTCGCTTCTTCTGAAGAAGCACAGATAGATGCAATTGATGAAAAACTCCTGTCCTACTGGCGTGGAATAGATGACTCTTTGTGAAGTAGTTGAAAGATAGATCTATATAGGTGGGTATGCTATCCTAAACTTATAAAAGAAACTTCAAAATAGAACGTCCATAAAAGTAGATGGATAAATGCATAAAATGCCAACCATGCCACCAAGCTTCCCCCGGGGGCTGTGTGAGGACGGGGAGATGGAAACCAGTGGGAAGCCACAAGAAACTGGAACCTGGGTGAAGGATGTAAATCCCACAAAGAAAATACCCACACCCTGAGAGGGAAACAAACTTGGCAACTGGTGGCCAGTAGCTTGCTTACAGTGCAGCCTGCCAAGCTACCGGCCACCAGTTGCTAAGTTTGTTTCCCTCTCAGGGTGTGGGTATTTTCTTTGTGGGATTTACATCCAATTTTGTTTGGGTACAGTATTGCACGACCGTGCAATTACCAGTTAAAACAGCGTAGTAACAAATTGTAAAAAGTGCTCTGGTCATTATGTGGGTAAAACCTTCCGAGCTGAAGTGGTTAAGGTAAAAAAACCTTCATCCTTTACATCCTCTGTAATAATTCCTGTAACATCCTAGTATATGATCTATATCTATGGAGATGATATCTGTGTAGCGCCCTGGGGCTTAGTCAGGGATGCTCCTCACAAATTTACTTGCCAGGAGTAGTTACCCTGGTCAATTGTTAGAGATCCATTGATTTTTCCCTAAGTTTGGCCTTGTTGCACTTTTCTCTTCTACCGCCAGGTGGCCGGGTACTTGGTGGTACTAGATACGAGAAGGGCAATCCAAGGTCAGATTATGGGTATATGGGGTATCTCAGCCAATTGGCAGGGGTTTTCTTGAATCCCTTGGCCTGCTGGGAGAGCCTATATATTCTGGTGAGGTCAAATTATCTATGTTCTTTGCCAACCGGACGGCTGTCTGGGTGGACATGTGTCATGTGCTCTGGGCTGCTAGGCCGGAGATTGAGCCTATCCTGGGGGGAATCTGGCTGCTAGGCTGTGTGACGCCTATCCATAAATAGGAGATCAGTGCAGGGTTGGGATTGCGGCTTGCAGTCCAACCAGAAAGGATGGCTCTGTGAGCCAGAGAACCTGTCATGGTTGGAGGTAGAAGGGACCAAACACCTTATTACCAGGGAGTAACTGAAGCAATAACCAGAGCAACATTCTCAATGAACAGGCACAGTGCAGAATCGGGAAACTTCAGGTGGTGATTAAGTCAGGGACCCAACCAGCGGAGGAGACGCTTGCAGAGCAGCCTTGTGAGTCAAGCCAGGGACCAAGCAGGCCAGTGGGGTGAAGCTTGAGCAGTATCTGGATTGCCAAGCTAGGGACCCAGCAGGGAAGCGTGGGTGACGCTTGAGAGAGATACCACCGCAGATATTGGAGGAGCTCAAGGGATTCAGAGTCAGTGAATCAGAGGGTCTAGTGAAAGACCAGGAGCTCAGTGTTGAAGAACTACAAGAGGTAGTTGTAGTGAAGCTGAAGCAACGGTTACGTCTGAGTTAGGAACTGTTAAATTGTCCTGTTGTCATAGGAGACAGCACTCCTGCATTGGCAGATGTGTCTCCTTGCTGGGGCTTTTCCCTGCACAGCTGTCCTCCTATTGAAGTCTCGGAGTCTGCCAATTGAATCTGCAACTACTTAAGGGTGTCCTGGCCCTAATCCTCTTTACCCCAAAAATACAAAAAGGACTGTTAAGAGAAATAAAACCTCTTTTACATTTAAGAAGTGTCTGATGTCCAATAACTTTGTCCACCTTGCACCCACTATGCCTCCCAACCCACCACACACAGAAGGATGTCAGGTATCTTTGGCCTGGGAAGTTCTCATTAGTCTGGACAAGCCCAGAGACCTTGCTACATGTGATTGCTGGAGACACTAAAGAATGGGGGATGGAAGAATAAAGTGCTTTATTGTGAAGTGTCCCCCATGTGAATGTAGAATCCCATTGTAAATAAGAAATATACACCAATATAGTACTTGTATCTCTAATATATCCCAGAAGTCTCAGCACTAAAGGCTGTAAATGTATTTCCACCCGTCCCCGTCCCCTACATTCTCTATAAGGGATCCGATTCCGACCACAATCCGGTGATCTTCAATGGGAACTCCTGATTGGTGGACTTTAGGAAGGTGATGGAATATTGGGGTCACTGGGGGATCCACCATCAGAAATTCTGCTGTTTTATTTCATAAACCCCCCAGATGCTTTCCTTTATCAATTTCAGAAGCCCCTGTATGAGGCACTGTGTGAGGTCCTGCTTAATAACCGGGTACATAAGGGGGTGACTGAGCTGTCACAGTGCCCCCTCTTTATACTGTGTAGACATAAGAACTACAACAGCTTCACAATTATCAGCTTTCCTAATAACAAGATCTTTCCTCTGTATAACATTCTGTATATCCTGATATTCCGCTCTAGTGATGTTATGTTACTTTTCACTAAATGGGAATAATTCCTCATATTCATCTTATAATATAATATCATGTGTCTGGATTTGTCTCTGCAGGTTGAATGCATGTGGTGTGACTTCCTCCGGATGTGATGATCTCAGATCCATTCTTATTAAAAATCGATCCCTCACCAGACTGTATTTATCATGGAATAATCTGGAAGACTCTGGAATAAAACTTCTATGTGAGGGGCTCAGACATCCTGGCTGTACTCTGCGGCACCTGAGGTGAGAATTATCTTATAAATTATATAATATTCTGCAGGATTCTGGTATAAATCTTCTATATGAGGGATCCAGACATGTCACCTAGATGAAAGTTATACAAAGACAGACTTCTGATTGGCCGGTTACATTGGGTGTTCCCATCATAGTCCTTCAGGTCACTCGCTGTTATTGTCTTTCATCCCCTCTCCCCTCCACTGACTATCAGAGATCAGACTTTGGCTGGGCTCACAATGGAGTTCACAGCAGGTCACAGCAGGCGGTCCAGTGCGTCTCCATTCACCATTTTGGGTCCGATTGCAGCCCAAATTTTGGGCTAAATTCAGACCTGAAACAGACCAGAGGACACACAGGACTCCATATTTTCTTCATTCAGTGACCAATCATAGACAGATGGTCCTCAATTAGAATCCGGAAGGACAGAGCTAGTCTCTAGACCAGAAGTGACCCCAATAAATTCCCCCCATCCTTGTAGATATAAAATTGTCACCTCACTGAGCCTCAAAGAGAAGTCCTAGTCATTTCATCTACAAGCCCAGCAGGGGAGGAGGCCAATACAGTGAGAAGGCCCTGAACTGTCTGGCAGACATTGATTTATGTCAACGATCAGAGGAATCTATTTTGTCTCTCATACAAAATAAAATATTAGTTGCAGAGAGATGGAAATAATTCCTCCTGATTGTACACATGTTGGGGTACATGTACATATAACATTGCATGTGTAGTGAGGATAAAATCCAGGAGAAACTCCCAGAATGGTTCTATGGAGTCTGATCACACCAGACAAGCACTGATTGGATTTGTTGGGATCAGACTGACATGCCAGTGTTAAAAATCCAATCCTCATCCATCAGAACCATTCATGACCCATGTAGCTCTGGTTCCTTCAGAACACCGGACCGGCTTGTGGGCTGGGCAGGGAACACCCCCCCCCCAGGATTGATTGGCTGATGGCTAAACTCCACCGACATCCATAAATTGAGGATCCTGAGATATGGACGGGGTGATTCCCATGGTGCCGGTCTAACCGGTGAATAGTCTATGTTCCTGACATGTTCCTGTCACAGGATAATCCTCAGAAAAAGTTTATTTCTGTTTTATTCTCACAGCCAGACTGTGTCTGTCCTTTTGTTTTTGTTGTATTTTCTGTCATTCTTTATCTTTGTACATATTTTATACACTAAATAACAAACTAGTGTAGCTCTGCTCTATATTACACAGAGAGCCAACCTACCTGTAGGCAGAGGTAAGTGTTACCACAACCCCAGTGTTACTATACGGCTGTGTAACTATGTAACAAACCACCTAACCACCTGATCCTGATACTTCCAAATAATAATTACACAACAACAATTATAATACAAAACAAATGCTACATACAATATATGTCTGCTACTACCACATGTAAATATATAAATATAGCACTCGCAAAAAAACATAAGTGAAAGAACACAACAAAGTATAATAAACAAAACAAAGTCCAAATAAAGTGACTAAAGATGCTCCAATCCAAAGTGAAGAAAGTGCAAAATGCTTCAGAGATATTCAGGTGTACAACAACCCCTTATGTGTCCCCACTCACCAAATCAGAACGACCCTCAGCTTTCCAGTCTGATGGGTCACTTTAGGCTTGGTATTGATATCCAGGAATGGTGGGTAGGTGTCAAAACATCAGATCAAAGATTCCTTAATTGAGTTGCTCAGCGGAACAAACAGGTACCCAAAAGTAAAAAAGAATGGAACTGATAGTGAAGTACCATTACAAAATGTATTTTTGCACAAGGGAGTGGGTACTTACAACAAGTAAGATCAAAAAAAGCCTCAAACATGGAGCTGTATCTGTAAAAAACGCCATCCCTGGCGTGCGTTCCACGGGACCGGAAGTGATGTCAGAAATACCGGAAATTGCATCAATGTTTCGCACTCTCACAGGGCGTCATCTAGGACATGATTTCTGGCTAACTGCACCATCTTTAAATAGAGGGCAGAGGAGAACCTCCTCTGTAAAAACCAATCAAATTTGCATTAGGGCCATTTTGTTGGTGGGGTAAAAACGTTGCTCCTGTGGACAGAACATAATCCACAGGAGACACAAGCCATATTAATGGTTTGATAAAATCAAACAAATACTTCCAATAAATTATTTAACGTCAATTCTGGCAAAACAGTGGAATCAGTGACATACAATCACTTTTAATTCAACAATACTCTATTAAAAACAGACATAATGAAAATGAAAATAATAATGAATATAAAAAAAAAAATGGAAATTAAAATAAAATTAAATGAAAATAAAAATAAAAATGAAAATGAAAATAATAAAAAATAAATAATAAAAATAAAATGAAAATAAAAAATAAAATAAAAATAAAGTCAAATGAAAAATAATCAATATGAAAATGAAAACAAAAATGAATATAAAAATATATAATCAAAATAAAAATAAAAAATAAATCAAAATGAAAATAAATAAATGTAAATTAAGTGTGACAATATGAAGACAAAAAAAAATAATAAAAATGTATGAAGAACTCTCCTAATGCCCCGTACACACGGTCGGATTTTCTGATGGAAAATGTCCGATCAGAGCGTGTTGTCGGAAATTCCGACCGTGTGTGGGCTCCATCAGACATTTTCCATCGGATTTTCCGACACACAAAGTTGGAGAGCAGGAGATAAAATTTTCCGACAAAAAAATCCGTTGTCGGAAATTCAGATCGTGTGTACACAAATCCGACAGACAAAGTGCCACGCATGCTCAGAATAAATAAAGAGATGAAAGCTATTGGCCACTACCCCGTTTATAGTCCCAATGTACGTGTTTTACGTCACCGCATTTAGAACGATCGGATTTTCCGACAACTTTGTGCGACCGTGTGTAGACAAAACAAGTTTGAGCCAACATCCGTCGGAAAAAATCCTAGGATTTTGTTGTCGGAATGTCCGAACAAAGTCCGACCGTGTTTACGCCCTATAACTCCTAATGCTCTGGTGGTCCTCCCCACGTACTGTAGCCCACATGGACAGGACAAAAGGTACGTGACGTGTGTAGTGCCACACGTGATGAACTTATTGATTTTGAAGGACTCACCAGAGGAATAGGCTGTGAATTTGGTTGTTTTTCTCACCCTATGTTTAGATGTTTTACACATTACACATCTCCCACAGCTGAAAAAACCCACCTGATCCAAATAAGTACATTGCTTTTTCGGGGGATCAACAACATTGGGTGCCAATTTCAACCATAAAAGTAGGGGGCTTGGTATAAATAAATTGAGATTTACTGGGTAGAGTTTTGGCTAAATTGTTATCCTTTAACAAAAGATGCCAATATTTACTAATGATTTGTTCCACTTGTCTATGTTGACGAGTATAACCTGTCATAAAGGCAATACCAAAGTCTCTCTCAACCTCCTTTCTTTTAAACAGATCGTCACAATTCAACCTTCTAACTGTTGCTAAAGTCTTGTTCAACTTACATGGGGTATAACCCTTTTCCACAAATCTGTCAAACAAAACTTTAGCCTGCATGTCAAAATCCTCAATTATGGCACAATTGCGCCTGACTCTCAAGAACTGACTTTTAGGAATTGCACTGAGCCATCGAGGATGATGGCAACTTCCCAATGGGATGTAACCATTATTTTCCGCTTCCTTGAAATAGGTTTTAGTGGACAGTTGTTGGTTATCTTTAAAGATGACCAGATCTAGGAAGTTGATACTGTAATTGTCAGAAGTTGCTGAGAAGGATATTCCATATCTGTTCTCACCAATCTCCGACAAGAACTGTAAAAACAACTCATTTAATCCTGCCCAAATGATAATGATATTGTTAATGTAAAGTTTGTCAAACTTAAGCTGAGGTATATTGCCACTAAAAATTGCATCTTTCTTCCAGTGACTCAAGAACAAATTATCCACTGAAGGGGCCCCCATAGCTACCCCTCTTTTCTGCCTATAGTACTACTTATCATGCCAAAAAAAGTTATGACTCATAGCCAAATCAAGGGCATGAACAAGAAATTCCTTTTGTTTGTTTTTCATTTTTGTATTGTTCAAAGCCCATACCACAGCTTCAATGGCGTGTTTCTGTTGAATGTTAGTATACAAAGAATAACAATCAATGCTGACCAATATATGACCTTCATCGACCTCCACCTCCTGTAAAAGTTCCATGAGATGTCTACTATCATTTAAATAGGCTGGACAACTCTGTGCCAACAGCTGCAGGAAACAATCCAAATATTCACTGATTCTGGCAAATAGAGAGTCCACCCCACTGACGATAGGTCTACCGGGTGGCTTGACCGGATTCTTATGGATTTTTGGTAGTTGATAGATCACTGGTACTCGCGGAGCATCGGGCACCAGGTATCTAGCCTCTTTTTTGGTGACGATACCCTCATCTTGAGCATTCTTAACCAGACATCTCAGCTTAGCTTTGAATTTATTGGTGGGGTTACCCCCAAATTTTTCATATGTTTCAGCATCATGGACAAGTCTGTTAAGTTCTGCTAGATAGTCAGATTTGTTGAGGATAACAAGACCCCCCCTTGTCTGCACTTCTAATGACAATCTGTTTATTTTTCTCTAGGGATTTGATGCCCCTTTCAATATCTGTTTTCAGCCTACTAGGTTTAATAGACAGACCCTCCAAGTCCTGTAGGACAAGAGATCCAAAAACCTCTAAAAAAAAAGGCTATTGCGATTTCTAGGATTAAACACTGAGCTATTTCTCAAATTGGTATGACTATATGCAGGTGATTCCTGTCCCATTTGAGGTGTAACTCTACTAAAAGGTTTCTTAATATTTACTTTCCTCATAAATATCTGAAAATCAATAAAAATATCAAACTTATAAGGATCCTTATCAGGGGCAAATTTAAGTCCCAACTCTAAAACTTTTAACTCATCCAAAGTGACATCACTTAAATTGATAACCCTGCATTAGGTCTCTCTCTTTCATTTTCCTTTTGCCTCCTCTGCAGCCTCTCTGTGTGCTACGCCTGGTTCTCCCCATACGGTCGGGGGGGGTACCATGGGATACCGAAGTTTCCACTCTCCTCCTCCATTCCCCTGAGGATATTGACCTCTCTGCCTCTCTCTGGGGTGTGTGGATCCCATCCCTCTCCCTGGGGGGTCACCATACCCCCTTTTTTGAAAATCCCCCCTATAATTGGCACCAGGATGTCCTCTCTGTGCTCTCAAAGGTGGTCCGCCTCTAGATTGGGGCAGATCCTAATTTGGGCTATTCCACCCTCAATGGTTGCCATAATCCTGCTGACTGTAAGCATCAGAGGCATATTATTCTTCCTGTTGTAGGGGTTCATACCTGTTAAATATGGGAACTCCATAAGAACTTTGATCAACCTGGGGTCCAGCATTGCTATTACCCTGTTCAAAAGACTGAGGAGTTGACCCATTATGAGAGGTAAAAGATGTTACAGGGATGGTATCTCTATCATCCGTTAAAGTCAAAGGTGTGACCTCTTTAGTTAGTGTGGCATCCTGCCATTTATAAACCTTATTGGCTCTAAAATCATTGGAATCTCTCACATATTTTTTCATTTTTTTCTTTTGGGTTTCTTTGTCAACTTCACCAACAAAATCCCGTAGGTGTTTAATTTTTTCTTTAAATTCCACTGACCCTTCAAAAGGTGTTATTTTAGCCTTAACGGCATTGATATTAGCCTCTAGATTTTTTAATTTCTTTATCTTTATGTGAGATTAAAATTTCTAGTAATTTTCTTTTGGTATGATTGAAAAAAGAGTACCACTCATCCTCTAATTCCTTACCAATCATACCGTCATTTGGAACCACATCCCATCTTAGTCGCCTGGGGGTTATGCCATCCTTAACATATTTGGTTAAAGTGAACACATCCCACCAGGTCCTAATTTGCTTATCCAAAGCATTTTCGCTGGAAATCACAACCATATATCGTGTGCAAGAAACATCCAGAACTTCCAGTATATGACATTCGGCCAGAAGGAAGCACCGGGTCGCTAAAAACTTGGCACCGTAATCACCTCCTGCCTCTCACGGAAGCAGTCAGGATTACCGCACAAGAGGAGCTGCCATCCACATCCACTGTTGTACACAGACCATTAACCAGACTTCGGCCTGGACCTTCAGCTACTGAAGAAGAAGAAGAGGAGATGGAGATAAGCTGGCTGTGGCCATCTGAAGTGGATCTTTCATTCCAAGCAGGGGGAGAGCATGGTGGAATTCTTAGACCGGAGGCTCCTGAATTTATACCCAAAAGTAGATCAAGAGAAGATCCAGAGGTGTCTAAAGTTTTTCTACCAGAAACAGATTTAGGAGATCTAAGTGCTGATTCCGATTCTGAGTTACAAGAAAAAGATGGAGTTGAGGAACATACCAACTTGCCTGAGACGCCAAAAGCACAGAGGACCAAAAGAGTTATTCGTCCCCCAAAGAGACTAACTTATGAGACATTGAGCGAGTGTTCTGAAGGAACTAAATTTACTGCCAGGAGAAATTCTGAAAGGCTTCATACTCTTGCTTTTGACTGGCTGTGAGTGTACAGGACCTGTCGGTTTTATGTAACCGCATAGAAACAAAAATGTGTAGCAGAAACAAATTCTTACATCTCTTTGGGGACCAAAGAGTCCAAGCAGGGGGAGTGTGTAGAGGTCACATTTTTGCTATATAAATTTAAGTTATGTTATAGCTTAGTATCTGGCGCCATCTAGCGACCAAAATTGTGTATGGACTTGATTTTATTTTTTCTTTCTGGCTAATGTGAGAAGATTATAGGAAGTGACTATTTTGTTTATGTTTCTACATTAACTTGACCTACCCACAATGCCTATGACCTCCCATGAGCACCAAGGAACAGAACTGCATTGTGGGAAGGCTATAAAAGAACTCGGCGCTGCCATCTTAGCTCTCTTGGAAATGCATGGCCAGCCTGGGAGGATCTGTGTGAGGTCTACAGCGAGGCGCAGCCTACCTCCACGGAAGAGCGATCCTGTGACACATCAGTGAGCTGGACTGAGAAGGAGCCAGAGAAGCCTGTCGGAGCCATCTGAGAGTCCTGGAGCGTCATGTTGAGTGGAGCGGAGCAGTGTCGGCCAGCCAGAAACAGGACCCTGTACACCATAGCAGAATTTCCTACATCACAGACCTGGTTGGGTGAGAAGGCTGCTGCCCAAAAATTTCCTTGACGCACTTTTTCACACCTGCCTTTATAATACAGAGTTGCTGGGACCTGTAGTCCCACAAAGGAAATTTAAAGGATTAGACTGAGTTCAAAATAGGCCTCAAGCCTGTATCTCATTGCAATTCTGGTACTGTGTTATTGGCATCAGAGGTAGTTGCAGTACTGCTGCACCATAACATTGATTCAATATTCAGCTTGCTTTGACTGGGAGTTGTTAACCATTGGATTACAATTCACTTTACTTATAGCTAGCAGAAGAAAGAAGAAAAGGACTGTCTCGTAAAACACAAGGCTTTGTGTTTCATTGCCCTATTAAAGTTACTAAAATATAAAGTAATGGGAGCTCCCTAGGGATTGTATTATACTTTATTAAATTAGCATTCGCTTTCTTTACAGTTACAAAGCGTGCAAAGGATGGGACAGTGCCCATAGTGAAATCAGTTCACTCTGTCATTTATCCCATTTCCTTGACACATTGCTAGTAAGTTAATTTAAACACTTTACAGTTGTGTAATACCTTTGTGAGTTAAATCTGTTGGCTGTCACACTACGTTGGTCTGACAGTACAACTGTTGTAATCTTTACTTTAAAGCAAATACAGTAAACAAAGTTCTTGTTTAAGTATTTCTGTGTGGAGTGTTGTTTTCCTTTGTATTATTGACCATGTGGATGCTGGAGATTAAAGGTAAAGATAAAAAAAAAGTATATTATAGCGTATATTGTGAAATTGTCTTTAGGTTTTCACCGCACACTACATTACACCACAGCTGTGTCAAGGGGACTGAGAGAAATCAAGGGGGTATAGAAGCAGAGTACAGGCCCAATTAAAATACCAGCAGCTCCTTCGGGGGTCAGTGCTACATTATGAATGTAAAAAAAAATAACTAGTTACAAGTAATTGATGCCACAACTCCAGTGCTGTAAACTGAATGTATCTAGTTGGATATATAAGAGGAAAGTCCATATATCTGTGATCAAACTTCCTCAATGATGGCGCCCCCTCCAGTGTGTCACTACAAAATGAAGTGTGTTCAGAGTCCTCCACCTCCGTGCTGATGAAATGCCCCCTCAGGCATTGGCCCCATATACAATAGAGGTGTCATGTGCTTGTCCCCCCTCTGGGGGGCTCAATGGGCCCGGGGGACTTCCCACAAGATCAGCTGTCACAAGTGTGGGGTCCCTTTAAGGGATTTGGTCCCTCCTGATTGGATGGATATAGAACACCAAATAAAACAAAAATGTAACCAATAGTGAAGTACGTCCTTCAAAACAATTGTCTCTTTATGTACAATAAATGCACTGACAACAAACAATATGTCAGCATATCCAGCACCCAATTGGGCAGTAGATAATATCACTCACCAGAACCACTTCCTGTTTCAGTTCCAGGCAGGAAATGACATCACCCAGCTCCGCCCAAGGGCTGACTCTCCAATGATTGGTTGATCTGCTGA
Source organism: Aquarana catesbeiana (assembly GCF_042186555.1). Taxonomy (NCBI): domain Eukaryota; kingdom Metazoa; phylum Chordata; class Amphibia; order Anura; family Ranidae; genus Aquarana; species Aquarana catesbeiana. Next base: position 734,085,174 of record NC_133326.1, on the reverse strand, counting down.
CATATTATCATTACTTGTCAGTGCATTTAGCAATCCTCATGGATTTTGCTGCACGGAGACGCATGTGAAGTAGAAATCCCATTATTTCCTATGTGGCCGGTTCCCATCGATGTGCCACAGTTTAGTGTAAAAGGGGATCTATATGGAGCCATTCACACCTCCAATGTGTGCGTTACCACGTACGCTGCAATGTACCTGCAACAGTGTAACTCCACATTAAGACTTTTCAGGTGGGTGACAACTTACCTCCATTTCACAGGGGAGGTCCACCCAATATTCCATCCATATGTCCCAACATTTCATTTTCTAAGACCCCGCCCGCTGATTATTCATTGGATGTGTCTACTTCTGTCCCTCCCTGGAAGAACATTTCACCTCTTTCCTGCTTCTCCCTCCAGGGTTATGTTCTGTAAAGGGACATTATGGTGCTGTGATGATCTTTGCTCCGTTATCTCCACAAACCAAAATCTGACCTATCTGCAGATAACATTGGATGATGATGAGACGATGTCGGAGTCAGAAGTGAGTGGACGTTGTGAGGTCCTCCGGAATGCCAGCTTCTCTGTGGATAGAGGGTAAGATCTGTTATATTGGAAGTAACACACTAATATATAATATTATACAATACAATAATACAATAATATATTAATACTAAGTCTTAAGCCTCGTACACACGCTTAGATTTTCGGACGACCGAACGTCCATTTTTTGTGGCATGCGAGTCTCATGTCAAGAGTCAACAGGTTACTCACAATATGAAAATTTTCAGACAACAGAATACAACGTCAGAAGTGAAGTAATGTGTTGAATAGTTTTGTATGTATTCTTTTGTTTCTGAGCATGCAAAGTCTTGCTCTTACGATTTTTTTCACATGAAAACCGTACTAATGAAAAGAAAATCGGACGTTGAGTTCTCATCCAACAAAAATGTTATAGTCTGCACATCCAGCTTTTGTCTGGCGAAAAAAGAGAAATCGGCTGTTGAAAGCACCGTACTAATGATCCGAAAATCGTCAGTCGTACAAAGTTTTTCATCCGATTTTTTGTTTCATGTGTATGGGCCTTTAGAATGTGAATAGTAAAATGTAGACAACATTGGATGGGGATGAGATGATGGAAGTTGTTGGGAGGTCTTCTGACTCTCGGGCTGCACTGTAATGAAAATGGATTGACGGGTGACAAACATCCTATACAATTTCTGTAGAACACATTGGAGGTCTCTGTACATATAAAGATAATGAGTAAGGATGAGCCGAACACCCTCCAGTTTGGTTGGCACCAGAACATGCGAACAGGCAAAAAATTTGGACGAACACAGGAACACCGTTAAAGTCTATGGGGCATGAACATGAACAATCAAAAGTGCTAATTTTAAAGGCTTATATGCAAGTTATTGTCATAAAAAGGGTTTGGGGACCCGGGTCCTGCCCCAGGGGACATGTATCAATGCAAAAAGTTTTAAAAACTGACACTTTTTCGGGAGCAGTGATTTTTTTAATGCTTAAAGTGAAACAATAAAAATGAAATATTCTTTTATATATTGTGCCTGGGGGGTGTCTACAGTATGCCTGTAAACTGGCACATTTTTCCCGTGTTTAGAACAGCCTCAGAGCAAAATGATATTTCTAAAGGAAAAAAGTAATTTAAAACTGATCATGGCTGTAATGAATTGTCGGTCCCGGCAATATAGATGAAACTCATTGAAAAAAACGGTATGGGTTCCCCCCAGCCCAGAACCAGGCCCTTTGGGTCTGGTATGAATATTAAGGAGAACCCCGCACCAAAAATTAAAAAAGAAATTGCATGGAGGTCCCCCAAAATCCATACCAGGCCATTCAGGTTTGGTATGGATTTTAAGGGGAACCCTGCGCCAAAATTTAAAATAAAAATGGTGTAGGGGTCCCCCCAAAATTCATACCAGACCCTTATCTGAGCACATAACCTGGCAGTCTGCAGGAAAAGAGGGGGGACAAGAGAGTGCCCCCCTCCTGAACCATACCAGGCCACATGCCCTCAATGTGGGGAGGATGCTTTGGGGTCCCCAAATTGATGGGGACAAGGGCCTCATCCCCACAACCCTTGCCCATGGCTGATGGGGGGTCTGTGGGAGGGGGGCTTATCAGAATCAGGAAGCCCCCTTTAACAAGGAGACCCCCAGATCCCGGCCTCCCCCCATGTGAATTGGTAATGGGTACATTGTACCCCTACCATTTCACAAAAAAAGTGTCAAAAATAGTAAAAAAGACAGAAGAAACTTTGGAACAAGTCCTTTATTAAAAAAATAAAAAAATAAAAATGTCCCCTGATGTAGATCCATCTCACGCCGCCCAATGGACCAAAAAAAGAAAAAAAAAGCCGCAACAGCTCTGCCTCCATGGGAGGCTCCCGCTGAGTGACGCTTCTTCCCGGTGACAGCTGTTATATAGCTGAGGGCAAGGTCACCTGGTGATGTAAACGGATGACCCCGCCCTCCTCTGATGCCATGTGACATAAGAGGAAGGCAGGGTCGCCCATTTACGTCACCGAGTGGCCCTGCCCTCAGCTATATAACAGCTGTCACCGAGAAGAAGCATCACTCGGCAGGAGCCCCCATGGAGGCAGAGCTGTTGCGGCTTTTTTTTTTTTTTCAGATCGTCGGGCGGCGTGAGATGGATCTACATCTCTGGACCTTTTTATTTTTAATAAAGAACTTGTCTCAAAGTGTCTCCTGTCTTTTTTACTATTTTAGACACTTTTTTTGTGAAATGGTAGGGGTACAATGTACCCGATACCAATTCACATAGGGGAAGGCCAGGATCTGGGGGTCCCATTGTTAAAGGGGGCTTCCAGATTCCGTTAAGCCCCCGCCGCAGAAAACCACAACCACAGGGCAAGGGTTGTGGGGATTGAGGCCCTTGTCCCCATCAACATGGGGACAAGGTGCTTTGGGGACCCCAATGCATCCTCCCTATGTTGAGGGCATGTGGCCTGGTACGGTTCAGGAGAGGGGCGTTCTCTTGTCCCCCCTCTTTTCCTGCGGCCTGCCAGGTTGCGTGCTTGGATAAGGGTATGGTATAGATTTTGGGGAAACCCGTACGCCCTTTTATTTTTTTTAATTTTGGCGCAGGGTTCCCCTTAAAATCCATACCAGACTTGATTTTGGGGGGACCCCTAAGCTATTTTTTTTTAAATTTGGCATAGGGTTCTCCTTAATATCCATACCAGAAGGGTCTGGTATGAACTTTGGGGGGACCCCTATGCAATTTTTTTAATTCTTATGGTTCGGGGTTCCCCTTAATATTCATACCAGACCCCAGGGGCGGAAGTATAGGGGTCGCAAAAGTCGCCATTGCGACTGGGCCCCATGCTGCAGGGGGCCCGTAGGGGCCCGTGTGCCCCCCTCTCCCCGAGCGGTGGCTGCATATGGGACCGAGCTCCCTCATCCTCAGCCGATGCGTAAATCATTCGGCAGTACAGGAGCTCGGTCACAAAGTGAAAGTAAGTGAGACTGTCTAGCACACTGTGTGTTGTGCTCTCTGCCTCCCCCTACAGTGCAGTACCCGGCATGGAGAGTTTAAGGTACAGAGCTGCAGCTACAGATTTTTAAAAAGGCGATCTATATATGTTTGTATGCATGTGTGTGTGCTTATATGTGTGTGTCTGCATGTTTGGGTGTGTGCATGTGTGTGTGTGTTTTATATGTATGTGTGCGTTTATTTGTGTGCATGTGTATGTTTACATGTGTGTGCATGTGTGTGCATGTGTATAGAGTTATATGTGTGTGCGCATGTGTGTGCATGTGTATAGAGTTATATGTGTATGTGCATGTTTGTGTGTTTGCTCATGTGTGTGCGTTTATGTGTGTGCGTTTATGTGTGTGCATGTATTTATATGTATATGTGTGCATTTGCGTACGTGTGTTTACATGCGTGTATGTATACACAATACTTGTAATTCTGACCCCCTTTTTCTTTAGAGCCCTTTCACACTGGGGCGGTTTGCAGGCGCTATTGCGCTAATAATAGCGCCTGCAAACCGACCCGAAAGTGCCGCTTCTTTCATTCCAGTGTGAAAGCCCCGGGGGCTTTCACACTGGAGCGATGCGCTGGCAGGACGGGAAAAAAAGTCCTGCCAGCAGCATCTTCGGAGCAGTGAAGGAGCAGAGTGTATACCGCTCCTTTACCGCTCCTGCCTATTGAAATCAATGGGACGGCGCGGCTATACCGCCAGCAAAGCACCTCTGCAGAGGCGCTTTGCGGTGGTATTTAACCCTTTCTCGGCCGCTAGCGGGGGGGTAAAACCGCCCCGCTAGTGGCCGCATACGATGGTAAAACGCTGCTAATAATAGCGGCGTTTTACCTCCGATGCCGCCCCCACCCCAGTGTGAAAGGGCTCTTACGATCAGAACAGATTTTTTTAGGGTGGGTTCATAATACCAACAAGAAAATACCATTCCTCTGAAAAGCGATGCAGATCGCTTTTCAGAGGCATTTGACAGGCAGTGAAGAGGCAATATGTTGCATCTTGACTAAAATGTTGAAGAAATGTTGAGAAACACTGATACAGAGAAACTGATCTCTCCATTCTCCTCCTGCAGCTGCTGAAAGGAGATGAGAAGTGGGGGAAATGGAAAGATCAGTTCCTCTATATGCAGCCGCACCCACCATGCCTCCTATGCAGCTTCTTTCTGCTGCCCCGTATGCTCTCCAGGCCCCCTGTACTTTTTCCTGCCCCCCCCCCGCTCTCTCCTGACCCCTCCCCTTGTCCCCACAGCTCAGCAGAGTCCCCCCCTCCCCTCTCCTGCCAGCTGCTGTAGGGTATCTGCATGGAGAGTCAGCGCTCCATACCGATCACGGACTCAATCCATTCATAACTGAAACATAGTAAACTGTATTTACTATGCTTCAGTTTGCGAATAAAGGGGCAGCTCTATACAGAGCTATTCCTGTCCATTCATTCTGTGCAGCTGAGGCTGTGCTCTCAATCTCCTTTCTCGTTCTTAAAGGTGAAACATCAGAGGTCTGCTTAGACCCCTGATATCTCACCAAAGCCCCCCAACTCTTAAAAAAAAAAATTTATATTTTTTATAAAATAATATTGTAAAACAATAAATAAATGGTAGAAAAATACAATAACAATAAAAAAAACAGACGCCAGTGGCAGAACTACCAGGGTCACAAACATCACACTTGCGACTGGGCCTTGGCATTTATGCCATCGGCTCAGAGGGAAGGGCCCCAGCTGGGGGTCAGGGGGGCCCTTCATGATTTCTGGCACCGGGGCCCTGAAGGTTCTAGTTACGCTACTGCCAAACCCAATGGGCCTGGTAATGGACTGGACTCTCACTCATGGATTACCAGCATTTATATAGTGGGATTCTTGCCATTTCTGTCAATATTGTCAATGTAGTATTATGGTTGCCTACATGTTTGTGACTGTTGTCGAATTATGATTTTATGAATCTTTGTACGAATAAATTGTATTTTTTATATATAATTTTTTTTTTCATATTTTTCTATTAATTGCCCAGAAAATCCCACTTTAGAGGTTTCTTTTTGTTCTCATTTACATTTAAGGGATGTTGGCAATTGTACACGCAACCTTTGGGAGTCAATTCCTTTTCTAACAAATTTAGAACATGTTCTCTATCTAAGTCCGTCAGAAATGCCGACAGAAAAAGTCCGATGGGTCATACACATGGACGGATTATACGACCAAAAGCTCCCATCGGACTTTTTCTGTCGGAAAATCCGACCTTGTGTACGCGGCATAACACTCTCATTTTATTCTTCTTTGAAGGAATGAAGAATGCTGGGAAGTATCTATAGACAGATGAAGATAAGAAAATGGTCTGTGGGAGCTCCTCCCCCTCTTCAGGTAATACACGGATCCTGATATGAAGAGAATGTCCAGAATGGAATGATATCAGAGTAAAGTCATATGAAAGCTCAGCTTTTATTTTCTCTTTCTGATCCTTAAATATAGAATTCCAGTAATAGTAATCCTTGTGTTCTTTTCCTCTTCATTTCTGCTCAGTATTGCCCACTTCCTGTGTTGCTGTGTGACCGGTGCCCCTTCACAGCGCTGATCTGATAAGGGCACCCGCGTATGCGTGCCCCCATCTATTATACTACAAGCCTGTGGTGACACGCTGGCTGCACCGCACATATAGGTGCCCAAACATCAGATCACCGCTACAGCTCCGCCTCCGTTGTCATCTGATTGGAAATCCAGGGGTCTGAGCTCAAGCCCCACCTCTGCCCCGCCTCCTCTCTATGAGTGACAGTGGCCCCCGCACTTTTTAGAGATGCGTGTGGATTGGCTCCTGGATTCTGTTCTGTGACAACGGCACAAGGACCAAACATTACAACAAACTTGACATGTGAAGGACCTAACCCAGAGTCACTTAAACCACCCGTAAACATAAAATCTAACCCCTCCAAATCCCCCCACAAATAACGTGACAAGATTTTGGAGTAAATGGCCTTGACGGCCATTTTATTAACAATTACCATAAAATTAAATAAATAACATTTTAAATAACTCTTAACCAACTTTTTATGTGCTTTTTTGGGGTCTTCGAGGGGAACACCACTGGTCACTGCGACAAACTTCTTTTAACTTTAGGCCTCCGGTCGCAAGCCCTCCCGACTCAGAGATGGTACTCAACCTTCGCAGTGGCCTACCTTTTACCTCTTCCTGGTTAACCCCTCATTAACCGGAAGGTACCTGAGAACCCCACATCACAGATGGGTACTAACCATGTTATATACAAATAACATCCATCTTCTCTTCCTCCAAAGACCCAACCACTGCCACAGCACAAAAAGGGGTAAAACCTTACCCTTGCATGCACCTTCACACCCTCAGTCCTCGCTGTATGCCTTCCTGTAAACCTAGAGCCAAAATATCAGTTCCCACTTCATTAAGGTGCACCCCATCGCTCCTAAGATACCTCCATGTATCCACCTCCAACTCTCTATGACGTATGGCCACACCCCCGTTCCTGATCACAAACCTGCTCACTTCCTTGTTTACTTTCACTCGGGCCCTATCAACCTTTTTAGCTGACCAAGCCCACCGCCAAGACGTCCTGCCCACCATATCTGACCAAACAATGACCATCCTGGGGAAAGCCGCACGTAAACGTAAAAAGTCACATTTTACGTCCCGTATGAGATCCTGCATAAACCTGGCTCCCATGTCGTTCCCCCCAACATGTAGTACCAAAATGTTGGGTGCCCTGTCCAAATGGGAAAACCTGTGTACTTCCGAACGCACCCTGTTCCAAAGCATACCCGGTACCCGGATCCATCTGACCTGAGTGTCCTGTCTGGGGATGCCCAACTGCCTACCATTCGGCCAAACATCAGCTCGTCTGGCCCCCCAGTAAATGTATGAGTGACCCAGGATCCAAACTAGGCCAACCTCTCCACCTGTGAACAATAAAATGACAACACAAAACAGTAAGCTCCCCCATAAATAAAACACTAAAATAAAAGTCTGAAAAACCCATGTAAGACCTAATGTGGGCGAATAATGTGGGCGAATATAAAGCTTAAATCTGTCTGAGTCCCACCTACCAATACGCTTAACTGCTTCATAACTAAGACCAGCCCTGGAAGCCTCGGTGGCCGCCTCTATTCAGAAAGAATGGGAGGCGTAACTTTTTGTGTCGTCAAACATTTTCGAAATAAGGCTATGAATTGTAACCTTGACAAGGACGACCCATCGCTATGTATCAGAAACTAGCCTGTGAACCCAGGACGCATGTCCCGGAAAGATTCCGCCGCTCTTACCGAACAAAATGTGTGACTCTGTAATACGGAACACTTCAAGTCGCATGCCCTTACCAGTCTGATCAGTTTTTGACCGTCTTACCCACATTCTGACCGAATCCTGTGAATAATCCAGATCCCCCACCGGCAGCCCCCCCTTGAGACCGTTTCGAAGAGCCGACTAGCTCGCTTATCCGTAACGCCCCAAAGAAAACCAGTGCAAAGGCCGCGCAGAACAAACGGATTTTTAAAACAGCTTACCTGTAAAATCATTTTCTTTGAGAACATCACGGGACACAGAGCACCATAATAATGACTATGTGGGTTATACACTTACCTTCAGGTAATTGGACACTGGCAACCAATAGTAAGACGGTTCCTCCCATATAACCCTTCCTATACAGGAAGTGCCTCAGTTTTGTAGCAAGCAATGACGATCCCAAAAAAAGAGGGGAGGGACCTCTGTGTCCCGTGATGTACTCAAAGAAAAGGATTTTACAGGTAAGCTGTTTTAAAAATCTGTTTTTCTTTATCATACATCACGGGACACAGAGCACCATAATAATGACTATGTGGGATGTCCTAAACCAATGCAACTGAGGGGGGGGGCACATTATCCCTAAGCCTGACAGGCCTGAGATTCTAAAGCAGCCTGCAACACGCTGTGGCCAAAGACAGTCTAATTTTGAGATCTCACATCCACCTGGTAAAACCTGGTGAACGTATGAACTGAAGACCAAACGGCTGCTTTGCAAACCTGAGCCATAGACACCTGCTGGCGTACTGCCAAAGGATGCACTAACCCCTCTAGTGGAGTGTGCTCTCAAATCCCGGGGTGGAATCCTGCGCTTTAATCCATACGCCTGGACAATAGTCTGTCGAATCCACCTGGATATAGATGAACTTGTTGCTGGCTGTCCTTTTTTAGGACCCTCAGGCAAGACAAAAAGCAGTCAGTTTTCCGAAAAGGAGCTGACATTTCCAAGTAAACCTTTATCGCTCTCACCACATCCAGTGAGTGAAGCAACTTTTCCTCCCTAGTCTTAGGGTTTGGAAAAAAGGAAGGTAAAATGATATCCTGATTCAGATGAAATTTGGACACTACCTTCAGTAAAAAATCCGGACGAGGGTGCATGACCACCCTGTCCTGATGAAGAACCATAAAAGGTTCCTTGCAAGAAAGGGCGGCCAATTCTGACACCCTTCTAGCCGATGTTATAGCCACTAGGAAAACTGCCCTTGAGACAACAGGTCTGGGCAACAAGGGAGGACCAATGGTTCCCCTACTGCCAATTTCACAATTTCCGAGTACCATGATCTCCTGGGCCATGCTGGGGCCACTAAGATCACTGGCTTCTCTTCCTCCCATATTCTGCGTAGTAAGTGCAGCAGAATCTGGATTGGAGGAAAGGCATAAATCAGAGAATACTGATCCCAAGGAACCACCTGACTTGTCCCAGGCTTTTAGAATACTGTTCTGGAACACTCTGGAATGGAACTGTGCATATGGCACTGCGCTGAAAGATGACACCATTTTGCCCAGTAATCTCATGCACAGCTGAACAGAAGGGGCTAGTTCTTTTATCACCTTCTGTACCAGTTCCACTATAGAGGCTACCCTTAGGGGTGGAAGGAACACCTTTTCTTGGACGGTGTCCAAGACTAGACCCAAATACATCAAGGCTTGGGTCGGGCAAAGAGCTGATTTGTCCAAATTTAGTATCCAACCTAGGCGTTGTAAGACGCTCACTGTAGTTGACACATTTAGAATTAGTGCAGGGCGAGAGCATTACCTTAGCAGTAGATCATCCAGATATCCTATTATGGAAACTCCTTGAGATCTTAGGGAAGCCAACACTGGGGCTAGGACCTTTGTGAAGACCCTGGGGGCTGTGGCTAGACCGAAAGGTAACGCCACAAACTGGAAATGACTGCCCTCTACAGAGTAAAAACCTTTGGTGTGGCCCGAAGATCGCCACATGAAGGTACGCATCCTTGATATCTATGGATGCTAAAAAGTCTCCCTTTCTCAGGGACCTTATGACCAAGCAAACCGACTCCATGCGGAAGGAGCGGACGTCTACAAAGAAGTTGGGCCTTACTTCCCTATTTGGTTTCGGCACGGTAAATAGGTTTGAGTAAAACCCCTTGAATCTTTCTTCGTGTGGGACCTTTATGATTACACCTTGCATGGGCAGATGGTGTAAAGCTAGAAATAGGCATCTTCATTTTCCTGGATACACCGGGACCCTTGAATGTAGAAAGCGGTTCAGGGGGACCTCCCGGAACTCTATTCTGTAACCGTTCTTTACAGTGGGAATGACCCATCTGTCTTGAACCAGTTCCTCCCAGGCCTCCCCAAACAGCCGAAGCCTGCCCCCCACCCGTGAGGGCGGGGGCGCCCCTTCACAAGGTAGACTTGGAACTGGGCTTGGGTGGCTTTTGGGCCCAGGGTTTTTTCTGACCCTGTGGTCTTTTAAACCCAGATGGCTGAGGCCGTCGATACCGCTTAGGAGAAGAGGCACCAGGCCCTGGGGGATTAGGAATTTTATAAGAGGGCTGCTTCCCCTTCTTTTTAATAGGAAGCAGAGCGCTCTTACCTCCTGAGATCTTTTGGATGTATTTATCCAGATCATCACCAAACAGGCGCTCTCCATGAAAAGGAAAAGCAGCCAGTAACCTTTTACATGGCGTCTCAGCAGACCAGTTCTTTAGCCACAATACTCGGCGCATATGAACTGACAACAACCCAAAACGAGACATCTGTTGAATTGAGTCTTTTAAAGCGTCAACCACAAAACATAAGGCATGAGGGATCTCTGATAAATCCTCAGCAGATTCCCCCTGGGAAGGTATGTTCTTTACTACATTCTTAAAGCGATCTTTTAGGGATTTACATATCCCAATAGCTGCAATAGCCGGTTGAACTGCTGCACTGGCAACTGAAAAGGAAGCCTTTATTAAGGATTCTAGCTTTTTATCAGCTGGATCCTTGAAAAGCCTCCAATAATGGATGCAAGGGAAATGCTTGGGAAATTTTCTTATGTCGCAAAGATCCCAGAGTAGAACAAGAGAGCACAGACTCCTGAACCGGAGGTAACTTAAACCCAATTCGTACCATCTCCATTAGAGATTGGATAAATATTTTTTGGGAATGGGAGGCTGACATAGGCTCTTCGGAGCCAGAATCCTTATCTGAGGAATCCTCAGCCTCCCCCAGGTCCTTTAAGGCCAATTCCTCCGGATCCTCTGCCCACTCTGGTTCCAAGTCACCTGGACCCATCTGGCTATAAGAGTCCTGGGGCTCTAGTGACTCACCACTTGGCCCAGGCTCAGGGGAGAGAGATCTATTATGCTTCCTTCCCCCTGTTTTACAGAAGCAATCATGCCAGCTATCTTGCCTTCCAGGCCTGCTAGGGCATCCTTAGTAACATAAGCCGAGGCAGGTGCATCAGTATTGGCTACTGCCTGACAAGTGCAATGGCTCAGCCAGGTCAGAAGCTGCAGGTCCTTCAGTAGAGACTGAGGCCGCATCAGTATGGGGTTGGTCTCCTGCTATTTGTGGAGGGACCTTTACCCCTGGGCTTGCCTTGGTCCCTGTTGCTCGTCTTCTGGAAGACATTGCTTACATACGAGAACACCAAGGAGTACTCCCCACAACTACCCCAGACCTTAACCTGTTGCCGCTGTTCAAGACCGTCCGACTCAGGTGCCCACATTAGATCCGCGCACGCCAGGAGCTCTATGCTATATACACTTAGCATGGAATCGAACGCGCACCTCGGCGGCGCTGACCTGACGCATGCGGCGCCGTGATGTGGACCGCAGCGCACGTGCACCGGTGGCGTGCACGTGATGGATGCACGGCACGCATGCGCGCTCGCCTGTAACTTTTCTAAACTTTTCTAAAAAAAAGCGCGCCAATCGCCCTTCCTGGACAACAGATCAAGGCCCACTGTGGCAGCTTAATAAATAGGGGAATATATATATATAATGAAGCCCCAACGGGGAGTACTCACCATCCCAAGCAGCAGGGCCTGTCTTGCCAGGCCCAATCTTCCCCCATCACGGCGGGTAGTGCCTCTAAGGGCCTTCAGGGACCGGGTCCCCCATATATTGGGGTCCACACCCCTGGACCTGTAAAGTACCCTTTGTGGTTTCCTTGGGCAAGGTTGAATGACCGAGTTGATCCCAGAGACGTCCTGTACTATCCATTCCAAAAAGGAGCTGAACGTTTTGAAGAAAGCACTTGAGATGGAGCACCCCATTGGGAGACAACGATCCACATAGTATGCCCCATTCCATGTACAGCCCAGCAGACGGAAACTGTCTGGACGAACCGGCAAAAGCCGGAAAGCTGATTCAATATCCGCTTTCGCCATCAGTGACCCCTGCCCATAACGACGAACCCATGATATTGCTGCATCAAAAGAAGTGTATGTTACTGCATACACCTCCGGAGCAATCAAATCATTGACCGACCTTCCCTTTGGAATTGAAAGGTGGTGAATCAATCTGAACTTGTTTGGCTCTTTTTTGGGAACTACTCCCAATGGAGAGACCACCAGGTCTGGAAGAGGAACCGTATTAAAAGGGCCAGACAATCGCTCCAGATTTACCTCTTTCCCAAGTTTTTCCGAAACCACTGCCGGATGCAGCAGGGTCGAACGTAAACTCGATTCTAACAACTGAGCTGATTTCCAGTTGGGATACCTACTGAGGAAAGGAAGCATCCTTTCCACCCACACCAGCGTCGTCCCTCTTACTCGCAGGCTCTCTGGCATGCCCCTTCCCTCTTCTGAAGCACTTTGACAGTGCATGGGATCCCCCGCAGCTATTAAACGTGTGTTTGAAGCGACAGTTTGCCCCAAACTTACATATGGGCTCCTTGAATTGCCAACAGAAGCCCCATCTTTTGTCGGTCGGTTGTCCTGAGGCTGCGGTACCTCCGACCCCTGCCTGGAAAAACTGATTAGGAGCCCATGCCGCTTTCATAAGCTTCATTCACAGGCTAATATCCTTGTGGTCCCAGTGCAGAGACGGTCAGACGGCCATCCGTTGTCGAAATTGTTTGTCGTACCGTAGCCATGCCACACCGCCATACGTCCGGTGTGCCTCGCTATTGGCTTCTAGATACACGAACAAAGCTGTGCAGTGTTCTGGGGTCTTTTCCCCCACTACACTTGGCAAGATGGTGAAAGCCTGTAACCAGTTTGAAAAAGTACAAGGAATGAGCCGATACCTGCGTTTTTCCTCATCCCCCTTCTTGCTTTCTTCTGGCTTCAATCTGTCCAGATTGAATTTCTCTAGCGGCAATAATGTGAAGATCTCCACATATTCCCCTTTCCAAATTTTTTCTTTTACCTCCATTTTAAGATGGGCACCCAGGGGGCCCTCAAAACAGACATAAACTTTGCTTTTTGCGGAGTCCGCCAACCTGACCGAATCCGCTTTTTTATCCCCTACCTTTCCCTGGCTGTCCGGAGCTGAAACGCTGGCTGGTATGTCAGGAGGATCGACTACTGCCGTCCCTGTTCCCGCTGCCATCGCAGGCTAATCTGCTGCAACCCTGGTAGCGACTGCTGACAGTGGTGGGGCCGTTGCCGCACGATCCTTACCCTGTGTCGGCGCCCACGCTGGTGATGGACTGTCCCCTGTGCTCGGCTCAAAGCGCTGTACCAAGTCGCTCAAACCCAACAATAAATCCTGCAGGCCTGCCCTACCTGCAATAGTCCTGCGTCCCTAGGCTGTTCTGTGAGGGGCCTGTCACCACCTGTCCCTGATGAAACACCTTCCCCCGGGGACCCCCGCTTACTACCCTGATCCAACAAATTTTTTTGTAAAGAAGAGACAGATAAGGAAGAAATACACTCACTGGGCTGACCAGGACTGGCCCCACCAGCCGCCACTCCGGAATCCACTGCTGATGGATGTCCCTGGTCCTCGTCCTCTTCTGACCAGGACAGTTCTCCCTCCGATCTGTCGCTGTTCTCCTCCAGCCGAACGAACACTGGCTGCACCCCAGAGGGTCCTGCTTTGGTTGCCGGGGGTCTGCGTTGCTGTTCCCATCCTTCCCTTTTTCCTGTCATGCCAGACCCGCTCGCTGCTCGCATTGATGGACTCCTGCTCCTTCTCCTGGTCTGGGCATCCGTTGCGCGCCCACTGCCCTCGCTCACCACTGTCACAGCACTCCTCACAGTCCTCCCTCTGGTCAACGTGGGACTGCTGGCCGCCCCGACAGCCTGGCCAGCATCCCGAGGCATGGCTCTTCCTCGCTGGGCCGATTGGCTGCTCTGACCTTCTCCCGCAGCCCTGGCCGCATGTTCCTGGCATCTGCGACAACCAGAGGGGGGCAGAGCCATGTGCTGTGCTGGGCTACCCCATCCCTGCACTCCTGCCTCTGCGCTGTGTCCTTCTTAGGTCACCATTCCAGGATCCCTGGGGCTGCTGGTTGCTGGGGGGTGGAGGTTCTCTCTCTCTCCCTCGCTGCTGTTGTTGCCTCTGACCACCTGGAGAGGTGTCAGGGCTGAAGCTCTCCGGCGGCCGTGACCGCCGAGCATGTGGAGTCGCTGATCTCCCCCCGTTCGGCGCCGCTCTCTCTTCATTTATAATACCCGTTACCTGTGCCTGCAGCCAATCTGTTAATTGTGCAGCTGTCGCCGCTCGGAGCTGTGACATTAATTCATCCATCATCTCCATTACCGAGTATGCAGAGAGTGGGGACAGAGAGCAGTGAGAGCGTGTAGAATCTTTTCTTCCGCCGCTCACTAGTGACGTCACTCCCCTTCCTCCTAGCTTACTGACCCGAGCGCCTCTCCTGCTCCGGCCATTCCCCCTTTCTTCAAAAGCATGACTGTGCTGTCCTCACATGTCATGCCGTCCCTACGCTAATCCTTTTCTCTTCTTCTACTCTGAGACTCTCTTTATTCATACAAGACACTGTCCTGTTGTGTCAAAGTTTACTGACAATACATTTTACTGACTCAATTTTCATTGGAAAACAATGTTTTATTTTAACCATCACCCCCCCAGCATTGTGTGTCACCCCCCCAGGCAGATTCTGTGTCCCCCCCCAGGCAGATTCTGTGTCACCCCCCAGGCAGATTCTGTGTCACCCCCAGGGGTATTCTGTGTCACCCCCACAGGAAGATTCTGTGTCACCCCCCAGGCAGATTCTGTGTCACCCCCCAGGCAGATTCTGTGTCACCCCCCAGGCAGATTTTGTGTCGCCACCCCAGGCAGATTTTGTGTCGCCACCCCAGGCAGATTCTGTGTCGCCCCCTCAGGCAGATTCTTTTTCACCCCCAGGCAGATTCTATGTCACCCTCACAGGCAGATTCTGTGTAACCTCCTTCACAGTTCACTGTGTATCACCCCCTGTCAGGGCATTGTGTATCACCCATTCCCACCCGCAGCATTGCGTGTCACCCATCCCACTGCAGAGTATTACATGTAGTTACTAATGATGGGCTGAACACCCCCTTGTTCGGTTCATGTCAGAACTTTCAAACAACACAAAAGTTTGGACCCAAACGGCAAAGCCCATTGAAGTCTATGGGACCCGAACTGTAAAAACAAAAAGTCCCCATTTTGAGGGCTTATATGCAAGAAATTGGCTATAAAGAGGGTATGGGGGCCCAGGTACTGCCCTGGGGGACATCAATAAAAAACATTTTTTTAAAACAATCTTTTTTAAAGTAGCAGTGATTTTTATGATGATTAAGGTGAAACTATAAAAATTAAAAATTCCTTTAAACATAGTGTCGGGGGGTCTCCTTAGTCAGCCTGTAAAGTGGCACATTTGTACCATGTATAGAACCTGCTGCAGCAAAACTGACATTTATAATGAAAAAAATTACATTTAAATCATTCTTTCCTGCAAGCTTTCTTTATTTTATAAATAATGGCTTGGGGGCCAGTCTGTATGATGAGGCCACAATGTAGTGCACTGGGAACAGGATTGGAGTTTTTTTGGATAAATTCTGGTGTCTCTTTGGCAGACTTTGGATGCAAATAACACAGAGTCCCTGTGTAAAATGTCCACGTCCACATTTTGCCTGTGGGCACATATGCTGCTGGACCCCTTATAGTGCCATGGGAACGTCTGCGTCTCCTTGTTGACCTCCCAGACATGATGGGGGATTGTTACCCAGATGTATTAGAAACGGGGAAATGTGTGATTGGATGCATTTTTTTCAATGAAAAGTGGTGTTTTGTGAACTTTAACTTGAGGACTGCCGCTGACAGAAATGTAAAAACTACAAAAAAATAAAATAAAAAAGGGGGAACACCAGCGTCATAGTCATAAAAACTGCATCTGACAATATAAAAAAAGGGGACAGGCATGGGACAGAAAAAAAATAAAACAAAACAAAAAAAACATGCAGCAACCAAGAAAAAGTGTATACAGCACTAAATGTTATGTAATGTGGTGTTAAACACTTCACTACACCAACACACTACACTATGCTCACACACTATACTAACAGTATACTAAAACTATACACACACACACACTACACTATACTGACACAAAATACTCACACACTATACTAATAATACACTAACACTCTACACTGACACTACACTATACTCACACTCTACACTGACACTACACTATACTGACACTCTACACTGACACTACACTGTACTCACACTATACACTGACACTACACTATACTCACACTCTACACTGACACTACACTATACTCACACTATACACTGACACTACACTATACTCACACTCTACACTGACATTACACTATACTCACACTCTACACTGACACTACACTATACTCACACTATACACTGACACTACACTATACTCACACTCTACACTGACATTACACTATACTCACACTCTACACTGACACTACACTATACTCACATTCTACACTGACACTACATTATACTCACACTCTACATTGACACTACACTATACTCACATTCTACACTGACACTACATTATACTCACATTCTACACTGACACTACACTATACTCACACTCTACACTGACACCACACTATACTCACACTCTACACTGACACTACACTATACTCACACTCTACACTGACACTACATTATACTCACACTCTACACTGACACTACATTATACTCACACTCTACACTGACACTACACTATACTCACACTCTACACTGACACTACACTATACTCACACTCTACACTGACACTACACTATACTCACATTCTACATTGACACTACACTATACTGACACTCTACACTGACATTACACTATACTCACACTCTACACTGACACTACACTATACTCACACTCTACACTGACACTACACTATACTCACACTCTACACTGACACTACACTATACTCACACTCTACACTGACACTACACTATACTCACATTCTACACTGACACTACACTATACTGACACTCTACACTGACACTACACTATACGCACACTCTACACTGACACTACACTATACTCACGTTCTACACTGACACTACACTATACTGACACTCTACACTGACACTACACTATACTCACACTCTACACTGACACTACACTATACTCACACTATACACTGACACTACACTATACTGACACTCTACACTGACACTACACTATACTCACACTCTCCACTGACACTACACTATACTCACACTCTACACTGACACTACACTATACTCACACTCTACACTGACACTACACTATACTCACACTCTACACTGACACTACACTATACTCACACTATACACTGACACTACACTATACTGACACTCTACACTGACACTACACTATACTCACACTCTACACTGACACTACACTATACTCACATTCTACACTGACACTACACTATACTCACACTCTACACTGACACTACACTATACTGACACTCTACACTGACACTACACTATACTCACATTCTACACTGACACTACACTATACTCACACTCTACACTGACACTACACTATACTCACATTCTACACTGACACTACACTATACTCACACTCTACACTGACACTACACTATACTCACACTCTACACTGACACTACACTATACTCACACTCTACACTGACACTACACTATACTCACATTCTACACTGAAACTACACTATACTCACACTCTACACTGACACTACACTATACTCACACTCTACACTGACACTACACTATACTCACACTCTACACTGACACTACACTATACTCACACTCTACACTGACACTACACTATACTGACACTCTACACTGACACTACACTATACTCATACTCTACACTGACACTACACATTGACACTAAACTATACTCACACTCTACACTGACACTACACTATACTCACACTCTACACTGACACTACACTATACTCACACTCTACACTCAGAGTCACAATAAATGAACACACTAACTCACAAGTAGTAAACTGAGCCTGGCTCTATCTATCTCCACTCCAACAGCAAAGGCTTCCTATGAGAAGGAACCATTTATAGTGGGGGGCAGGTCTTTGAGCACTGAGCCCTGATTGGAGAAAGTCATCATCACTTTGTCCAATCAGGGCCCTGACAGTGCTAATTGGCAAAGCCTTGCACCTGACTGCTGGCTTCATCCAATCAGGTTCTCTAGAATGCACTGCGAAGCGCACAGTGCATTGTGGGGGGCTCAGCGGGCGAACATCCCGCCAAGCTAACCGCAAATTTGGGTGTTTACCAAACAGGTGAACAGTTTATATTCGGGCCGAACTTTTGCTTGGATTGAACTGTTCGCTCATCTCTCTTGCTGATCAGACCCAGTTCCTGGATTCCGGCTTCTCCTCTCTATAAATCTTGATCACTTCCTAACAGGAAATAATAAAACCCGTCCTGGCTGTTTCAGAGATGGGAATGGGGCCGACCTTCAATATTCTGAATACAATCGTCTCCTCAGTCGGCTCTGCTGCTGATATTGGGATCTGCAGATCTTCCTCAGGTCACATGATCCCAATTTTTCTGTGGATGGAAAGTAGCCAAATTACTGATCTGACAAGTCCCTGTGTAAAATGGAATGATATACACATCACATTCACATATATATGTATTGATGAAACATTTCATGGAATGTATACAATGTAATATCTCGGTGTAATTGTACAATTATCTCTTGTAGACGGCCAGAGATTTGTCTGGTGATTGTGTCCCGGTGTTGGGTCTGCTGGACCTCTTCCATGTATAGAGGATATCCTCACCGACACCTCGGATTTCTCTGCAACCCTCTAAAGGAAAGTCTTCTACTCTTCATGGATATAATGGTCGCCTCCCATTGTGAATTCCCTCTTCTCCCCTCTGTAGGATTCCGCACTTTCCAATATTATCAATACTCACTATGATGATGATGAGGATCCGACTCATTATTAGGACTCATTCATGGTGGAGAAAAAAGTTTCTCATTAATAAAAGCTGACTGGAACAATCACTAATACAGAGAAAGAGACCGCATCTTCCTCTTACTGCTGTCCTACTCCTCTCCATCCTCCATACTCCTCTCCATACTCCTCTTCATCCTCCATACTCCTCTCCATCCTCCATACTACTCTCCATCCTCCATACTACTCTCCATCCTCCATACTACTCTCCATACTGCTCTCCATCCTCCATACTCCTCTCCATACTGCTCTCCATCCTCCATACTCCTCTCCATCCTCCATACTGCTCTCCATCCTCCATACTCCTCTCCATCCTCCATACTAATCTCCATCCTCCATACTCCTCTCCATACTGCTCTCCATCCTCCATACTCCTCTCCATACTGCTCTCCATCCTCCATACTGCTCTCCATCCTCCATACTCCTCTCCATCCTCCATACTAATCTCCATCCTCCATACTACTCTACATCCTCCATACTCCCCTCCATCCCTCATACTACTCTCTATCCTCCATACTACTCTCCATCCTCCATACTCCTCTCCATCCTCCATACTCCTCTCCATCCTCCATACTACTCCCTATCCTCCATACTACTCTCCATCCTCCATACCCCTCTCCGTCCTTCATACTACTCCCCATCCTCCATACTCCCCTCCATCTTTCATACTCCTCTCCATCCTCCATACTTCTCTCCATCCTCTCTCCTCTCCCTGCACTCTCCTCTCCCTGCACTCTCCTTTCATTGCATTTTCTCTCTTTTTCCCACACTCTGTCCTTTCTCCTCTTCTTGGATGTAATAAAGTGATGCGGCTCTATCTAACATATAAGTCATTCCCGGCTCCCAGTGTCTCTCTTCTTGCTGCATCTCTCTACAATTTCTTTCTCCATGTTTCTGACATTATCTTGTATAAGAACAGAACCCGATCCATTAGCAATCCCAAGGAGAGACGGACATCTCATAGCCGGCTCTCTGCTGCCTTATATCAGAGTTTTTCTTCCACAACCAGAACTTTATCCCCCTGAATGACAAGCTTAGCCAAGTGATCCCATTTCTAGAAGTTCATCTTTACTTCTGCCAACTCCCCCATCTCTGCTCTGTATGACTCTCTGCCAACACGGCTACTAAGATTTCATTGTGCCGAGTCCGTTCAGCCGCTTTGCCTTTCACTGACAACTTGCTGCCATTTTTATTATATCATCTAAATGGATTTATCCACAGATTGTTCTGATTAAATTTCATGTCTGATATATTATATATGAGGATCATGTATTATTCCCCGGAGGATTTCATGTCATGGATCATTACCCAAAGAGACGCGATTATCCTGATTGATTATTGGGCTACCAATATTATTACTTAGCTATTAGAAGGTGTTATTCTCTATAGATTTACCCCATTGAGTTTTTTTACTGATCAATAAAGTTTTGTATATTTTTTTAACCTTATTTTGCGATTTTGTATTTATTACCAACTTCTCAGCCTTCCCTCTCTCTCCTATCTCCCTTCCCCCTCTCTCATCTCTCCCTTCCCCCTCTCTCACCTTTCCCTTCCCCCTCTCTCACCTCTCCCTTCCCTCTCTTACCTTCCCTCTCTCTCTTCTCCCTTCTCTCTCTCTCCTCTCCCTTTCTCACCTCTTCCCCTCTCACCTCTCCCTTCCCCCTCTCCCTTCCCCCTCTCCCTTCCCCCTCTCCCTTCTCTTTGTCTCCTCTCCCTTCCCTCTCTCACCTCTCCCTTTCTCACCTCTCCTCCCTCTCCCTCTCCCTTCCCCCTCTCCCTTCCCTTTCTCACCTCTCCCCCCTCTCACCTCTCCCTTCCCCCTCTCCCTTCCCCCTCTCCCTTCCCTCTCTCTCCTCTCCCTTCCCACCTCTCACCTCTGCCTTCCCTCTCTCTCCCCTCCCCCTCTCCTTCTCGCTCTCCCTTCCATCTCTCACCTCTCCCTTCCCTCTCTCTCTCCTCTCCCTTCCCCCTTTCATCTCTCCCTTCCTACCTCTCACTTCCCTCTCTCTCTTCTCTCCCTTCCCTCTCTCTCTCATTTTCCGCTCTCTCTCTTCTCCCTTTCCTCTCTCTGTATTCTGTCCTTTCCTTGCACTCTCTCTCATCTCCCTGCACTCTCTCCTTTACATAAATGATGTCCTTTCCTTGCACTTTCTCCTCTCTCTGCACTCTCTCTCTCCTCTCCCTGTATTCTGTCCTTTCCTTGCACTCTCTACTCTTGTTGTGAGAATTTTTGTAATGTATATTGTCAGATGTCACCCGGTGTAAGTTTTGCTGCAATACACTCATACAAGCGTGTCAGCACATACAAACATCAGTGAAAGATCGTTGGTTGCAGGAACCTTCCCGTTGACATGGAGATCTGTTTGTAATTTAAGGAATATTCGCTTATGCCTCACCAAGAGACCGGCCACCTGATGGTGACTGCATCTACACTCCTAGCAAACAGACCCGCGCACATGGCAACAATAGTATAACCATACAAAGCATAGCTCGCTGAGCCTTGTGGAGTACAGTTTGCACCAATAGTAAAAGGTGGGAATATGCACACGGTCCTGATCAGAGTAATGTTCGCAGTGTTTGCACCCGGCACAATGCGAGGCGCATTGTATTGGATACCTGCATGCACATTTCTGCGCACGGTCAGCGGGAAACTGCTTACATTGCTCTGAACACGAACGATTACATACGTCACTACCTGATATCTATTTGACTGTATACAAGTGTCTCATTGATGCTTTTTGAATGGATACAAGTGTCTGATTGGCTGATTGTGAAGCTACTACCTCTCTTTGTTATCCCTGTTCAGCCCTATAAATAAACGGGACCGTCCTAGATCACTAGTACTCTATACTGACCTCCTAACGTAATACCAGCCTCTGTGTCTGTCTTACTTGGTTTTATGCAAGCGCGCTTTCCTGGATTATAGGAAAGAGCTGTAATTGTGCTTATTAGCACAGCAGAATTATTTGCTTATAGGCAAAGCTCTATGGATCCTAGACAATACAGCCTAAAGTGTTTGGTGTAGGTAACTGTATGCTTTGAGTGTGTAATTGGGGTCAGTGTTGTGTGGAGTACTTTCATTTTGGGTGGAGTAATTTCATAAATAGACGGTAGAAAGCATCCCTGATGTGGTGAGATATTTGGGTATAGATAGAAAGAAGCCATAATATTGTTTTGTGTAGCGGAGGATGGCATCAAATTGTGTAGTTGTCTGGTGAACAGGTTTATAAATAGATATAACGTGAGGAGTCGTTTCTAGCAGACCGGTAAGGCCGTGTAAAATAGTTGGAAGTCTGGTGACCGGTTATAGGGATAAAGGTGCAAACAATAACCACTCTGTAAAGCGCAAAGGGTCTCTGGACGCAGATGTCTGACAAAAGCGATCTGAATCATCATGGGCAATGGGCAATGGGCCGTCCATGGTAGGGGGGAAATAAGACTTCCCAGTCAGAAGTCGCACCAGAAGTCATATCATGATGATACAACTTGCGGAACCCTGCCAAAATGAAAAAATAATTGGCGTGGGGTTTCCCTAAGGATGATACCAGACCCTTTGGTCTGGTATGGATTTTAAGGGGAATTCCCACGCCAAAAAAAAATGGTGTAGGGTTCCCCCCAAAATCCATACCAGACCTTTATCTGAGCATGCAGCCCGGCAGTCAGGATGTTTTTTCCCTTTGCCGGTCCTTCTCCCTCTCCGGTCTTTCTCCTCTCTGCACAGAGAGGAAAATGACCAGAGAGGGAGAAGGACCGGTAGAGGGAGAATGATGTCCCCAGAAGAGGGAGAGGAGATGGAGAAGGGAGAAGAAATCGGAAGAGACGCCGGAGTTGCCTTAATAAAATACTTTAAAAACTTTCCATGTTGGCTATGTAAACAATGTTAGATCCTTTCTTTTTTTCCCCTTACTTTTTTTCTTCTTTTTCTAACCTTCACCGGTCTGACCTACCTGAGATGAACTGTCACGCTACTGGAAGATGTCTACCCACTGAACCACCCTGTTAAGAGAGCCTTGGTCTGGAAAGAAGCCATCAACCTTCACACTGATATCCTTTGCATATAAGAGACACAATTTTCTTCCTTCAATACTCCCTCCTTTTGCCAAAAAAAATTCCTCACGTTTTTATGGCCTCAGCACCCATAAAACAAAAAGGCGTGCTTATTGCCATCAGAGATACTGTAGCCTTAAAGTGATCGTAAACCCTTACAGACCACTTTAACCCTAGATTAAGGCTTACCTGTAGGTGCTTGAAATATCTCCTAGACCTAAAAGATTTGATGTAGGGGAGAAAAGATAAATAAAAATAATGATGATGATGAATGTTATTGGCTGATTGTAACCAAAGAGGAGGAGCAGTAGAATATCTAGAACTAAGTACACACGTACTTTGGCTTATGGTGTCTGTTGAAAGTTCTAAGCAGATTCGACGGAGCCCTAAACTATACGGCGTCGTACAGTTTAGCTGCTCCGTCGAATCTTCTTTGAACATTTGACAGACATCATAAGCCTTCAATGACAGATCCGACCTTAATTAATTTGGATTTTCGGACAAATGTCATTTTTAACGAAAAACAAAATAAATAAAAACGAATTTCGGGAGTAACTAAATAAATTTATTTTCCGGACGAAAACGAAATTCCGAAACGAAATATTTCAGTGTGCACATGTCTACAGAATACTACTATTGTACAACCTTAGAGAAGACCCTAACACCCCACAACCTACTTTCTTAACAGGCCTTAATCTCCCTTCTCTCTCACAAACACAATTGACATCTCTCAATGCACCCATCACTGAACCTGAGATCATAAAAGCGATTAAAACTTTGCCTTCTGGCAAATCACCAGGTCCTGATGGCCTGACAAATGACTGCTACAAAGTCTTCCAAAACACACTCACCCCAACATTAGGATCAGTCTACTTAGATGCAATGTCCTCTGCCTCGTTCCCTCCTGAAATGCTAAAGGCATATGTGGTCACCATTCCCAAACCGGGGAAGGAACCCAACACCCCTTCAGGCCCATCTCATTACTGAATATGGATGTCAAACTCTACGCTAAGATTTTAGCTCATAGGCTTCTCCCCATTAAGGATGAGCCGAACACCCCCCGGTTCGGTTCGCACCAGAACCTGCAAACGGACCGAAAGTTTGCGCAAACTTTAGAACCCCGTTAAAGTCTATGGGACTCAAACGTTCGAAATCAAAAGTGCTCATTTTAAAGGCTAATATGCAAGTTATTGTCCTAAAAAGGGTTTGGGAACCCAGGTCCTGCCCCAGGGGACATGGATCAATGCAAAAAAAGTTTTAAAAATGGCCGTTTTTTCGGGAGCAGTGATTTTAATGATGCTTAAAGTGAAAAAAAGTGAAATATTCCTTTAAATATTGTACCTGGGGGGTGTCTATCGTATGCCTGTAAAGTGGCGCGTGTTTCCAGTGCTTAGAACAGTCCTTGCACAAAATGTCATTTTTAAAGGAATAAAATTCATTTAAAACTGCTTGCGGCTTTAATGTAATGTCGGGTTCCTGCAATATGGATGAAAATCAGTGGGACAAACGGCATGGGTACACCCCCCAATAGGTTTGTTGTTAAGTAGAATCTGTTTGTAATTTTGAACTGGTACATTTTGAAAGTGTAGCTCCAGCCAAAAAAATCTATTTTTAAGCTTTTTGGAAAACATGGGGAAGGGTTATCACCCGTGACATTTATTTTGCTGTCTGTGCTCCTCTTTAGAAGATTTCACCTCACTTTCTGTCCCAATGACACATGTTTTTTGACAATTTGGGGTTTTTAGTGAAATAAAGATTGTTGATAAAGCATCAGTGGAGAGATGACACGTTTTTTCCATATTAACTCTTACAGGAGAGAATTTCCCTTCCTAGGGGTAGATTTCATCTCACTTCCTGTTGTCTCCTTCCGTTTGCAAGTAGGAGTCGTTTGTAAGTTAGATGTTTGAAAGTAGGGGCCTGCCCTATATACTCTGCAGAAATGGAGGCCTTAGGTGTTGGTGTTGCCACAAAACTGTAAGTCCTCACAGTTACTCTTGGTGGGCGCTGGAACTGGCCCTGCTGTGAAATATTATATCAAGAATTGTAATTACATGCACCTGTTGAACAGGGGCTGAAAAATTGGACCTTTGGTGGTGGTGGTGGTGTTGCCACAACACTGTAAGTCCTCACAGTTACTCTTGGTGCTCGCAGGAATGGGCCCTGCTGTGAAATATTAGATCAAGAATTCTAATTACATGTCCCTGTTGAACTGGGAAGAAAGATTGGACCTTAGGCACTGGTGCCACAACACCGCAACCCCTCCCAGATACTCTAGTTGGAGAGCAGGAATGAGCCCTGCTGCAAAGTATTGCATCAAAAGTTGTAATTACACGCCCCTGTTAAACAGGGGCAGAAAAATTGGGCCTTAGCCACTGGTGGCGGTGCCCAGAACCAAAAATGTTCTTCCAAGCTATCAGCATGAAAATTGAGGAGGAAGAGGATAGTCACTCAGCATAACAGGATAGTCACTCAGCATCAGCATAGGCAGTCTTAAAGGGATCTGACATTTTAAAAAAATTATTCGGTTATATCAGCATCAGGTGCTTGATAGCTGGTGGTTATCCAAGACTGATTAATTTTTATGAAGGTCAGTCGATCGACCGAGTCGGTGGACAGGCACACCCTGTGATTGGTTATAAAGCCTCCAGCAGCACTGAATGTGCGTTCCGAAAGAAAGCTGGATGCAGGACAGGCCAGTAGCTCAATTGCATACTGTGCAAGCTCTGGCCAGTAATCCATCCTCAAGACCCAGTAACCCAGAGGATTTTCGGTCGGAAAGGTGTCCAAGTCTGATCTTGCCCCTAGGTATTCCTGCACCATGTAAAACAGACGCTGGCGATGGTTGCTGGAACTGATCATACCTTGGGGCTGCGGACTAAAAAATTGTCTTAACGCATCGGTCAGACGGCCACCTTCTCCACCGCTCCTTCTGTGACTGACCGAAGCCTTAGCAACACGTTGTCCGTGACCAGGAATTTGTAACCTCTCAGGCTCTGGAAACGCTTTGCACGAACCTTTCTGCAAGGCCTCCCGAAGATGTTTCATCCTCTGCTCCCTTTGCGATGGCAAGATAAGGTCCGCAACCTTACCCTTGTAACGTGGATCAAGGAGGGTTGCCAGCCAGTAATGATCCCTCTCCTTGATACCGCGAATACGAGGATCCTTCCACAGGCTTTGCAGGATCAGGGAGGCCATGCAGCGTAGGTTTGCTGAGGCATTCAGTCCGAAGTCCTCTGGGTCACTAAGGACGACATGATCCGCAGCCACGTACAAGTCCATGGGTTTCTTGGGACTGTAAATGATCCCTTGAAGACTGCTGCTGATGCTGAGTGCCAGGCTCCACCTCCATGCTGACACAATCCTCCTCCTCCTCCTCTTCCTGTGTGATTGGTGGGCATGCAGGAACACTGTCTGGATAAAGGGGGCCTTGAGAGCTAAGGAAGTCCTCCTCTTTCTGCCTCTGTTCTGCCTCAAGTGCCCTATCCATTATTCCACGCAGCGTGTGCTCCAACAGGTGGACAAGAGGGACAGTGTCACTGATGCATGCACTGTCACTGCTCACCATCCTCGTGGCCTCCTCAAATGGTGACAGGACATTGCATGCGAAAGAAGAAGAAGAAAATATTACAGCGCACACATGCAAAAAAGACATTTACCTCAAGCAAGGCTAGTTTAAAACACCTACATTTTCAAAAAAACATTATCAAAAAATATGGGGATTTGGTCACACCATATTGCTATATGGTGCTAAGCCCACTTACTGCGACAAAGTACCCCATAATCAGTGGGTCCTACACTATCCATGGAGTGGGAGAACCTGCATCTCTGAACCATGAGAGCATTACACTCTTCTAAATGGGAGAATCATAAGGTCTTCACCCATGACACAAGTGGACACTAATTAAAGGTACTTATGTGAAGGAGTGAGGTGCTCCGCACCCAAAGGGATTTGGTCAGAATCCATACAATATACAAACAAGATTAGGAGTTAGGACATTGCATGCATCCCTGATCATGGCTCACTGGCGTGGGGAAAAAAACAAGCTCCCCTGTCCCTGTCCTGGTGCCATAGTCGCACAGGTACTCATTAATGGCCCCCTGCTGCGTGTGCAGCTGCTGCAGCATGGCCAACGTTGAGTTCCACCTGGTGGGCATGTCACAGATTAAGCGGTTCTTGGGCAGGTTAAATTCCTTTTGGAGGTCAGTCAGCCGAGCACTGGCATTATATGACCGGTGGAAATGCATACAGACTTTCCTGGCCTGCCTCGGGACATCCTGTAAGCCCAGGTACCTGCCCAACAACTGGAGCCAAATACAGGGCAACAGAAAACCTGTTAGAGTCAGGGGCGCATGCGTGGCATGGATTGAGGAAGTCGCCTCTAATGAGAGCTCTCACCTCATATTTTGGTCTAAGTATCAGGAGGGGTCCAGATCTTTTAGGACCCCAGTAATGCCCTTTTCCTTTATCACCCCACATTTCAGTCTAGGGGCCTCGGGTATTTTAGAACCCAAGCAATGCCCTTAACCTCACTCCTTATCACCCAATATTTCAGTCTAGGTGGAATTCCCTGACTTCACAACCTTCTTTCTTATTTCTTAGCAGCAGAATAGATAATATTTTAGAATGTGTCATAATAGTAAAATGTACACTCACCGGCCACTTTATTAGGTACTTCTTGGTAGTACCAAGTTTGACCCCCTTTTGCCTTCAGAACTGCCTTCATTCTTGGTGGCGTGGATTCAACAAGGTGTTGGAAACGTTCCTCAGAGATTTTGCTCGATAGTGACATGATAGCATCACGCAGGTGCTGCAGATTTGTTGGCTGCACATCCATGATGCCAATCTCCCATTCCACCACATCCCAAAGGTGCTCTATTGGATGGAGATAAGGTGAGTGTGAAGGACATTGGAGTACAGTGACCTCATTGTCCAATGGTGAGATGATTGGAGCTTTCTGACATGGTGCTTTATCCTGCTGGAAGGAGCCATCAGAAAATGGGGACACTGTAGTCATAAAGGGATGGACATGGTCAGCAACAATACTCAGGTAGGCCGTGGTGTTTAAACCATGATCAATTGGTATTAAGGGCCCTAAATTGTGTCCATCCCCCACACCATTACACCCCCACCACCAGTCTGAACCGGTGATACAAGGCAGGATAGATCCAAACACCAAATTCTGACCCCACCATCTAAATGTTGCAGCTGAAATCCAGACTCATCAGACCAGGCAACGTTTTTCCAATCTTCTATTGTCCAATTTTGGTGATCTGTGTGACTTGTAGCCTCAGTTTCCTGTTCTTAGCTGACAAGAGTGGCACCCGGTGTAGTCTTCTGCTGCTGTAGCCCATCTGCTATAAGGTTGGATGTGTTGTGCATTCAGAGATGGTATTCTGCATACCTTGGGTGTAACGAGTGGTTATTTAAGTTACTGTTGCCCTTTTATAATCTCCAACCAGTCTGAACATTCTCCTCTTCAAAAGTATGCCACCAATTCAATAAAAAGGGGGTATTGTATCATTTATAGGTACCATTGTCCTTTAAATGTATATAAACAATATGGGGTTGAAAGAGAAAACAAAGAGGGCCTCTCCAATTAGGTCCTACCTCTTTCCAAAATTATTTAGGACTATTGCGGTACCAAGGGGACATACACAAGGGTATAATAAAAATTCATAAATTTATTCAAAAATAGGGTATTAAAAAGTCCAGCAAAGGACACAATATGAACCGTGACATAATAACACAATCACAAAATAATTGTTTACAGCAATGTTAACAGACAAATCCTATTGGTAGTGCCCACACAAAAAAATGAAGGCGCATAATATAGTACTTGCAGACGTGACCTCTACAGTTTTGCAGTCAAGCCGCTTCTTCAGGAGGCGTCTTAGTATATATTCTACAAAATGAGAAAAGTACAATATCAACATTACAAAACATGTCTACAATGAAAAACATATCTAAGAACAACAAGTGTAAAAATAGATATATAGTATTAATATTGGAGAAGGTAATTTTTTTTTAATATTGCACTCACCCACCTAGGCCCACAAAGGGGCTAGAGCGACACTGTGAGACGCCCACAAGGAGGCGTTCCCCCGGGGGGGCGGACCAGGGGGGCACTTAAAGATGATGCTATTGTAGGAAATAATAAAAATGAGGTATAAGCAGCTGTAGAGGCAGGGTTCTTTGAAGAAGACAGCCACCCATGTGCATCAGGTCAGGGTAAGAAATGGTGAGGGACCGGGAAAAAAAGAGAGGAGAGGGGGGGAGGGGAAAAAGGGGGAAAGGAAGGAAAGGTGGGAACAGAGGGAAAGAAGAGGGAAGGAAAGAGGGGGGGGGGGAGAAAAAACAAGCCTTGTTTTTTCTTTCCCCCCCCCCCTTTCCTTCTCTCTTCTTTCCCTCTGTTCCCACCTTTCCTTCCTTTCCCCCTTTTTCCCCTCCCCCCCTCTCCTCTCTTTTTTTCCCGGTCCCTCACCATTTCTTACCCTGACCTGATGCACATGGGTGGCTGTCTTCTTCAAAGAACCCTGCCTCTACAGCTGCTTATACCTCATTTTTATTATTTCCTACAATAGCATCATCTTTAAGTGCCCCCCTGGTCCGCCCCCCCGGGGGAACGCCTCCTTGTGGGCGTCTCACAGTGTCGCTCTAGCCCCTTTGTGGGCCTAGGTGGGGGAGTGCAATATTAAACAATGATTACCTTCTCCAATATTAATACTATATATCTATTTTTACACTTGTTGTTCTTAGATATGTTTTTCATTGTAGACATGTTTTGTAATGTTGATATTGTACTTTTCTCATTTTGTAGAATATATACTAAGACGCCTCCTGAAGAAGCGGCTTGACCGCAAAACTGTAGAGGTCACGTCTGCAAGTACTATATTATGCGCCTTCATTTTTTTGTGTGGGCACTACCAATAGGATTTGTCTGTTAACATTGCTGTAAACAATTATTTTGTGATTGTGTTATTAAGTCACGGTTCATATTGTGTCCTTTGCTGGACTTTTTAATACCCTATTTTTGAATAAATTTATGAATTTTTATTATACCCTTGTGTATGTCCCCTTGGTACCGCAATAGTCCTAAATAATTTTGGAAAGAGGTAGGACCTAATTGGAGAGGCCCTCTTTGTTTTCTCTTTGAACATTCTCCTCTGACATCAACAAGGCATTTTCCTCCACACATCAGCCGCTCACTGGATATTTTCTCCTTTCCCACCATTCTCTAGTAAACCCAAGAGCTAGTTGTGTGTGAAAATCTCACCGCTTCAAGATGCCTAAATGCATTGAGTTGCTCTCCTGTGATTGGCTGATTAGCAATTTGTGTTACCAAGCAATTGAACAGGTGTACCTAATAAAGTGGCTGGTAAGTGTCTATTGTTGATGCTTCTGATATATGAAGTAAAAGAGAGTATTATATTTTCATTCTGTGTGTCATTTTTATTATCCCAGCTGCAGATCCAGGGAAGGAAGAGAAAATTGTATCCCTCTGTGAAGACAATTAGTTTCCATGTCGAGTATCGGGAGATGATGTAAGACAAAGAGGACATGAATAGGATCCCAACTAGTGGGGGTGAAGATCCTTGACCTCTCCACACATAACGGTCCATTTCTGGCCATCATCAAAAACTGGTGGCAGATATCAGATAACCTCGGTGAGTGAAGGTCTATATAGGACATAATGAATGCTGGACAATGACATTCAGTGTCCCCCAATGTGGTGAACAATTGCATTGTGTCTCCTGATGTGCTGGACATTAGCATCATGTCCTCTACTTTGGAGGAGATCTGTATTGTGCCCCCCCGATGTATTGGACAATAGTAATGTGTCACCCAATGTGTTGAACAAGAGTATTGTGTCTTCTGATGTGTTGGATAAAGGTATTGTGTCCCCCCCCCCGTGTAGTAGACAAAGGTATTGTGTTTTCTGTTGTGTTGGAGAATAGTATTGTGTCTCCAGATGTATGGGGCAAAGTTATAGTGTCCCTCAATGTGTGGATATTGATACTGTGTCCTCAACCCTGTCCCCCAATGTTTGGGGCACGAGTATTCTTTCACTCAGTATGTGGACAATGACATTGTACCCTCCTGATATGTTGGACTATGGTGTAGTGTCCTCTGATGTGTTGGACAATGACATTCAATTTCCGTAGATGTGTTGGACAACAGTATTGTGCCCCAGTATTGTGTACAATGGTCTTGTTTCCCCCAATGTGTTGGACACTGGTATTGTGTCCTCTGATGTGTTGGACAATGGCATTGTGTCCCCTGATATCATTGGCATTGTGTCCCCTGATGTGTTGGACATTGGCATTGTGTCCCCTGATGTGTTGGACATTGACATTGTGTCCCCTGATGTCATTGGCATTGTGTCCCCTGATGTGATGGACATTGACATTGTGTCCCCTGATGTGTTGGACATTGTCATTGTGTCCCCTGATGTGTTGGACATTGACATTGTGTCTCCTGATGTCATTGGCATTGTGTCCCCTGATGTGTTGGACATTGGCATTGTGTCCCCTGATGTGTTGGACATTGACATTGTGTCTCCTGATGTCATTGGCATTGTGTGCCCTGATGTGTTGGACATTGGCATTGTGTCCCCTGATGTGTTGGACATTGACATTGTGTCTCCTGATGTCATTGGCATTGTGTCCCCTGATGTGTTGGACATTGGCATTGTGTCCCCTGATGTGTTTGACAATGGCATTGTGTCCCCTGAAGTCATTGGCATTGTGTCCCCTGATGTGTTGGACATTGACATTGTGTCTCCTGATGTCATTGGCATTGTGTCCCCTGATGTGTTGGACATTGGCATTGTGTCCCCTGATGTGTTGGACAATGGCATTGTGTCCCCTGATGTCATTGGCATTGTGTCCCCTGATGTGTTGGACATTGTCATTGTGTCCCCTGATGTGTTGGACATTGACATTGTGTCTCCTGATGTCATTGGCATTGTGTCCCCTGATGTGTTGGACATTGGCATTGTGTCCCCTGATGTGTTGGACATTGACATTGTGTCTCCTGATGTCATTGGCATTGTGTCCCCTGATGTGTTGGACATTGGCATTGTGTCCCCTGATGTGTTGGACATTGGCATTGTGTCCCCTGATGTGTTGGACATTGACATTGTGTCTCCTGATGTCATTGGCATTGTGTCCCCTGATGTGTTGGACATTGGCATTGTGTCCCCTGATGTGTTTGACAATGGCATTGTGTCCCCTGATATCATTGGCATTGTGTCCCCTGATGTGTTGGACATTGGCATTGTGTCCCCTGATGTGTTGGACATTGACATTGTGTCTCCTGATGTCATTGGCATTGTGTCCCCTGATCTGTTGGACATTGGCATTGTGTCCCCTGATGTGTTGGACATTGGCATTGTGTGCCCTGATGTGTTGGACATTGACATTGTGTCCCCTGATGTGTTGGACAATGGCATTGTGTCCCCTGATGTCATTGGCATTGTGTCCCCTGATGTGTTGGACATTGGCATTGTGTCCCCTGATGTGTTGGACATTGACATTGTGTCTCCTGATGTCATTGGCATTGTGTCCCCTGATGTGTTGGACATTGGCATTGTGTCCCCTGATGTGTTGGACATTGGCATTGTGTCCCCTGATGTGTTGGACATTGACATTGTGTCTCCTGATGTCATTGGCATTGTGTCCCCTGATGTGTTGGACATTGGCATTGTGTCCCCTGATGTGTTTGACAATGGCATTGTGTCCCCTGATATCATTGGCATTGTGTCCCCTGATGTGTTGGACATTGGCATTGTGTCCCCTGATGTGTTGGACATTGACATTGTGTCTCCTGATGTCATTGGCATTGTGTCCCCTGATCTGTTGGACATTGGCATTGTGTCCCCTGATGTGTTGGACATTGGCATTGTGTGCCCTGATGTGTTGGACATTGACATTGTGTCTCCTGATGTCATTGGCATTGTGTCCCCTGATCTGTTGGACATTGGCATTGTGTCCCCTGATGTGTTGGACATTGGCATTGTGTGCCCTGATGTGTTGGACATTGACATTGTGTCCCCTGATGTGTTGGACAATGGCATTGTGTCCCCTGATGTCATTGGCATTGTGTCCCCTGATGTGTTGGACATTGGCATTGTGTCCCCTGATGTGTTGGACATTGACATTGTGTCTCCTGATGTCATTGACATTGTGTCCCCTGATGTGTTGGACAATGGCATTGTGTCCCCTGATGTTTTGGACATTGACATTGTGTCCCCTGATGTGTTGGACAATGGCATTGTGTCCCCTGATGTCATTGGCATTGTGTCCCCTGATGTGTTGGACATTGGCATTGTGTCCCCTGATGTGTTGGACATTGGCATTGTGTGCCCTGATGTCATTGGCATTGTGTCCCCTGATGTGTGTTGGACATTGACATTGTGTCTCCTGATGTCATTGGCATTGTGTCCCCTGATGTTTTGGACATTGACATTGTGTCCCCTGATGTGTTGGACATTGGCATTGTGTCCCCTGATGTGTTGGACATTGACATTGTGTCTCCTGATATCATTGGCATTGTGTCCCCTGATGTGTTGGACATTGGCATTGTGTCCCCTGATGTGTTGGACATTGACATTGTGTCCCCTGATGTCATTGGCATTGTGTCCCCTGATGTGTTGGACATTGGCATTGTGTCCCCTGATGTGTTGGACATTGACATTGTGTCTCCTGATGTCATTGGCATTGTGTCCCCTGATGTTTTGGACATTGGCATTGTGTCCCCTGATGTGTTGGACATTGGCATTGTGTCCCCTCATGTGTTGGACATTGACATTGTGTCTCCTGATGTCATTGGCATTGTGTCCCCTGATGTGTTGGACATTGACATTGTGTCTCCTGATGTCATTGGCATTGTGTCCCCTGATGTGTTGGACATTGACATTGTGTCCCCTGATGTGATGGACATTGACATTGTGTCCCCTGATGTGTTGGACATTGACATTGTGTCCTCTGATGTGATGGACATTGACATTGTATCCCCTGATGTGTTGGACATTGACATTGTGTCCTCTGATGTGTTGGACATTGACATTGTGTCCCCTGATGTGATGGACATTGGTATTGTGTCCCCTGATGAAGTAGTCCCGGTTGTGTCCTATAGTCAATGTTCATCACAGCAGATATGGACACTGAAGTCCACTGACAAATGCTGTAAACTATCAGGATTGGTGTCTGATTATAGGTGGAGATCATGGATCCTCCCCTTGTGTTGGGGGCGGCCATATTGTTATTCCTGCTCTTATCACAATGATCACATTTATCACCAGGATTCATGGCAAACTGGAGAGCCCAGAATGGAAGGCCATTGTGCGGGACAAAGACATCTGGATGGAGATTGGAGCCAGGAAAGATGACCAGAATATGCAGCAGTTTACAAATTAAACCCATCTGTCACAATGTAACAATGTTCATATGTCAAACCAATCTTTTTATAGTAACTCATCACATTCCCAAATGAATAAACTGCCCTTCACAGGGCTTTATACTGACTTCTATTTGATTCAACTTTCGTGAGCTGCCAGCCATGTGCAACGGGACTAGGAGGGCATATTGTAACAGCTAATCAAATTTGAAGCTGCTCAGGCTTGAAGACAAAAGAAACCTTCTGACGGGTTGGTACAGAATGTTTTCTTTCCTTTGACCGCTCTGGAGAAGAAAGCTCACAGAGGACACACTATCTGTACATTGGATCCATGCATTTTATTTGGTGTCGCTGTACGGCTTGTGTTACAGTAGAAGGATTTGGCGTACAAACTTAGATGAAAGAAAAAATATATATAAACAGTAAGGTTTTTTAATATTTCAGAAGAGACATACTATGCCATATACCAGGGGTAGGCCACCTCGGCCCTCCAGCTGTGGTGAATCTACAAGTCCCATGAGACATTGCAAGACCCTGACAATCACAGGCATGGCTCCTAGAGGCGGTGGCATGATGGGATTTGTAGTTTCACCACAGCTGGAGGGCCGAGGTTGCCTACCCCGGCCATATACAGAGGATGTGACATTCTTCACACATTCTCTGCAGGTGAATCCTCCTGGTCCACGTGTTTTTAAATGACAGGGATTGATTATACTGAGCTCCATATGAGCGCATGTGCAGATCGGCGTAAGTTCCCTGCATAGGCCGGGTGCCAGGGCAAATGAGTACCTTTGCACATGAGTGGGAGATATGCAGGGGCGGACTGACCATTCGGGCACTCGGGCACTGCCCGAGGGCCCCATGCCACTAAGGGCCCTATCAGGGTTGCCAGCCAGGGACAGTATGTAAAAATTTGTGGTTTTTTTTTAAATCCCAAGATTGTAGCTGCCCCGCCTCTCCAGTACCTTTTCAGTGTGTGTGTATTCTGTGTGTGTATATTGTGTGTCTGTGTGTGTATACTGTATGTGTGTGTGTGTGTGTGTGTGTGTGTATACTGTGTGGCCCCATAATCTATTGCCTGGGGGCCCCATAATCTCCTATTGCCCGGGGGCCCCATAATCTTCTCCTATTGCCCAGGGGCCTCATAATCTCCTATTGCCCAGGGGCCCCATGAGTTGTCAGTCCGCCCCTGGAGATATGTCATCCCCCAGCCTGACCAAGATGGTAAAGATATTGAACCTCAAAGAAGTAAATGAGACAGCCCATGTACATAGCTGGAATGGAGGTGGGTAGAGTACCGCTTTAAAAATTGTTCCTGTTATTGGTGGATTATGACTACAAAGGCTGCCATTGCTGATCACTGCCCTGGCTGTCATTTTATTGCACATTAGATTGGTCCATATGTTGTACCTGTGAAAATCGGTGTTGTAGTCAGGGCCTCTGATAAGGCAGTACAGCCAGCCCTCCTGTACTGGGCCTGGGACCCATCAGTTCAAAATGGGGGCCCGGGCACCTGCTGAGTAGGAGGACCTGCTGTACTGTCTTACCAATCCTCTTCTGTCTCCCCCCTGCAGCGCGGAAAGCTTCTCCTCCTCTCCATCCCACCGGCTGCACTGCAAGGGGATTATTTCTAGCGCATGCACCCCTTCAATCTGCTTCCCTCCTCATCTGCCGGCAGCTGCTGTAGGCACACAGGGGAATGTAATTTACTGGCCCCTTGCTTTCCTTAATGAACACAGTGAGCGATCGGTACCAATCACTCCTGTGTCCATTCATCACTGAATCATAGTACTGTGATTACTATGATTCAGCTTGTGCATGAACAGGAAGCCTCAGAGTGCCTCCTATTCATTCAACTGTGCAGCTAAGGCTGTAGAGAACGGGACCGATAAATCTGTGTCCTCAGTCACTTTCGGGCCGGTCTGCTGTCAGGTAAGCTGTATTGGGCCTTGTGATTTTTAACAGCAGCCATGGTTGTACTCACCACTATTGCAGTGATCCCACCACCTAATGGGTCCATTCACAGAACACCATGCATTTTCCTCAATAAATGCAAGTTGTTCTCTGACTGGATGAGGCATGTAGACAGGAGGATGACATCACAATCGCCCCCATGTCCAATCAGAGAATGTTCTGCATTCATTGAGAAAAATACAGGGCGTTCTGTGAATACCGCCCGTGCCAAGGGAGAGGCCCCCTGTGGTTGATATGCAGCAGGGTAGCCACTCGACACGGGACCTGGAAGGCGTGAAAAATCACTAAATTAGAGGTGGTGATTGTCCACTTCCCACAGGTGTGACACATGTATGCTTTCATTTTGTCCAAGCTGGACCAATATAACTATGCAATAAAACTCATACCTGGACTTCAACTTTAAAAACTTTTGGAGTTACTTCATTGGAGAAAGCATGCAG
Source organism: Aquarana catesbeiana (assembly GCF_042186555.1). Classification (NCBI taxonomy): domain Eukaryota; kingdom Metazoa; phylum Chordata; class Amphibia; order Anura; family Ranidae; genus Aquarana; species Aquarana catesbeiana. The sequence goes on along the minus strand of NC_133326.1, from coordinate 734,048,181 downwards.
ATCAGGTCACATGCTGTGTGTTCGCTCCTGGTCAGTGACCCAGAGATTTTTCATAGAGATGAGTGGGCCGGTTCATTAAAGTCCCGGCAGACATAGGGGTTGATTTACTAAAGGGAAAAAGACTGTGCACTCTGCAAATGCAGTTGCTCCAGAGCTTAGTAAATGAGCAGATACTCTGCTGACTTCCAACATCCAATCATGTGCGAGCAAAAATGCTGTTTTTTTTTAATTTTCCATGCACGTGATTGGGTACCCTTTGCAAAGTGAAGCCTTACCTCATTTACTAAGCTCTGGAGCATCTGCACTTGCAGAGGGCAACTGCACTTTCCAAAGTGCATAGTCTATTTGCCTTTAGTAAATCAACCCCATAAGCTCAGGCCAACCAGCCAAACTTCATTTCACCTGGATGAGTGACCTTATACTACAAAAGACCAGCACTGTCAGAATGACAAAAGGGCTGCTTCATGGAGAACATTCCGAGAAACTACCAACCTCCTGTGATGTCATCACCACCCCCTGTATGACATCACTGCCCTAATAAGAAACAATATACCTTATTAGAAGAGCAATTAAGAAGGAAGCCCAATATTTTCTTATAGGGGCAATAATGTAAATGTAGGCAGTTCATTTTGGATCCTTAATAAATTGTTCTTCAGTGGATCAGCAATAGCAGCCTGCTTATCGTGGTTATGTGTTGGGATTGGTGCTTCCATTGAGGAGAAGGGTCAATAAGTGAATATTACATTTTTAATTCAGGTTATGATGCAACCTAAATATACAAAGCTTGGAATAACTGTTACTGTATCTGTGATGGATATTGCATGCTAATATTTTTAATGCAGAAACCGATACCCACAAAACCCATGCCAATTTCCAGAACCTGCCACCACTTCAAGCGTAGGTGAAGACAAAACATTTTTTTTGTATTGGATGGTGTCTGGAAGGGTTAGACCCTCTACCAAGTGTTCATGGCTGTTTGTGTCTGTGCTGGGGAGATTCACTCTTTGTGTTGGTCCTGGTGGACGTTGTTTTTGGAATTTTAGAGAGCAGAAGGTAATAGGAAATCTTCCAATAGGGACCAATGTGCTGGTGACTTTGTGGAGATTTCTTCACATTTCCCATTGTTTCTCTGAGGGAGGAAGTGAAGATAAATCTCCCCAGCAGGACAGAAGCAGCAACAAGAACCTGATGTTGATTTTAACCCTTTCCTACTCTACCCAAACCCCCAAAAAGTTTTGGCTTTTTATTTACACTTTAATAACATGGTATACATACTGAGCTGACGGACCCCCCAGACTTGCATTGAAGTTTAGGTTGAAGAAGAACTTCCCCTATCATTTCATAGACTAGAGACTTCCAACTAATGACATTTCCATAGCGGTCACCAGAGATGACTTTCTGGATGTCTCTTGGAGTCAGGACAACATCCCACATGTGGACATCACTTATTTCTCCAAAAAATGAATAGGAAGAAGTCATAATTTCCCCCAAATTATTATGAACCTGCCCCAGAACAATGCTGGTTATACCATTGATAGAAGACCCTTTTGATAAGACTTTTCTGGGGTAGAGCTTTCCATTGGCCCAAAATTGGACCACACCAGTGTCAGAGTCCCAGGTCACACAGATGTGTCTCCAGTTCAAGGAATCCGTGTCTGTCTTAATATATTCAAGAATTCCATTTACTGCTATGGACCAGAGATTTAGGGAGTTTGAGTAGAATATAAAAGCAGGACTCTTTTCTGTAGTAGCGAGAGAGAAGGGACTATAAGTACGTGAAAGATCACTGTAGACATTTAGACAGATGCTGACTTTCTGCAATGGCTTTGTAATTGCAGGTTTCAGAATGACATGATCTGAGCTCCTGTCTCTAGGGAAGATGAACACTTTACCCTCCAAGTCTGGAAAACAAAGAAAAACATAAAACACATTACTGCTGCAAATCAATGTATACATTTTAAGTGTACCTAAAGCCTAAATTGTTATTTGTCCATTATGGATGGAGTGTGGATGGTTGAAACCTCTGTGAGGATCTCGCTTTCTCTTATGCCGCGTACACATGAGCGGATTTTCCATCCAGGTTTTTTCCGACGGGATTCCGCTCAAGCTTGCCTTGCATACACACGGTCACACAAAAGTTCTTTGAACTTTCGACCGTCAAGAACGCGGTGACGAGCCAAGAAAATGAAGTTAAATGCTTCTGGGCATGCGTGGAATTGTTACAGAGCGTTGGAATTTTGCGCGTCGGAATTGCCACAGACGATCGGAATTTCCGATCGGAACTTTTTCCGTTGGAAAAAATTGAGAACCTGCTCTCAATCTTTTGCTGGCCAAAATGCCGCCAGCAAAAGTCAGATGGAGCATACACACGGTCGCATTTTCCGACCAAAAGCTCACATCGGACTTTTGCTGGCGGCATTTCCGACCGTGTGTACGTGGCATTAGCCTTCTGTTATGGTCAGTGTAGGTGTTTGAGGTAGTGCTGAACCTCGCTGATGGGTGAATGGTTTATGTTCTGAGCTACTGTATATGTGGGTATTGTAGAGACGGTTCTCTGTCGCTACCCAACTATTGGAGGCCATGAGGAGCTTGGTCCTACAAAGCTGTATTGGTGAATGAGGAGTGCCATGAATAATCATTTTAAAGTTTATATTGTTAAAGCAACTGTGTGTACGCAACCCTGCTTGACCCCTCCGATAGTGCTGGCCAAGTCCCAAGGGAAGCATTCCTACCATGCAGAACCAAATATAATACACTCCATAATATGCTAATTTAGATTTTATTACATTGGATAGTTTGTATGCTACACAGTAGAGAGGAGGGACATTTCAGCTTGGTTAATATGGGGATTGCAGAACCCTGTTTAATTGATTATGTGTGAGAAGCTCATGGTGGAGGTGAGATTGAACTGTTGGAAGCAATGGGACCTTATACTGAAGTTTAATCACCTTATAGTGTTGCTTCCCTGGTTCCCCCATCCACATGCTAATCACCCTTTTAAAAAAAGTATTTCTCTTCTCATTAGATTCCTCATTTAGGACTCAGTGACATCATCACTGGTTCTCTATTCTACTCTATGGAGTGCAGGCAGATCATGGCTGGTGGGAGGGGCTGGCAGGGGGCTGTACAAAGCTTCCTGGAAACATCCCAGCTCCCTGCCTCACTACTCCTCTCAAGAGTCCACAGACATGATGCAAGCAGTGGGCTGGCTATTGGGAGGAGTTATGCAAATATCAAAATGCCTTGATGGGTGGGTGTCGCTCTGGAGGAGTGGGCGTCCCTATGCAGGTTGTATTTGCATTCAGACTGCCCAAGTAATACACACATGTGAGCCGGCCATTAACAACAGAACTGAAATCCAACAAATGAAAATAGTGGGCCAAGGCAGTCAGGCTGTGGAGGTGAGGGTTAGATGTTTTCCAGCCACAAAATGAGGCGGGTTCTATCTGCATTGCTGCAGCTTCTAATGCACATTGTGAGAAGCTCACAGTGTGCAGTGAAATAAAGGGAAGCCATTTCAATCCAGGAGAGGATCCGGTGCAACCATACTAGACTGAAGAGAAGGCCAGAGGGAAGATATAATAACAACCATGATGTATATTAAATATTAATACAATAAAATAAGGGGGTGATAGAAGGAAGATACCACTAGAAGAGGAAGCAAAATGAATGTCACAAAGTGAGACTCTGACCACCCCCCTAGGGATGACATGATAGAACTGGGGTCTTCCCTGTGACACAATTGTTTCCAATGAGGAGGTCATGGAGCTCTAACAGATAGAATGATTTGGGTTCGGAGGTGGATTCATACTGTATATCTTTCAGGAAGAATTCTGTATTGTATGAAGATAGAAAGACTGAGCTTGGAAAAATAAGGGTTAAAATGATCTTAACCCCTCAAAAGTTAAACAAGTGAGCAGAGGAAGATCTGAACACCCTGAGAAAACACTCTGGACACATGAAGTGGTCGGCTTTAACTGTTTTTAGCCTGGTCTGAAGTTGCCTGGATTGACTTTCTCTTATAAAATTCAGACTACTTTGCACTTGTGAGGGCTTAGTGTCCTACTTCTCAGGGTAAGTGGTGTCTCTGGTCAAAAACAGTTCTTACACTTCTCACACATTCCACACACTTCCCACACGTGTCTCACACATGTCCCACAACCTCTTAGGGTCAGTCATCTGCAGGATCCAACTCCAAGAACCCACCACCAGCAATAACTGGTGACGTGGTTGAATGGAGATCAGTGCTCTCTCTTCTTCTCATGATCGCTCAATGCAGTGTGGTCCCATCATTTTATGGTATCATAATAATCATGGCTCCTGGTGCCATAGCAATGAGTCATTTGATGTCAGCCAAATAACACTTTATATAGAGCGCTTAGTAGGGGGTTCAAGGCCATTAGAATAAATGAAAAGATGGGGTGCAGTGGGGAGAAGTTGTGTGGGTCAAACTCATGTTAATGAATTACTTTTCATACAAGAGCCAGAGCCAGGTCCTTATCATAGTCGTCCATTCTGAGACACATTGGTTGTTAAGGGGTCTGCTGCCATACATACTGTAACTGGGTTATGAGGTCTAGGCTATTGGCTGTTGATTATAAGTCAGGAAATGTATTCTGTTCCCTCCACCTCCCTGCAGGTTATGAAGAATCTCGCCACATCTTCTTATCGGTCTGACAGCACAAGCAGTTGTAGTGCTCACTCCCTTAAGGGCCGCTCTTTTGTCCCATGTTCCTTACCCAGATTAGTGCAAAGGCAGTCAGCCACACAGCAACAGTCACTCTATCTGTCTCAATGAACAACTTCAGGGATGGATTTTTTTTTAAATGTATTGCTGAATAACTTGGATAGGGCGCAGGGAGCTGTGGGATACTCCATAAACACTGAACAGTAAGCAGAGGACTCTCTCCATGTTGCCACTAATTCTTAGGACAGTCCCTCTAGTAATGGCCCAGAAAATGAACAGCACTGAGATACCATCAGAAATATCTCAGGCCAGGCAAACATTAGTATTGATGTGGATATAAATATTACTGCACTAACTCCAAAGCAACGTGAAAAAAGCTGCTACATAAACAATGTGACAAGAATACTGGAAAGTGAATAATATAAAATGTAACACTAAAAGATAAAAACATATGCATATGTTTGTGAAAAATGCAAAAACTATCTTTGAATCGTACAAAAATAATGGAAATGTGAAAAAGTCCAATGCCTGTAAAGGTCCTAAAAATGGCCAAGGTGAGTCCGCCGCCAAATAGTGGCTAATCAAAGATGTAGTACACTGGAACTCCAAAAAAAAAAAAAAAAAAACAGCATACATATATATGAAAAAAAACTGTGATCACAGAGTAAAAATAGGGGGCAATGTAAGAAGCAGAAAGCCAAGTCCGACGCGTTTCATCCCATAGGACTTCAACTGGGGCATATTGCTGATTTTTAGAAATAAAAAAAACACCAAATGGAGGCAATTTTTTTCTTTGCATAAACAAGAGTTCCTTTGTGGCCCAGTTGTGACCTCCTGTACCCAAGTTCCAGTCCTGGTGTTTCCAACATCCGAGGTCTGGTGCGGCGGCTGTTCACAACATCTCTTGGAGTCGTGTTTGGAGGTCCTTGGTCCCCTGGAGTCTCATTGATCTGCCGATTCTCAGCATCCTTGCCTTTCTGACTCGTTGTCGCTGACATTCGAGTCCACCTGTTCCGGTAAGAGTAGATATAATTCCCTTGCTTTTTGATTGAAGATGCACCACTTTTGATGCCCTCACTGTGGGAGAGTTCCAGTGTACTACATCTTTGATTAGCCACTATTTGGCAGCAGACTCACCTTGGCCCTTTTTCCAGATTCCAAATTTCCAAATTCCAGAATCTTAGTATCACTGGCATGAATGTTTCCTCCTGCCTTCTGGAGGAAACAGTCAGACCTGCAGCCAGTAAAACCAAGAACAGCCCAAAGTAACCACACACTGCTCCACTGATTACAAGGGAGCCAAAAAGAACTAAATGTAGCTAGCCTACCCAGCAACCTACCTAGAAGGGGCTACACAGTTTTGACATCCATTTGCTCCACAAAATCCTGCCCTTTCAAAGATTTTCTGCCAGCAGTATTTATACACCGCCTGATTAAGTGAGTCAGGTAGTGGCCCAGGCTGGGGTGGGTAAGTGTTAATCCCTGCCAACCAGTTTACAGGATTTTTGGGTTGCAGCCAGCCCACCTGTGCTTTAAATTGGGGGAGGGCTGAGGCCTGCAGAGTGCAGATGGAACCATTTGGGGTATAGGAGTGCCATACACATGAGACTGCTGCTGCCCTTCAATACAGAAGAAGAAGAATAATGCAGAGAATCCTAGGGTGCTGCCAGCCATGGACTTGCCAACAAACATTGGATGCTAACTTCAGTGCAAGGTATGCTTGGGCCAATTTATAGTTTGTTAAAGTTATAAGAAACTAGTCGAGATTTTATCCTGTATCATGTTTTCTCTAAGAAGAAGTGTAAAGACTGTTAACCTTTTCCTAAGCCTGATCTGAAATTACTCATAAAGGGGTACATAATGGGGATGACATATACAAAGAACCTGGGTCTTTAAGGTGTATGAAGCACACGACATCACAGTGACAAGTAAGCTGCACTTCAATGAAGAACAAGTCATTGCCAAGGGCAACCAAGCCAAGTCGCAAAGTCACTGACACAGAGGGGAGATGTGGTACCTGGGGAAGGTGGGGTATCCTCTGGTAGCGAGGGGGTTGCTATTTGGGCTCCCTCCCTAGCGATCTATCTCTCATGGCAACTGGGAGCAGACCAGCAACACAGAGGTCCCTATCCTGACTAATAGTTACTGCATGTAAGGAGTTAACACAGGACACCTATGGGACCCATGCTTTGTGTCTGGTGGGGTTTCATGCCATTAAAGGGAGTGAGGTAGCGAAGATACACTGGCTGGTGGAGATAGCGTGGGTCGGCCCACTACTCTGAATGCAACACATGTACACACTGGGAGTAGAGCAATGGGACAGCTCTTGAAAATTAGAGAAATGGCTATATACTACTTTCAATGTCGGCTCATCTCTGAGTTGGGAGACTGCCTTAATGTTAGACTTTCACATGACCACAGTTCCCATCTGGTCCCGGGCATTGGTGTGAATGCCTCTGGAAATCGTACCCCTATTGCACAGACGTGCTGGGTCCTGTCCACAAAATGGTGTAGTTGGAGAACCTGGTATAACCAACCTCATTTCCCCCAACCCACCTGAAAACTAGAGGGAAAAGAGGAAAAAATCCCTGGTGCCACACATCCATGGTGTTCTATGGTAATAAGAGAGGCAACCTCAGCCTGGGCTCCCGCCAGGCCACGCCCCCAATGTGGTTCACTCCATCTCCCTGAGCTTAGTCATGGGATCATGAAGACTATCAGAGACTCCGGGATCACCAACAGTATTTGTGTGCAGGTCGAATCACCTACCTTCCTGTGCTAGAGACTTTAAATCAACAACAGCAGTTTTCATCAAGTCATATCACCTACCTTCTTGTGCCCAAGAAGCCAGGATCACCATTAGGAAGAGCGGCACACACAGCTCCATCTCCCTGAATAACAAACATCAATTATTGGATAGAATGGTGTGAATCTCAGCTCAGCAGTATTTATATATTAGTAGAATAGAGAGCTGCCCACTGCTGTGAGTGGATATGGCCAATCAGAAATCCAAAACTAAGCTTGATATATAGATATAGCCAACAACCAACACGGTGGCCATGGTTCACAGTCAGATACCACTCTGCTCACTCTACCCAACTACAACCATCTTCCCTCAGCCATTCTCAGTCAATCTCAGCATCTTTTCCCTATGGTCAATGGCCAGATCATAAACTGTCCCCTCTCTCCTCTGTCCAAGATCAGATCCCACTCTACCTCCTTTCATCCAGACCACAATTCTCTTTCACTCAGTCCACATCCATGTTAGCTTTCCTTTGTCTATTCTCCCCATGGTCTATGGTCAGATACCACTCCACCTACTAAACCAAACCACAACCATCCCCTCTTTCCCCAACCATGTTAATCACCCCTTCAACCTCTTCTCCCCTCCCCATGGTCCGAGGAGAGATCACACAATTCCTCCTTAGTCCTCTGTTTAAGATCAGTTCTTGCTCTACCTCTTTCACCCCAGCCATCTTCCACTCAGTCCCCATCCATGCTAAGTCTCTCTTCTTTTCTATTTTCCCCATGGTCCATTATCAGGTCCCACTCAGAATGTTCTCATCCTGATCCACAATCTATCTATCTATCTATCTATCTATCTATCTATCTATCTATCTATCTATCTATCTATCTATCTATCTATCTATCTATCTATCGATCTACTTATACACAGATAAAATGATAACAGACAAAGACTACAGACAATTCCTCCAAATAAAGTGACATCTTACCTGGAAATCAGACAGCTGGATTATGGGGCTGTAGAGGAAATATTGCACACACCTCTCTTTCCAAGTATTTAAGATGTGACTAGTGACCCTCCTAGGATGGAACATTCCTCCAATTCCTTATCATGTGTCTACTTGTTGTTGTTTTCCTGCATAGAATAAAAAAATATATGTTTTACTGCAATGTAATGCAGTTGTGGACCTTAAGGATATAGGGTACAGTTAATAAAAAGCATTTAATAAGCCTTACATTACTCCCTTCTCCCCTCACTAGACAGCATGGTGCTCAGCATTTGACAATGCATCTCTATGACCAGCCCCCCACTACCTACAGTATGGCTGAATCTCTAGTGTCCATAGTGTTCCTGGGTATCCAATGTTCCTGTATCTCCTGTGTCCTCAGTGCTCCTGTGACTCCAGTGACCGCAGTGTTTCCATCATCTCCATGGATACCACAACTCTTGTGTCTTTAGTGACTCTTGTGTCTCCCATGATCTCAGCATTTGAAATGACCTCTGTATGTCTGTGTCAAGTGAAAAGGACAAAACAGGAAGCGCCACCTGAGTGTAGCATTAAAAAATGAACAATTTAATCAAAGGATTAAGCACACTCACAGAAACAAGATTAAAAACAAGTTCATCTGGTGCACAGGGGAGCCCCTCCAGTCCATCTCGTGGACATTGCACTGCGAACGGAGACCACAGATGTTTCTGGTGCTGTGTAATTGCTTTATAGCATCCAGAAAAGCTGGGAGAACCACCGTGAACTGCAGGGCGGATGTGACATCACTGGAGACAGGGAGACAGCCGGGATCTGTGTCAATTCTGTGTTTGCACAGTGATTTCAGGGTGTCCTGCATCACCCTTGACCCCAGAGCATCCTGTAACTTCCAGTGACCCCAGAGCATCCTATGACTTCCAGTGACCCCAGAGCATTCTGTGACTTCCAGTGAACCCAGAGCATCCTGTGACTTCCAATGACCCCAGAACATCCAATGACTTCCAATGACCCCAAAGAATGCTATGACTTCCAGTGACCCAAGAGCATCCCATGACTTCCAGTTACCCCAAAGCATCCTATGACTTCCAGTGACCCCAGAGAATCCTGTGACCTCCAGTGACCCAAGAGCATCCTGTGACTTCCAATAACCCCAAAACATCCTCTGACTTCCAATGACCCCAAAGTGTCCTATGACTTCCAGTGACCTTGCAGCACTCTGTAACTTCTCGTGGACATTGCACTGCGAACAGGGACCACAGACGTTTCTGGTGCTGTGTAATTGCTTTATATCGTCCAGAGAAGCTGGGAGAACCACCGTGAACTGCAGGGCAGATGTGACATCACTGGAGACAGGGAGACAGCCGGGATCTGTGTCAATCCTGTGTTTCCACAGTGATTGCAGGGTGTCCTGCATCTTGTGTCACCCAGTGACCTCAGAGCATCCTATGTCTTGCAGTGACCCCAGAGCATCCCGTGTCACCCAGTGACCCTAGAGCATCCTTTGACTTCCAGTGACCCCAGAGCATCTTGTGTCACCCAGTGACCCCCAGAGTGTCTTATGACTTCCAGTGACCACAGAGCATCCTGTGACTCCCAGTAACCTTGCAGCACCCTGTAAGTTCCAGAGATTCCACAGCACCCCGTGTCACCTAATGACATTGGGGAATCCTGTCTCACACGGTGACCCCAGAACATTCATTCTGTGTCATCTTGACCCTCCGTAGCACCCTAAGTAGGGATGAGAGTAAAAAATATGTCATCAGCACACCAGAGGGGTCCTAATGAAAGGGTTCTGTGTGGCTCTGAAATGTCACTATTTTCTGCTGTGATGTGATTGTTCAATAAAGTGTTAGACCCTTTTATGTAGTTCTCTGGTTTGCTGGTGATATCTTTTTTGCCTTGAATCATTCCGGCCTCTGGCTGGTGGTTGCTACAATACTCACGTACTCTTCCATCATTCTCAGGAATATGTGCATTGGGAATATTGCTTTAGACATAAGTAGAGATGAGGTTTGAGTTCAGAGAGATGCAGGGTTCAAGTCAAACTCTAGCTGTTCTTGCTTTGGCGAATGGGTGAATTAATGGCCCGTCTCCATGCTTGCTGCAGTAAATCTCAGGCTGTGCAGGAAATCATTTATTAGGAGCGATATTACTACCACCACCAATGAGTGACAGCTTCCTGTTCACGGCTGTGGTTACCAGTAACCAGTGATGCATCCCAGCCCCATTTAGCTCAATGTAAAGAATGCGGTGGGGAGTTCTGGCTGGGGTCATTAACCAAATATGGCACTAAATGGGGCCGGGGATGCATTACTGGTTGAACTGCTATCCCACTGTGAAGGACATCATTGATGTTTTGCTGTCATTCAAGCAAGAGGATCACTGGGACATTTACCTTGTGGGGCATTTTTTGTGGACATCATGAGAAATCATTTTTTGGACATAATTTTTTGGAAAACCTCTCCCTCTCCTCCGGCACCTTTCCTTCCCCGCTTAAACATGCACTGGTTACCCCCATACTTAAAAAACCCTCACTAGACCCCACCTGTTTGAATAACTTAAGACCCATCTCCCTGCTCCCATTTGCCTCCAAGCTCATCGAAAGTCTTGTCCATGACCGAATGAATCGTTACCTTACGGTCAACAACCTTCTCGACCCCCTACAGTCCGGCTTCTGTCCACAACATTCCACTGAAAACTGCCCCACTAAAACTCAACAATGACCTATTAACTGCTAAAACCAATGGCCATTACTCCATACTCATACTCTTAGACCTCTCTGCCTTCGACACAGTTGACCCCCTGCTCCTCCTCAGCAAACTACATTCCCTTGGCCTCCATGATTCTGCTTTATCCTGGTTCTCCTCCTACCTATCTCAGTGCACTTTCAGTGTCACTTACAACTCCATCTCCTCCGCCTCTCTTCTTCTTTCTGTTGGGGTACCCCAAGGCTCCGTCCTTGGGCCCCTCTTATTCTCGCTCTATACCTCTTCCCTGGGCCAGTTGATAACCTCCCATGGCTTCCAATACCACCTCTATGCCCAGATCAATCTCTCCACTCCTTGACTCACCCCCTCGATCTCCTTGTGGATCTCAAACTTACTGAATGACATATCGGTATGGATGTCACACCACTTTCTCAAACTCAATCTTTCTAAAACTGAGTTTGATATATTTCCTCCTTCACAGTCCCCCTCCTGTGACTTCACCATTAATAGCAACAACACAACCATTGGTCCCTCCACACATGCCAGGGTGCTGGGTGTAATCCTTGACTCTAACCCCTCCTTCAGCCCCCACATCCAATCACTGGCTAAATCCTGCCGCCTTAACCTCCGCAACATCTCCAGAATTCGACACTTCCTGACTAATGACACCACAAAGCAACTTATTCACTCCTTGATTATTTCCCGCCTTGACTACTACAACTATCTCGTTAATGGCCTACCCTTACACAGGCTATCCCCCCTTCAGTCTATTATGAATGCTGCTGCTAGACTAATACACCTCACTAACCGATCCATGACTGCTGCTCCTCTCTGCCAATCGCTTCACTGGCTTCCCCTACCCCACCATATAAGATTCAAAATGCTAACCACAACATACAAGGCCATTCACACCATCGCCCCCATCTACATCACCAACCTCAACTGCAGATATTGCCCCAAATTGTCCCCTCCACTCCTCCCATGACCTCCTGCTCTCTAGCTCCCATGTTACCTCCCCCATGCTCGCCTTCTGGACTTCTCCAGAGCCTCTCCCATCCTCTGGAACTCCCTGCCCTGGTATATCCGATCAGCCCCTAACCTGTCCACCTTTAGGAGATCCCTGAAAACTCATTTATTCAGGTAAGCCTACCCCACCTCCACCTAACAACTGTCCCCGAGCCACCCCCATCAAATCATTCCACGCATCTATTACCTTTTGTACCACCATTGTACCAAATATTGGCTGTACATGCTCTCAAATTGACCGAAAACAAATGTGTTCCGTCGGATTATCTAAATGTGTATAAATCCATAAGACTAAAATCCAAAGTACAAACACGCATGCTTCGAACCAATGCTAAACATCAGACAACAATAGCAGAAGTTGCCCAAAGGGGGGCACTAAAGAGCTGAAAGACCACGTGGTTTTGTGAATGTTGGCTGAAAATGTTCTGCCGTGTGTATGCAAAACAAGTTCATGGACAACGCCTTTGGGCAAAAATCCACAGATTTGTCCGATGGAAGTCCAGTCGTGTGTATGAGGCTTTAGAGCCTGCAAAAGACGAGACTGGGGCAGAGGTTCACCTTCCAGCAGGACAACGACCCTAAACATACAGCCAGAGCGACAATGGAATGGTTTAGATCAAAGCATATTCCTGTGTTAGAATGGCCCAGTCATAGTCCAGACCTAAATCCCATTGAGAATCTCTGGCAAGACTTGAAGATTGCTGTTCACAGATGCTCTCCATTCAATCTGACAGAGCTTGAGATATTTTACAAAGAAAAATGGGCAAAAATGTCCCTCTCTAGATGTGCAAAGCTGGTAGAGACATCCCAAAAAAGACTTGCAGCTGTAATTGTAGAGAAAGGGGGTTCTACAAATTACTGACTCAGGGGGGCACCATACAAATGCCCCCCACACTTTTCACATATTTATTTGTAAAAAAAATTGAAAACCATTTATAATTTTCCTTCCACTTCACAATTATGTGCCACTTTATGTTGGTCTATCACATAAAATCCCAATAAAATACATATACGTTTCTGGTTGTAACATGACAAAATATGGAACATTTCAAGGGGTATTAATACTTTTTCAAGGCACTGTAAGTAATTTTTCTCATTCACTGAAGTTCACTGATAGGAGGTGGCACTGATGGGCAGCACTGTTAGGTAGCACCGATAGGCGGAACATATGGGTGGTATTGTTGGAAACCGATGGGTGGCAATGATGGGCATTAATGGGTGGCACTGATGGGCACTGAAAGGCAGCACTGATTGGTGTCACTGATGGGCACAGACTGGCGTCACTTGCTGGGCACTGCTAGGGCTGCCCTGTAATCAGTGACCTAATTATACAGTCTCCCCTGCAAGGAGATGCCGCTGATTGGTTCTCCTCACATGCTGTCATTTACATGTGATTGGCTGTTATTGGCCAATCACATGGGTAAAGAGCCGCGTCATCCGCTCTTTACCAAGATCGGGGTCATGCTGTCATTGCTGTGTCATATTTGTCTTGCTTCATAACATCAATATCAGTTATAAAACCTGGTGGGCATGGATGGTGAGCTAATTCGGTGGTACAACGGGCCACTCGACTGGACTTGCCCCCCCAGGCTTAAGGCTGCCAGCCCTCCCCTGAATGTGGGCGATACAATGCCTGATATTGGAAAGTGGGAGTTGTAGAAAGGTCTACTTTGGAGGAATAAGTTCAATATTGGGGATGTTATATTTATTTTTAAGTGACGAAAAGGAGGTAAATGAGGCATTCTCTATACATTTTTTCAGGGTGATTATGCTGTTGTTAGTCCACCATATATATTCTCCACTGTCTTGGGGTCACCAATAAAAGAGGCATGAGGAGGTGTGGAGGAGGTAATTTTAAATTTCTTACTGTGTAATTTCCACAATTGGTATGAGTGAGCTACTAGTTTGTTAAGCTTTTCTAGGGTGTAAATAGAGATTTTATTGCCCCATAATAACCCAGCTATTGAGTAAAATATAAAAAGAAAACACACCTATTGCCACGTCCGTATAATTAAATTATTGAAAAAAGGGAGGGGGGAAGGGAAAGAGGTGTGATTCAAAGAACCTCTGGTCGGACTTTAAAGGCACAGCAAATAAGGGAGATCATATGCAAAATAACATTATGATACATTTTATTAAGTCTTTAGAACGAAACGCGTAGACGCACCGGGGCTCACATCACGTATATCTCGCACACAGATGCTTTTTATATTTTTTGTCAATGTCTTTGTTATTTATATATTTGTACTTAATAAAATTTATTATATTGTTATTTTGCATATGATCTCCCTGATTTGCTGTGCCTTTAAAGTCCATCCAGGGGTTCTTTGAATCATACCTCTTTCCCTTCCCCCCTCCCTTTTTTCAATAACCCAGCTACTGAGTAGGGTAGCACTGAATCTTTTTCAAATATGACCCATGGGATCTTTGGGTTGTGGATGTGCCATTGGGCTATCTGTGACCATCTCGCGGCTAAATAATATGACCAGAAGTCAGGGAGTCCCAAACCTCCGCTTTTTGAGGATTTGTATAGTACAGTTTTGGATATTCGTGGGTAGGAATCTGACCATATAAACTTGTTGACGTCTGATTGAAATTTAGTAATCGTCATTTTATTTAATCTAATTGGGAGCGCCCTAAATAAGTATAATAACTTTGGTAGAATTGACATTTTGATGGCTGTTATTTTACCTAAGAATGATATATTGAACAATTTCAGCGTCAATCTTAATTTTTGCAACATGGGAAGATAATTTTTCGAAGATAAATTATTGATGTCTGGGGTAAGGTGAATACCTAAATAAGGTGGAGTATCATTAGACAATGTAAATTTGAATGAAGTACGAATGGTATCTAATTGTGATGGGGGAATGTTAATTGGCATGCCTATGGATTTTGAGACATTTACTGATAATCCTGATAGTGAAGAGAATTTTTTAAGTGTAAAGAATAAGTTTGGTAAAGCTATGTTGGGTTGGGTGAGTACTAATATCATGTCATCTGCATACATACTAAGTTTATATATATTGTTATTAGAACTATAGCCTTTTATGTCTGGGTGTTGTAGAATGGCTGCGGCTAAAGGTTCAATTGCTAGGGAAAATAATAAAGGTGAAAGGGGGCATCCTTGTCTGGTACCTCTATCTACCTTGAAAAATTCAGAGTTACAACCTGGTAGTTGTATCCTAGTGGACGGGTTATGATAAAGTGCATGGAATGCATGAATAAATTCTCCTTTAAAGCTGTATTTTTGTAACACTAAACCAAGGTATCTCCAAGTTACGCTGTCAAAAGCTTTATTGATGTCAAGACTTAATAGTAGAACTGATTGAGATTTAATGTTTGCGTCCTGGATTATATTCGTTACTAAAGGAATGTTGTCTGTAATCTGCCTGCCAGGAATAAATCCGGATTGGTACGGGGATATCAGAGAGGGGATTATTATTGCTAATCTATTGGCCAATAGTCTACAGAAAATTTTAAGATCATTATTACTGAGATTGGTCTGTAGTTTTGGGGTAGAGTATGGTCTTTGTTCGGTTTAGGGATTAGGGACATGTTGGCCAACAACATCTCTTCTGGAAACAGATCTCCTTTCAAGATGTTGTTGTATAGTTGCGTAATGCCCTGTACACACGGTCAGATTTTCCGAAGGAAAATGTGTGATAGGACCTTGTTGTCGGAAATTCCGACCGTGTGTGGGCTCCATCACACATTATCCATTGGATTTTCCGACATACAAAGTTTGAGAGCAGGCTATAAAATTTTCTGCCAACAAAATCCGTTGTCGTAAATTCCGATCGTGTGTACACAAATCCGACGCACAAAGTGCCACGCATGCTCAGAATAAATAAAGAGATGAAAGCTATTGGCTACTGCCCCGTTTATAGTCCCGACGTACATGTTTTACGTCACTGCCTTCAGAATGATCGGATTTTCCAACAACTTTGTGTGACCGTGTGTATGCAAGACAAGTTTGAGCCAACATCCGTCGGAAAAAATCCATGGATTTTGTTGTCGGAATGTCCGATCAATGTCCGACCGTGTGTATGGGGCATTAGTGTTGGGGTAAGCAGTTGAGAGAACTGTTTGGAGTAGAAGGAGGAGAATCCGTCTGGACCAGTTGCTGAACTTCTTTTAAGGGATTTAATAATTTGTAGAATTTCATCCTCTGTACATGGAGCATTTAATGTGTCAATCTGAGTGGTGGTCAGTGTGGGTATAGGAATTTTATTTAGCCATTCTAGTGTTATGGGTGGAATTGTGGAAGTTGGTGGTTTGAGTAGAATTTAGTGAATATGGAGAGTATTTCTTGCGGGTGAGTGACCAGTTGGTTAGTATTATTCTTAAGTTTGTAGACATGAGTAGGTTTTATGGATTGATTTAGTTTACGGGCAAACATTGTTGAGTATGTGTTACTAGATAGGAAAAATTTTGCTTTTGACCAATAGATTGCCTTTTTGGCTTTAAACGTGAGTAAGGAGTCTAGCCCTGTACGTTTTTGGGAGATTAAGGTGTAAATTTCTGGGTCATGTGTGTTGGTGTGTTCCTTATATAGTTTGTGAAGTTCTTTCATTAGAGAGGAAATCTTATTCCATTTCTCTCTGTTATTTTGTGCTGCTGGTTTGATAAGGCGGCCTCTCAAAACCACTTTATGAGCTAGCCATAGGGTAGTAGAGGACATATCTGGTGTGGCATTAGTTGTGAAGTAGTCTTTAATAGCAGAGGCCATCTCGTGTTGGTTTTTGGGGTCAGTGAGTAAAGATTCTTTAATTCTCCAAGAATATGGTGTTGGAGAGAGTCCTATGAATTGAGTGACGAGCGTAGTGATATGATGATCTGACCAGGTACATGGATGTATCGAGGCTTCATGTGTGTTGGCAAGAATAATGGGAGTGCAGAAAATGTAGTCCAAGCGTGAATATGAATTGTGTGGGTGTGAGTAGAATGTATATTCACGCGCTCCTATATTAAGTGCTCTCCATGAGTCAATAAGTTGCATATCATTAATATATCTAGCGGTCGTATTTGAAAATTGTAATAGGAATATTTTGGCATTTAATTTCTTATACTATATGAATGCCTTTTTCCTTTTATTAGGGTAGTTAAATCCCTGGACGTTATGTGAAATAATCTTAATGGTCATGGTAGTGTTTTAGATGTTTGGGGGTCCATCGGAAAGTATATATGAGAAACCATGTAGTGAGGTTTCTATGGTTGGACAAGTGCGCAAGGATTCTCTTAGTTAAATTATAAATAAGAAAGTTCAGAAATGTTGTACCATAATAGTAAATACATGTAGGAACCAACATTTTTGTTGTAACACATATTAAATGTACCTTCATTTTGTAGTGAAAAAGTAATAAAGGGTCGAGAGAAAGGTAATTCTCCAACCAACGGCGAATACTCATGAGATCAATATGTCTCAATCTCAGTCGAGTGAATTTAAAGTCAAAAAAAGAAAAAAATATATAAAACTAATGAGAAATTGGGACCAATTGGATTGAATCCCAAAAAGTGGTGAATGGTGAGCGACTGAGTGGGGGTGATTCATGTCGGAATATGGGCAGGGAGGCACATCAAATGAAAACATATTATAAACTGTGCAATAATTATTTTAAAAACGAATTGCATATAAGTGAACTCAAAAAAGAAAAAAAAAAACATGCTTGTAATGGGCATACAGTGCCTCATTTTATATCGCATTCCCTTCTTCCTCCCAGAAGAAACCTGAAACATAACAGAGTATCTGGTTTCTGTAAGAAGGGGGAAAAAAGAGAAAAAGAAAAAAGAACAAACAGTATGAACAATAATTCTATATATGACCGTATAATTGAAACTGGTCGTTGTGTAAAACAATCAAGAAAAACAGAAACGAGGGGGATTTTACACAGGATCATAACTATTGAAGAGTCTTCAATCTCCCTTGTAGATCCTTTGGAAAATTGTAAATTCTTATGTCTTAGAGCAACAAGAGGCGTTGATTGCTATTCAGACTAATATAGTCCGGAGTAGTCTCTAGAAGGGTTCGAGGAGGGGGAGTATAGGTCCATTGTGAGCTGGGGAACTACCCTTTTGTTTAAATATGGAAAGTTGAACACGAAAATGGTACGAAGCTGTAGTTCCTTGAAATGTTGAGGGAGGGGGGGGAGCATGTGCGGCATGGATGGAGAGGCTGCTTCTAATCAGAGCTCCAGTGCCTTCAGGGCTTAAAGCCACTTAAATGGGGTCATAAACTCATAAAAACTGCCTGAAAGTAAGTTAACCCCTCAGACTATCATCTGTGCATGCCGAATTCTCAAAAAAGAGATGGAAGAGTCAACAGAACTCTCTCACTCACTATCTGCTCAGATCAAAGGAGAAGAGCATGGCTAAATATGGCGCTGGCACCCTGCGTACATCATCTGCCGCCCATCCCCCTGCTAAAGAACTACAACAGACGGACACAAGATCTTCAAAAAGCAGTGAGTACTCACCCTCATCTAAATCAGATTTGGACAACAGCTTAGAAGCTTTATACTCTAAACTGCTCACTAAATTCCAAACAGAGATACAAAAATCCACTTGTACCTTATCCCAGGAAATTGCAGCAATAGGAACACGTACTGACCTGCTAGAAAATAAGCATGATGAACTATCAATTGCTTATAATGATCTCTCCAGAGAACATGAATCTCTTGCATCAGCTTTTTCCCAGTTGCAGGCGCATGTGGAAGATTTGGACAATAGGAACAGAAGGAATAATCTTAGAATAAGAGGAGCTCCAGAATCTGTCACAGATTTAATCGCATACTCCACAAAATTATTCCAGTCTCTATTACCAGAGCAAGACCCCAAATCCTTCAAATGTGACCGCATACATCGTGCACTTAGAGCTAAACCTCCGCCTGATAAACCCCCCAGAGATATTGTACTTTGTATGAAAGACTTCCTAATTAAAGAAGAAATAATGCGTGCCGCACGGAGCACCAGAAACATCACGTTAGATGGAATCCAGCTACAGATCTATCCGGACATCTCGCAGGCAACGCTTGATAGACGCAGAAAAATGAAAGAAATCACCTCAGTTCTCTCTACAGCAAGGATCCGCTACAGATGGGGTTTCCCCTTTAAATTAATAATTCCTCATAACGGTACCACCTACATAGCCACCAACATCACCGAAGGTCAAGACATCCTGATAAAATTAGGTCTTCTAAACCCCAGCAACCTCCCATATACTCCCTCTACAAACAGCCCAGCACCTATTTGGAACACCCCGGCTTCACGTGGAGACAGACGCAGATACAGACACGATCCCGATCAATGGAGCTAGAGAAGAGCTACTAAAACTTTTTAGTTCCCCTTTTCATTTTCTCATAAAGCTTTAACAGGAAGACAATTTTTTTTTTTTTCTTTTTTTTTTTAATTTTCAATTTTTATTTTTTTATATTTTTATATTTTTTCTGGAGTTTTTTCTGTGTGTTTTTTTTCTACTTCCTCAATACACTGCTTATTATAGGTAATTGTGCATCTGCCACTATATTTATGCAGATGTGGGAATTTTGACACATGCATTTTTACATATTTTTGCAAACTCATATTATTTTATTTTATTTAATTCTATTTAAATTTTTTTTTTTTTTTATGTATATGTATATATATATATATATATATATATATATATATATATATATATATATATATATATATATATATATATATATATATATATATATATATATATATAATATATATATGTATATTTCAGTATTATTTACAGTTTATTACATAACTGGTATGTGTCTACTCAACCTTACTAATTATCGAGGCCTTGCAATCACATACATCTATGAGTAACTAATGGTAATTCAGTATTAATTCAATGTATGTCATCATAATAAGGCAAATATATTCAGATGGACTTTCTAAGCTTATCTGAATAATGGCACTACACTGACATCTACTGTTGCTGCATGGCACTGCAAGCCTTAAATATCTTAGTCTCAATGCAGTTTTGTTATATATTATACCATACCATAACACTGCCATCTTGTGTCATATATTAGAAAGACATACCCATTAAAAGAACCATACCATAGGCACTTTTTGCTCTCTTACAGGTATGCTTCTCACAATCCTCACTAGACATGTGCCCATGCAGCAACATGGTTTGCATCTCTTATACTAACCAACAATTTGGCCGGACCTTTAGTAGATCAATATACCTATTGGATATAACAGTTAATACTACTATTACACACTTCATTCCCCGGTATGGTAGTAGTAATGCATACTATTCATTATGTTTTAGTATACAACCGTACAGTAGATCTAAAGTTTGATCTATATGTGTGTGTTCTTCAACATCACTAGATTTTTGGATCTATTCCTAGTTTTTTTTTTTTTTTTTTTCCTTAGCTCCCTTTCCCTCAGGTATCAATAATAGATACAATTACACTGTCTTTAAGCTCTAGAATACTAGACATAAGCTGCACAGTTATACTTTTCTATGACATTGGAGGTGGCGTCCCGCCTATGCCGACATGATTGACCCCCTCTCAGTCTCTACATATTCTCTCATTAGAGAAATGTTTTCTATTTTTCCTAAAAGATTATTCATATATCTTTTTATGTTCTTATTAATGTTAACTCTTGTTAGACGCAAAAATTTTGTCTCATATACTCAAAGACTGAGTTTAAATTCGATGGTTCGATTTAACTTTCTAGGTCGGTTGGAAAATGATTTTCTTTCCAACCCCATACAGTTTGTTCACTACAAATTTGGTTTACTCTTAATTAATGTTATGTTACTCTTAGACACTATACAGAAAAATCATGGTACAATTTTTTTGTTATGCCTCAAGCTGCACTTGATTGTAAAGATTATACTCTGGATTAAATCCTTGTACGCCTATTTTACAGTATCTATCCCTATCACAATTTATCAATTATACACCATGTTTCCCTTATTTTATCAAATCTTATTACTTCCTGATGAGCCCCCAAATTTGTTTCCAACCACATGACTATAACAATCTTATCTCACAACGTCCAAAGATTTAATTCACCACATAAGAGGAAAAAAGCATTCTTGCAATATAAAAAACTAAATGCCAAAGTATTATTGTTACAAGAAACACATTTCATGAAAGATGGACACCCCACATATTTCCATAAAGCTTTTAATCAATCCTTTTATACCACATCCACCTCCAAAACTAAAGGTGTGGCAATTTTTATCCACCATTCTTTTCCATTGGAGGTTCAACAGGTTTACAAGGATCAAGATAGTAGGTACATCATCATAAAAGGAATGTTATCCGGTAGAGAACTAACGATTGCTAATGTATATGCACCAAATGATTCACAAACTACTTTTTTCACAAATTTCTTTAATACACTACAACAATACCACTCACCACATATTATTTTGGGTGGTGATTTTAATTCGGCCTACCAACCTAACTTAGACCGCAGCAAACAAAATCAAAACTCCAAAACTTTCTCAAAAACAACTATAACGCACATAAATAGTCTACAACTAATTGATACGTGGAGATCATTGAATTTAGGTGCTCGTGAGTATACTTTTTACTCACACCCACACGATTCATACTCACGTATTGATTATATCTTTTGCACTCCAATAATCCTTGCCAATTCCCACGATGCCTCAATACACCCGTGTGCTTGGTCAGACCATCAAATCACAACGTTTAATACTCAATTTATAGGCCTCACTTCTACTCCATATTCGTGGAGAATTAACGAATCAATTCTAACAGACCCCATACACAACCAGGAGATCGCTTTAGAAATAAAAGACTATTTCAATCTAAATTCCACCCCAGAGATCTCTCCAACTTCATTATGGTTAGCACATAAGGCTGTTCTGAGAGGCCTTCTCATCAAAAGAGCAGCAAGATGTAATAAACTAAAATGGGAAAAAATCCATACCCTTACTAAAGATCTTCACAACCTATACAAAATTCATACCAACACGAACGACCCAAACATATATTCATTAATATCCCAAAAACGCAATGAATTAGACTCATTACTCACATATAAAGCGGAAAAGTCCCTTAGATGGTCAAAAGCAAAATTTCTCCTGTCAAGTAATGCATATTTGTCAATGTTTGCCCGCAAGCTTAACCAATCTATAAAACCCACCCATGTATATAAACTTAAAAATAACTCAAACCAACTAGTCACTCATCCACAAGAAATATTATCTATCTTTAAAAAATTCTACTCTGACCTACTTTCAGCTCCTAAATCATCAATCCCGCCCACAGCAATTTCCTGGTTGGAGAAAATCCCATTTCCAAAGCTAACCCAAACACAAATAGAAGCTTTAAACGCCCCATGCACAGAGGAGGAAATACATCATATAATAAAATCCCTTAAAAAAACCTCAGCTCCGGGCCCAGATGGTTTCACCTCATTCTATTATAAACAATATCAACAATTATTAACACCAAATTTAGCAAAATTATATAACAACATTCTTAAAGGAGAACAGTTCCCAGAGGAAATGCTTCTTACAAATAAGTCTCTTATCCCAAAACCAAACAAAGACCACACATTGCCACACAAAACTACAGACCAATTTCTGTAATAAACAATGACCTTAAGATATTCTGTAGATTATTATCCAATAGACTTGCATTAATAATTCCCTCACTAATCTCCCCCTACCAATCAGGGTTCATACCTGGTAGACAAATTACAGACAACATTAGATTAGCCACTAACATAATACAAGACACAAATATCAACTCCAAATCTGTTTTACTTCTTAGTCTCGATATCAATAAAGCATTCGATAGTGTATCCTGGGATTTCCTTGACTTAGTTCTGAAAAGATACGGCTTCTTAGGTGAATTTCTCCACGCCTTTCACGCTCTTTATCATAACCCGTCCACTAGGATTAGATTACCAGGCTGTAATTCAGACTTTTTCAGACTAGGCAGAGGAACAAGACAGGGTTGTCCCCTATCTCCCTTATTATTCGCATTAGCGCTTGAACCCTTAGCTACAGCAATATTGCACAACCCAGATATAAAAGGTTACAATTCTAACAATAATACCTATAAATTGAGTATGTAAGCGGACGACATGGTATTATTCCTCACACAACCCAATATTGCTTTACCAAATTTACTACATACTCTTAAAACATTTGCCTCACTATCTGGCCTAACAGTGAATGTCACCAAATCTATAGGTATGCCAATTAACATCCCATCATCCCAATTAGACTCCTTACGTTCCTCATTCAATTTCTCATGGTCAATGGATTCTCTCCCTTATCTTGGTATATTTCTTACACCAAATATTAATGACCTTTCCTCAAAAAACTACACCCCATTAATACAAAAAATGAGATTGATGCTCAAATTATGGAAATCTTTTAAAATATCGTTTCTTGGCCGAATTACAGCGATTAAGATGACAATCTTACCAAAAATCTTATACCTATTTAGAGCCCTCCCAATCAGATTAAATAAAGTAACTATTACTAAATTCCAAACAGAAATCAATAAATTTATCTGGTCAGACTCCCGTCCACGTCTATCGAGATCAGTATTAAACAATCCACAGAAAAACGGTGGTCTGGGTCTCCCAGACTTCTGGCTTTATTACCTAGCCGCCAGATGGTCACAAATAGCACAATGGCACATTCCCAACCCCAAAGTCCCATGGGTTAGATTTGAAAAAGACTCCATCCAACCATATTCTATCTCAAGTATATTATGGGGTAATAAAGTATCAACTCACATCCTAGACAACCTTAATCAATTAGTCTCACATTCATATCAATTATGGAAACTACATAACAAAAAATACAACTTAACCTCTAACACACCTCCACTTGCATCTTTTATTGGTGACCCAAAATTCCACCTTACCTCCAATGAGAGAGGAGACTTTTCATGGTGGACAAATAATAACCTAATATCCCTCTATAATTTTTTAGAAAACAACAACTTCACTTCATTCTCTTCATTGAAATCTAGACATCAGATCCCCAATACCGAATTTAATAAATTTCTCCAAATTAGACATTTTTTTAGTACATATTTCCAAACAGTAAACTCACTCCCACCATCATTTTTTGAAAACATTTGTCTAAAAACACCTAGGAGAGCAGGTCTGATATCTGAAATCTACTCTAATCTAGTCAATAATGCAGAACAATCCAAACTTCCCTATATGCTCAAGTGGGAACAAGAATGTGACTTCTCATTTACAATGGAAAACTGGGACAAATGTATCTCTAACTTACACAAATGCACCAGATCAATCATGATCAAAGAAACTGCAATCAAACTTTTTACAAGGTGGTATTATACCCCAGTTAAAATTCATGCTATTTTCCCTGACACCCCTCATACATGTTTCAGAGGTTGCAATTCAGCAGGATCCTTTTCTCATATCTTCTGGGATTGTGATAGAGTTACTCAGATATGGAAACAACTGGAAAAATTTGCCTCCAAAATCTCAAATAGCAACATAACCTCACTATATATAACTGTCTCCTATTTTCCCCTTTCATCGGTCTCTCCATACATAATATGAGATTGATCCACACTGTGTTGCTGTACACTGGTTGATAGCATACCATTGGAAATCCCCCACAATTCCTCTTTCACATTTGAAAACCAGAATTAACAATATTAATTTAATGGAAAAAATATTCCACACAATACAAAACACTAACCAATTCTACACAAAGAAATGGGACCCATGGTTTAACCATGCTAATCTCTTCTTTAACCCTGAATAATTCTACTATATACTGAAGTACACTGAAGAGTATTATATGAATATACAGTTTAATGTATAATAGGAATTGCTATATTTATATATAAATTTATACTCTATTCAAGAACCGCTTAATATATATTGTTATTCCTTTTTGTAGAAATTACTTTGTACATTTTATGGCATATGTCAATAAGCTTTTTGTACTATTTTTTTGTACCAAATAAAAAAAGTTTGTAAACAAAAAAAGAACTATTCTGAATGTAATTCAGAAAATGGATGGTAGATGGCATCAAAGAGCCAAAAATAAGGCGTGTAAATCCCAACAGGAACAAAGGGCATACAATAAAAGTTTTTTTCATTGAAAAAAGTAAAAAAGAACAATACATGACAATAGACAAATGCCGAAAGATGACAGAGATAGAAAAAAAATACAGTGCAATTGTAATAAGGTGATTAGGGATGAGCCGAACACCCCCCTGTTCGGTTCGCACCAGAACATGCGAACAGGAAAAAAGTTCGCTCGAACACGCGAACACCGTTAAAGTCTATGGGACACGAACATGAATAATCAAAAGTGCTAATTTTAAAGGCTTATATGCAAGTTATTGTCATAAAAAGTGTTTGGGGACCCGGGACCTGCCCCAAGGGACATGTATCAATGCAAAAAAAAGTTTTAAAAACGGACGTTTTTTCAGGAGCAGTGATTTTAATAATGCTTAAAGTCAAACAATAAAAGTGTAATATCCCTTTAAATTTCGTACCTGGGGGGTGTCTATAGTATGCCTGTAAAGGGGCGCATGTTTCCTGTGTTTAGAACAGTCTGACAGCAAAATGACATTTGGAAGGAAAAACACATTTAAAAGTACCCGCGGCTATTGCATTGCCGACAATACACATAGAAGTTCATTGATAAAAACGGCATGGGAATTCCCCCCAGGGAAACCCCGAACCAAAATTAAAAAAAAAAAAAAATGACGTGGGGTTCCCCCTAAATTCCATACCAGGCCCTTCAGGTCTGGTATGGATATTAAGGGGAACCCCGGCCAAAATTAAAAAAAAAAAATGGCGTGGGAGTCCCCCTAAATTCCATACAAGGCCCTTCAGGTCTGGTATGGATATTAAGGGGAACCCCGGCCAAAATTAAAAAAAAAATGATGTGGGAGTCCCCCTAAATTCCATACAAGGCCCTTCAGGTCTGGTATGGATATTAAGGGGAACCCCGGCCAAAATAAAAAAAAAAAAATGGCGTGGGGTTCCCCCTAAATTCCATACCAGACCCTTCAGGTCTGGTATGGATTTTAAGGGGAACCCCGCGCCAAAAAAAAAAAAAAAACGGCGTGGGGTTCCCCCAAAAATCCATACCAGACCCTTATCCGAGCACGCAACCTGGCAGGCCGCAGGAAAAGAGGGGGGGACGAGAGTGCGGCCCCCCCCCTCCTGAACCGTACCAGGCCACATGCCCTCAACATTGGGAGGGTGCTTTGGGGTAGCCCCCCAAAACACCTTGTCCCCATGTTGATGAGGACAAGGGCCTCATCCCCACAACCGTGGCCGGTGGTTGTGGGGGTCTGCGGGCGGGGGGCTTATCAGAATCTGGAAGCCCCCTTTAACAAGGGGACCCCCAGATCCCGGCCCCCCCCCTGTGTGAAATGGTAAGGGGGTACTTACCCCCACCATTTCACAAAAAAACTGTCAAAATAGTTAAAGATGACAAGAGACAGTTTTTGACAATTCCTTTATTTAAATGCTTCTTCTATCTTCCTTCATCTTCTTCTGGTTCTTCTGGCTCTTCTGGTTCTTCCTCCGGCGTTCTCGTCCAGCATCTTCTCCGCGGCGTCTTCTATCTTCTTCTCCTCGGGCCGCTCCGCACCCATGGCATGAGGGGAGGCTCCCGCTCTTCTCTTCATCTTCTTCTTCATCCTCTTCTCTTCTTCATCTTCTTCATCTTCATCTTCTCTTCTTTTCTTCTGCGGGCCGCTCCGCATCCATGCATGGAGGGAGGCTCCCGCTGTGTGACGGCGTCTCCTCGTCTGACGGTTCTTAAATAACGGGGGGCGGGGCCACCCGGTGACCCCGCCCCCCTCTGACGCACGGTGACTTGACGGGACTTCCCTGTGACGTCACGGGGAATGCCACAGGGAAGTCCCGTCATGTCCCGTGCGTCAGAGGGGGGCGGGGTCACCGGGTGGCCCCGCCCCCCGTTATTTAAGAACCGTCAGACGAGGAGACGCCGTCACACAGCGGGAACCTCCCTCCATGCATGGATGCGGAGCGGCCCGCAGAAGAAAAGAAGAGAAGATGAAGATGAAGAAGATGAAGAAGAGAAGAGGATGAAGAAGAAGATAAGGAGAAGAGCGGGAGCCTCCCCTCATGCCATGGGTGCGGAGCGGCCCGAGGAGAAGAAGATAGAAGACGCCGCGGAGAAGATGCTGGACGAGAACGCCGGAGGAAGAACCAGAAGAGCCAGAAGAACCAGAAGAAGATGAAGGAAGATAGAAGAAGCATTTAAATAAAGGAATTGTCAAAAACTGTCTCTTGTCATTTTTAACTATTTTGACAGTTTTTTAGTAAAATGGTAGGGGTAAGTACCCCCTTACCATTTCACACAGGGGGGGGGCCGGGATCTGGGGGTCCCCTTGTTAAAGGGGGCTTCCAGATTCCGATAAGCCCCCCGCCCGCAGACCCCCACAACCACCGGCCACGGTTGTGGGGATGAGGCCCTTGTCCTCATCAACATGGGGACAAGGTGTTTTGGGGGGCTACCCCAAAGCACCCTCCCAATGTTGAGGGCATGTGGCCTGGTACGGTTCAGGAGGGGGGGGGCCGCACTCTCGTCCCCCCCTCTTTTCCTGCGGCCTGCCAGGTTGCGTGCTCGGATAAGGGTCTGGTATGGATTTTTGGGGGAACCCCACGCCGTTTTTTTTTTTTTTTTGGCGCGGGGTTCCCCTTAAAATCCATACCAGACCTGAAGGGTCTGGTATGGAATTTAGGGGGAACCCCACGTCATTTTTTTTTTAAATTTTGGCCGGGGTTCCCCTTAATATCCATACCAGACCTGAAGGGCCTGGTATGGAATTTAGGGGGACCCCCCCACGTCATTTTTTTTTTTTTTTTTTTTGGTTCGGGGTTTCCCTGGGGGGAATTCCCATGCCGTTTTTATCAATGAACTTCTATGTGTATTGTCGGCAATGCAATAGCCGCGGGTAGTTTTAAATGTGTTTTTTCCTTCCAAATGTCATTTTGCTGTCAGACTGTTCTAAACACGGGAAACATGCGCCCCTTTACAGGCATACTATAGACACCCCCCAGGTACGAAATTTAAAGAGATATTACACTTTTATTGTTTGACTTTAAGCATTATTAAAATCACTGCTCCTGAAAAAACGTCCGTTTTTAAAACTTTTTTTTGCATTGATACATGTCCCCTGGGGCAGGACCCAGGTCCCCAAACACTTTTTATGACAATAACTTGCATATAAGCCTTTAAAATTAGCACTTTTGATTTCTCCCATAGACTTTTAAAGGGTGTTCCGCGGCATTCGAATTTGCCGCGAACACCCCAAATTGTTCGGTGTTCGGCGAACTTGCGAACAGCTAATGTTCGAGTCGAACATGAGTTTGACTCGAACTCGAAGCTCATCCCTAAAGGTGATGTAAATACATTAGATGCTCCATATTCCTGTCACAAAATCTGGATCCCCAAGTAAGGTTCATCCAATGGCAAATCAATCTAAAGGCAAAGGGGTATACCCCAATCTATGAATTGACAAAGAATATGCATTATATAAGAACTGTATATCATCTCAAAAGGAAACATTAAAAACCAAAAAGAGAAATTCTGTCTGCAAAAGAACTAAAACAACGGGAATAGGTCAAAGCGAAATCCATTACATGAGAACCAACTGTCATTGAGCCCATAGTTGTTGGAATGAACTCATTCTGAATGGAGGGAAATGAACCATGTGTCCCTTTTGCATCAAAAGAAGATTTGGAATCATGTAATGTATGGAAAGTTTTTTCCATGAACATAATTTAGTGAATACATGTGATTACTTGAGAGAAGTTACCACATTTGATTTCCAGTTTAGTGCAATTGCCCCTTGCATAGCTCCACATGTAGTGTGTATGAGTCTCAGCAAATGTTTGGGGACATCTGGGATTTTACCAAAAAAAAGGCAATGTTCATGTGTCAGAGCAAGATGTCTGCCCACCAAAGTGTCTATCAGGGTGAATAGTTCCCTGATAGTTTGTAATCTATCACACTCCCAAAATATGTGCAAAAAGGAACCAGGAAGAGTGCAGCCTCGAAAACAGGAGGGGGAGACCTGGGGGTAAATAGTATGTAGGCGCGAGGGGGTATAGTACCAGCTTGTAAAACATTTCAATGCTGTTTTATGTATCATCAGTGATTTTGTGCAACTGTGCATATTAAGCTACTTAGTCTCCCACGCCTACATTTCATACTCCGCAGCCAGCTCCCACTCCCAGTTACACATATATAATCATTTGGAGTCGCTATCTGTAGTGGCAACCGGGTCTCCTGTAAGGAGAAAATGAAGCAAAATCCAAGGCCACCTTTTAGTCTAATGAGAACCTCCAGAGTCAAGAGCTGCTGACATCCTTCCATACAGAGTGGGTTAGGAGGCATGGTGGGTGTAGTGCAAGATAGATTTATGGGCACCAGACACTTCTTGAATGCAAAGAAATTTTATTTCTCTTGAACAGAACAGTGGGAGAGAGGGTTTAGGGCCAGGACACCCTTAGGTAGTTGCAATTGGCAGACTCAGAGACTTCTACAGGTAGAGAGCCATGCAGAGAAAGGCATCCAGCAAGACACCACATCTGCATGTGTAGGAATACTGTCTCCTATGGCAACAGTCTTAGAACAGTTTCTAACTCAATTTGTAACAAACTCTTACTTTCTCTACGATCACTTCTTGTAGGTTCTCAACCCACTGAGCTCCCAGTGTCTCACTAGACCTGCTGATTCACTGCCACTGAATCCCTTGAGCTCTTCCTCAAGTGTCACCCCTGCTTCCCTGCCGGGTCCCTAGCTTGGCACCCCAGATACTTCTCAAGCTTCACCCCACTGGCCTGCTCAGTCCCTGGCTTGGCACACAAGGCTGCTCTGCAAGTGTCACCTCCGCTGGTTGGGTCCCTGGCTTGACACTGAAGTTTCACAATTCTTCACCATCCCCGGTTGGTGAGAATGCTGCTCCGGTCCTTGCTTCAGCTACTCACTGTGGTCTCTGGTAATAAGGTGGATGGTGGATAGTAGTGGCAGTTTCCCCTCTACCTCAGCCCACAACAGGTTCTCCAACGAGCAGAACCATCACTTCTGGTTGGACCGCAATCCCAACCCTGCTTTCTTGCTTCTGGATAGGCCCTCACACAGCCTTCAAAGGAGTGTGAACCGCCATCAGGATGATTGAGGTAAACGTTTCTTAGCCTGCTTACGCCCTCCCTACTCGGCGACCCTACACACTTCAACGTACTCTGTGATTCCTCCTCCATTGAAATCACAGATAAATCACACAAAGAACCCTCACCCTCCACCTCAGAAAGCACTTCAAATGTGTTGGACACTTCCACACTCCCAGGTTCAGGTACAGGCACATCCTTCTTGTTCTTCCTCTTTCCAGACTTTCTTTTTGCCTCCAACCACTCCATATTATCATGAGACAATCCTGACTGCAAAGCCCCCTCACCTTCAATTCTACCATCACCCACAACATCATCCACCCCACTCCCTCTCTCACCACAACAGTCCCCCCACCCTTCACCCCAGCACCCCCACCATCATTCACTCCATCCCCCAGTATCTCACACCCTTTGGTCCTCAGATGCTGGGGAGCGGAGGTCAGTGTAACCATACACACTGGTCCAGCTCCCACCACAGCCCCCTTACCTCTGGGGAGACTGATGCGGGGGGATCAGACACAACATCCATAGACACCGACTCTGGGGGCACAACACAACATTGGATGGACCATCAGACACTGATTGCACTGAGACAACAGGGACAGAGACATTGGGGACCCCTGCCACAGCCCCAATCTCCTCTGCCTCCTCCATGTCCAGACAAAAAACTCTTCTACCAAAGTGACTGATTATGTAAGGCCTCAGGGCACTGACTGTACACATGCCCAAACTTATCACAAAGATTGCATTTGATCTTATTGCAATCCTTAGCCAGATGCCCCAGGTCCTGACACAGAGAGCACTTCATCTCTGGACATGAGGAGGCGAAATCCCCAGTGGAGTCCCTCCTTAGATCTGGTGTCCGCAGCGGAGTCCCTCCTTAGATCAGGTGTCCCCAGCGGAGTCCCTCCTTAGATCAGGTATCCGCAGCGGAGCCCCTCCTTAGATCAGGTGTCCCCAGCGGAGTCCCTCCTTAGATCAGGTGTCCCCAGTGCAGTGGAGTCCCTTGGCTCCGCCTCTCACAGACCGGTGGGATGAAATTGGTTTCCCTGCTTCCCCTGGCTCTCGGCTGAGATTGTAACTCTGCCCCTCCAGCCTCCAGTCCAGCTCCTCCTAATCTCCACCCCTCTCCACTGCAGCTCCCCCTACTCTCTGTCATAATGTTATTTGGGCATCTACTGCCCACGCCCCGTGCACGCCCCCAGTTTTCATGGGGGAAATTGTCTCAGTACAACACCATGAAAACAGGGGGCGCGCACGGGGGTGGGGGACGGCCGAACAACATTGTGAGGGAGAGTGGGAGGAGCTGCAGTGCAGAGGGCTGGAGGGGCGGAGTTCGGATCTGAGCCGAGAGCCATGGAAAGCAGGAAAGAGATCTTGCAGCGGCGGCCATATTTTTGGAGCCAGAAGCAACTCAGGTGCCAAAAACAGTTCAGACTTCCCAGGACAAAAGCAAAATCCTGGGATTTTATTTGGGACAGCCTCCGATCGAGAATCCTAAAATCGCGATTGTCCCGGGAAAATCTGGACTGTTGGAAAGTATGCTCTCTATTCTGCTCTCCATAATCCAGAAACATCAAATCAAGGTAATTACTACTCCAGGTGGCATTGCTTGTGTTCACACCGTCCTAGTATATAGGAGATGAAGGGTGCCAACTCGGCAAAGTCAAATGGCAGAAAATGGAAAAGGACGGCCGCACTCCAAAATAATGCCTTTATTGAATAAATCTTAATCCATACATCAATCAGAGACACAGGTCCAGATGATAACTGACGCATTTCGCACCATTAAAGGTGCTTAACCACTTCTCGCCCGCCCTATAGCGGATTGACGTCCGGGAAGTGGTTCTGTTATCCTGACTGGGCGTCATATGATGTCCAGCAGGATAACATGCCGCCGCGCGCCCCCCGGGGGCACGCATCGCGGCGATCGGTGGAGCGGTGTGTCAGCCTGACACACCACTCCACCGATCTTGGTAAAGAGCCTCCGGCAGAGGCTCTTTACCACGTGATCAGCCGTGTCCAATCACGGCTGATCACGCTGTCAATGGGAAGAGCCGTTGATCGGCTCTTCCTCACTCGCGTCTGACAGACGCGAGTAGAGGAGAGCCGATCGGCGGCTCTCCTGGCAGGGGGGGACTGCGCTGATTGTTTATCAGAGCAGCCCCCTCTCAGATCACCACACTGGACCACCAGGGATCGCCACTAGGATCACCAGGGAAGGGGCAACATGTGGATGGCCAGGTATGTACCCCATGGCCATCCACATGTGCCCAATGTGCCCAATCTGTGCCAATCAGTGCCCACAAATGGGCACTGATTTGCACCATTATGTCCAAGATCTGCCCAGCAATGCCCCCAATGTTTTATCAGTGCCACCTGTCATTGCCCATCGGTGCCACCTGTCATTGCCCATTGGTGCCACCTGTCAGTGCCCATCTGTGCCCATCAGTGCCAAATCTGTGCCCATCAGTGCCCATCAGTGCCACACATCAGTGCCACCCAAAAGTACCCATCAGTGCCACCCATATGTACCAATCAATGCCACCTACAAGTGCCCATCAGTGCCACCTATGAGTGCCCATCGGTGCCACCTATGAGTGCCCATCAGTGCCGCATACCAGTGCCACCTATCAGTGCCCATCAGTGCCACCTAACAGTGCCCATCAGTGCCGCCTATCAGTGCCCATCATCAGTGCCCGTCAGTGCCACCTCATCAGTGCCACCTCATTGGTGCCCATCAGTGCAGCCGTATCAGTGCCCATCAGTGCAGCCATATCAGTGCCCATCATTGAAGGAGAAAACATACTTATTTACAAAAAATTTTAACAGAAACAAAGAAAAACTTTTTTTTTTTGAAAATGTTCTGTCTTTTTTTATTTGTTGCGCAAAAAATAAAAACCGCAGAGGTGATCAAATACCACCAAGTGTGCCCCCTCAGGCGCACTTAACATGTTTACAATACATTGGCTAGTATTTTCATTCTGCTGTAATGACTACTCCCATCATCTGGAGCATCACATGTACGTTTTTTGTTAAATCCAATGGAGGTAGCCCATGGCTGCCTCGAATGCATTCCAACCACCCACAGCTTTCTAGATCTTTGTACACTAGAATGCAATTTATAGGTTTTTTATAATCCTTTTACATATTGTCTGCATTGTGTTGTTCCCCCGCCTCTCCCCCTTCCGGAGCCCGATGTGGGTCCCATGGGCTGTGGACCCGTCCTGGGGATGGGGGCTTCGTCGTTGCGTCTCTTCCTGGCAGGAAAAGAGGGGGGGCACATTTTAAAGGGTCCGTGCCTCCTTTCTGCACCCTCGGGTGTATCATTTCCTGCCAGCGGCGTTCCGGATCACATCCGGATGCCGTGGCGTTGTGGGCATGCGATGCTGCGTGCGACGTCGCGACATCGCGCTATTACGACGGATGTGACGGCTGTGCCGGGATATCTATCTTCCTGAACGCCGGGGGAGCCACATGTGAAGTGTTAATCCCTGCTGGAGGAGGAGGGGGGGTGGGGACAGCCTGCGTGCACCTGCAACCTAATTAGGCATCCAATCAGCGGCCAGCACTCTATTTATAATGACCAAGCAGATTGGGGGATCTGCTTTTAGTTCCTACTTTTTCATCAGACTGACCAACTGACCTATACTCTGGAGACAGGTAATCACCAGTAGCTGAACACATTGATGAGTTGAATCTGACGTGACATACCCTGCATTGTGGGTCTCTTTCACGTCATTCCTTCCCACTGTGACTAGTTCATACTATCTTGTACAATTTACATCCGATTCCACCCACCCTCAATACATGTTCACCTTTATGGCACTTCACCTTGTGTGTTTTTTTGTCTCACCTCTGTCCCATTTTCTTCCCATCTTGACACTTTATGACCCCTTTTCCAGCACCTATGCATTTTTCAGTACACCATCACACACACTCATCTCTCACATACACATGGTTGGATTGTGTTTTTTGCTGATGTTTTTGCTTTCACTGCTTTTTGATTGTTTTATTTGGCCCCTTGCACTGCACCTTCCCATTTCCCCACCCTCATGCTTCCCTTCCACTCACATGCATCACCCCACCTGCACTATCCTCACACTTCACCAATCTGTCCGCTTTTTTCCCCTGGATCTTTTCCTCTTAAGCTTTTTTCCTTCAGTCCCTAATCTTTTTTCCCATTCTCCCCTTAACCATCCCCCCCTCCTTCCCGTTCTTTCTTTCCCATACCCTTCCTTTCCCCTGGTTTTTTTTTTTTTTTCCCTACTAGTCTGCCTGTCCCCTTCTTTCCTCACATGTTCTCCCCACACTCGTCTTTTTCTTTACATTTCTATATTCTCACCCTACTTTGTCACTTGTTTCACGGCCAACACATAGATACCACTATTTACTTATTACATTACATACTGATATCTACATGCAGTCCTATTTACCCTTGTTAACCCCCCCCCCCTTTGCTACCATCACCACTATGGGAATATTCATACATCGCTGACCCCAATAAGCACAGACAACATCCAACAAATATTAAATTAAATAAATTACAAACAGAGTTATCCCTTTTTTTTTTTTTTTTTCAAAAAGTGACACATGATACATATATCTCTATCCGTGCTAAACCGAACGCACTGATGGTACAGTTGTCTGTTATTTGATGCTTTGGCTGCAGGTCCCGCTCGCTTGCCCCCACGCTCCTCCCCAGTTTTGGGAAATATTCACTTGGTGTGACTCCTTGTAAGACACGCATGGACGAATAAGCCCCCCCTTTTCCCCTGCTGACGTGGTGGACGGCCGGGGGCTCCTGTCGGGACCCGGTGGGGGAGACGTCGGTGAACTATAAGCTCAGGAGAAACTGCTCAAATGCAATGTGATTGGTAATTATACTGTTAAACATATATATATATATATATATATATATATATATATATATATATATATATATATATATATATATATATATATATATATATTTAAATTATATTATATTTTTATGGTCACATCCATGAACTCTAATACACAAATTCTGTCACAGCGCCTCAATCCTCTATAGATGACCCAACGGGGTCGAAACGCGTCAGGATTATCACCCTATTTTCTCAAGTCATCTTCCAGGACGGCACACCTGAGAGATGAGAGGCTCCTCCCGACAGGAAACACAATCAATCAACAGCTGTTTTAAGTCCACACCCTTCCCCTTGATCCTCAGTTTTTGATTGTGTTTCTCCCTACACAGCGAAACTGTTTGTTTTTTTCCAAATGACTGAAGCCTGGGGCTGGTGGTCTCCCCCTGGGAGCCGGACCAAATGCCTGGGAAGCCTCTGGGTCTGGCAGGATATATTTATCCTTCCTGGGGGGTTCCCCTATCCTTTCTTCAGGGGGGCAGCAAAAACTGGGAAAACCCCCCTGATAGCTGAAGTCCCCTGGGTACAGTGGTGTACCCAGAACTTCAGGGGCCCTTATCCTGTCTCCCCCCTTACCTGTCCGGGCGTCCGTTCAGACGGGGGTGCTGGCCGTCGGTTCTTTCCAGGGGGATCGTATCCCCTGACTTCTGGGCCCCTGGTAGCTCGCGTGGGCTGCTGGGGAGGGCACCGCCTGAACGACCCGCGTTCTTACCCAGAAGGGAAGGCTGAGAGTCAGCAGGAGCAGGCGCCCACATCTCCTTTGGCTGTGGCAAAAGGGGGAAGACGACAACGGTGAGTCAAAAATCCCCAATCCCAGCCAGATGGTTTCTGGACATTTGAAATCATCTCCCCTGGGGTCTGGATTCAAATAGCCCAGAAGCTTTTACTAAGAACACCAGCCACAGCTCCCTCTTACATCAATGATGCTGTATGGTGGACAAGTGGTGCAGAGGAGCGAATGTGCCTAAACCACCTCAGATGGGAAAGAGGTAGGTAAGGCATTTTTTCCCCTTCCACCTATATTTACTGAGTGGTGCAGGGCCTGGGGTCTGCATAACAAAACAGCCCAGAAGCTACTGCTAAAAACCACCAGCCACAGCTCCCTCTTATAGCAGACACTGTGGTTATCACAATAGTAGGTTGCCAACCTCTCCCTACATACCCGGTTGTGGTACATTAGTAGGGGTGAATATAGCAAAGGGGGTGACCTGGTAGAACAAAGAGTTCCTTACTGGCCAGGTATACCACTGAACAAATTATTAATGGTGCAATGGTTGAAGGATTCAGGAGTAAGCTCCCTTGCTCAGCAGGTGCACTAGGTTATATGGTCCTATTAGCCCAGCTGCTAGGAATCTGAAGTTGCTCCAAGATGCTTAAAAGCTGACCTAACCTTCAACAATGTGGCAGGGACCAAGCTTCTGTGTGGCACAGTAGGGGTTCCCTTGTGACAGATCCTCCTTTTGGGGGTTGCTTGCTATGGGTAACTTTTCATAAGCTCCAACCTCCCACTCCACTCTTACATTGTGGTTATATTTTAATGCAGGGTGTAAGAAAAACCTTTTTGTTGGTTTGGGCTACAGTCCACTCAGTGACAGATCTAAAAGCGATTTACCATAAATCGTTTTCCTATATCCTTTGAATAAGGATTTTCTGTGCAAACATATGCAAGAGCTAGATGGCTATATGATTGCTTGTTTAAGGCCTGCAGGTGGCTATTTTCCTCCAGGCTAAACTGGTAACCACCCTTTCTAGGGGTCTTAAATTGGTCTCTAGGGCTGGGCTCATTGAGACTTTAGTTACTAATCAGCCCCACCCGTGTATGAGCTGGCTAGCGTTTGCTCAATCTACGGAGGTAAGGTAGGACAACAGCTACTATAGTAAGGTGTCCAACCATTTTAGGATTGGTTCCTTCACTGGTGGTGAAGGATTAGTATCTACAGCCCAGGCTAGGCCTATGAAATAAATTGCCCCTGTTTGGTTATTTCATAAAGGGATACACCATGACTCCTTGGCTGCTCACCAGTAGACCTCAGTAGTGAAGGTTTGTCCTTGCTGGGGTGTTTGGTGGCACAGCAGAAATACACATTGAGATTTGTGACATCTCTGCTCATAAGGGGTATATTGCTGTAGATCAGAAATGCACTGCACTGAAGCTTGTTGGGTGTCCTTTATGTCCTAAAGGTACTGCTTTGTTTGGCTACAGATCAGAAAAATACAACAAGGAAGGTGGTCTGTACTTTCTGGTTTTGTGCCGCACGGCAGAAACGCACATCATTGAGTCTGGTAAAGACATCTCTGCTCATAAGTGTTATATTGCTGCACATCAGACCTACACAAGTTTGAGGTCTGTCTGTGGGGGTTTTGTGTCCTGTATTACTGCCTTATTGGTTGCTTATCAGAAAGGCAGCAGGAAAGATTGATGGTCCTGATTTGTCGGGCTCCATAACAGAAGTACAAATTGAACCTGGGCCAGGGGTAGTACATATACTGCCTTTGGTAATCGGTACAGCACCACAAAGTGGCGTCGTGCTGATTCAGACAGTGCTATTAACGGCAATGGCTACCGATTTTAGGCATGCGATTTGACATGTTGAGTCGCATGCCAAATCGCTTGAAGATGGATGTGCTATCTCTATTCAGAATTGTTAGATTGTTGCACATCAGAGATATACACGACTGAGGTCTGTCTGTGGGTCCTGTATTACTGCCTTATTGGTTGCTTATCAGAAAGGCAGCAGTGAAGATGGATGGTCCTGATTTTGTTGGAAAATACAAAATTGAACCTGTGCCTGGGGTAGTACACATACTGCCATTGGTAATCAGTGCAGCACCACAAAGTGGCCCGTACTGATTCAGACAGTGCTATTAACGGCAATGGCTGCCGATTTTAGGCATGCAATTTGACATGTTGAGTCGCATGCCAAATCACTTGAATATGGATGTGCTATCTCTATTCAAAATTGTTGTTGCACATCAGACACATACAAGATTGAAGGTTGTCTGTCCTTTATGTCTTACATTTACTGCCTTATTGGCTGTATATCAGAAAGGACACAACAGTGAAGGTTGTTTGTCTTTTTCTGATTTTGTTTTTGCTGCTCAGCAGGGAGACACATTGAGCGTGATGGCATCTCTGCTCAGTATTGGTATATGCTACACATCAGACATACACAAAGATTGAACATTGTTTGTGTCCTGTATGTCCTATATTTACTGCCTTATCGTCTGTATATCAGAAAGGCACAGCAGTAAGTGGTGTTTCTCATTGATCTTCCTTGCTGTTTCTTAGGTATACACAGTAGGGGGTTGTTGGCTGCACTCCTCCAGGGAGCCACAGCATGGGGACCCCTTGTTTGTTCGACCTGAAAACTGCTTTTCTTGAGGTCTGTGGTTCCGTAAGCGACTGCTGGAGACGCTGCGACCTGGAGTCGCAGTCACAAATAGTACCCTTTGGAAGCCATAGTATATTAGGCGTCTTGCAGTCCCAAGTGGCAGGTTGGGTCGCATGGGTGTGGGAACCCTAAGCTTATCTGTCCCTCCTGTTGAGGTTTTGCTACGCAGCAGGGATACTCATTGTGGAGTTATTGCCTTATTTTGCAGTAGACCAGAAAGATCGCAGCTGTAAAGGCTGTCTGTTTCTTTGTTTTTATGTTGCTGCACAGCAGAAATACTCAACATTGAAGCTTGTTGGTGCTTTCTGTTTTATATTGCCTTACCTTATGGCACTTCAGAAAAACCCAATGCTGTAGGTTGCTTGTGTTCTTTCTTTGTTGGTTCTATGTAACTGCACTACAGAACTGCATAACAGAAAGGATTGTCTTATAACTGTACTTGGTGGTTCGTCATAAATACGCAACATAGAAGTTTGGGTCTTTCTGTCTTCTCTTTAAGGCCTTGCTTTGCTGTACATCAGTAAAACACCATTGTAAAAGGGGGTTCCCATCCTTTCTGTATTTACCAGTTATGACCTAGCTAGCTGCACTTCAGAAATGCGCAGCATTTAAGATGTGTTTGTGTCTTAATGTTTACATATTGGCCGCACATCAGAAAACCAGACTGTGAGGTTCAGATTTGGGTCTCTTCCCATGTTTGATATGTTAGTTTAGCTAGTCACACTCAGATACACAACATTTTTGTCTATGTTTGTGTCCTTTCTGTTTAAATCTATTGTGCTATGTCCACAATCTATGATTTTTTTCTTTTTATTTGTGATATTAATAAATACATGTATCACCTTTTGTATTTCAGCCTTCTCTTCCGTGGAAGGGCCAGGAGTTCTGGCTGCAAATGTCACATGTCAGAAAGCCTCGACCCCTTACTTTCAGGGTTGCCAGAGCCATTTCCTAGGGTTGAAGCCCGGTAAAGTTATGGGTCACTGGAGGAAGGCGATAATGAGTCGCCCTGTAATAAGAACTTGGGAAGTTCGGTTCAGAGGAGTTTTATGGCCTGAAGATGAAGTATAAAGATGTACACCCGACCAAATAGGTTACAGCTCGGTGCATGGCCTTCATTTTGCCCTTCTAGCAAAACTAGATGTAGCAGTATGAGTGTTCTCCTCCTGCTACGGATGTTAATCTCCTGAGTAGGCTCTCAGGCATAAGTAAAACTATAGATTGGGCATGCCTTACACCCAGGGGTTAAGTTTTTGTTAATCTATTTCTCTTAAGTAGGTTTCGCTTCAGTCTTTGCTGACGTAAAGATAAAAATGAACAAAAAAGGTTGTCTGTCAGGGGCCCCCCTTTTTTGGCAGTTTTATTTCCCTGGACAGGGTTGTGTTAAGACAGGCTCCCTTATTGATAAATGTAGTGTCCTTGTCTTACAACACAGCTCTCCGATTAATCTTTTTAGTGGTTCTAAGCAGCACCTATAGGCAGAATAGGCCATTGTTAGATGTGTGACAGGCAACATTGATAACCTACAAGTTTAACATGTTTTCTGATTCCATCTTTAAGAGCCCACTCCACCTAGAGCCTGCATCCGAAGCAGAGAAGGCAGGGACACCGGTGGAGTAGACCGGCAGATCAGCCGCATGATCCAGCTATAATACCTTCATCAAGCATATGGAGTGAAGGTAAAGCTCACTGCAGAACCGAGGTTCGCCAAGAGGGTCTTGCAGTGGTCCCACCCTAAAGGTAGGCCTGAGCTACTTGATTATCCTCTCAGGTGTGCCGTCCTGGAAGATGACTTGAGAAAAGTACTAGTTACTTACCGGTAACTGTCTTTCTGGGAAATCTTCCAGGACGGCAGGCCTACTTCCCACCCGTTGGAGGAGGGAAAATTTTAGAACACTAGAAGGTGAGTACCTATGAGGAATGATTTCCCTTGTGAAACAGGTTCAGGAGTTACTTCTCTACAAACTGAGGATCAAGGGGAAGGGTGTGGACTTAAAACAGCTGTTGATTGATTGTGTTTCCTGTCGGGAGGAGCCTCTCATCTCTCAGGTGTGCCGTCCTGGAAGATTTCCCAGAAAGACAGTTACCGGTAAGTAACTAGTACTTTTCAGCGCTTGATCATTGTATAATACTTGTGCCAGCTTCATTGTGTTATCTCCTGTAGCACAGCTCTTATTTTAACCATTGTGGTTAAGTCCCATTAATAAAAAAACTCTTCCAAGTAATAACTTATTATTCTCATAATTTTTTGCTGCTTTAAAACCCCATGGGGATATCTTTTTCTTTTTGAAATACCACCAAAAGAAAGCTCTATTTGTGGGAACAAAATGATAAAAAAATTTGTTTGGGTACAGTGCTGTATGACCGCACAATTGTCATTCAAATTGCGACAGCTCTGAAAGCTGAAAATTGGCCCGGGCGGGAAGGTATCTAAGTGCCTGGTATTGAAGTGGTTAATCATAGCTGTAGGACTACCGACCGCAATCTGTCTTTTATACACAACAAAATAATATATGGTGGTCACCTGACCAATTGTATCTAATCCAGATATACGATCAGCTGTGGTACTGCAGAACCTTTTTCCATTTTCTTCCATGCTGCTCTCCATGCTGGAGTCCATACTGACTGTTTTTACCAAACATGACTTTCAGTAAGTTTTATTCTTACAGGTCCAGGTGCAGAGTCCTCGCCATCATCCTCATCCATTGCAAACTGAAAAGTTCTTCCACTCAAGGGAGACTCCATTTCATGAATAATGTTCAGCAGACCTCCACCATCTTGATGTGCCTCCTGTGTTGTTCCTCCAGCTTGCTGGGGAGAGGGGGGAGGCAGAGGCAGCCATTTCTTCCTGTGAGACAGATCATGAGGTGAATGGGATAACAGGGGCAGCATCCAGGACCCCCTCCTCACTCCCCACCCGTACTGCCACAGCCGATGCCTTTCCACAACTGGTGTCATCCCTCATTCTCCGGAACCTTTCCTCATTCTGGAACTTCTCCCTGAAAGCTCCACTTTTCTCCTTCAATGATTTCACCAGATTCTGCTGGCACTTCATGGTGTCCTCCAAAACTTTAACCTCTGGTTTAAGGCTCTGTCTCTTCTTGCTCCTTGCTTTATCACGCACGGCTTTCTTCTTCCTGTACTCTGATTTCAGGCTCACCAGCTTTTCCTCCTCCTTCTTAATCCCCTTTAAATAATCAGCAACCCGCTGTCTGAAAGTGGGGGGTAGACTCCACTTTTTTGGGACCATAGCTGAGGTCTTCAGGTGAAGATGACGTTTGGGATTGTAAGTTGTGTCCCCCAGGAGGACCATCGCCCAGGGTCATCCCCAGAATCTCCCATCCTCACTGGAGCCAGGGAACTCTCCTGCCCCCTTGTGTCTGGAGAGGAGAGCTGCAGCACACATAACCTCTCTGATACAGAGACTGATGTGACTGTGGGGGAGGGGACAGAGTGTAAGCTCCTCTGGTACAGAGACTGATGTGACTGGCTCAGTGATCTCTGTACAGCACTGCAGTATATGTCAGAGCTTTATAAATGTATAATAATAGTGTGTGACTGTGGGGGAGGAGACATTAGAGTGTAAGCTCCTCTGGTACAGAGACTGATGTGATTGGATCAGTGATCTCTGTACAGCACTGCAGTATATGTCAGATCTATATAAATGTATAATAATAATAGTGTGTGACTGTGGGGGAGGAGACATTAGAGTGTAAGCTCGTCTGTACAGAGACTGATGTGACTGTGGGGGAGGGGACATTAGAGTGTAAGCTCCTCTGGTACAGAGACTGATGTGACTGTGGGGGGAGGGGACATTAGAGTGTAAGCTCCTCTGGTACAGAGACTGATGTGACTGTGGGGGGAGGGGACATTAGAGTGTAAGCTCCTCTGTATAGAGACTGATGTGACTGTGGGGGGAGGGGACATTAGAGTGTAAGCTCCTCTGGTACAGAGACTGATGTGACTGTGGGGGGAGGGGACATTAGAGTGTAAGCTCCTCTGTACAGAGACTGATGTGACTGGATCAGTGTTCTCTGTACAGCACTGCGGTATATGTCAGAGCTATATAAATGTATATTAATAATAGTGTGTGACTGTGGGGGAGGGGACATGTCAGGTCAGAGCTATAACACAGTAAACAAGATACAAATCTGTAAAATGTTGTATTTCTGGTTTTCGCTCTTCTTCGGTAGAAATATCTTTGTTGTTGTAGTGAAGATTTCTGTGTCAGATTTCTGTCTCTAGGGGTTTGTACAGAAATATGAGGAAACATCCATTCAGGAAATATGATTGTTCTGTGGAGGGGGAGGGGGTCACGGTACAGATAATGATCGTTCTGAGTGAAAAGAGCTTGGCTGTTTTCTGAAATTTGCTTTTATTTATGTTAGTGCAGACTTCTGGGAAAATCAGTGAGCCAATCACACAAGCAGGAAATGATGTTTCTGGGGGGCGGAGTTCTGTATATATTCTATGTACAGAGCGCCTCCAGGTGGCCATATTGCATTTCACAGAGAATGACCGTGGCTGCAGATTGGAAAGGAAAGGGAGTTTTTAATAACGTCCAATTACAATATGACTTTTGTAGTAATTGTATATGCTAGATTTTTGTTGCTACTTTGTTTCCCACGAAAGTGGAGTTACCCTTTAACCATTTGCCAGCCGCCCCACTTACATTTACTGCGGGGAGGAGCTCCTACAGACAGAATCACGTACCTGTACATCATTGCCTCTTCCGGGTTTGTGCCGGCAGCCAGCTCCCCACTGTGATTGGACAGAGTGGAAGTCAATCAGCGGGTCCAGCGGACTCGATGTCTGCCAGGAACCACCAATCATTCCCAACAAAGGCAGAATGGCGCTGTGTCTATGTAAACAAGGCAGATCGCTGTTCTGTGACAAGGGAAGACAGACATCCTGTGTTTCCACTAAGCAGGAACACAGGTCTCTGTCTTCCCAAAGTCAAAGCACCT
This sequence comes from Aquarana catesbeiana, assembly GCF_042186555.1. Classification (NCBI taxonomy): domain Eukaryota; kingdom Metazoa; phylum Chordata; class Amphibia; order Anura; family Ranidae; genus Aquarana; species Aquarana catesbeiana. The sequence continues at coordinate 734,004,589 of NC_133326.1, read as the reverse complement.
CCCCCACAGTTGGCAAGCACTCTCTAGGAGCACATTTGTTGATCACCCCTGATGTTAACCCCTTCCCTGCCAGTGTCAGTAGTACAGTGACAGTGCATATTTTTTTAGCACTGAAATGAAAGGAAAAAACAGGTCAGTGTAAATAAAAACAACACTTTGTTCTAATATCCACTTACATCTAAAAATCGTGCAGACTACATGTATAGCTTCTGTGATATCATGCGTGGTAATCCAAGACAGTAGACTGGAGGGCTGCTGGGAATGTCGGGACCCGTTGGAAATGACAACTGGGGTAACGTCATAAGCAAAGACCAAGACTCCCACCACCGAGTGACTGAAGGTAAAAGGGAAGATGGTGGGACAGCCGCTCACACAAGCCCAGACACACCACATAAGAGGCAGGAGAACGGCAGAGTCACAGGCTTTCACACACCACTACGAGCTGCAACAAGACAGGGCACACAAGAAGGGGAGGGGGTGGGCTGCAACGGGTTTCCAGGGCCCCGCCTCCTTCTTCAGGCTGACCCACCCCTCCTAGAGGCCGAGAATATATAATATACTAAGCCAATCAGGTTGGGGATGGGCGGGGCTGGGATGTCCTACCCCATGGTCACCAGAAACAACACCAGCTCTAAACAGCCGTACTAAGATAACACCTGCAGATGCAGCCATTATCTTTGACTGATACCTTGAAGGTCAGAATGTACCTCCATGGTCATCAAGTGGTTAAACACGCAATACATGCACAGATTTAGGTCCAAATAGATTTGTCCTTCCATGCCTAAAATTTAAGTCTAGTTTTAGTTAATGAAAATGTCAATACAGTAGATTTAGTCAACAAAGCTTCGCTTTTATTTCGTTTTAGTCCAGTCTTCATCAATGAAAAAATGTTGGTGATGAAAACTATATAACTAAAATGATTTGTTTGATAAGATGTCCATTGATGTTTTTATCCATTTGTTTGAATTTTTTCTTAGGTCAATCCTGCTATTCTTCAAGACAGTTGATGCTTTTCTATGTGTGGATGAGAACATTGTACTGGACAACATTCCCTCCTTCATTACTGCCCCGTATGATGTCTGGGATCGATTATTGGTCAATCCATTATCCATCGGAGCCGCCATCCATCCTGCAGAGGTGGGACACTTTTTTTGAACTGAAACCAATATAAAGTACTACAGTGAGTTGGGGGTTAGCACACTTTTTATTTTACTTTACTATTATAAATGGCTAATATCCATTTTAACCCCTTTGCTGCTGAGCCCCAATGATGAGCTCATTTTTAAGTATTTTTTCTCCTCACATTAAAAAGTCATGTTACTGTAGAAGCCATTTGTGGACCCAAGTCATGTTAGAATGCAGCATTGAAAAATATCAAAAAAGTACTGTGACAGACCCACCTGGCACCCCGCCTGGGTGCTGCGTCCTCGCTGCTGGAACACTGGAACAAGGAATTATAGCTGGGAATTGTACCCAAGGACTAGACAACACTAGCTTTGGTGCAAACTGGAACTCCCTTTATTGTAAATTCACACAATTTATACTACACGTAATCAGATCAGAGCTTAAACACATTTTCACATGTAAACTTTAATCAGTAATATCATCATTACATCTAATGTACAATAATATCACTACTTTCAATGTACAATAATATCATCATTATATCTAATGTACAATAATATCATCATTACATCTAATGTACAATAATATCATCATTACATCTAATGTATAATAATATCATCATTATATCTAATGTACAATATTATCATCATTACATCTAATGTACAATAATATCTAAGGTATTTTTTTTTCAATTAACCCAGAGAAAGGAGCTGTGCGAAGTTGGCACCCCATGTTTGTAAAACCTGAATAAAAATATACCATTCGTTTGTGCTGCGTTTGTGCTAATTTTTGCAGCAAAAATGAGCGTTTGTGCCGGTTCGGTTTCTGAGATATTAAACATTCAATTCAATGCAAACCCCGCCCACTTTGCACCCCATGTTGCTGAATTTTAAAAATAAACACTCCCTTCATTTGTGCTGCGTTTGTGCTGGTTTGTGCCGCAAAAATAAACGTTTGTGCCGCTTTGGTTGCAGAGATATGCGTTAGAGTTGCTGAAACCCTGCCAACTTTGCATCCCATATTGCTGAATTTTAAAAACAAATGTGCCATTCGTTTGTGCCACATTTGTGCTGGTTTGTGCCGCAAAAATAAACATTTGTGCCACTTTGGTTGCGGAGATATTGTGCATTATATTTGCTGAAACCCCACCCACTTTGCACCCCATATTGCTGAAATTGAAAAACAAATGCGCCATTCGTTTGGGCCGCATTTGTGCTGGTTTGTGCCGCAAAAATAAATGTTTGTGCCGCTTTGGTTGCGGAGATATTGTGTTATAGTTGCTGAAACCCCACCCACTTTGCAACCCATATTGCTGAATTTTATAAACGAATGCGCCATTGGTTTGTGCTGGTTTGTTCCGCAAAAATAAATGTTTGTGCTGCTTTGGTTGCGGAGATATTGTGCATTATATCTGCTGAAACCCCGCCCACTTTGCACCCCACATTGCTGAATTTAAAAAACAAACGTGCCATTCGTGCCTTGTTTGTGCTGGTTTGTCCTGCAAAAATAAGCATTTGTGCCGCTTTGGTTTCGGAGATATTGAGTGGTATATGTTGTCAAACCACACTGACATTACACCTCGTTATTAAATCTTACATACAGCTAGATTTTGTGCAGTTTTGGTGGATGTTGTACATGATGTTTTACTTCACATGCAAAGTTTTGCCACCCAATCCCCCCTTCCGATTCTCTAGCGCTCACTGGAAGAACAGACGGAGGAGGAAATCTGGGGAGGGGGCGGGCACAGCTCGCTCTGGCCAGCTGTCAATTAGGCGGCAGGGTGGATCTCGACAGTATTGTCAGGGTCAATGCACTTACGTTTACGGATGTCCAAAATTGATCGTGGAAGTTGATGCCGGGCAGTTTCAAGATAGCCCAGGGCCCAGCAATGGGCGGATGTGTAGCTCCAGGCCCCTGTGTTCTGTGGTGGAGATGGCCTTCGTATGCCCAGGCTCGTGGAATGGCTGGCAGGTCTGAAGATTCTCCATTGCAGCAGTTTTTGTATGTAAAAGCTCCCTGTTTGTTTTTCCCTCACGTGCCTTGCTGTCTTCTTTATCTTTTTGCTTCTATGGCAAGTGCGTTCCAGGGTTTGGCTCCCTCTTCTGGGCTGCGTCTCCGGCTCACTACTGCGCATGTGTGATCCTCGGACGAAGCCGAGGCTTGGTTTCACGCATGCGCAGTGCGGCAGGGGACCCGGCGGCCGTGCAGGCGCTCTATGGCAGGTCGCCACCGTGCAGGTGCAGTCCGGGCATGGTGGTGATGTCATTTCGGAGGGGATGTTTGAATCCCTGAGAGCCCTGTCATTCTAAGGATTACTACAGGCAGCTTGCGTCAGCTCCTCAGGCCCAGCTTCCCAGATCATGGTTAGCTTCAGCCTGGGGCTATGGTAAAAGAGGGAAGGGGGGCTAAGATGCCTCTTAAAGGGGAAGCTGCACTGCTATTTGTACTCCTTTGTTCCAGGACGTGTGAGTATTCCTAAAAGGCTGCAGGATTGCCTCCTATTCGTCCGCCAGGGTGCCATAGACAGATCACCGCATCCGTGCGGCTAGCCCTCACGCTCTAGGTATGTGGGGCATGAGAAGGGGAGGGCCAGGTCCACGTGCAGATGGACTGATTCCCTAAACGTCACGTTCTCCCTTCTCCCTTTTTTAGCCCTTCCAGGTCAGACCATCAGCTTACTGTCCAAGATGACAGGGACCTTGCCAGGCCACAATGCCCACCTTCTTCATCAAGGTCCAGATGTGACTCTCCATCTAGGACCCAACATCAGAGAAGATGTTTCCATTCCTCCTCCCAACAGAGGAGATGTTCTCATTCCTCCTCCCAACAGAGGAGATGTTCTCATTCCTCCTCCCAACAGAGGAGATGTTCTCATTCCTCCTCCCAACAGAGGAGATGTTCTCATTCCTCCTCCCAACAGAGGAGATGTTCTCATTCCTCCTCCCAACAGAGGAGATGTTCTCATTCCTCCTCCCAACAGAGGAGATGTTCTCATTCCTCCTCCCAACAGAGGAGATGTTCTCATTCCTCCTCCCAACAGAGGAGATGTTCTCATTCCTCCTCCCAACAGAGGAGATGTTCTCATTCCTCCTCCCAACAGAGGAGATGTTCTCATTCCTCCTCCCAACAGAGGAGATGTTCTCATTCCTCCTCCCAACAGAGGAGATGTTCTCATTCCTCCTCCCAACAGAGGAGATGTTCTCATTCCTCCTCCCAACAGAGGAGATGTTCTCATTCCTCCTCCCAACAGAGGAGATGTTCTCATTCCTCCTCCCAACAGAGGAGATGTTCTCATTCCTCCTCCCAACAGAGGAGATGTTCTCATTCCTCCTCCCAACAGAGGAGATGTTCTCATTCCTCCTCCCAACAGAGGAGATGTTCTCATTCCTCCTCCCAACAGAGGAGATGTTCTCATTCCTCCTCCCAACAGAGGAGATGTTCTCATTCCTCCTCCCAACAGAGGAGATGTTCTCATTCCTCCTCCCAACAGAGGAGATGTTCTCATTCCTCCTCCCAACAGAGGAGATGTTCTCATTCCTCCTCCCAACAGAGGAGATGTTCTCATTCCTCCTCCCAACAGAGGAGATGTTCTCATTCCTCCTCCCAACAGAGGAGATGTTCTCATTCCTCCTCCCAACAGAGGAGATGTTCTCATTCCTCCTCCCAACAGAGGAGATGTTCTCATTCCTCCTCCCAACAGAGGAGATGTTCTCATTCCTCCTCCCAACAGAGGAGATGTTCTCATTCCTCCTCCCAACAGAGGAGATGTTCTCATTCCTCCTCCCAACAGAGGAGATGTTCTCATTCCTCCTCCCAACAGAGGAGATGTTCTCATTCCTCCTCCCAACAGAGGAGATGTTCTCATTCCTCCTCCCAACAGAGGAGATGTTCTCATTCCTCCTCCCAACAGAGGAGATGTTCTCATTCCTCCTCCCAACAGAGGAGATGTTCTCATTCCTCCTCCCAACAGAGGAGATGTTCTCATTCCTCCTCCCAACAGAGGAGATGTTCTCATTCCTCCTCCCAACAGAGGAGATGTTCTCATTCCTCCTCCCAACAGAGGAGATGTTCTCATTCCTCCTCCCAACAGAGGAGATGTTCTCATTCCTCCTCCCAACAGAGGAGATGTTCTCATTCCTCCTCCCAACAGAGGAGATGTTCTCATTCCTCCTCCCAACAGAGGAGATGTTCTCATTCCTCCTCCCAACAGAGGAGATGTTCTCATTCCTCCTCCCAACAGAGGAGATGTTCTCATTCCTCCTCCCAACAGAGGAGATGTTTCCATTCCTCCTCCCAACAGAGGAGATGTTTCCATTCCTCCTCCCAACAGAGGAGATGTTTCCATTCCTCCTCCCAACAGAGGAGATGTTTCCATTCCTCCTCCAAACACCACACCCACCGCCACGACAGCCGTTTTGATCACAAATTCTGCTGGGGTTGCGGGACCCGGGTCCTGGAAGTCAAGTCCTTATGTGACCCTTGTTATGCCAAGGCAGTCGGGGAAAAAGATGCTGAATACTGGCAAATGGAGACGCTGGTTAAACGGATGATGCAACAATCCCACAAAGAGCCAGTCCACCACATTATCTAGCTCCCTGGCTGACGAGGCCCAGGAGCCCATTCCAGCCTTATGATTCCTTCCCTGATTCCTCGCACAGCGAGATGGAGGGAGATAATTTTGTTGGAGGCTTCGACTTCACCCTGGTTTCTCCAATTAAAGCGGTCAAAGAGGCCCTTAAGTGGGAAGACTCTTCTACTCCCCCAGCTAAACAGAAGAAATTCTTTAAGCATCTGGAGAAAGAACATTCCAATTTTCCACTCCTTTCTGAATTAAATGATATTATTGATGAGGAATGGAGCAAGGTAGATAAAAAGACCTCTGTCAAGTAGGACCTCCAGGTTATACCCCTTCAAGGCTGAGGAAGTGAAATATCTGGGAAACGCTGCCCTCGTAGATGCAGCTCTGATGCGACTAGTTAAACGTGTCACTCTTCCTCTGGGGGTTGCGGTATCCTTCAAAGATGAGTTTGAGAGAAGAATAGATCAAGATATTAAAAGGATTTAGGGGTCAGCCGGGATGGCTTGCAAACCCGCCTTGGCCCTTGTGGCTATGTCCAAGGCCATGGAGGTCTGGATGGAGAATGTAGACTCCATGATCAGAGGAGTCTCAGAAGAACTAGCCAGGGGCTCGGTAATCCAGGAGCTGAAGCTGGTGGTACCCTTCCTGGGGGAGGCTTTCATTTGACCCTATGCGCCTCTCAGCCCGGACTATGCTGTCCTTGGTCACAGCCAAGCAGGCCTTGTGGTTGCGCCCCTGGCTCGTGGACCCAGCATCCAAGCAGGCCTGGTGTAGGATCCCCTTGAAGGGTCCTCGCTGGTTGGTGACAAGCTGGATAGCACCATAGCCCTGGCCACAGGTGGGAGGTCAGGCTTCCTGCCTCAGGTTAGGAATCTGTTCAATCAGAAAAGGCCTTAGCACAGAAGACATAATACTGGGCGTTCAAGGGAAGCACGCTCTTACAGGCCCGGCCGAGATATCAGAAGGAATTGGAGCATAAGACAGGCATCCTTCCAGAAGCCCGCTAAGAGCCAGGCGTCCAGTGGACGAAAGCCGGCTAAGCCATTTTGAGTTTGGGCCTGCCCAGGCGGGTTGGGTGGGGGCCTGTCTGCTTCTCTTCCAGCACGTCTGGGAAAAAGCAACCTGGAACCAGTCCAACGCCTGATATACTGTACTTAGTTCCACACGGTAGAAAGTTCCATCTCTCTCCCCATGGAAAATATTCCAGTCATTCAAGAAAGAATATTACGAGCTCCGAGCTCTTCACACCTAAAAGCCTCGCAATTTTTAAAGATTATCGGCACAATGGTCTCTACCACCCCCATGGTCAAGTGGTCTCTGGGGAGATTACGCCCTTTTCAGATGGAGTCTGGAGTCGAGAATGTCCAAGCGGACTTCCTGTCGCACACTCAGCTGGATAACAATGAGTAAGATATATGATGTAGCAGCGCTCAAGTCCGTAGATAAAAGAGTAAATAACGTTAAAGTTAGTATATTGATATATATATCTCTGTCTCTATCTACACGATTATTGGTATAATAATCAGTAAAAAAGGGATAAAAATAGATAAAAAGCATAGATAAAAAACTAAGCAGTAGACCCATAAAAACAGTCCAGAAAGAGTCTATGATGTGTAAATCATCCGTAATGTAGATGGATGTGGGGGCCAGGGGGATCTGTGCAATCAAAATACCAAGGGCAGCTTCCTGTTGAGTGAAGTCAGCTCTCCATATACATATAAAAAATTCAAAAAGAAAGCTCCTCTTAAGTACCAGTGATTTATTAAAACGTTGACAAGCAAGTGTGAGCACTTACATTAAGGCTGAAGAGTAACAGCTTCCATAGAGAACTAAACCCGGTATCGTCAAAGACTCCAGTGGTGTGGGGCTGGATGGATGCCGGGCGGATGGCCGCGGACCTCCGCTCGGAAGCGCCGGCTGTGTATGCGGTAAAGTGGAGATATCACTTCCGCGTTCCAACAGATCACATGGGCGATGACGTCACTCGGGTAGTTCATTCACAGGGGTCCACTACGTGTTTCTGAGCATGCGCGAAGCTCATAATGGGCATGCGTGCTCCTTTATCAAGTCTGAATTTTTTATATGGATAACAATGAGTGGTCACTGCATGCGCAGATGTTCGAGTGGATCCAGTCCTTGGGAGTCAATCCTGAAGTAGATTTATTTGCATCCCCCTGCAACTTAAAAATCAAGAAGTATTACACTCGGGGCAGTTGCAGCCAGGCCTTTGGAATAGATGCCCTGACAGATCAGTGGAAGCTCCAACAGGGCGTACGCCTTTTCACGAAAAGCATCCTGAGCATCCTCAGATTCTTACGGAAGCTTCAAGTGGAGGCGGTTGAGGCGGTGATGATAGCACCTTACTGGCTGAACAGGCCATGGTTTCCCCTCCTGACCCAGCTCAGCTTCTGGGACCCGCTACCTCTTCCTCTCAGGCCAGACCTTCTTTCTCAGGGGGGCAGTCCTGCACCCTTCTACAGCATTACTGAGACTGAGGGTCTGGTTCTTCAGAGGGAAAGGCTGGAGTCTCTTGGGTGTGCTTCAGGAGTAATTTCCACCCTCATGGGCTCGAGAAGGGCAAGCACAAATAAAGTCTGAGATATTTTGCACCAAGTTTATCAAATTCTCATTCTCTACGGGCAGATAATTCAGGGACCTGGGAATCCCAGGATATTCTCTGGACTAAGCACCGTGGGATCTTTCTATTAAGAACTTTTCTGCAAGAGCTGCCTTTCTAGTAGCTATCACTTCGGCTAAAAGGGTTTCTGAGATTGGGTCCTTGGTTAATGAAGAACCATTCCTGACTTTCTTCCCTGACCGGGTGGTCCTCATCCCTATGCTTGGCTCAAATCCGCAGTCTTTTCAGTGTTCCATGAGGACCAATAAATTGTCCTACCTACATTCAGGACCCCAGGTTCCTCCTGAAGTTCATCCTCTGGATGTAGGCAAAATGCTGAAGGAATACCTACGAGTTACTTCCTCCTTTAGACGCTCCGGCTTCCTCTCTGCTCTACACTCCGGCAACAATTGGAAACAGGCTTCCCCCAGAACGTTTACGACCTGGATCGTCCAGTCTATCTAGCAGGCTTATAGGGCTAAGCCCTGGCTCCTCCAGAGGCGGTGACAGCACACTCTACCGAGGGTATGGCGGCTTCGTGGGCAGCAGCCCAGCATGTGGCTCCTGATGTCATCTACAAGGCGGCCTCATGGGCCTCCATTAACACCTTTATGTCACACTAATGCATAGAACTTGCTTCTCTATCCTCTTCGATCTTTGGTTTAAGAACCCAGTTGGTTGATGGGGAGAATTAAACTTCTTTTTATCAGCAAACCCACCCATGTGGTTTGACTAGTTATTTCCCACATGTAGTCTGCCATGAAGTCTGTCAGGAAAACTGAAAATTTATTGTCAAATACTTACTGTAATTTTCCTTTTCTGATGGACTCCATGGCAGACAGAGTTCCCACCCTTTGGTCATGAGTTGGCTTATTACAGAACACAGTCTCTAGCGGTGAGCTCAAATTTATGGGAGAGGGGTCCTATAGCATTGGAGAGGAGGCGGAGTTAACCCACACGTAGTCTGCCATGGAGTCTGTCAGGAAAAGAATGTTTACTGACAGATATTTTTCAAAAGCAATTAAAAAAATAAGTGACTTATATAAGAGAATTTGTTGGAGTGCTGTTTTGCTTGGTTAACACCTGGTTTAAACTTTTGTTAAAAGAGAATTATGGCCCAACCTTTTTTGGCCTTAGTTTTCTTTTTGTTCACAAGATGACATATAGTATGTTCTCCTGTAACAAAAAACTCATGTGCATGTTGCGGGCTATTGCCCACTATATCCTGACGGCGCAGAGCTGCGCTGCAGGTGGGACAGATCCCGACAATACTGTCGAGATCCACACTGCCGCCTGATTAACAGCTGGCTCTGGCTCACTAGAGCCAGCTGTGCCCACCCCCTCCCCAGATTTCCTCCTCCATCTGTTCTTCCAGTCAATGCTAGAGAGTCAGAAGGGGGGATACCTGTGGGGGTGGCAAAACTACGCATGTGAAGTAAAACATCATGTACAACATACACCAAATCTGCACAAACCGCGAACAAATAAATCTAGCTGTATGTAAGATTTAATAACGAGGTGTAAAGTCAGTGTTTGACAACATATACCATTCAATATCTCCGAAACCAAAGTGGCACAAACGTTTATTTTTGCGGCACAAACCAGCACAAACAAATAGCGTGTTTGTTTTTTAAATTCAGCAACATGGGTTGCAAAGTGGGCGGGGTTTCAGCAACTATAACGCACAATATCTCCGCAACCAAAGTGGCACAAACGTTTATTTTTGCAGCACAAACGCAGCACAAACGAATGGCGCGTTTGCTTCTCAAATTCAGCAACATGGGGTGCAAAGTGGGTGGGGCTTGCATTGAATTGAATGTTTAATATCTCAGAAACCGAACCGGCACAAACGCTCATTTTTGTGGCACAAATCAGCACAAACGCGGCATAAACAAATGGTATATTTTTATTCACGTTTTACAAACATGGAGTGCCAACTTCACACAGCTAGAGAAAGGTACTAAAGTAAACAAGACAAACAAATCCCATAAGCATGTAAACCCGAGAGTCCTTACTTGTTTTTAGGAACTTTCAGATCATGTGTGCCATGTCTGAATTTAGACTTTAAGTAAAATGTGACATACTCCACACTTACACGTTTGTTTTAGTTCTGATTACTTTTACTGATGGGTTCATGTTTGTGAACGCTGTATTTATACTCTTTCACTCTGTTCAAGTGTTTAGCACTTTCTGTATAGCAGCTTCATTCATTTTTTTATTATTCAATTTGTTCACCATTAGTGTGAGTGTATGTATATATGTGTGTGTGTGTATGTATATATGTGTGTGTGTATATGTATATATATGTGTATATATATATATATATATATATATATATATATATATATATATATATATATATATATATATATATATATATATATATATATTATAATTTTTCACTGTTTTAGTTCATGAACTGCCTACCTCTTCAAGCTGAACAACCAAGTTTTATACAAAATTGTTAAAGTTTGAAATGTTACAGAGTTTTTCTGCACTGATTTGCATTCCTGTATGTCAATATGAAGAGCCTGTATGAAGATATACTGGTACTTTTAGGGAAAACAGGTATGTAAGCGCTACAACCTTCCCATATAACAGCTCCACCTGGTGCTCAGACCTCCAGACAGCTGACACCTCCAGTGTACCAGATTAAGGAAAGGGATGGTCAGCACACAGGATGACATCCATAAAATGGTATTCCTTTATTGATTTGATTGTAGCCGTATTAGTGCAATTGTGACAAAGAAAATTGAGTAGTCTCCATGATACTTTTTTATTTGCACTAACATACAATTTTTCAGGACAAGTTTTTGGGGTATGTCCCCTTCTTCAAGGTCCAAGCATTACTGATTCACACATTTTTAAGCAGAATGTTAAAGAGAAAAAAAAAAAACAAACACATACAAATCAATGGTAATAAAGATAGCAGCAGAGTTAGTGAGATAAGACAGAGGGAGAGCTAGAGAATTTAGGGGGGATACTAGTCACAGAGGGGGTCATAAAACTTTAGGATAATGTGTAAGGAAACCAATAATCAAGTACCTCTAGTCACCACATACAACCCAGCACTTGAAGGGATCAAATAGATAATCAAAGATTTACAACCCATTATAATAGAGGATGAAACTCTGAAAGGAATATTCCAACAACCCCCATTATTGGCTTTCAGACAACCACCCAACCTCAGACACAAACTAACCAGCAGGAAACTTCACTCTGATTATGAAGTCACAAATAATGGAAGCAAACCCTGCAATAAAAAACGCTGCAAACTATGCAACCAGATCAATCTATCCAAAAGTGTTACACACACAAATGGGACCTTCAATATCATGGGATCTTACAACTGTACCTCCAGTAATGTAGTGTACTTCATCCAATGCAAAAGGTGCAGCAAAGACATACCATCAAGGAACATAAAGAAGACAGTTTATGCACACCTGTGGGACATCACTTCTCACAACTGGACCACACCATAGAAGACCTCAATGTTTTAGTTCTTAAAGGGAATTTCAGAACTATCCAGGAAAGGAAAATGTTTGAACTAAAAATGATACTTCTTTTTGACATGAAAAATAATGGCCTGAATTTAGATATTGGTTTCCTTACACATTATCCTAAAGTTTTACGACCCCCCTCTGTGACTAGTATCCCCCCCTTGCATTCTATAGCTCTCCCTCTGTCTTATCTCACTAACTCTGCTGCTATCTTTATTACCATTGATTTGTATGTGTTTGTTTTTCTCTTCTTTTTTTTTTCTCTTGAACATTCTGCTTAAAAATTTGTGAATCAGTACTGCTTGGACCTTGAAGAAGGGGACATACCTCGAAAGCTTGTCCTGAAAAATTGTGTTAGTGCAAATAAAAGTATCACGGACAGTACTCAATTTTCTCTATTCCTTTATTGAAAAGATGTGTACAATGCTGTAAAAACAGCCTATGCTTTTCGGATGGTCTGAGGCTGTTTTTACAGAATTGTACATGTCTTTTCAATAAAGGAATACCATTTTTTGGAAGTCATCCTGAGTGCTGACCATCCCTTTCCTTACTCTGATACTGGTACATTTGTTTTATTCTTTCTATAAGGAAAGTCAGAGTGTTAAAAATTACTGGCCCGCTGAAAGAAAAGAACTATGTCCGGCTCCTTTGTTTACATGGCCAGAGATTCCCTTCATCTATATGTAGCACCCTTCTAGTTAAGTGCTGGGATGTCAGGTATATTTAGTTTTTTTGGGCTGTTCTGTAATTAGTGGAGCGGTGATTGATTGCTTTGGACTGATCAGTGTCTCACAGGCTGCAGGATTGATTGCTCCACCCTGACTTCTGGAAAACTCAGAACATAGGAGTGGAATAGGCCAAATGAGTATCCAGAATATTTATGAGGTCTCAGGCAATCCGTGGGGAGGTGTGCCCAGTAGGTGGCTGCACAGCACATAAAAAGCCTGAGGCCTACAGAAGTTCTTGTTCTTGTCCAGGAGGAGAAGTTCCCAGCCTGGAGGGCTGCTGCCCACCCAGGCAGCCCAGCTGAGATTTACCTGAGCTCTTCAAGGTCTCAGCTATGCTAAAGCTGGGGGGAGGCCTACTTGCTAAGAACCTCTGAAGCTAAAGAAGGGGGATTTCACCTAGGATCTGATCTGGAGAGTTCACTAAGGAAATTTCTGTCTGACAATGAAAGGAGGCATCCGAGGACTTGTGAGTACAGAGCTGAGGGCAGGATCTGGGTGACTGTTGCTGCTGTTAACCCCTGGTGCACTAATACTAAGACTTGCCTGTCCTGGAACATTGCTTATGGTGTCCCAGTGCTGTCCATTCCCTGAGCTACCATTGAAGGGACTCTTCCAAGAAGTATCTGCAGAGTGAAGAGGATCCTCCTAGTACTGTTTAGTGTTCTGGAGTATCCCTCTGCTCCCTGTATCCTATCCAAGTTGTTCAGCTATATATAAAAAAACTGCAAGAATGTTAGTTTTATTTTCTGAGGACATACAACATATGGAGATACCAGGCTCCCACATCCCTCTACCCTCAGTCCCCCATCCATGACAAATAGACATGCAGTTTGCTGGTTGAATAGCTCTGCAGATATTTTTATGAATGGATCCCTTAGGCTGGCCCTACATTATACAATTTGCCTTTAGATTTATCAAAACCATATGAAATCAGGTCAAACCTAAACATTTTGATTTGGCATGCAATCAGGCAGGTCCTTGCACTACATGGTTGAAGGTAAATCTAAAGAAAATGAAATAAGAAAATTGTATAATATATGGCAAGCCTCTGGATGAGACGTGTTCAGCTCGTTATACAGGATGAGGAATGTGGACACACCCTATGCTGTGTTGTGTTAGAGAATAAGGACGTCTGAATAGTCTATACGGGTGAGGAGTGTTATGTTACTGCAAATCCCCCCTCCCCCTCCCACCCCTCTCTACCTCCGAGGCAAAAAACATATTTGCTCACTAGAACTATTTCCAGATCTCTTCATTGTCAGAAGAGAACATACAATCTGAGGATGTATGGACAGATCTAACAAGGTGAGACACCAATCATTCTTCTTTTCCTTTTTTTATAATATATGTAACAATATATTTTTTTAGTTTCAATAGTTTTTATTAAGATATAAAACAGTGCATAGTTGTACGAACAAACGAACATTCTTACGAACATACAAACATTCTATAGCATCACTGATGAGTTTGCATATTATGCAGTTCAAAATGGTTTACTATTAATCAGCTTTATATAAGTATATGTTGACAGTTGGTGAGTGTGATGTTGTACTCAGCAACAATTAGTTGTTTTACAATGTAACTTATATAAAATATCCGTACCATATGGATGCTGGTAGATAAACTGGAAGTCCCGGCACTCCAAAACTTTGTCGTGCCAGGTGTAACATGACCGTTGTAGTGTCAAAAAAAAGAAAACAGCAAAGGAAAGGAAACAACAGGAAAGAAAAACAGAAAAAAAAAGCAGCAATATATACTTCGCATATGTATAAAATGCAAACATTCAGAACATTAAGAACCTTTATCTTTATAGTGAATTGAATACCATGAGAGCCACTCGGACCATTTGGTTTGCGGTTTCTGATAGTGTCCTTGAGCTGCTGCAAACATAAGTTCATATGAGGCATGTGTGTTAGTTAGTTCAACTATCTCTTGAAATGGGGGAGGTTTAATGTCCTTCCAATGTCTCAATATTGCCAATCTGGTGCTGAGTAGTATGTGGATGACTATGGTCCTGGTTGTGACTGGAATACTCTCTATGCCTAATGAGTGGATTGCCACAGCTGCTTTGGGGATGACTGTATACCCTGTTATCGCTGAGATTAGTTCAAATACTTTTTGCCATAATGGGCGAATAATTGGACAGTTCCACAGTATGTGGGACAATGTACCTGTAATTCCACAGTGTCTCCAACATAGAGGTGAGACTTGTTTGGCAAATTTGGATATTCGGTAAGGGGTTAAGTACCAGTTTAGTGTTATTTTGTAAGTTGTCTCCCATAAGTTAACACATTTAGTAGCGGTAAATGTGTTGCGTAAGGCTTTTTGCCATTTTTCTTCAGTGAAAGTTGTGCCCAGATCACGTTCCCACTCTGATGTTGTTGGTTTTAGTAAAGACGTGTTTATTATTTAGCAAATTATAAAATAAAGATATTCCTTTTATGTGGGTGTTTGTATTTGTGAGGGAGAGGTATACTCGCCAAGGCACTTTAATAGATGTGCTCGGGAGTTTTTGGAGTAGATGAGAAATCTGGAGGTAACTGTAATGATCTTTTTCATGCAGACCATATTCTTTTTTCAAGGCCTCAAACATTTTGGGTGTTGTGCCTAGCATGAGATCTTCAAGTGTAAGTATGCCTCTAGACGTCCAATGTGTTATGTGTAGATTTGGTATGGCTAATGTGAGACTAGTTAAAGTAATTGGGATGTTTTTGGTTGTTTGGTTCAAAAATTCTATCGATGTGAACATCTTCCAAGCCAGTAGTGTGGCTTCCATTGTGGGTGACAAGTGTGTCTGGGTATGTAGTTGAATATTGTTTAACAATAGAAGATCTGCTAGTTTTGATCCAGGTGTTTGTGCCTCTTCTAGTTCTAACCATCTATGAGTCTGGGATTGGGACAACCAAAATTTTGCTTGTGAAAGAATTGCCGCTGTATAATCTTTTAATATGACGTGTCCTATTCCACCAGCATCTCTAGATTTAGTTAGTTTCATAAAAGAACATCTGGCCTTCTTACCCTGCCAGAGAAACCTATTGATCTGAGGTTGAGCTTTGTTAAAGAAGGAATTAGGAATAGGGCTTGGAAGCATTCTAAATAAGTATAGCAGCTGTGGCAGAACCATCATCTTAAACGCTGCCAGTCGGCCTGACCATGACAGTTCCACTCTAGCTAGATGCAATAATTTTTTCTGTAGCGGTCCTAGGAAATGAGTGAAAATTGTCTATTGCTAATTTGTCCATTGTTGCTATTAGGATAATACCCAAGTACTTTATCCCCTTGTTTTCCCATGTGTATGGGAATTGTGAACTAAGTTTAACTTGCAGGCTAGATTCAATACCTAATCCCATTATATAGGATTTACTCTCATTTACTTTATAGTAAGATACCTTATTAAACATGTCCAGAGCTGTATGTACCAAAGCCAGGGAAGTCTCCACATTAGTTAAAATCATGATTATATCATCCGCGAATAAACTAATCTTATGGGTGGATTTAGCTATAGTAAAGCCTTTTATTTCAGGGTGAGAGCGGATATATATAGCCAAGGGTTCTATGAGCAGGTTAAAGATTAAGGGAGACAGGGGGCAGCCCTGTCTTGTGCCGTTTGTTATGTTAAATGGTTTGGATAATGCTCCTGATGTGAATACTTGAGCAGAGGGTTTGGAGTATAAGGCTAAGATTGCTGATAATATAGTGCCTGTAAAGCCAAATCTATGCAGGACCTGGGTAAGGTATTGCCAGTGGATGCGGTCAAAGGCCTTCTCCGCATCTAACGCCAATAGCAGAGAAGGCCTTTTGTGCGTCTTAGCTAGATGTATGATGTTTATCAGTCTCCGAGTGGCGTCAGATGTCTGGCGACCCTTCGTAAAACCGGTTTGATCGGGATGTATGAGTAGGGGAAGTATATGTAATAAGCGGGATGCAATAATTTTGGCATAAATTTTCAAATCGTAATTGAGCAATGAGATGGGCCTAAAATTTGAGGGAGTGGTAGGTTCCTTCCCCGGCTTTGGCAATGTCACTATGATTGCAGATAGCATTTCTGGTGGAAAAGAGGCAAAGGCAGCAGCAGCATTAAAAGTGCATTCCATATATGGGATCAATAAATGTTTAAAGGTTTTGTAGTACTCCCCAGAGAATCCATCTGGGCCTGGTGATTTGTTGCTGGGGAGGGAATCAATGGCTTTATTTATTTCTTCTGTAGTAAACTGTTGATTTAAAGTCTGAAGGTGTTCTTGCGTGAGTGTAGGTATATCTAGATGTTGTAGAAAGGAGTTAATTGCGTCAGTGCTAGGTTGTACAGTATTTGTGTCTTTCAAGTTGTAAAACGAGCTATAATAGTGGCTGAAAGTGTCAGCTATGTCTTGGGGATGGTAGAGTTTGTGTTTAGTAAGGGGGTGCAGTATGAAAGGGATCTTTGTTTTATGTCTGTGTCCTTTTATCCTATGTGCTAATGTTTTGCCAGCTTTGTTGCCTGTGGCGTAATATGTCATTTTGAGTTTTTTGGAGGCCCTTTCGAAGTTTTCGAGTAATAGCAATCTCAGGTCATAGCGTAGTTTTGTGAGTTGTTGGGAAATTAGGTGTGACGGATTTTGTTTGTTACAGGATTCGAGTTGGAAAATTTTGTCCGTCAGCTCTTTTATGCGTTGTCGCTGCTGCCTCTTGGCTCTAGCCCCCAGTTGTATAAAGATACCGCGTATATACGCTTTGTGTGTGTTCCATAGAACAAATTGATCCTGCACAGAGGAAGCGTTAATACTAAAGAATTTGTTTAAATGCTTACTTATAACATTTTTAAAATTTGGTTGTTGCATCAGATAGGTATTTGAGCGCCACATGTGAGGTATATTACATACTGTTTCATCGCTCAGAGAAAGGATAGACGCATGGTCCGACCATGAAATGGCGTTAATGGTTGTAGACGTCACTTGAGAGAGTACCTTGGTCTACAAGAAAAAGGTCTATGCGTGAATAAACCCTATGTGGAGAGGAAAAAATGTATAGTCCCTTTCGCCGGCATGCATGCACCTCCAAGCGTCATAGAGATCTTGTGAGTGAAGTATGGCTGAAAGAGAAGGGCCTGAACGCCTTGTACCAGAAGAAGAATCCAGGCTTGGGTCAGGTGTTGCGTTGAAGTCCCCACATATTATCACTCTTCCTCTTTGATGTTTTTTAGTTATGCGAAGAATTTTATGGAGGAAGTGCACTTGGTGTTGGTTGGGTGTATACACATTAACTATAGTGTATGTGATTGAATTAAGGTCGCATATTAAGATTAAGTATCGTCCTCTAGGATCTTCGATTGTGTCATGAAGCGTAAATGCCACTGAGTCTCTTATGGTTGTGAGGACACCTTTAGTTTTGTTATGGGCATTGGCTGTGAAGACATAAGGAAAACTCCTATGGGTGCAAGAAGGGGCAGCAACTGCAGAAAAGTGTGTTTCTTGCACGCATATGACGTCAGATTTATTGGAGAGGGCCTCTCTCCACATTGACCTCCTCTTGGCATGATTAAGGCCCTTAGCATTAATGGAAATTATTTTTATACCCATAGATAAGGTATTAGGATGCTAAGAGGATGGTTGTGAATAGAAGTCATCTTTAAGGAAATATTGCCCTCTTGTGGATTTTTTTGGAATAGCAGGGAGTATGTTTCAAGTGGTGTGGTGATGCTTAAAGTGGGGTTCCACCCAAATTTTGAACATTATCTCTATGCATTCTCTTCCTTGCCTAGATGCTGACATGCTGTGTAAAAAAATTTAAATCGTCGTAATTACCTTTTTTTTCTAATCTTCTTAGCACTTCCTGGTTTTCCTCCCATGGGCGTAGGCGTGTTTCTAGCCTCTCCCAGACCTCCCACAGTCCCCTGGGAGCTAGTCTCAGGCTTCCCAGCATGCATTGTGCAACAGCGTCATCACAACATCTCGGTGAATGCTGGAAGCACAGCATTCACCGCATCCAGGAAATACATGCTTGTGGGCTTCAAATGCCCACAATGAAGATGGAAACCGCCTTCAGTGAATTTTATAAGTTATTCTTTACAACAAAATCAGACACAGGAGGACTTATTACACAGAACATGTGAGTAGATAATCATGAGAAGAAAAGTTTGTGAATGAACTCCAAAAAAAAAAAAAACGATAGGTGGATCCCCGCTTTAAGACATACTCACAGTTAGATGGCCATAATGCAGTAGGGTTGAGTGTAATTTGAAGGTTGGATGAGATTTTTCCTTTCTCCTTGAATGCTGAAGCAAAACCTGTTTCATCTGTGGTTTCATGGAATCTGACTGCTGCAATTTCCAAGAACAAAAAGAAGAAAACATAAAAGCAAACAAAAACTCTGAGAATAATGCAAGTAACAGTCTCGCATAAGATCAACATTTTCAGGAGTTGATCCTAAACTCTGATAACTATAAATGTTTGTGTACAGCACTTGCTGTTCAGGCTGTAGGAGGAGAAAGTTCAAACTTATGAGCACTTAAACTCCAGGAACCTGTAGGTTATGGGATAACCATCTTGGCTCAGGTGTGTGTTTTAGCGTTTCTTGATGTGACCGTCTTCCATGCAGGCTCTACTTACCTGGGGGACTGAGTAGTACCCAGCTCCTGTTCAGGGATGATCTTGCACTCCTCTAAAAGAGAAAGTCCCTTTTCTAAGGAATTTACCACGTGAGTGCGTCCATCTCTTGTGATGGATAGTTTGGTAGGGTATCCCCATCTGTACATGATATTGTGGTTTCTCAATACTTTAGTGATGGTGTTTAAGTTCTTTCTTTTTTGAAGTGTGTATTGGGAGAGATCTGCATAGAACTGTAGATGCTGGTATTGTGGACATTGCAGGAATTTGATCCTTCTTTCGCATAGTCAACATCAGCTGTTCTTTGGTATGATGGAAATGTAAGCGTAAGATTACATCTCTAGGGATGTGTTCTGACAGGTACGATAGTTTTGGCGGACGATGAATTCTATCGATCGTGATCTCAAGATCAGAGAGATCAGGAAGGAGAGATTTAAACAGTGAGGAAGCATAAGAGCGCAAATCAGCTTGCTGTATCGTTTCAGGAATCCCCCTGATTTTCAAGTTATTCCTCCTATTTCTGTCTTCAATGTCTGCGATTTTAGCCTTTAGCCATTCAGTGTCCCCTTCCTTTTGTTCATGTGAATCCACTAAATCATTAATGGTAACAGCATACTCTCCCATTTTTTGCTCAATGTTCTCAACCTGGGTTTCTACTGCCTGAATACTAGTGTTAAACTTATGCATGCAGTTCATCAGATCTGATTGCAGTGAGTTTCTTAATGATAAAAGCATATCCTTCAGGACAGTATCAATCACGGGTTTGTGCATGGTGGGGAAGGTTTCAATGGAGTCAGGGAGCTCACGTGTATCATCCCCGGAATCCAAGCCAGGGCTGGCCGCTCCGAGGGATCCCTTTCCATCCATTCTAAATTTAGCCTTAGCTGGGCTGCCTGAGGGGGTAGAGGGAGAGTATGATTGTGGGCTCCCTGTTGTGGGTCTATTTGGAAGGAGGCTGCTCTTTTTAGGAGGATTGTTAGAGGAGTTGCTTACAGGGGTAGATGATGACCCAGCGCCATCTTGCCTACCGTCATGCTGCTTCATGTCATAGAAGTCCGTCAGTCTTTGTGGCTTCCTCTGCTCCTTCCTTTTTCTGGACATTGTCCCTGTTTTGTCTTCAAACAGATCGCTTGCTGTGGGAAACAAAAACGGAGCTAGATGATTCGATTTGAGCCGCTTTTCTCCTGGGATTCACCGGAGCTCCGGTTCTATGCTGCCATTCCACTCGCTCGCAACGCCCCAACAATATATTTTTTTATTAGAGTATAGCAATACTTACAAAGAAACAGATTGAAAGAACCACTACAAAAAAAATGACAAATCATATAGGGGGCAGGATGTGAGGGGAATACCTCCTCCCACCACTCATATAACAATACCAATCTGGTGCAGGTCTCAAAAGTGTATCAAATAGAATTCAACACTCACATAAGATGACAGCGAAAACATTTGAAGTAAATGGTCCAAAACTCTAATGCCCCGTACACACGGTCGGACTTTCCAATGGAAAATGTGCTATCAGAGCTTGTTGTCGGAAATTCCGACCGTGTGTAGGCTACATCGGAATTTTTCCATCGGAATTTCCAACACACAAAGTTTGAGAGCTTGATCTAAAATTTTCCGACAACAAGGTCTGTTGTTGGAAATTCAGATCGCGTGTACACAATTTTGACACACAAAGTTCCACGCATGCTTGGAATCAAGCAGAAGAGAAGCACTGGCTATTGAACTGCATAAGAGTTAATGAGACACCGAGAGATATAAAGCCTGTTTGTGTTTGTAAAGAAGGCAAAGTCCATGATAGAGATGTAAGAGGAGAATCGGACAACTCTTCCTCTATTTGAACCAGAGAAAATTGAACCAATAGTTTTCTAAAGGAATTATGAAACCAATCAATAATAATATTGCCCCTCCCAAAGATTTAAGCCTAGTGAGGATATTGTATCTGATCCTGGCTGTTAAGTCAGCCCATGTATATCAAAAATAAAGATTTTAATGAACTAAAAAAGGTCTGTGGAGGGTCTGTGGGGAGTGTTTGGAAAACATAGAGAATTTGTGGTAAAATATAATTTTTTTTAATAATGCCGTCCGCCTGAACCTGGAATGTTTCAGAGTTCACCATTCCTAAAGTTTACAAATGATAAAAGAGATTTATAGTTTAGGTCATAAAGATTGTCTAGCTTAGATGGAATTTGTATTCCTAAATACTTGATCTCTTTTGGTTTCCATATAAAAGGAAATGATTTACGTAAACTGACAATGGTAGAATCTGATATAGAGACATTGAAGACCTTGGTCTTATGTATAAGCTACAAGGCCTCATCACGGCACCCTGTGTTGCTTGCAGTTCTTTCTTTTTTTTTTTTTTTTGCCACCTCAGTGATTCCATTAGAGACTTCCTCCACTTTATCAGTGTCATTTCTGTCTCTTTTTTTTTTTCACATCATGTGTAGCTTCTATGCGAATATACAAAACATTTATTTATCTTAAATCCAATGCAAAATTTATCAAAAAGATCTTCTTCTTATTTTCCCCATCACCCCCCTCCCTCCTCCCCCTCCCCCCCTCACCCCCTCCGACCCCCCCCCACCTCTGTGCACACCTATCTAATATCTCCCTCTTTATTCGAATCTAATATTCAGCCCCTCAGTAATACTCCATGAATTTTTAAAGTCCTTCCAATTTTGCCAGATGTTTTCCCCTACTGTTGCAGCCTTTTCTCCATACCTTCCTTCCTCCATAAATCGAATATCTTCCACTGCATCCACCCACTCCCATATTAATGGGCATTCTACCTTTAACCACTTTTTTGGAATGATTTTTTTTGCTGCGTTCAGCAGGTGTGGAACTAGAGAGTTTTTATACTTTTTTACCTCCCCTTCTATTCCATGATGTAATACTAACCAGGGGTCTGCCTTTACTTCTGTCTTAGTTATTTCTTTGATATACCTCAAGATTTTTACCCAGTAGTTTTTAATTCCAGGGCAGTCCCACCATATATGGGCCATATTGCCTATGCCTTTACATCCTCTCCAACATTCTGATGTTTTATCCTTTTGAAATTTACAAGTTCTATCTGGGGTGGCGTACCAGCCCGATAAGATTTTATAATTTAATTCAGCGACATTGGTGTCCATCGACGAACCATGGATCAGTTCCATTACTTTCCTTAACCTATTGCTGTCAATCTGCAATCCTAATTCTTTTTCCCACTTTGTGATAAATGGTGGTACCTTCCCTCTACCCATCGTCAATCCTATTTTATAAATTTTAGATATTATTCCTTTGGTGTTATTTAGCATGCATAACTTTTCCAGTTCTGATAGCTCCTCCCTGTTGCTTGCAGTTCTAACACTACAAATTTATAAGTGTCTCCACAGTGGAAGCACATGCATGGAATGGATAGATGTGGGACAGTTGAGCCTGGAGGCTGCCCAAGCCCCCTTAAAGGAACAGGAGCACACTGGACACCCAGCAAGAGCACAATGGCAGCGAAGGTGCTCAGAGTGTCCCCAGTGTATACAAAACTCTTGCTTTTAACAGATGGTTAGACAGGTAAATTGGTTGGTCAGTAGACTGGTTGGTGAGTTGAGCTATGGAATTGTTTTTTGTCTTACATGTATATGGCCCTCCATGTGCTCCTTGCTGTGAAGTCCAGTTATAGGTGGGGGCAGTGGCCAGTTTTTTGTTACTGTTCATATATATGTTCCAGGGGACACACTGGGCACCTTAGCTGCCATTGTGCTCTTGCTGGGTGTCCAGTGTGCTCCTGTTCCTTTAAGGGGGCTTGGGCTGCCTCCAGGCTCACCTGTCCCACATCTATTCATTCCATGCATGTGCTTCCACTGTGGAGACACTTATAAATTTGTAGTGTTAGAACTGCAAGCAACACAGGGTGCCATGACGAGGCCTTGCAGCTTATACATAAGACCAAGGTCTTCAATGTCTCTATATCAGATTCTACCATTGTCAGTTTACGTAAATCATTTCCTTTTGTATGGAAACCAAAAAAGTATCAAGTATTTAGAAATACAAATTCCTAAATTTAGGTGCCATGACGAGGCCGTGCAGCTTTCACATGCGTTTGCAAATGTGTGCTAAATAAACCCCTACTTTTAACAGTTAGACAGGTAATTTGGTTGGTCAGCAGACTGGTTGGTGAGTTGAGCTATGGAATTGTTTTTGTCTTACACTCTGTCTTATGTATGTTTACCTTAAAATTACTATGATGTCCAAAGTGTGTAAATTCATGTATGAGTGCTAGAAATATCACTGAGGGGTTTGATATATATAATAATTGATAATCTGTGTATAAACTCAGCTTAATCTCACATCGCCCTATTGGAAGCCCTATAAGTAAGGCGGAGAGTGGGCACCCTTGACGAGTGCCATTGTGTATATGAAGGTTATGGGAAAGGATACCATTGATCCTAACTCTAGCCGATGAGGGTTTTTATTTAACAAGCCCGATGGTCTACCAATCTGTGTAAGGGAGGCTGAGATAAAATCCCACAAGACGTGGTCAAAAGCCTTCTCCACATCAATTGCGAATGGAAATGTTTTTTACTAACATAATCAATGAGAGTGATTGTTTAAGTGGTGTTGTCCCTGGCCTCTCTACCAGGGACAAACCCACCCTGATCTAAATGAATCAGGGAAGGTATATAAGACTGAAGCCTACATGCAACTACTAGTAATGGCGTAATCTGTGGGTGCCGGAGGACATCGAGTCCACGGTACCCGCTGATTGGTTCCCGCTGTGATTATACGAGCGGTGACCCGAAAGTGCAGGATCACGTGTATATATGTATATACATGATCCTGTGCACAGACGCCATCCTGTAGCAGTAAAGCTACAATAGGACGATCGTAAAGTGGTTAATCCAAATGAATGAAATAAATGGGTCTGTAGCTGCAGCTTAATTCCGGATCTTTGTTGGCTTTTGGAATAACAGTTGTATGCGTGTCTTGAGAGTGCCGTGGAAAAGGACACTTCTGTGAGATGGAATTGAACACTTCTTCCATAACCGGAGACAGTCTGAAAAATGAGAATAGAAATGTGAGTAAAGCCACCTGGACCTGGACTTTTCCCTCACAGGAAAAGATTTATTGCAGAGGCAAGGTCAGAGGCCTTGAATGGCTTTGAGAGTTCCTCAGCAGCATCTGCTGATAAAGTTGGGATAGCAGGTGACTGAATATAGTGTAATAATGAAATAGTAGGTGAATAATCATGAGTATCCAATGACGTGGCTGAAATGTTATATAAGGATTAGGAATATAACTGAAAAGCTTTGGCTATGGCTTCAGAGGAATCTAGCAAGCCCTGAGATGAGCATGATATCTTAGAACCCTAATCGATTGAGCTAAGAGCCAACCATTCTTTTTGCCAAATTTATGCAAGGGCCAATGAGCTAATTCTTTATGTTGCATATACACTATATTGTCAAAAGTATTGGGACATCGCCTTTACACACACATGAACTTTAATGGCATCCCAGTCTTAGTCCACAGGGTTCAATATTGAGTTGGCCCACACTTTGCAGCTATAACAGCTTTAACTTTTCTGGGAAGGCTGTCCACAAGGTTTAGGAGTGTGTCTATGGGAATGTTTGACCATTCTTCCAGAAGCGCATTTGTAAGGTCAGGCACTGATGTTGAATGAGAAGGCCTGGCTCATAGTCTCCACTCTAATTGATCCCAAAAGTGTTCTATTAGGTTGAGGTCAGGACTCTGTGCAGGCCACTCAAGTTCCTCCACCCCAAACTCGCTCATCCATGTCTTTATGGACCTTGCTTTGCGCACTGGTGCACAGTCATGTTGGAACAGGAAGGGGCTGTCATGAGAGTCACTTTGGGTGGGGGGCTTGTGGAACCCAGCTTACCTTTGAGAGATCTGGAAACTCTTGTTTCAGCTCCCTGTGTCCCTTTTATGTTTATTTTAGCATGGTTTGGATTACTTCAAATGGGAACGCTGATGGGCTTTCCTGGCAAACAGAACTATAAGATGCTCCCGGACAGCCCCAAGCCGACCTGTGGTGGATCTAGCTGGGTCTGCCAAACTATGGGATGGGGGAGACACTGTCACAGATACTGACTGCAGGGACCTTTTCAGCTCACATTCACCCTGTCATTTGTTATTACTATATTTCTCTTTCTGTTACATTTTCGAGAGACTGTTTTCTTGTATTTGCCCTGAAGACTATTTCTGGTTTGTTTGATTCTGAATTATACATGTTAATTGAAATACCTGGTCACATTGGTCTCTGTTCCATGGGCTTCAATGTAGGAGTTGTACAGTCTGCTACAAGGAGATCCTGATTAATAAAAGCATTGTCTAGGTGTGAATTTTCCTTCACCTATTGTGTCTGTCTGGTGGCTATTTTGACTAACTCTTGGAGGATAGTCTATGATTGGATTAGCAATGAGTCAGTTCTACCTCGTCATCTAAACAATTGTGTGATGTTTTGGGTAAATATTTGGGTTATTGTTCATGTGGTGACTGACCTATTTTTCAAGTGTATAAAAAGCATGTATTCTTGTTCAATGAAGTGTGCCAGATTTCATACAAGCTATTTGTCGGCTAGTCTTGTATGGTCAGCTATAATATCTGGTTCCTATGTCCAGACTGAAGGAAGCTGTATACTGACAGAAGCCCCAAAGCGAGGGGTCTAGACAGTTCCATCACAGGGGACATCACAGGGCACAAAGTTGGGAGCATGGAATTGTCCAAAATGTCTTGGTATGCTGACACCTTAAGAGTTCCCTTCACTGGAACTAAGTGGCCAAGTTTAACCCCTGAAAAACAACCCCCACACCATAATCCCCCCTCCACCAACTGATTTAGATTAGTGCACAAAGCAAGGTCCATAAAGACATGGATGAGTGCGCTTTGACTAGATCTAGGGCCCCCCTCACCCGCCTCTCATACAGTAACTTGAATGGGAGAACATGGTAGATTCCCGATAAGCAAAGAAAAGGTGCGGAAGATATCTCTCCAAATCCCTGCGAGAGGTTGCAAATGTCCGAAGCAACTGTTTCAGTGTTCCATTGAACCTCTTACAAAGTCTGTTGGTCTGGGGGTGATAAGGAGAGCTCTGTAGGGGCTTTATCCCACAGAGCCTCCATAACTGCTGAGTGAGCTCAGCAGTGTACTGAATCCCCTGGTCAGAGATGATTTCCTAAAGGAAACCCACCCTGGCAAAGATCCGGAGCAAGGCATCAGCCACGGTTTCTGCGTGGATATTTGCCAGGGGAATGGGCTCTGGGTACCGAGTGGCATAATCCACCATGGTAAGGATATATCTCTTCCCAGGACTAGGTTGGGGCAATGGTCCTACCAGGTCTAGGGCAATGCAGCTATAGGGTTCATCAATGATAGGTAAAGGGTGTAGGTGAGCTTTCAGTGGGCCCCCATGCATACCCACCTGCTGGCATGTGTCACAGGTCCGGCAATACTGTGAGACATGGCCCATAATCCCTGTCCAAAAAAAGACAGAGTCAGACAGTGGAGGGTCCAGGTCCTCCCCAGGTGATGACCAAGACCCGCCAGCCAGTGTCCACAACACCAACCTTCCTGAAGAATCCACTTGGAAGCATCTTATTGAATGTAGTCATCTGCTAATCACACATCGCTTCCATTTTGGGGCCTTATCCTTTTTATCACCTGACCTCTCTATAGACATCTTACTGGCTGATACTTTGGTGCTGATTAGTACCAGTCTTGGCTATGAATGGCACAGATTTGTGGAGGAGATGCCTAAATATGAGTCTGTATAAATGGTGGTTCTAAACAGGGTGAAATAAATTTGTGACCCCGATATATACCAATCAGATGAATGCTAAGATGAAGTTATTGATTGACCCCCATAGTTATGAGCTGTAAATGACAGAAGTCCATTTCAGATCTTCTCAAATAAATTGGCTAGACAGCCAATCATTATTCACATAAGGAAGCAAAATCCTGTTCATCACACTACAAATGAGTTTATTATTGTTTGTGCTTCTTCCAGGTGATGTCATCTCGGGTCATCTCCTGATGTCATGGCGACCTCTTCCTCCTCCTTACAAGGTATGACTGCTGATCCTGACAATCCTTTCCAATGTTTTCCTCCATCTCACATCTCCAGAGATTGGAATTAGATGATAGGACATCTCATGTCTCCATAGTCTGGACATTTCCTGTAGATATCTGGTTCCACCCATTAGAAGAGTTAAGAAGCATTCATCAATACTACTATCACATTACCGTGTCTTCAGATTGTATTTATCATTGATGGAAATGATCTTCTGAGATGGCCCAGTGATCCATAATGACTGGAGGACCCCAAATTTTATGGTGATTAGTGTAGCGGTCTGGGGAATCCTTTGTCTATAATCCTAAGTAGAAAAACACTGTTACATGACACATACTGCTGGGAGATTTGGGGGTAATCAGAGTTTTTAGTTCACACTGATCACACATCATTATTCAGGGGAAGGTTTCTTAAAGGATTTATAGTTTCATAATAAAGTGTTTTCTTGAAATACCTCAATACCTCAACCGGTAATATATGACATTCTGGCCACTAGATGGAGCTGAATATTATAGGAAATAAACATATTAATAAACATATTCATATGGATTTTTCATGAAGGTGAATCTTTTATAAATAGACCCCTTAGGTGTTTGCACCCAATGTTCATCCATCTGAGAGGTAACTTACCATTATGGAGGCAATCATGAGATTATCACAAGGGATCCAATGCCTCCATAGGATAATAGACATATTGGAGGATAATTTCATTTCCCTTCCCTTCTATATGCTCTTTATAGCATTGCCAGCTGCCAATACAGACTAATGCCCCGTACACACGGTCGGATTTTCCGACGGAAAATGTGTGATAGGACCTTGTTGTCGGAAATTCCGACCGTGTGTAGGCTCCATCACACATTTTCCATCGGATTTTCCGGCACACAAAGTTTGAGAGCAGGATATAAAATTTTCCGACAACAAATTCCGTTGTCGGAAATTCCGATCGTGTGTACACAAATCCGACGGACAAAGTGCCACGCATGCTCAGAATAATTAAAGAGATGAAAGCTATTGGCCACTGCCCCGTTTATAGTCCCGACGTACGTGTTTTACGTCACCGCGTTTAGAACGATCGGATTTTCCGACAACTTTGTGTGACCGTGTATATGCAAGACAAGTTTGAGCCAACATCCATCGGAAACAATCCTAGGATTTTGTTGTCGGAATGTCCGAACAAAGTCCGACCGTGTGTACGGGGCATAACAGTGCCTTGAAAAAGTATTCATACCCTTTGAAATTTTCCACATTTTGTCATGTTACAACCAAAAACATAAATGTATTTTGTTGGGATTTTCTGTGATAGACCAACACAAAGTGGACATTAATTGTGAAGTTAAAGGAAAATGATAAATGGTTTTCAAAATGTTTTACAAATCTATGAAAAATGTGGGCGGCATTTGTATTCAGCCCCCTTTACTCTGATACCCCTAACTAAAATCTGGTGGAACCAATTGCTTTCAGACGTTACCTAATTAGTAAATAGAGTCCACCTATGTGTCATTTAATCTCAGTATAAATACAGCTGTTCTGCGAAGCCCTCAAAGGTTTGTTAGAGAACCTTAGTGAAAAAACAGCATCATGAAAGCCATGGAACACACCAGACAGGTCAGGTATAAAGTAGTGGAGAAGTTTAAAGCAGGGTTAGGTTATAAAAAAAAAACATTTCCAAAGCTTTGACCATCTCACGGAGCACTTTTTAATCCATCATCAGAAAATGGAAAGAGTATGGCACAACTGCAAACCTACCAAGACATGGCCGTCCACCTAAACTGACAGGCTGGGCAAGGAGAGCATTCATCAGAGAAGCAGCCAAGAGGCCCATGGTAACTCTGGAGGATCTGCAGAGATCCACATGTGGAAGAAGGTGCTCTGGTCAGATGATTCCAAAATTGAACTTTTTGGCCTAAAAACAAAATGCTATGTGTGGTGGAAAACTAACACTGCACGTCACCCTGAACACACCATCCCCATTGTGAAACATGGTGGTGGTAGTATCATGTTGTGGGGATGCTTTTCTTCAGTAGGGACAGTGAATCTGGTCAGAGTTGATGGGAAGATGGTTGTAGCCAAATACAGGGAAATCTTAGAAGAAACCTGTTGGAGTCTGCAAAAGACTTGAGACTGAGGCGGAGGTTGACCTTCCAGCAGGTCAACGACCCTAAACATACAGCCAGAGCTACAATGGAATGGTTTAGATCAAAGCATATTCATGTGTTAGAATGGCTCAGTCACAGTCCAGACCTAAATCCAAATCTATGTCAAGACTTGCAGCTGTATTTGCAGCGAATAGTGGTTATATAAAGTATTGACTCAGGGGGGCTTAATACAAATGCACACCACACTTTTTTTACATACTTATTCCTTTCACTTCACAATTATGTGCCACTTTGTGTTGGTCTATCACATAAAATCCCAATAAAATACAATTACATTTTTAGTTGTAACATGACAAAATGTGGAAAATTTCAAAGGGTATGAATACTTTTTCAAGGCACTGTATCTGCAGTCATGTGTCAGAAATCCTCCAATAAGGATGAATGTTTATGGTTGCTGATTGTCCTCTCTGCAGGGTCGGCTCCCGGAGTCCTGGGAAAGGTCAGACAAACCCCCGGGGATCTTATCATATATTCCCTGGAGGATCTGAAAGGAAGTGACTTCAAGAGATTCAGGAACAAATTGTCTGATTTCTCCTATGGAGATAAACAGCCCTTGCCCCGAGGAAAACTAGAAAATGCAGACTGGATCACCACCAAGGACCTCCTGATAGATGCATATGGAGAGAAAGGGGCTCTGGATGTCACCATTCATGTCTTTACATTGATCGGTCTGATGGGACCTGCAGATGACCTCCAGAGCAAAGCACAACATGGTGAGTTCTCGTTTATAATGTCCATTTCCTACCAATTCCTGATCAATATCTGTGTGAGGAAGAATTATGAATGTCATCCAGGGAAAGCAAATGACAAATTAGGAGCTTCCAACTAGATGATCCACTTCCCGCTGACAGTACACACATATGGGGCCTCATGGAAGTATACATACAGGATATATTATATAATACATTATATACATACAGGATATATTATATAGTACATTTTATACATACAGGATATATAATACATTATATATGTAGCGGTAGCCTCGTAAGGGCTACTGAGTTGGTTATAGCAATCTGCCAATCACCCTGCTGCCACCCCCATCCATCACTTTATAGACAATGAACAGTCAATAATTTAGTTTTCTCTCTTTTATTTGTGGGATACAACTTGAATGAAACAAGGGAGGCATGAGATGCCCATAAAGATTTCACTTTGTAGAGTATCATCCATGGCCTTGACCTAGTACCGTATATACTCGAGTATAAGTCGATCCGAGTATAAGTCCAGGCCCTAATTTACCACAAAAAAATGGGAAAAACTTATTGACCCGAGTATAAGACGAGGGTGAGAAATGCACAGCTACTGTAAGTGGAAAAGAGGGTCAACAATGCCCATTTGCAGCCTCACTGTGCCCATTTGCATGTCTCACTGTGCCCATTTGCAGCCATAGGTCCCCCGAACTTCAAACTTGGTAGTTAAGGGTTTCTAGATGCCCTCTAGCTGCAGCCAAAATTTGGGGTCTCTGAACCCAAAGGGTCCCGAAATGACATTGCTGCAGATGGACACAGTTGACCGACTTTAGGGGCCCCATATCTCGGGGCCACTTAGTGCTAGGAACCCCAAATTGTGCAATGTGCAAATCTAGTGAAACTAGCACCATAAAATATACAAAGCTGGGGTTTCTAGCACCAAGTGGCCCCGAGATACAGGGCCTCAAAAATCGGTTCAGAAAATGTCAAGCACTTTTCTGCAGCAGAGAATGACATTTTCTGAACCGGTTTGGGGCCCCATATCTCAGGGTCACTTGGTGCTAGGAACCCCAGCTTTGGATATTTTATGGCACCAGTTTTACTGGGTTCGCACACCAAATTTGGGGTTCCTAGCACCAAGTGGCCCTGAGATACGGGGCCCCAAAGTCGGTTCAGAAAATGTCAAGCACTTTTCTGCAGCAGAGAATGACATTTTCTGAACCGGCTTTGGGGCCTCATATCTCGGGGCCACTTGGTGCTAGGAACCCCAGCTTTGGATATGCTGTGGTACCAGTTCCACTGGGTTAGCACACCAAATGTGGGGTTCCAAGCACCAAGTGGACCTGAGATACGGGGCCCAAAATTCGGTTCGGAAAATGAAATTTTTTGCTGCAGAAAAGTGCTTGACTCGAGTATAAGTCGAAGGGGGCACATTCAGCACAAAAAAATGTGCTGAAAAACTCGACTTACAGTACCTGACCGCGAGATTGTGTTTCCAGCGCGATACCATCGCGCTGGTTCTCGGCGACAGGGTACTGTGAATGTCGCGCTGGCTCACTCATCGGGAAAGGAAAACTTTGTTTTCCTTCCGCGATGAGTGACAGGCAGCGCTGACAGCTGTCTAGTATGAATCCTGAGGCGGGAACACCGCGCCAAATTTTAAATGAAAAAGCCAGCGTGGGTTCCCCCCTCGGAGGCATACCAGGCCCTTAGGTCTGGCATAAATTGTAAGGGGAACCCCCTATGCTGAAAAATCGTCGTGGGGGTCCCCCCCAAATCCACACCAGACCCTTATCCGAGCACGCAGCCCGGCCGGCCAGGAAAGGGGGTGGGGACCAGGGCGCCCCCCCCTCCTGAGCCGTACCAGGCCGCATGCCCTCAACATGGGGGGGAGGGGGCGCCCTGGGGCCACGCCCCCTTATGACGCCAGAGTCCCTGCGCATGCTGGGACCATGACGTCGTAAGGGGGTGGGGTTACCGCCTATATAAATGGCTCCGCAGCTCGCACACAGCATTCGAGCCGGAGAGAGCATCGTGTCAACATCGGGGAAGAAGAAAAGAAGAGAAGAAGCGGAGAGACAGCGGCGGCGAGACAGCGGCGACAAGACAGCGGCAGCAGACCGGGCCCCTCGCTGGCAATAGAGCTGGAAGAAGATAGCGGCGGGGCCCGGGAGAAGAGGCCGAACACCGGGAGAAGTCGGAAGGAGACCCCCCGAAGTCGGAATGAAGACCCCGGAGCTGACTAATAAATTACTCTTAAAACCTGTGTAGTGTTTTTTTTTATATTGACACTTTTCCCTAGGTGAATGGGTACGGGTACCATGTACCCCAAACTCATTCACACAGGGTGGGGGGCCGGGATCTGGGGGCCCCCTTATTAAGGGGGGCTCCCGGATTCCGATAAGCCCCCCGCCCGCAGACCCCGACAACCAATGGCCAGGGTTGTCGGGAAGAGGCCCTTGTCCTCATCAACATGGGGACAAGGTGCTTTGGGGTGGGGGGGCCGCAGGGCGCCCCCTCCCCCAAGGCACCCACCCCCCCATGTTGAGGGCATGCGGCCTGGTACGGCTCAGGAGGGGGGGCGCTCGCTCGTCCCCACCCCCCTTCCTGGCTGGCCGGGCTGCGTGCTCGGATAAGGGTCTGGTATGGATCTGGGGGGGACCCCACGCCGATTTTTCGGCATAGGGGGCTCCCCTTACAATCCATGCCAGACCTAAGGGCCTGGTATGCCTCCGAGGGGGGAACCCACGCCGGCTTTTTCATTTAAAATTTGGCGCGGTGTTCCCGCCTCAGGATTCATACTAGACAGCTGTCAGCGCTGCCTGTCACTCATCGCGGAAGGAAAACAAAGTTTTCCTTTCCCGATGAGTGAGCCATCTCGGCGCTGGCTCCTGCGACGGGGCTCGTAGGTGTCAAATGTCGCCGAGAAGTGCGGCGAGATTGACACAATATCGCGGTCACCTACTGTATACTCGAGTATATATGGTAAATGGATTTTTCCCTTTAGAATCCTCACTGCAGACTATTTCTTCTTCTGTTACTTGGCATATCTGACTGAAGATTTACTACTCACTGCTTCCATTAGAACTAGAAGAATCACTCTGAATAATTCCCTTTTTTTAGACTAAAATGATGTTATCTCCATGAATTCAAGAACCAGAGCTACACACAGCTGCTCCCTCCAGCCTCCATGAATTAAACAGTCACCCGGTCTTTAAAAGTTGTTACTAAATGCACACACACAGGATCTCCTCTCCTGATGTCTTGACTAGGGATGAGCCGAACACCCCCCGTTCGGTTCGCACCAGAACCTGCGAACGGACCGAAAGTTTGCGCAAACTGTAGAACCCTGTTAAAGTCTATGGGACTCAAATGTTTGAAATCAAAAGTGCTAATTTTAAAGGCTAATATGCAATGTATTGTCCTAAAAAGTGTTTGGGGACCCGGGTCCTGCCCCAGGGGACATGTATCAATGCAAAAAAAAAGTTTTAAAAAATGGCCATTTTTTCAGGAGCAGTGATTTTAATGATGCTTAAAGTGAAAAAAAAAAAAGTTAAATATTTCTTTAAATATCGTACCTGGGGGGTGTCTATAGTATGCCTGTAAAGTGGCGCATGTTTCCTGTGCTTAGAACAGTCCCTGCACAAAATGACATTTTTAAAGGAATAAAAGTCATTTAAAACTGCTTGCGGCTTTAATGTAATGTCGGGTCCTGGCAATATGGATGAAAATCATTGAGAAAAATTACATGGGTACCCCCCACCCCCCCAGCCCATTACCAGCCCCTTTGGGTCTTGTATGGATATTAAGTGGAACCCCACACCCAAATTAAAAAAAGGAAAGGCGTGGGGCCCCCGGGCCCTATATACTCTGAACTAGGGATGAGCTTCGAGTTCGACTCGAACATCGGCTGTTCGGCTGTTCGCCAGTTCGCCGAACAGCGAACAATTTGGGGTGTTCGTGGCAAATTCGAAAGCCGCGGAACACCCTTTAAAGGTCTATGGGAGAAATCAAAAGTGCTAATTTTAAAGGCTTATATGCATGGTATTATCATAAAAAGTGTTTGGGTACCCGGGTCCTGCCCCAGGGGACATGTATCAATGCAAAAAAAGTTTTAAAAACGGCTGTTTTTTCGGGAGCAGTGATTTTAATAATGCTTAAAGTGAAACAATAAAAGTGTAATATTCCTTTAAATTTCGTACCTGGGGGGTGTCTATAGTATGCCTGTAAAGGGGCGCATGTTTCCTGTGTTTAGAACAGTCTGACAGCAAAATGACAAAGGAAAAAAAGTCATTTACTCGCGGTTATTAATGAATTGCCGGTCCGACAATACACATAAAAATTCTTTGATGAAAACTGCATAGGATTTCACCACAGGG
This sequence comes from Aquarana catesbeiana, assembly GCF_042186555.1. Lineage (NCBI taxonomy): Eukaryota > Metazoa > Chordata > Amphibia > Anura > Ranidae > Aquarana > Aquarana catesbeiana. The sequence continues at coordinate 733,970,161 of NC_133326.1, read as the reverse complement.
GAACCCCGAAGCAAAATTAAAAAAAAAAAACTGGCATGGGGTCCCCCTAAATTCCATACCAGGCCCTTCAGGTCTGGTATGGATATTAAGGGGAACCCCGGGCAAAAATTTTAAAAAAATGACGTAGGGGTCCCCCAAAAATCCATACCAGACCCTTATCCGAGCACGCAACCTGGCAGGCCGCAGGAGAAGAGGGGGGACGAGAGAGCACCCCCCCTCCTGAACCGTACCAGGCCACATGCCCTCAACATTGGGAGGGTGCTTTGGGGTAGCGGCCCCCCAAAACACCTTGTCGCCATGTTGATGAGGACAAGGGCCTCATCCCCACAACCCTTGGCCAGTGGTTGTGGGGGTTTGTGGGTGGGGGGCTTATCGGAATCTGGAAGCCCCCTTTAACAAGGGGACCCCCAGATCCCGGCCCCCCTGTGTGAAATGGTAAGAGGGTACTCCTACCATTTCACAAAAAAACTGTCAAAAATTTTAAAAATGACAAGAAACAGTTTTTGACAATTCCTTTTATTTAAAGTCTTCTTTTTTCCATCTTCTATCTTCTTTCTTCTATCTTCCTTCGGTTTCTTCCTCCATCTTCTTCTTCCTCTGATCCTCTGCTTCTTTCTCCAGTGTTCTCGTCTGGCATCTTCCTCCACGGCATCTCCTTCTCCATCTTCTCTTCATTTTCTTTTCGGGCCGCTCTGCATACATGGGAGGCTCCCGCTGTGACGCTTCTCGTCTTCTGATGGTTCCTAAATAACGGAGGGTGGGGCCACCCGGTGACCCTGTATGTGCAAAATAATTCTGCGCTGCTCACAAAAGAAACAGAAAGCAGCTAACACAACCAACAAAGTATATATGAAAAACAACAAAAACGTGTAGCGCTAAACAATATCATAAATGAATGGGTGTATGGTGAAAGGAATCACCCCTATGAAAAACTATAAATAAGTGGGTAGTCCTGGTAAAGATAATTATAACAAAAAGGATAATAATAATTAGTCCTTGTGTAGATGTGATGCAGACAGATATTCCAATGCAAATAAGCTCACTACCACCGAGAGAAGGGAAGGCTTACCGGATGAGGTGGACCCGATAGGGCGTACGCCGAATTGGGTCAGATAAGGCTTGAGTGGTAAGTGGCTGCAGATGCCTGTGATCTCATGGATGACTGATTTCCTCTAGGTAGCGCTCGGGTTATGGGAGGTGTAGAAAGTCCCAAAGGTGTAGACGATCCCGTAGGTCCTAGGGGGAGTGGGGTATTCCGTAGGTGGATCCCTCCAGACAGTATTCCATGGATTACATGATGATATAATTGTGGAGAAAAGGAAGGAAGGGCCACATAGTGTAAATCCGATAACGGAGAAATTTATTAAAATAGAAAGGATATACACTCACGTGAAAATCCAAGGTAAAAAACAGCGCTGTACAAAGTGGCGACAGTGGGGTCCTACCCGACGTGTTTCGTCCTAAAAGACGTCATCTGGGGGGTCTTCCCTTCTCTCGGTGGTAGTGAGCTTATTTGCATTGGAATATCTGTCTGCATCACATCTACCCAAGGACTAATTATTATTATCCTTTTTGTTATAATTATCTTTACCAGGACTACCCACTTATTTATAGTTTTTCATAGGGGTGATTCCTTTCACCATACACCCATTCATTTATGATATTGTTTAGCGCTACACGTTTTTGTTGTTTTTCACCCGGTGACCCTGCCCTTCTCTGATGCACAGGAACTTGACGGGGACTTCCCTGTGGCATTCCCAGTGACGTCAGAGGGGGGCGGGGTCACCCATTCCGTAACCCCCTCTGATGTCACGGGGAATGCCACAGGGAAGTCCCCGTCAAGTCCCCGTGCATCAGAGGGGGCGGGGTCACCGGGTGGCCCCACCATCCGTTATTTTAGGAGACGAGAAGCGTCCCACAGCGGGAGCCTCCCATGTATGCAGAGCGACCCGAAAAGAAGATGAAGAGAAGAAGATGAAGAGAAAGATGAGGGCATCCCCCCTCCTGAACTGTGCCAGGCCACATGCCCTCAACGTTGGGAGGGTGCTTTGGGGTAGCGGCCCCCCAAAACACCTTGTCCCCATGTTGATGAGGACAAGGGCCTCATCCCCACAACCCTTGGCCAGTGGTTGTGGGGGTCTGCGGGCGGGGGGCTTATCAGAATCTGGAAGCCCCCTTTAACAAGGGGACCCCCAGATCCCAGCCCCTCGTGTGAAATGAAAAAAGCTTCAATTCTTCCTTGCACTTGGTCAGACCATCAGATTACTATGCTCGACACACATTTTATTGGTCTTTCTTCAAAACCTTACTCTTGGAGACTCAACGAGTCCTTATTAACTGAACCAACTCATCAACAGGAAATAGCTTCTGCCATTAAAGATTATTTTACATTAAATAATACTCCAGATATATCCCCCGCTACTCTTTGGCTAGCTCACAAGGCAGTCTTGAGAGGACGACTCATCAAGATGTCAGCTCAAGCTAATAAAGAAAAATGGGCAAAAATTCACTCTCACAATGGACCTCCCATATATTATATAGGGTACATACAAACTCGCATGACCCAGATATCTTTAACATGATTTCTCAAAACGCAATGAATTAGACTCCATCCTAACTTTTAAAGCAGAAAAGGCCCTCCGCTGGTCAAAAGCTAAATTTTTCCTCAAGTAATTCTTATTCAACAATGTTTGCCCGTAAATTAAATCAATCTATTAAACCCACTAATGTATACAAACTTAAAAATAACACCAATCAATTAGTCACTCATCCGCAAGACATCCTATCAATTTTTTCCAAATTTTATTTGGAGCTCCTTTCGATACCTTCATCATCAATCCCACCTTCCACATTATCATGGTTAGACAATATTCCTTTCCCCTCATTAACCTCCTTACAAACTGACCTTTTAAATGCCCCATGCACAGACGAAGAAATCCTCCAAATAATTAAATCCCTTAAAAAAGGTTCTGCACCTGGTCCTGATGGATTTTCTTCTTTTTATTATAAACAATTTCACCAACTATTAATCCCTAACTTAACCAAATTACTTAAGATACTAAAAGGAGACCATTTCCCAGAAGAGATGCTCTTAGCTAATATGTCTTTAATCCCAAAACTGAATAAAGTTCACACACTGCCCCAAAATTACAGATCAATCTCAGTTATTATTAATGACCTCAAGATCTTCAGCAGGCTATTAGCAAATAGATTAGCAACGATAATCCCATCTCTGATTTCCCCATACCAATCCGGTTTTATCCCAGGCAGGCAAATTACAGACAACATTAGACCCGTAACAAATATAATTCAAGATGCCAATATTAAATCACGTCCCGTACTCCTTTTAAGCCTTGATATCAATAAAGCATTCGATAGTGTAACTTGGAAATATCTAGATTTAGTGCTAAAAAAATATGGTTTCAATGGAGCTTTTATACATGCTTTTCATGCTCTCTATAACAATCCTGCCACCATGATAAAATTACCAGGTTGTAACTCAAACTTCTTTAAGATGGGCAAAGGAACCAGACAGGGCTGCCCCCTCTCACCCCTATTATTTGCCCTTGCAATCGAACCGTTAGCTACAGCAATTTTGCATAACCCAGATATAAAAGGTTACACTTCAAATAATAACACATATAAACTTATGCCCCGTACACACGGTCGGACTTTGTTCGGACATTCCGACAACAAAATCCTAGGATTTTTTCAGACGGATGTTGGCTCAAACTTGTTTTGCCTACACACAGTCGCACAAAGTTGTCAGAATTTCCGATCACCAACAACGCGGTGACGTACACCACGTACGACGAGACTAGAAAAGGCCGGTTCAGAACCAAGCGCGGCACCCTTTGGGCTCCTTTTGCTAATCTCTTGTTAGTAAAAGTTTGGTGAGAGACGATTCGCGCTTTTTCAGACTCGTGGCTTTCAGATCGTTTTCTGCCGTTCAGTTTGTGCTTGTGGGTTTGTATCTGCTCTTCAGTGCGTGCAGTCAGTTCGTATCAGAGTTTTCTGTGTGATCTTGCCCACTCGTTGCTGTTTTTCAGGTAGCTCTTCACAGGCCTTACTGTTCTTCAGTGCGTTCTGTTACTTCGTTCTGAGCAGCCGACCGTTTTCTAGCCATGTTTCGTATGCGTACTCCTTGTAGAGTTCGTGCTGTGCGGGGGCTTGGTGTTGGGGTCCTGACCTTGACACAAGTCCAGTCCATGAACAGGGTGGGGAGGAGTTCATGGACCAAGAATTGGTTGCTTTAGCGTGACCAGTTCTGTCATATGCCTTTGCTCCGTGAGATCCGTGAGAATAATCCTGATGATTTCAGGAACTTTCTCAGGATGACGGACCCCGTGTTTCACCGTTTGTTGGCTTCGCTGACCCCCTATATTAGCAGGCAGGATACCTGCATGAGGCAAGCCATCACTCCAGAGCAGAGGTTGGTCGCTACCTTGCGGTATTTGGCCACAGGGAGAAGTCTGCAGGACTTAAAGTTCTCGACAGGAATCTCCCCCCAGGCTCTGGGGATCATTATCCCAGAGACCTGTTCTGCCATCATACAGGTCCTGCAGAAGGAGTATATGAAGGTAAGATTTTTATGCTTTTATATCACATTTTATTGTATTGAATGTTTGCTAATATATTGTATTTCTTCCCTCATTCCCTAATTACCATGATTGTAATATGCTGTGAATGTCCCCTTTGTCCTGATGCATGCTGGATTTTTATGTAATTATTATTTTATGTCCTTCATACATATTTGCCCTTCAATAACCTCCCCAGCATGGTGTCTCCTGCCCTATATTCACCTCATGTAGTCACTTAACAATGTATTTTATCAGCTCTATAGTAGTGCTTTACCCCAAACACCCCCTAAAATGTTTGGAAATGTTATTTTTGATTTCAATTCAGGCAGAGTGCCAGAGGGTTTTTTTTGTGGTGTCCCCAAATTTTTTTTAACCCTCCCTTCCCCAACTGCTAAGTCAGCTGATCCCAATTCTCTATCCTCAATCATCTATCTGCTGACTTTGCCAAACCCATACACACTATACCCATCTCTTTACTGGTCAGATTTATGGATGAATTCCCCAAAGCATGTAGTGCAAGGGCCTGCCTGTATACTTTCCAATGGTACTGTTTAAAGTTTTGTTATTCTATTATTATCTTGATAGGTGATAGCAAAATGTCCAAATGTCCTCAAATGTGTACAGTGTGTATTTATATCTTTGTATTATGACACTTCTTACCTGTCCAGTGGGCTGCCAATAATGTAACTAAGGAGGGGCTGTTACAAGTAATACCCATTATTTAGGCATTCATCTCTCAATGAAGTGAAGAGGGTTACCTGTCCAAGAGTCCCCCCCCTATAATGTTAGAAACGACCCATGAGATGGGGGGAGGGGGAATATGATAGGTGTACCTTATACTTTGGCCTTGTTAAATTCCCCTTAGTAAATGCTATCTGGAGGTTGCCCCATAATGTTTGTGTATAATCTGCTTGCCATGTATCTTTGAAAAAAAATAGTAATGTTTATTGTTTTTTCCTCAACAGTTTCCTTCAACGCCACAGGAATGGCAGACTGTGGCCTCCCACTTTGCCCAGCGGTGGGACTTTCCTAACTGCGGAGGGGCAATTGATGGGAAAGATGTCCACATCATCCCACCACCCAACTCGGGGTCGTACTATTATAATTACAAAGGGTTTAATATAGTAATGTTGGCGGTGGTGTCGGCTAATTACGAGTTCTTGTATGTGGACGTGGGGAAGAATGGCCGGATGTCCGATGGTGGAGTGATCACCCAGACGGAGTTCTACAGGCGTCTCCAGAATGGCAGCTTGGACTTGCCACCTCCAGAGGACAATGTTTTAAGGTCTCCCATTTGTGTTCGTTGCTGATGAAGCATTTGTGCTGGGGGACCACCTGATGCATCCATTCCCGATGAGGACCCTCACCCCGGAACAGAGGGTTTTTAATTACCGGCTGGCCAGAGCCCGAAGAGTGGTGGAGAACACATTTGGAATCCTGGCCAGCCGGTTCCGATTATTTCTGACACCCATCCATATGGCGGAGTATAAACTGAACCATATAATACTTGCCTGCTGTGTTCACCATAATTTTTTAAGAAAACATTCAGCCAACTATGCTGGCTCAGTTGGGCCTGAGGCCGGAATCCCTAATCCATCAACACTGATGGCGCTTGAAAGTGGCCGTCCTGGCTTGCCCTCCCTGAATGCCCGTGATGTCCGGTTACGCTACCTGGAGTTCTTTGCGGGTAGGGGGGCTATCAATATGCCAGACAATCTGTGACACCTTTTTCAAATAAACAACCAAAAGAAATTCTTTGTGGACATTTACTGCTTGTGTTTGTTTTAGCTGACCCTGACAGAAATTTGTTGAGTGCAGAAAATGTCGTGATTGGGTAACCTTATAAAAAACAGTGTTGGCTGGTACTTCCTAAATGCCAAAACACATTTCATTACAAGTGCACTTGCAACTGCACTGAACCTGCACTTGTAGTGCAAAGTGTATTTGCCCTTAGGAAATAACCCCCATTTTTGCATAAAACAGCAATTACATCACCCCAAAAGTGTTGTAGTGTTGAGACAATAAGGCACTTTTTTATACCTGCACAATCACATGTGCATTTCTCAAAGGTTTTTAAAACAAACCAACATGTTTGTTGTATAACAATGTTTGCAGCAGCATTATCAAAAATCGAAATATCCATTTCAGATAAAACAGGCCTGTGTAAAACCAACAAGAAAGCCAAAAAACTTGAACTTACAAAGTTCACATATGGTAAAACCTGAAGGCTATATCAGACATCAGTATTTAGGAACTGGGTTTGATATAGCGTTCAGATGGGGGGAAATCACCCCTGGAAAAGCCAAATTTGGAAGATGCACACCAATTTACGAATGTCAACATGTGCTATCTGCCATCAGGGGGGATCAAGGGACGTGTTTTGGGGGAGCAAGCCCTTCCTCAATGCGACTTTATAATTGAGGAAGGGGTTGCACCCCCAAAACGCGTCCATTGATCTCCCGTGATGGCAGATAGCACATGTTGGCACACTGTGTGCATCCTCCAAATTTGGCTTTTCTAAACATTGAAAACATTTTCGTAAGATAAAACAGGTGATTTTGTGGGGTTTAAATTCGCCCCAAAACATCAATGATGTTATTATTTTTTTTAATAACATCACTGATTTGTTGCTGGATGTTTTGCAATTGGAGATTACACCCCATGATCTCCCCGATGAGTATCTGGGCACTTTCAGATGTAAAGTGTTCTGGATCACGATCACCTAAAAAGAGATGAAGAACAAAAAAAAAGGTCTCAAATCTGCCACCATCCATCTTTTACCTGAGCCTGTGGTCGCAGACACTCACCTGTTGTGGTGCCAATCTCCACCACGTCTTCTTCTTCCTCCTGCTCAGCTTCTTGGGTTGGTATTTCCCCTTCTTCCAGAGGGGGGGTCTCTGGTCTCCTCGGATGAGGGGTGTCCTCCGAGTCTTTTCTCCCCTATGTAAAACAAAAATGGTATACTTAGTACACAGATATTTGAAGGCAGAACTAGAAATAGGAAACATTGCTTGGAAGTGGGGTACAATTGTCTATTTTAGCCGAGTCCCAAGATGTATATTTTTTAGTGTCCTTTGTCAAGCTCCAATACTTTACCTGTTTGGTAGAAGCTTCACAGATGTAGCCCCCCCTATAGTATACACTGGAGCACCTGTGTGCCCCCCCTAATAAAAATGGTGTTCTGGGGTCCCACACTAGTACTCCAGTGTCCAGATGTGAAAACAGCTGCTCAGTGTCCTCTCCTTACACACAATCTAGTTTGCATTTCATTCTAGTAACAAACCCATCTACACAAACAAATATTTGGCATCCAAGTAGGCCCCCAAAAATGTGTGAAAATGCATATGGCCTAAACAATGGTGTTCTAGAGGCCGAAAGAAAAATGTTTGATACGAACGAATAATGGGCCCATGAACATTAAAGTTGACCTTTTTAAACGTTACAATTAATAAAAGCATATGGAGCAGAACGAACGGAATAAAGACAGAAAGAATAGGAACACAGCACAACTACTTACTTTTTTGCAGCACTCTCCGGATCTTTCGGTACTGCTCTGGCTCTCTCAACTTCAGGTCCGACCACCGCTTCCTGAGCTGATCTTTTGATCTTCGTACCCCGAAATTCCTCTCAAGACTCCTGACCACTTTCGCCATGATCTTGGCCTTTCGGATGTTGGGGTAAGGCCCATATTTTCCGTCATAGTCGGACTTCTTCATGATGTCGACCATCTCCAACATCTCCCCAAACGACATATTTGTGGCCTGAAAACGTCTCCTTCTGGATCGGGACGTGCCTGGATCCGGGCTTTCCTCCTCCTCCTCCTCGTTGCTAGAATTAGCACGCACCTGTTGTAACTCCGCCATGTGCTCTTCACCCACTGTGCCGAACGAAAAGGGGCGGGGAATACACTAGAAAGAACGTCAGGGGCAGGCGGAGTTACACGCATGCGCAGTGTGTATAAAGCGTAACACACGTGCGTATTACGTACGATCCGTGAGCGGAGGAAGGAGCATTGGACGCGCCGATCGTAAGAACGAAGGTAAGAGACAAACTTGTGCTTATACTGCTTCTAGATTGAGGCCTATATTGTAACAAGATTAGGAGAGTTTTGTCTGACATTAGGCTTTGTCTTGTGTTGTGTCTTGCAGTGAACATGGATATCTTAATGAAAGACAATGACTTCATGTCAGTATTCGTAGAGATGCTAAGTGAGGTGCCCTGTCTGTGGGAGATTACCCACCCCCATTTCAAGAACCAAGCAAAGAGGAAGGCAGCACTGGAGCAATTGTGTGAAACTGTGAAGCAGGTGATCCCCACGGCAGGCATCACCTACAGTATTTAAAGATCTTCATTGGTGGCCTGAGGAGCACATATCTGAGGGAGCGCAAGAAAGTCCTGGATTCACAGAGATCCGGAGCAGCAGATGACATCTATGTCCCCAGGATGTTGTACTACGACAGGCTGCACTTTCTGGCAGGCCAGACTGAACCCAGGCCATCCCACTCCAGTCTTCCTACCACGCTTCCTTCCCCCCCGGCTGAGGCTTCTGATGCCCAACCTGGGCCTTCCAGGCCACATGTGGAGGAGCCCAGATTGAGCCAGGTATAGCATTCCTCTAAATATTTCTGCTTGTCCAATCAATGATGTTAACTAGATGTTAGTTGGGAGTACTAATTTAGGATTGTGATTGATGAAGCAACAACTAAAACCATGTCCTTTTTTCATACACAGGGAAATCTCAGCCAGGAGGTGGCCGGGCCGAGCCGGCTGGCTGATATCAAGGTCCCTCCACCCCCCCTGAAAAGAGAAAGTGGCAGTAGGACGAGTACCCTAGAGTAGGCGGCTATAGCATTCTTTTGGAGGGCTACAGAGGTCCTGGGAGCACCACACACCATGCAGGAGAACATTGCTGCCTTCATATCATATAAAATGCAGAGGATGCAGGAGGGCCAAAAAGTCTTGTGTGAGGCCCTCATATCGGAGGCTCTGGAGAAAGGTATGAGGGGCCAAATTACACCTCACACACATCTTTGGGATGGTCCTCCTCCTCCTCCTGCAGGTCCTCCTCCTCCTCCCTCTCCTCCAGGTCCTCCCAGTCCTCCTCCTCCAGGTCCTACTCCTCCTCCTGCCACATCTCCAACTGCACAGCCACAGCCCGGAAGGAAGCGTGGAAGGAAGACCAGACAGTGATTGCCCTGGGTTCAGTCTGGTCAGCCAAAAAATGCAGCCTCTTGTGGTACCACAGCCTGGGAACATAGATGTCATCTGCTGCTTTCCAGATCTCTGTGAATCCCGGACCAGACTGCCCTCCCTTAGATATGGACTCCTCAGGCCACCAATTTTGATGTTGAAGAATTGATGTCTGCCGTGGGGGTCCCAGGCTTCGCTAATTTCTCTTGTTGATCCAGTGTTGCCTTCCTCTTTGTTTGGTTCTGATCCCTTAATAAAGGATTTTTGTTTTGAATTATACTCTCCTATGTGTTTTACTTCAAAAAGGACAGTTTTTTTGTGAGGATTCAGGTACATTTCAAATATACAATGTGAAATGAACAAGGGACACCAACACCAAACAATCTCCTGGAGATTAAATAATAAAAGATATCAATGGTGTTGGGGTAACTTGACACACAAAACACACACAAAAATATTCTGGAGTAAAAATAAAAATAACATTGAACAAAGATCAGCCTTGGAAAAAATCAAAACATTATAAAGAAAAAAAAAAAGGCTTAAAATCCAAAATAAAAAAAAATTAAATATAAAACTGTCAGATGTGACAACTAATAACAATATATTCAGGGAATCCCACTAAAAAAACACAAATAAAAGTTTGAGAAGTGTGTGTGAATATGAGCAGCAAAACGACTTAATTCTTGTCACATTATAAAGAAGAAGAGAGTGCGCTGTATTAAACCATTTTGAACATTGCAGCGTGACGAAAGTGCTGTATCCATTGCGAACGCTAAGTATACCAGAATGAGCTGTCCCGTCTCGGAATTTCTTCTGAGCATGCGTGGCACTTTGTGCGTCGGAACAGGCCACACACGGTCGGAATTGACGCAATCGGATTTTGTTGTCGGAAAATTTTATCTCCTGCTCTCCAACTTTGTGTGTCGGAAAATCCGATGGAAAATGTCCGATGGCGCCCACACACGGTCGGAATTTCTGACAACACGCTCCGATCGGACATTGTCCATCGGAAAATCCGACCGTGTGTACGGGGCATTAGTATGTATGCTGATGATATGATTTTGTTTCTATCACAACCTAACATAACGTTACCAATCCTACTACAAACATTAAAAATCTTCTCATGCCTTTCTGGTCTATCAGTAAATGTTTTGAAATCACTAGGTATGCCTATAAATATTCCCTCAGCACAACTAGACAATATTCGATCCTCGTTTAACCTCACTTGCACAACAGAGTCTCTCCCTTACCTAGGTGTACAACTCACGCCAGACTTTAATAATCTAACTAATAAAAACGTCCTACCTATGTTACAGAAACTAAGGATGATGATAATATGGAAATCTTTTAATATTTCATTTTTACGCAGAATAACAGCTATAGAAATGACTCTATTACCTAAATTATTGTATTTATTTTGTGCACTACCTACCAGACTTAATAAAACTTTGGTCACCAAATTCCAATCAGTGGTTAAAAGATTCTTATGGTCAGACTCTCATCCAAGGATCTCAAAAACAGTTTTATATAAATCACAGAAAAATTGTGGAATAGGTCTTCCAGATTTTTGGTTATACTATCTAGCAGCTAGATGGTCCCAATTAGCTCAATGGCACATACAAAATTCTAAAATCCCTTGGGTTAGTTTTGAAAACAACTCAATTCTTCCTTATTCCATCGCTGGTTTACTATGGGGCCACAAAATTCCAATCTACAAATTAGCTAACCTTAATCTTGTGGTAGCTAACTCATATCAAATTTGGAAATTACATAATAAAAAATGTAATATGATATCAATCACACCCCCACTCGCCTCCTTTATAGGTGATCGCAAGTTCCTACAAGTACACCAAGACTCAGAACATTTTTCATGGTGGACTGAAAATAATGTAACCACTCTCAGGACCTTTATGATAGATTCTACTTTCACCTCCTTTGCAGCACTAAAAGAAAAATATAAGAGCCCTAATAATGAATTCAGAAGAATCTTACAAATTAGACACTTCTATATTACTTACTTTCAAGTTTCATCCAATATTTCACACACATTTTATGAAAAAAATTGTGTTAACTCTCCCAGAGCCGCAGGCTTAAAGTGGATGTAAACCTAATGTCATCCTTTCTAAACTACTGCCATAGTGATTATCTATAAGGATATACATGCCTCCTGCATATATCTTTATCTGTCAAATGTCTCCCCTCTGTCTGTTATTAGACTTGAAAAACTGCAGATTCTGTGGGTGGGTCTGTTGTCTGGAGCTCGGTGGGTGGAGTCGTGATGTCAGTAGACTCCCCGCCCACCTCTACACTCCCCTTGTCAATATGTGTATTTCTAACACTGAACTTCTGCTATGATCTCTAACATCCAGTGAAAAGACAGGAAAGTAACCACATGACTTCAGCATGCCAAATCATGCTGAGGTGTGGAACAGCCAATCCTTGCAGAGCTGCTGAAGAAAGGAGTGGGGGTGGGAAATAAAAAATAATGCCTGTGTCTTAGGCTGTCACTCACAGCAAGGGGGAGGATTTGACAAAGTTTTTCTAGGTTTGTCAAGATTTTTCTCACTGAACAATAAAAGAAGATTTCTCAGAGATGGATTAACTCTGTGTGGCATGCCTGAGCTCAAATGATAGGAAATCTTATACTCTACATGATGATAAAAAAAAAATTTGGGTTTACATCCACTTTAATTTCAGAAATTTATTCAAATCTGATCAATACTAACACTCCAGACAAACATCCCTATATGCTTAAATGGGAACAAGAACGTGACATCACTTTATCTGCCGAAAATTGGTCTGACTGTATTTCCAATCTTCTTAAATGCACAAGATCAATCACAATAAAAGAGTCTGCAATTAAGCTCTTCACACGTTGGTATTATACTCCAGCCAAACTTCATGCTATTTTCCCAACAATACCTAATACATGCTTTAGAGGTTGTACCTCCACAGGTTCATTCACCCATATTTTTTGGGACTGTGAAAAAGTCTCTCAGATATGGAAACAGCTTGAAGGTTTTGCATCCATTATTTCAACAAACAATGCTAATCTCATCCCTTCCAACTGTCTCTTATTCACACCTATCATTGGTCTCAATTCTTTTCATATGATACTGGTCCACACGATATGCGTTGCCATACACTGGCTCATTGCATACCACTGGAAATCATCTTCACTACCCTTATCCCAACTTAAAATAAGAATCAACAATATTCTTCTTATGGAAAAAATATTTCACACCCTAAATAATTCCAAACATATATTTGATAAAAAAATGGAACCCTTGGTTCGCTCATGCAAATCAGTTTATTGTTTTGGATTAAATAATTTTCCGTATCTACTATTCATATAAAAAAAAAAAAAACACTTGAATTGTATGCACTAAAATGTACCACCACTGTTAACATAAACATAATTTTTTGTAAGACTATTTTTCTATGTATTTCTCTTGATATTTGTCAAATCACACTGTACCATCTTTTGTACTTAATAAAAAAGTTTGTAAACAAAAAAGAAACATGCTGCACTTTAGCAGATGCATTGCAGTTCTATTAAGGGAACCCCCATGTATCTGAAAAACGTGTGCACCAAACTGGACTTTTTCATGAATTTTCCATGTTGCTTGTGTGTGTGAAAACATGCTCATGCTTGGTCGCTCCTGTAGGTGTGAACCAAGCCTAAGTACATAAAAATAACAATCCTCAATAAACCTAAATGATCAGTGTTCATACAATTGTGCTACCATGCATATAGCCTTGATCATGGTGTTAAATGTTTATTGGGGATTATTATTTTGTATATGGTGTGTATAGTTTATTCGGTGGGTTTACACTTTTCACTGTACAGAGTTTGGATAACAAAGGGTTAAATGGAAAGGTCATAAATGACCTGCACATTATCTGGACATACAGAGTGATGGGGGTTATGAAGATAGGGATGTGATGTGTGCCTGCTTAGGAGATGTCTTTCAGCTGGGGGGCTGCAAACTTTGCCGACTCCAACACACACACTCGCTGCTATTGTCAGCCTTCTTGTCACCTGAACCCTTCACCACCTACCATAAAAACTTCCATCCTGACATGAAACTTTGCCAGTTATTGTGTGCAGCTTACCTCCCCATATAGACTTTCCTCCATCCACTCACCTCTCTCCCTGCATGTAGTGGGATGTTGCAGTAGCTATGCCTCTCCTCCGGGGGCTCATCACATGACACTGAGGATGGGGGGGATCTAACTGAGGGAAGCACAGAGTGAGTGTGCAGGAGACTGCTGGGAGCGAGACAGAAAGAAGAATCAGAACTTCTGAAAACCCCACCGGGCGGTGTATGTATTTAGAAGCAGAGACAATGCTGCTGACAAACCCCCGGTATTCAGCTGCAGCAGGGCACCTTCCTACAAAGTGTGACTGTCCCAGCTCATGGGGACCCCTACTGGCCCAGGACCCTCACAAGTGCCCAAAATGCCTGAATGGTCAGCCTGCCCTTGTTCTGTACTCATACATGCAATCAGAAGATTCTCCACCCCATAAAAACTTGCTACTTTGTAAGGACAGAACAGACGGAACTTAACATCTACAGACAGTCTGGAACTGATGCATTTGGGCTAAGTTTGGTTCTTTGACAGGCACCTCAGATCTCTCTCTCATGGTGTTCACTGGAACTCTCAGGCCTTAAGTTGGCATCATGACTCTTCCTTTGGGCATTCTCAGGAACATTTTCCCAGCAGTGTTCTCCTTTAACCTTCAAACTTAGCAATGCAGCAATGAATAGGGGGTACTCTCCAGCCAACATGAATAACCACAGAATCACCTAAACTACTAGATAAAGCTTCCTCAACCATTGGAGGTATTAAAATTGTAACAGATCCCCATTGCACTCCGCTTGAACCAGGCAAGACTAGCTCAGTTACACAGCTTGAACACAAAATGTTTATTAGAACAAGAATACAGTCTTATATACACAATTCAGAAGGAGGTTCCCCCCTCCTGATCCTATTACTCTAACAATACACCTGTAACCAGAAACAAAATTAACATGAGCTAATTAACTATTCCCTTAAAGCATGTGACTCCGTGCCCACCTGGCCGTTGTTGGGATTAATTTGGATTTCACTACACGTCAGACTTGTTGTCATTGAGCTTCACACAGTACATTATACATTATCATAAGTATAAACAAAGGACACCTTCTCACAATAGCAGGAGCTCCTATAGGAGTCGGCCCGTCTCCCACATTGTACAGAGGCCAATGTGATCAGCTCCTTCAATTAACATGTTGAGTTCAGAATCAAAATCAAACCAAGAATAGTAGTATGCGAGTAAAAGGGATGGGGATTATTACAGCGCCAAGACAACTCAATCAGAATTAGTATTAAAATGACAATTTTTATTACAATATATTTCAAACAAACAAAAATTAATGGAAAACAGCAATCAAGAAAGGAGCACATAAAATTACTAATGGCCAGGATGGTATAGGCCTAATTATAGTGACGGATCCAGTCTTCCCTACATGTTTTGCCAAGACATTGGCTTCTTCGGGGAAATAGGATGTAACCAATATAATAAATGTAGCTCTAAAAGAGAAATATAACAGTAAATACATATAAATATCAAAAATACAAAATAAACTAAACATGGTGCGCGATACTAGAAATTGGGACGACAAGGTATTTGAGATAACATCCCCCCTTCCACAAAATTGTGGGAATCCAACACCCTGTAACCCCAAATACAATCCCCCACCTAACCCAATCCTTCCAAGTGGAGGGGTCTGCGCGGGGCAGTGTCCCAAGGACGGTAAGCCAAGCCGCCGTAGTGTGGATTCAGAGGGCCAAAAGGAGACCAATAAAAACAAAACTATTAAAATATATATATTTTTTTTAGTAGGGACAATTAACTCTCATGGAGCCCATATATGTCCCAAGTAGGGATGAGCTTCGTGTTCGAGTCGAATCCATTTTCGGCTCGAACATCGTCTGTTCGCCCGTGTGGCGCGTCACGGCCCATAATTCACTGCGGCATCGCAGTGCATTGCTGGCTGATGATTGGCCAAGCATGCACTATGACCCGCATGCTTGGCCAATCACAGCGCCGCCTTAACATAGAGCCGTAATTGGCCAAAGCCAAGGAGGCTTTGGCCAATTATGGCTCAGGGGATTTAGTACACGCCCCACACTATATAAGGCCACCTGCACGGCGGCCCTGTGTAGTGTGTGTTCCGGCGTTCATTGAGAGAGAGAGAGAGACAGAGAGTGACATTTGATTTGAGTTAGATAGATTAGGCAGAACAGTCAGTCAGTTAGCTGCACTTACAGTGTATTGTGTATATATATGCATCCCAGGTGTTGCATATATATATATATATATATATATATATATATATATATATATATATATATATATATATATATATATATATATATATATATATATACACTGTATTCAGTTTAGCTAGATCCGTTCCTGTTATCTTCCTACTGACAGGCAGACTTGTCTTGTTACAGTATTTACAGCTACCTGAAGAAAATTACTGGTGTTCTTTTGATCCTATTAGTACCACAGTCAGGCAGCTAGACCAGTGTTTCTCAACTCCAGTCCTCAAGGCGCACCAACAGGTCATATTTTCAGGATTTCCCTCAGATGAAAAGGCTGTGGTAATCACTAAGGCAGTGAAACTGATCAAATCACCTGTGCAAAATAGTGGAAATCCTGAAAACATGACCTGTTGGTGCGCCTTGAGGACTGGAGTTGAGAAACACTGAGCTAGACTATTTACAGTTAGCGCAGTGCGTCCTGCTCACAGTGTTCAGCTAGATCCGTTCCTGTTATCTTCTTACTGACAGGCAGTCTTGTCTTGTTACAGTATATACAGCTACCTGAAGAAAATTACTGGTGTTCTTTTGATCCTATTAGTACCACAGTCAGGCAGCTAGACTATTTACAGTTAGTGCAGTGCGTCCTGCTCACAGTGTTCAGCTAAACCTACAAGTTAGTGTGGTGCGTCCTGCTCACAGTGTTCAGCTAAACCTACAAGTTAGTGTGGTGCGTCCTGCTCACAGTGTTCAGCTAAACCTACAAGTTAGTGTGGTGCGTCCACCTCACAGTGTTCAGCTAAACCTACAAGTTAGTGGGGTGCTTCCTGCTCACAGTGTTCAGCTGAACCTACAAGTTAGTGGGGTGCATCCTGCTCACAGTGTTCAGCTAGATCCGTTCCTGTTATCTTCTTACTGACAGGCAGGCTTGTCTTGTTACAGTATTTACAGCTACCTGAAGAAAATTGCTGGTGTTCTTTTGATCCTATTAGTACCACAGTCAGGCAGCTAGACTATTTACAGTTAGTGCAGTGCATCCTGCTCACAATGTTCAGCTAAACCTACAAGTTAGTGGGGTGCGTCCACCTCACAGTGTTCAGCTAAAGCTACCTGTAGAAGGTTGGTGGTGTTCTCATACTACAGGCAGGCAGTTGATTTTGCGAGCTGCAGTATCAGTACATATATATATATATATATATATCCCAGCTTAGTGCAGCTACAGGCCATTAGTATGTCTGGAAGGCCAAGAAGGAGAGGCAGACAGTCACAAGCCAATAAGAGAGGGCAAGCAGGCTCTGTGTCTAGTGCTGGTCATGGAGACGGTGCATCCTCATCAGCACGTGGCCATGGGACACGCTTGGCCTTTTTTTTTCGGCAGCTGGCCGTGTTGAGCCGCAACATGCGGAAGACTTGGTCGAGTGGATGACCAAGCCGTCCTCATCCTCCTCATCCTCTCTCACCCATGCCCAGGGTACTTTGTCTGGCAAAGCAGCGGCCTCTTCCCTTGGCTCAATGTCATCAGTGACTCCTTCCCTAGCCCCACCATGTCCTCCTGAGGAGTCCCTCGAACTGTTTGACCACAGTGTTGGGTACATGCTCCAGGAGGATGCCCAGCGTTTGGAAGGCTCTGATGATGATACTGAGCTCGATGAAGACAGTAACATGAGAATGGACAGAGGGGGTGCCCAAGAAGGACAGCAATCTGGCAGTCATGCTCCCCCTGCTGCAGCATACTGCCAGGTTTGCTCCAGTGATGAGGAGGGAGGGGATGATGAGGTCACTGACTCAACATGGGTGCCTGATAGGAGAGAGGAGGAGGAGGAGGAGGAGGCGGCACATCACCAACGAGGCAGGATGCCCTCCAGGGGCCAGCCTAAGGGCAACACATTGACTGCATCACACCCCAAAGCTCCACATGTGCAGGGCGCTGCAGTCTCTGTGCATTATTCAAAAAGTTCTTTGGTGTGGGCCTTTTTTGAGACAAGTGCATCAGATCGCACCGCTGCTATTTGCAACATATGTCTCAAGCGTATCTCGCGTGGCCAAAACATCTCCCGCTTGGGTACCACATGCTTGACCAGACATATGTTGACCTGCCATGCAGTTCGTTGGCAAGCGTATCTAAAAGACCCACACCAAAGAACAAAGAGGACCTCTCCTTGCTCCTCATCAGCTGAGATCTCCAACCCCACTATACCTTCAGTCCTCTCTGAGACCTGCACTGAGAGGAATGAAGGTGTAGAATTAGGTGTGTCACAGCCAAGTACTTGTGGGCAATCTGCTTTTGGTACACCGACGTCAGATTGTACCAGGCAAATTTCCCTGCCCCAGCAGCTGCACCGCCAAAAGAAGTTTGCTCCCAGCCATCCACATGCCCAGCGGGTGAATGCTAGCTTGGCAAAATTGCTAGCACTTCAACTGCTGCCTTTTCAGTTGGTAGACTCTGCCCCCTTCCGTGAGTTTGTGGAATGTGCGGTTCCTCAGTGGCAGGTACCCAAACGCCAATTTTTCTCATGGAAGACGATTCTGGCTCTCTACCGGCATGTGGAAGGCAATGTCCATGCCTCGCTGGACAGGGCGGTCAGCGGTAAGGTGCATATTACCACTGACTCATGGTCCAGCAGGCATGGACAGGGACGTTACATAAGTTTCACGCGTGATTGGGTGACTCTGCTGGCAGCTGGGAAGGATGCAGGACAAGGTGCAGTAGTGTTGGAGGTTGTTCCGCCACCACGCCTCCAAAATGCTAATGATTGTGACACACCTCTCTCCTCCACCCCCTCCTCTTCTTCTTCCTCCATGGCCCCTTCCTGTGCTTTGTCCTCGGAACCAGCAGTGCTCCGTAGCCATTCAAGGGGCTACGCAAGTACGCAGGCCAAAAGATGCCATGCGGTGCTTGAGCTGGTGTGCTTGGGGGACAGGAGCCACACTGGGGCAGAGGTTCTGTCAGCTCTGCAGGTTCAGAGGTGGTTGACGCCACGCCAACTTAAGGCAGGAATGGTGGTTTGCAACAATGGCACCAACCTCCTCTCTGCCCTCCGACAGGGACAAATGACCCATGTGCCCTGTTTGGCTCACGTCCTTAACTTGGAGGTTCAGCGGTTCTTGGGCAGGTACCCGGGCTTACAGGATGTCCTGAGGCAGGCCAGGAACGTCTGCGTGCATTTCTGCCGCTCATATAATGCCAGTGCTCGGCTGACGGACCTCCAAAAGGAGTTTAACCTGCCCAAGAACCGCCTAATCTGTGACATGCCCACCAGGTGGAACTCAACGTTGGCCATGCTGCAGTGCCTGCACATGTAGCAGAGGGCCATCAATGAGTACCTGTGTGACTATGGCACCAGGACAGGGTCAGGGGAGCTTGTTTTTTTTCCCCACGCCAGTGGGCCATGATCAGGGATGCATGCACTGTCCTGTCACCATTTGAGGAGGCCACGAGGATGGTGAGCAGTGACAGTGCATGCATCAGTGACACTGTCCCCCTTGTCCACCTGTTGGAGCACACGCTGCGTGGACAGGGCACTTGAGGCAGAACAGAGGCAGGAAGAGGAGGACTTCCTTAGCTCTCAAGGCCCCCTTTATCCAAACAGTGTTCCTGTGTGCCCGCCGATCACACAGGAAGAGGACGAGGAGGAGGAGGAGGAGGAGGAAGATTGTATCAGTATGGAGGTGGGGCCTGGCACTCAGCATCAGCAGCAGTCTTTAAGGGATCAGTCCCAAGAAACACATGGACTTGTACGTGGCTGGGAGGAGGTGGCTGCGGACCATGTAGTCATTAGTGACCCAGAGGACTCCGGACCGAATGCCTCAGCAAACCTACGCTGCATGGCCTCCCTGATCCTGCAAAGCCTGCGTAAGGATCCTCGTATTCGTGGTATCAAGGAGAAGGACCAATACTGGCTGGCAACCCTCCTTGATCCACGTTACAAGGGTAAGGTTGCGGACCTTATCTTGCCATCGGAGAGGGAGCAGAGAATGAAACATCTTCGGGAGGCCTTGCAGAAAGGTCTGTGCAACGCTTTCCCAGAGACTTTGAGGTTACAGACTCCTGTTTCTGGGCAACGTGTTGCTGAGGCTTCGGTCAGTCAAAGAAGGAGCGGTGCAGAAGGTGGCCGTCTGACCGATGCGTTCAGACAATTTTTTGGTCTGCAGCCCCAAGGTATGATCGGTTCCAGCAACCATCGCCAGCGTCTGTTTTACATGGTGCAGGAATACCTAGGGGCAAGATCCGACTTGGACACCTTTCCCACCGAAAATACTCTGGGTTACTGGGTCTTGAGGATGGATCACTGGCCAGAGCTTGCACAGTATGCAATTGAGCTACTGTCCTGCATCCAGCTTTTTTTCGGAATGCACATTCAGTGCTGCTGGAGGCTTTGTAACCGATCACAGGGTGCGTCTGTCCACCGACACGGTCAATCGACTGACCTTCATAAAAATGAATCAGTTTTGGATCACCACCAGCTACCAAGCACCTAATGCTGATGTAACTGAATAATTTTTTTTGAAATCTCAGATCCCTTCAAAGACTGCCTATGCTGATGCTGAGTGACTATTCTGAGTAATTATCCTCTTCCTCCTCAATGATCACGCTGATAGCTTGTAAGAACATTTTTGGTTCTGGGCGCCACCACCAGCGCCTAAGTGCCAATTTTTCAGCCCCTGTTTAACAGGGGCATGTAATTACAATTTTTGATGCAATACTTTGCAGCAGGGCTCATTTCTGCGTTTCAACTAGAGTATCTGTAAGGGGTTGCAGTGTTGTGGCACCAGCACCAGTGCCTAAGGCCCAATTTTTCAGCCCCTGTTCAACAGGGACATGTAATTACAATTCTTGATCTAATATTTCACAGCAGGGCCCATTTCTGGGCCCACCAAGAGCGAGTGAGGACTTACAGTGTTGTGGCACCAGCACCACCACCAAAGGCCAAATTTTTCTGCCCCTGTTCAACAGGGGCATATAAATACAATTCTTGATCTAATATTTCACAGCAGGGCCCTGTGAGGGCTTACAGTGTTGTGGCCACAACAACACCTAAGGCCCAAATTTTTGCTGAGTATATAGGGCAGGCCCCTACTTTCAAACATCCAACTTACAAATGACTCCTACTTGTAAACGGAAGGAGACAACAGGAAGTGAGATGAAATCTACCCCTAGGAGGGGAAATTCTCCCCTGTAAGAGTTAATATGGGAAAAACATTTCTCCTTTCCACTGATGCTTTATCACCAATCCTTGTTTCACAAAAAAACCCAAATTTTCAAAAATCTTTTGTCATTGGGACAAAAAATGAGGTGAAATCTTCTGAAGAGGAGCACAGACAGCAAAACAAATGTCACAGGGGTGATAACCCTTCCCTATGTTTTCCAAAAAGCTTAAGATAGATTTTTTGGCTGGATCTAAACACGTTAAATATGTACCAGTTCAAAATTACAAACAGATTCTACTTAACAACAAACCTACAGTCCCTGTCTTGTTTGCACCGCCTGTATACTGCTGTTCAGAGTATATAGGGCCTGGTGGCCCCATGCCTTTCCTTTTTTTAATTTAGGTGTGGGGTTCCCCTTAATATCCATAGAAGACCCAAAGGGCCTGGTAATGGACTGGGGGGCACCCATGCTGTTTGTCTCACTGATTTTCATCCATATTGCCAGCACTCGACATTACATTAAAGCCGCAAGCAGTTTTAAATGACTTTTTTTCCTTTAAAAATAACATTTTGTGCAGGGACTGTTCTAAGCACGGGAAATACGCGCCACTTTTCAGGCATAGTATAGACACCCCCCAGGTACGATATTTAACCACTTGCCGACCGCCTCACGCTGATATACGTCAGCAGAATGGCACGGGCAGGCAAAATCACGTACCTGGTACGTGATTGCCTTCCCGCGGGCAGGGGGTCCGATCGGAGGCGGTCGGCTTTGGTCTGGGAGCGTTTAGTGATGAGGGGGAGGCCATCCATTCGTGGCCCCCCCCTCGCGATCGCTCCCAGCCAATGAGAATCCTCCCCTGCCTGTGTGTAGTACACACAGGCAGAGGATGTGATGTCATCTCTCCTCGGCTCGGCAGTTTCCGTTCCGGCGCCGAGGAGAGAAGACATCTGAGTGAGTGTAAAACACAAACACATACAGTAGAACATGCCAGGCACACTTTACACCCCCGATCAGTATCGATCGATCACTGACACTTACAAAACACTAAACACATAACTACAGCGTTCGCAGAGTCAGGCCTGATCCCTGCGATCGCTAACAGTTTTTTTGGTAGCGTTTTGGTGAACTGGCAAGCATCAGCGGCCTAGTACACCCCGGTCGTAGTCAAACCAGCACTGCAGTAACACTTGGTGACGTGGCAAGTCCCATAAGTGCAGTTCAAGCTGGTGAGGTGGCAAGCACAAGTAGTGTCCCGCTGCCACCAAGAAGACAAACACAGGCCCGTCGTGCCCATAATGCCCTTTCTGCTGCATTCGCCAATCCTAATTGGGAACCCACCACTTCTGCAGCGCCTGTACTTCCCCCATTCACATCCTCAACCAAATGCAGTCGGCTGCATGAGAGGCATTTTCTTTATGTCCTCCTGAGTACCCCTACCCAACGAACCCCCCCAAAAAAGATGTTGTGTCTGCAGCAAGCGCGGATATAGGTGTGACACCCGCTATTATTGTCCCTCCTGTCCTGACAATCCTGGTCTTTGCATTGGTGAATGTTTTGAACGCCATACACTAGTTGAGTATTAGCGTAGGGTACAGCATTCCACAGACTAGGCACACTTTCACAGGGTCTCCCAAGATGCCATCACATTTTGAGAGACCCGAACCTGGAACCGGTTACAGTTATAAAAGTTACAGTTACAAAAAAAAGTGTAAAAAAAAAAAAAAACACAAACAAAAATATAAAATAAAATAAAAATAGTTGTCGTTTTATTGTTCTCTCTCTCTCTATTCTCTCTCTATTGTTCTGCTCTTTTTTACTGTATTCTATTCTGCAATGTTTTATTGTTATTATGTTTTATCATGTTTGCTTTTCAGGTATGCAATTTTTTATACTTTACCGTTTACTGTGCTTTATTGTTAATCATTTTTTTGTCTTCAGGTACGCCATTCACGACTTTGAGTGGTTATACCAGAATGATGCCTGCAGGTTTAGGTATCATCTTGGTATCATTCTTTTCAGCCAGCGGTCGGCTTTCATGTAAAAGCAATCCTAGTGGCTAATTAGCCTCTAGACTGCTTTTACAAGCAGTGAGAGGGAATGCCCCCCCCCCACCGTCTTCCAAATTTTTCTCTGGCTCTCCTGTCTCAACAGGGAACCTGAGAATGCAGCCAGTGATTCAGCCAGCTGACCATAGAGCTGATCAGAGACAAGAGTGGCTCCAAACATCTCTATGGCCTAAGAAACCGGAAGCTACGAGCATTTTATGACTTAGATTTCGCCGGATGTAAACAGCGCCATTGGGAAATTTCGGAAGCATTTTATCACACCGATCTTGGTGTGGTCAGATGCTTTGAGGGCAGAGGAGAAATCTAGGGTCTAATAGACCCCAATTTTTTCAAAAAAGAGTACCTGTCACTACCTATTGCTATCATAGGGGATATTTACATTCCCTGAGATAACAATAAAAAGGATTTAAAAAAAAAATGAAAGGAACAGTTTAAAAATAAGATAAAAAAGCAAAAAAATAATAAAGAAAAAAAAAAAAAAAAAAAAAGCACCCCTGCCCCCCCTGCTCTCGCGTTAAGGCGAACGCAAGCGTCGGTCTGGCATCAAATGTAAACAGCAATTGCACCATGCATGTGAGGTATCACCACGAAGGTCAGATCGAGGGCAGTAATTTTAGCAGTAGACCTCCTCTGTAAATCTAAAGTGGTAACCTGTAAAGGCTTTTAAAGGCTTTTAAAAATGTATTAATTTTGTTGCCACTGCACGTTTGTGTGCAATTTTAAGCATGTCATGTTTAGTATCCATGTACTCGGCCTAAGATCATCTTTTTTATTTCATCAAACATTTGGGCAATATAGTGTGTTTTAGTGCATTAAAATTTTAAAAAGTGGGTTTTTTCCCCAAAAAATGCGTTTGAAAAATCGCTGCGCAAATACTGTGTGAAAAAAAAAATGAAACACCCACCATTTTAATCTGTAGGGCATTTGCTTTAAAAAAAATATATAATGTTTGGGGGTTCAAAGTAATTTTCTTGCAAAAAAAATAATTTTTTCATGTAAACAAAAAAGTGTCAGAAAGGGCTTTGTCTTCAAGTGGTTAGAAGAGTGGGTGATGTGTGACATAAGCTTCTAAATGTTGTGCAAAAAATGCCAGGACAGTTCAAAACCCCCCCAAATGACCCCATTTTGGAAAGTAGACACCCCAAGCTATTTGCTGAGAGGTATAGTGAGTATTTTGCAGACCTCACTTTTTGTCACAAAGTTTTGAAAATTGAAAAAAGAAAAAAAAATGTTTTTCTTGTCTTTCTTCATTTTCAAAAACAAATGAGAGCTGCAAAATACTCACCGTGCCTCTCAGCAAATAGCTTGGGGTGTCTACTTTCCAAAATGGGGTCATTTGGGGGGGGGTTTGTGCCACCTGGGCATTCCATGGCCTCCGAAACTGTGATGGGCAGTGAAGAGTGAAATCAAAAATTGACACCCTTAGAAATCCTGAAGGCGGTGATTAGTTTTCGGGGCCCCGTACGCGGCTAGGCTCCTAAAAAGTCCCACACATGTGGTATCCCCATACTCAGCAGAAGCAGCTAAATGTATTTTGGGGTGCAATTCCACATATGCCCATGGCCTGTGTGAGCAATATATCATTTAGTGACAACTTTGTGCAAAAACAAAAAAATTGTCACTTTCCCGCAACTTGTGTCAAAATATAAAATATTCCATGGACTCAACATGCCTCAAAGCAAATAGCTTGAGGTGTCTACTTTCCAAAATGGGGTCATTTGGGGGGGTTTTATGCCATCTGGGCATTTTATGGCCTTCAAAACTGTGATAGGTAGTGAGGAGTAAAATCAAAAATTTACGCCCTTAGAAATCCTGAAGGCAGTGATTGGTTTTCGGGGCCCCGTACGCGGCTAGGCTCCCAAAAAGTCCCACACATGTGGTATCCCCATACTCAGGAGAAGCAGCTAAATGTATTTTGGGGTGCAATTCCACATATGCCCATGGCCTGTGTGAGCAATATATCATTTAGTGACAACTTTTTGTAATTTTTTTTTTTTTGTCATTATTCAATCACTTGGGACAAAAAAAATGAATATTCAATGTACTCAACATGCCTCTCAGCAATTTCCTTGGGGTGTCTACTTTCCAAAATGGGGTCATTTGTGGGGGTTTTGTACTGCCCTGCCATTTTAGCACCTCAAGAAACGACATAGGCAGTCATAAATTAAAGGCTGTGTAAATTCCAGAAAATGTACCCTAGTTTGTAGATGCTTTAACTTTGATGCAAACCAATAAATATACACTTATTGACATTTTTTTTACCAAAGACATGTGGCCGAATACATTTTGGCCTAAATGTATGACTATAATTGAGTTTATTGGATTTTTTTTAGTACAAAATGTAGAAAACATCATTTTTTTTCAAAATTTTCGGTCTTTTTCCGTGTATAGCGCAAAAAATAAAAATGGCAGAGGTGCTCAAATACCATCAAAAGAAAGCTCTATTTGTGGGAAGAAAAGGACGCAAATTTCGTTTGGGTACAGCATTGCATGACCGCGCAATTAGCAGTTAAAGCGACACAGTGCCAAATTGTAAAAAGTGCTCTGGTCAGGAAGGGGGTAAATCCTTCCGGGGCTGAAGTGGTTAAAGGAATATTTCACTTTTTTTAACTTTAAGCATCAATAAAATCACTGCTCCCAAAAAAATGGACGTTTTTAAAAGTTTTCTTTTTCATTGATACATGTCCCCTGGGGCAGGACCTGGGTCCCCAAAACCCTTTTTAGGACAATACCATGCAAATTATCCTTTAAAATGAGCACTTTTGATTTTGAACGTTCGAGTCCCTTAGACGTCAATGGGGTTCTAACGTTCGTGCAAATTTTCAGTCCGTTCGCAGGTTCTGGTGCGAACTGAACCGGGGGGTGTTCAGCTCATCCCTAGTCAGGAGTGTACAACGGGCTGCAATCTCACATCAAAGACATTAATCCACTAGTAGAGTGGGTGCCGTGCGCCGCGCATGCGCTTAATCTGGCTGGAGTTTATAGTGTAAACTGCTGCACAGAGACCGCCGATTTTTTTAACTTCATTTAGACTTTGTTCAACTTCTGCTCAAAATCCACAGCTAGATGGAAGGTAGTAACTGCAGGTTTGCAGCCTAATGAAAACCACCGCATTGAGACACTAAAATCTCTCTCTGACACCAGGTGGGCTGCATACGCACAGGCCACCAAGGCACTGTGCATGAATTATGCCAATATTCAAGAGTCACTGATGAACATTGCAGAAGACAGCAAACAGAATCCGACAACACAAAATGATGCTTGGTCACTGCATAAAAAAATGAACAGGCTTGAGACTGATTTTCTTTTCACTATGTGGAATTATGTTCTACAAAGCTTTCATGGGACAAGTGTTGCACTTCAAGCTGTGGATCTGGACCTGTGCAATGCTGTTGATTTGGTGAAGTCACTGCTGCAATATAATGTTGGTTTGAGAGACGAATTTGATGTGTTTGAAGACCGAGCAAAAGCGATGTCTCCCACCGTTTCAGCAACATACAAACAAGACACACAAAGACAAAGAAAACGCAAGACTCATGTGGGTGAGTCTGCAAACTTTCTCAGTGGTGAGTCTCAGACTTTACCTGACATTACTAGTCACAAATGCAAGTGGGGAGCGCAGTTTCTCCAAACTGAAACTAGTAAAAAATAGACTAAGATCCACAATTGTACAGCAGAAATTAAATCATCTCACTCTGATGCCAATTGAGAGTGACCTTCTACGTAAACTGTATTTTACTGATTTGATCAAAGACTTTGCTGCAAAGAAATCCAGAAGATGCCACTTCTAAATAGTACTATGTTAATATCTTTAAAATGAGATGACATGCATGAAGTCATAACCTGATCACCCTTCTCTTTCTTTCTCTACCTTGCCTGTTGTTTTTTTAAATGATCAGCCTCTGGATTCTGTTGTTGATGTAATGTTTTCTTAAGATATGATAGTGTACTATTTATTTTATTTTATTAACTGTACATTTCTAATTTGTGTGCATGGTTTAGATTTTTCACTACAACACTCACTTACGTACTACACACACACACCATTTATCTTGCACTTTGTTCAATGAGTTATTTTGCTATATTCTTGCAATTGATTTGTTATGATTGCAACCTTACAAGTTATTTGTTTGTTTTTCAATATGTTTTCCAGGTAAATAAGTGTTTTATTCTCATTCTGACCAAGACATTTGTGCATTGCAATAAACACATGATCACTTTGAACTTTTTTTAATCATTATTTATTTATTGGAAAAAAGTTTTTCAAGCTTCAATCAGTGGTCATATAAATGGATTATTATGTTTTTTTTTTTTTAACATGTAACACTGTCTACAGTACCAGTCACCTTTTAAAAGTAGCTTGGCACTTCAAATAACGTTTGGATCGATTATATTGTTACGCCACCAGATGGCGATAAATGACTTTAAAAAAACATTTGTCATTGAATCGTTCATTCAGGAGATTCATTCAAAAATGCTGATTCATCTATGAAACAAGTGTATTTGATTGAGGAATTGAATCATTCATTCAAACCCAATTTTTTTTAATAATTCAAATTAATTAAGCAGAGCAATACAATCACAGCCACAAATTATACGAGAACCCTCTAAGGGGGCTTTAAAGCAGCCAATGAAGTACAATATCGATAGTTGAAAAAATTCAGTTTTATTAGTACAAAAAATATATAAATGGCATATTATAAAAATCGCTGAAGATAAGTACTGACTATTCGAGTCAAGACATGACCTGAATCTGACATACCATTACAGTGAACAAAGCATACAATTAAACCAAGTGCCAGGCACAATGCATTAAAGGGCGACCAAGGTTATCTTAAATGTTAGATTCTTAAAATAAGTAGCAACAGATATTGCCTATAAATGAGGGTAATACAGTACATGTATGTGGAACAACAGAAGTTGTATACGTAAATCCTGACGCATTTCGACCTTTCCCGGGTCCTCTTCAGAGGATGGTTGTCCACTGTGAAAAGGTCAACATGTGTCAGACATAGCATCAAATCCAACAGTACCAAACTTATATATGTGCACCATCTACTAAAATTGCCTGGATCATATAATTACCTATTACAGGAATTCTGACGTTTCCGCGTTCAGTTTAAGCATTGTAGATTATTTTATTTTAGGTGGTACAGTTTCTCCTCAGTTCCCCTGTGTCCCCCATGTCGGATCAGCTCCCAGGGGAGCGGGCAGTGGGCCAGGTGTATCTTGCGAGGGATCACAACTATCAGCCCCCTATATAGGAGGGGGAAGGAGAGGAGGGGGCAACGAACAACCCAAAATGCACCTGAATGGGTATACGTTAATGCTAGAAGTAGAAAAATATTAAGTGTTAAATATTGAAGAGCGAGGGGTCAATTGGTTGATCCACACAGATTGAGAAATTCCCCAACTATGGAGATCTATAGAAATGTTGGATAGTAGGTACATGGGTGTGCAGGGGGCATTGCTAAGGAAAAGGAAGAAGGGGGAGGAAAAAATATAAGGAAAAGGATAGGGAAGAGGGAAAGATGGAGAGAGGGAAAGAAGGAATGGAAGGGAATGTGAGGGGAAGTGAAAGAAAAGAAGTAAACCAAAAAAGTGTGTGTGAAAATAAAACGAGTGGAGGATAGCAAATGCCCTGCTGCCAGTCAATCCCCATGTACCATAGAAAATATATGCAAAGAGCAATCAGGTAAAGGTGCCGACAAACCACCAGTGAATGAACGGAGTGAAAAGGGGGGGGGATGAGGGGAAGGGAAAGACCAGACAGAGTGGATTGGAGTGATAAAATGGATGAGAAGAGGAAAGGGGAAAAGGGGAGAGAGAGGGAAAGGGGAAGAAAGAATGGGAGGAGGAGGATGACCAGGAGAGAAACGGAGGAAGGGAACGGAAAAGGGGGGGAAGGAAAGGACGGGAAAAAGGGGGAAGGTGCTGGGGGGGGGAGGAGGGGGGGGAAAAAGGGGGGGAACGGGAAAGGAGAGGGGGGAGGAAAGAAAAGGGGGGAAAGTGGGGTTAGGGGTGATGGAGGGGGGGGTGAACTGGAAGGGTGGAAGGTGGGGGTGGGGTGGAAAAAGGGTGTGTGACAGAGAGGGACAGGGGGGGAAAAAGGGAAATGTGTGGGGGCTGAGGTGAAAAGAAACCATATTAGGCAAACGTGCACAGTACAATCATCAAACAGTGAAAGTGACAAACGATGTGAAAATGCAAGGGTGGTGTCGGAACTAATTACCTAATTCAGCAGAACTGAATAATAGAACTGAAATTTTCTGGATTCTGAAAAATAAGATATAAGTAAATCATGACAGGGTCAGCAATGATTTAAAAGGACCAAGTCGCTAAAGAAATATCACAGTCATTCCATGTGTGCTTACTAGTATTTGCTGTCAGTCTGTGTAGCCTGTCTCCAGATTAGAAAAAAATCTGAAGGGAGTTAGCCAATTGGCACTCCCTATAAATATGGGAATTCTTAGAGGACACTTATTGGATTTCTTTAGCGACTTGGTCCTTTTAAATCATTGCTGACCCTGTCATGATTTACTTATATCTTAATTTTTCAGTATCCAGAATATTTCAGTTCTATTATTCAGTTCTGCTGAATTAGGTAATTAGTTCCGACACCACCCTTGCATTTCACATCATTTGTCACCCTCACTGTTTGATGATTGTACTGTGCACGTTTGCCTAATATGGTTTCTTTTCACCTCAGCCCCCACACATTTCCCTTTCCCCCCCCCTGTCCCTCTCTGTCACACACCCTTTTTCCACCCCACCCCCACCTTCCACCCTTCCATGTCCACCCTCCCCTCCATCACCCCTAACCCCACTTTCCCCCCTTTTCTTTCCTCCCCCCTCTCCTTTCCCGTCCCCCCCTCCCTCCCCCCCCCCCCCCCAGCACCTTCCCCCTTTTTCCCGTCCTTTCCTTCCCCCCCTTTTCCGTTCCCTTCCTCCGTTTCTCTCCTGGTCATCCTCCTCCTCCCATTCTTTCTTCCCCTTTCCCTCTCTCTCCCCTTTTCCCCTTTCCTCTTCTCATCCATTTTATCACTCTAATCCACTCTGTCTGGTCTTTCCCTTCCCCTCATCCCCCCCCCCCTTTTTACTCCGTTCATTCACTGGTGGTTTGTCGGCACCTTTACCTGATTGCTCTTTGCATATATTTTCTATGGTACATGGGGATTGACTGGCAGCAGGGCATTTGCTATCCTCCACTCGTTTTATTTTCACACACACTTTTTTGGTTTACTTCTTTTCTTTCACTTCCCCTCACATTCCCTTCCATTCCTTCTTTCCTTCTCTCCGTCTTTCCCTCTTCCCTATCCTTTTCCTTATATTATTTCCTCCCCCTTCTTCCTTTTCCTTAGCAATGCCCCCTGCACACCCATGTACCTACTATCCAACATTTCTATAGATCTCCATAGTTGGGGAATTTCTCAATCTGTGTGGATCAACCAATTGACCCCTCGCTCTTCAATATTTAACACTTAATACTTTTCTACTTCTAGCATTAACGTATACCCATTCAGGCGCATTTCGGGTTGTTAGTTGCCCCCTCCTCTCCTTCCCCCTCCTATATGGGGGGCTGATAGTTGTGATCCCTCGCAAGATACACCTGGCCCACCGCCCGCTCCCCTGGGAGCTGATCCGACACGGGGGAGACAGGGGAACTGAGGAGAAACTGTACCACCTAAAATAAAATAATCTACAATGCTTAAACTGAACGCGGAAACGTCAGAATTCCTGTAATAGGTAATTATATGATCCAGGCAATTTTAGTAGATGGTGCACATATATAAGTTTGGTACTGTTGGATTTGATGCTATGTCTGACACATGTTGACCTTTTCACAGTGGACAACCATCCTCTGAAGAGGACCCGGGAAGGGTCGAAACGCGTCAGGATTTACGTATACAACTTCTGTTGTTCCACATACATGTACTGTATTACCCTCATTTATAGGCAATATCTGTTGCTACTTATTTTAAGAATCTAACATTTAAGATAACCTTGGTCGCCCTTTAATGCATTGTGCCTGGCACTTGGTTTAATTGTATGCTTTGTTCACTGTAATGGTATGTCAGATTCAGGTCATGTCTTGACTCGAATAGTCAGTACTTATCTTCATCGATTTTTATAATATGACATTTATATATTTTTTGTACTAATAAAACTGTATTTTTTTCAACTATCGATATTGTAACTCACTTGCTGCTTTAAAGCCCCCTTAGAGGGTTCTCGTATAATTTTTTGCACTTTATGGGGTGTGCGGCCCACCTGTCTACACTCATGTGAGTGCCCATGCTGTTTGTTTTGACAATCACAGCCACTTATCTATTATACAGAACCTCCATATTTATAGCTGTATTCTTAGGAGACCCTCATGATTGTTGCTCGGGGTTCTGAGCCTTGTGCCCCATGCATCCACCTGAACCTCCATCAGAAAGAGGAGTCAAGGCTCCAGATTCTAGGTGTATGCCTGTAAAACTACATAGAGAATTGGGGGCTTTTCTGGTCCCTCCACCATGGTCACATGTCACTGCAATGTGCTGAGATGTTACCAGGCAGACAAATACACTCCTCATCACCTGGAGGAGGAGAGACTCCAATCTACAGAGGATTGGTGGGATGATGGGGTCTGGGAGGATCTGCTACACTAATAACTCTCTTAGTTATTATTTTATACTTTTCAGAGATTTGTCAGGACTAATCACTTCCCTAATCTTATTTCCAGCCAAACTGAAGAAGACGACACATGGCAAAACATTATCAGGTTAGTAGGACATTCACGTTTCATATGAAATCTCTTCTGGATGAACATTTATTTTTTATTGTAGTCTGGATCAGTGGTGGAACTACCAGGGTCGCAATTGTTGCACTTCAGACTGGGCCCTGGCGTTCTGCCACCGTGGGGGGCCCAAAATGGCAGGAAGGGGACCCACTGCAGAACATAGGCTCAGTTCAGACTGTTGTGATCCCAAAGTTGTGCAACTTGCTTGCAATTTCCTAGTGACTTGTTTGCAATTTTGTGATTTAACATTACAGTCTATGCCACTCAAATCACACCAAAGTCATAGAAAAGTATTGCCTTTTTTTTTGTTGCTGCAACTTTAGTCACATTTATTAGGACAGCACCCATTGAAATGAATGTGTTTTGACTTGTCATGCGGCTTTGTGTTGAAAGTCACATGATAAGTCGCAGCATGCTGAACCAGGGCTTATAAAGGCCCCCACTACAGGAACAAGTGGAAAGGGCCATGGGCTGAAGAAAGGGCCCTTGCCTCAGAGAGAAGAGCCTCAGCCTTGGAGGGAAGGGCCCTGGGACCAGAGGAAAGGGCCTGGTACTGATGGAAAGGGCCCCAGTAGTCAGCGAGTGCCCTTCATGGTTTCTTGCACCGGAGCCATGTAGGTTCTAGTTATGCCTCATCTGGATGGTGTGTCCATAGTTTGGATGCTTCCACAGTCCTCCTGTATTTCATGGGATATCTTATTTTAGGGTTCTAGTCTTTGGGTTTATGGTTAGAATACAATATTCCCAACTCTGTATTATAAATACTGTTTCATGTGTGTACGAGGAATAACATATTCTCCTTTCTCTCATAAAGACATCAATAAGGAACACAGAGAGTCTGAGAAAGAGAGGTTCCAGAGGATTAAAGAATATAATTCCTGTATGGGGGAGGCTGTTCATCTACAGGAAAGATTCACCAAGTTATTGATGATAAAGGGACCCCAGAATAAAGAGGGAAAAGAACAAGAAATAAGGATTTCAGGCAGAAGACCTCTACAGATTATGGAGAAAAGATCCCTAACCACAATCCAGGCCCTCTTTGACCCTGATGAATATGGGTTCATCCCTAAAATTGTTGTGTTACAAGGATCTGCTGGGATTGGAAAAACAATGACCTCCAAGAAGATCATGCTGGACTGGGCCTCTGGGGATCTCTACCAAGACAAGTTTGATTTTGTGTTTTATCTGAGCTGTAGAGAAATCAACACCATCCCTGGAAACATAAGTCTTGTGGGACTTTTATCCAGAACCTGCAGACTGAGTTCAGATGATCTGGTGTCTATTCTGGAGGATCCTGGAAGTCAGAGAAAACTTCTCACCATAGTTGATGGGTTTGATGAACTGAGGTGGACTCTGGAGGAAAAATCTGAGGGTTGTCTTGACATTTCTATGGAAAACCACAAAGAAATAATTCTCCAAAGCTTGCTCAGGAGACAAGTTCTTCCACAATCTTCTATGATCATCACCACAAGGTCACTGGCCATGGAGAAACTTAACACATTCATCGATGATTCTCGCAATGTGGAAATCCAGGGATTTACAAGGGACAATCAAGAGGAATATGTCCATAAATTCTTTGGAAATAAAGAAGATGCAGACAAGGTTCTCAGTATAATAAAAGACAATGACGTTGTGTACACCATGTGTGCCATCCCCATCACATGCTGGATTGTCTGCACTGTAATGAAACAAGAAATAAGAAAAGATTTTGATTTAATTCAGTGTCATACAACAACTTCAATTTATCTTCTCTACCTGGAGGTTTTACTAACCCATCACAGCAAGAAGGAGCAGTCTGTACCCAGGAAACAAACCTGTCTGAAGAAGCTGTGTGCTCTGGCCAATCAGGGAGTTCTGAAGCAACAAATCTTATTTGAGAAGAAAGATCTAGAAAGACATGGACTTTCTCTGTCTGAGGTGGAGTCTGTATTTCTGAATGAGAACATCTTTCATTGGGACATCCGCAACCAGACCTGCTACAGCTTCATCCACCTGAGTGTACAGGAGTTCCTTGCTGCTCTCTATTATGGGATGGATGATGGGTCTGGGTCTATGGAAGGTACTTTCCTCCCGGAGATCTGTAAAGGGGAATCACTCCGTCACTTCAGTTCACATTTCCCACATTTAGCATTATCTGTACAATTCCTGTTTGGTCTCCTAAATGAAAATCAGGTGAAGACATTCTCAGAGATCACAGGAATCCCCATCTCACTCCGAGCCAAATCTGCAATGAGAAAATGGACCATAAAGGACTATGGACCTGCAATGATAGAAAGGGCCACGGAGGGCAACACACCTGCAATGATAAAATGGGTTATGAAGTGCATTGATCAGACTTTCTATACTGAGACCATCTTCTATCTGTATGAGACTCAGGATGAGGACTTCATTAGGAGAGTCATGTCTGGTTGTACAGATTTGGGGCTGAGCGGCTCAGATACTGATCACTTGCGGATGAACAGGAATTATTCCAAGCAGCTGAACTATTGCTTGAAGACTTTGAAGAGAGAAAGTTTTCAGTCTTTATATTTTGAATATCTCACTGTGGGTCCAGAGTGCCAGAAACTTCTATATCCATTCCTACACATCAGTCAGTATGTCAGGTAAGTGAGTGTGAGGATATCCTAACTGAATTCAGAGAATGGGCAGGAACCTGCATACAGTATAACAGTGATTATCAGACATGTTCTCCATCTACCACACTTGTTAGAAGTCCTGGGAATTCACACTTTCCTCAGCCCTAAGCCCTGGTTCACACTACAGCAATTTTCCAGCGACATTCTGATGACATGTAAAGTCGCAGGTCAGGTGAAAACACAAAGATTTTATTGGGTGTTGTCTTAATTGCTGCGATTTGAATCACTGCAACAAAAGTAAATACTTCCTGCGCTACTTTTGGGTGATTCTTGTGCTGCACGACTCCCATAGACTTCAATGTAAAATCGCCAGAAAGTCGTACATTTGTCTGAATGTTTAAGACTTTGCTGCGACTTCTGAGGCTTCTTTACCCCTCACCTCTCCTCCCTGGTCATCCTTGTTGCCTAAAATCTTCCTCCCAACACATCCCAGTCACACCTGAGCGTAGCGGAAACGCACATTCCCACTTCCATTATTTGTGTATTTTTCATGTGTAAGCACACATTGTGTATAGGGAGCCCATTCACTGGAATGTTCTGCCCTACATGCAACAAACACCCCAAAGTAGCTCAAGAATCTTCTCAGTCATGGAGCGTCATGCATCTTGGCAGCAAAACATGCGTCTGCTAACTGTGATTGGGGTGTCATTAACAATTAGCTGACATTCATATCTGCGTGTTTCCGAATACGAGGCGACCCACACAGAATATGTGCGCTTTCTCATACGTCTAAAAAATGCACAGCAACGCACTCCACACATGCGTAGATGTAAATGAATGGTAACACAAAAGCAATGCTCCTTGCTGTGCGTTTTTGAAACATACAACAAAGAGCATGTATTCTTGCCATCTGCCATGCATTCAAAAATGTGCCGATGCAAATGAATAATAACACAAGTGTGACGCACATTGTCGCACATTTATGAAACGCACAGCAAAGCATGGATTTTATTGCAGGTTGCTGTGCAGTTGGAAATGTACAGATGTGAATGAATGGTAATGTATTTACAACTGACGGCAGCTCACAAGAAAACGCATGCTTTTCTGCATGTTTTGTGTGGCAATGCCCATCATACTTGTGTTACCATTCATCTGCATCTTCATGTTTTTAAACGCACGCCAACCCGTAAGAAAACGCATGCTTTCCTGTGCATTTTGAAGATGTGCGACAACACACGTTGCCCTTGCGATAACATTCATTGGCGTCTGAATGTTTCTGAATGCCGGTAACCTGCAGGAAAACGCATGCTTTGTCACATGTTTTGGAAACATGCATCGTGCTCGCCTTGCCATTTTTGCAGTACAAGCGTGGTGCACGGTCGCAGCGCATTTCTGAAACGTGCCGCAAAGACACAATTTCTGTGCGGTTGATGTGCATTCAGAATCATGCAGATGTAAATGCAGCCTGATTGTTAATGACGCCCCAATCACGGTTATCAGACGCATGTTTTGTCATGTGATAAAACATGCTATAAACACGGATCATCAAAGTCACATAGGAATGCTTCTCAGTAAAGTCACTTTGAAGTCACACCTGGTCGCCGGGAAGTTGTAGAGCAAAGTCAAGCTGGAAGTCGCTGCGACTTTCATGTTGTGCTGTGTGAACCAGAGTCAAATGGTGGTTCCCACATATCACCTTCTACCAATCACATCATTTACATCATATTAACCCTTTCCCTGCCCCCCAATTATACCATTTATCACACAGAACATTTGGAGGGAAAGCTTTGTGTTCAGAGATCTGGGGGAGGGAAATAATGTCAGGGGTGTGACATCATCATCCCAACATTGGAGGGCCCAATTGTCTGCAGAAGTGGGAGGAGATGGGAATGTCTGGACTGCATTTTATATCTGGAACCAAAGTGGTGTTCCAGGATTTTCCAGAAGCTGAATGGAGACCCCTGTGTAGAAAGGCCGGAGACCCCATATACATATCAGGGGCCTCCTTTAAGTTTTGTCTGGAGTGTGACTTCAAAGACCACTCATAGCCACCAATGAGAAGTCCTCATCAGGTCCAGTATGAGACTGTAGAGCCAGAGGGAAGGCAGCCATGTGGAAGGGAAATGTTGGGTGTTACATTGTAATTCTTGATGTCAGAGGTCATACATTCTTGGTGGTAATTATTATCTCATTATTGGCTTTTAGATTTCACTCTTGTACTATTTCCAGTAAAGATTGTCCGGGAGAGGACAAAGTAAAAGAAGAAGATTCCTCCTCTTCAGGATATAAATGGAAGTCTGATTCTCTTTCCTTTCTGATGAACCCAGAGAGTAAAATTCAGCACTTAGAGTAAGAGAAATGTGTGATCTGCAGTGATGGGGAAATGTGACGTCTTGTGATTGTTCCCGTCTCTCAGTGTTTCCTTCTATCTCTGGGTGTCCTCCATCCTCACCCATGTAGAATCTTCCATCACCTGTCCTCTTCTCATGTCTTCTCCTCTCTCTGAGGGAATCTTTCTCTTTGTAATCTCATCCATGGGATTTGGGGTTCCCCTTATAGTAGAACAGTGACCAGGCTATGTACATATGGAATGACCATCCATATTCCTAACAAGCAGGAAATAGGATGGAATAGACCCCCTTAGGACTCACTCACACGTCTGATGATTATGTAGAAGGAAGCAATGCTCAGTAACACTTCTATGACATTTATGATGTGTCTTCATTGTGTTTATGAAGCTCTGAAAACACTATAAGAATGCTGGAGAAATGTCCAGGGGAGGGGTTACTCTTCTAGTGGGAGGAGCCTAAAGGGGAAGTGATGTAGAGAAAATGATCTCCTCTGATATGTGTATTTCGGATATATTACAATAATTCTACAAAATGAAAACCAGCCGCCATGTCATCATACTCACTATCGCTCTCCTGCCCCCTGGAGGACAGATTTCCCAGTCTGAGGATAATACCCGCTTGGTGACTTGTTACCAGATCTGTTTTATTTGTATGTGTCACAATAGCTGGGATACTCGAGTCATTAATAGTTTATTAATAATAACGTGTAATATATCCTCACATAGAATCACTATATATCCATGTAAGAATGCACAGAGCGGCTGGCGACCCTCCTCTCCTTCATAACAGTATAGCAGAGGCCCTCCTAGTGTATCTGTCAGGCGTGATGACGTCTCCACCTTACACGTTACGCCCTAGGCGGGGCTTCATCATGTACATCTGTGTTGTCTGTTTAAAATGTGTAAATATTAACACTTTTACGTTTAGGGAGTCTCACTTCTAGTGCTGCACAGCTATTGTATTATCTATCCTGTAAGGGAGGTGTCACTGCACATCACCAATCATAAGTGGCCGACCACAAAGTAGGTTTTTTGCATGTAAATAGTATGCTAAAGTTTGGGTGGTCTCACTCATCATGCTGCAATATTGAACACTTTGAATATATCTTACTTATGTTGTTTTTTCTAACATTGTAATATTCCTGTATAATTGTGCTGAAACACGTGTGGATTGTTTAAACATTTGAAATAAAAATCCTATTTTTAGGTTTAGGGAGTCTCACTTGTAGAGCTGCACAGTTCTCTTTCTATGTATTTGGTGTTGGATTTTGTGGATGAATCCTTCTGTGTTCAGCTGATTAGTATATATAATTATAAGAGGTTTTTGGCTGTGCAGTGACACATTTCCTGCCTGGCACTGTCAGTATTGCCGGCTGGTTGGTGATATTTCCGGCACACAGAAGCTATTGGAGTTACCACACGGCTGTTCTGTACAACCAGAAGTGACCGGAGCTGCTCTGTCCTACTTCTCTATTATTTCCCAGTGCATTCTGGGATACCGGAGCCTCCACTGTCTGTCCTCCAATGCCCAGTGATTATTGGACATCACCATGAAATGAATGGAGGCGACTGACAAGTGTGGATCTCTCATGACAGCGACATGCGGCTTCATTTATAACACAACACAACGCTACCGCTCCTGTGTGACCAGCACTCTGTTCTGCCATTGTAATATTCATGGCAGGCATGGAAGGTGGTTATCAGGCTTTAGAAATGCTGAATAAATGTCACATAATCACATGGTACTGACACACGTGTGACCAAGACCTCACTGACCTCTGTAGCTACAGACACCACGGATCAATTCATCCTCAATTTTCACACAATATCCAGCGAGGTCCCTCCGGTGGGTTTCAGGAATCGGCTCCCCCCTCCCCTCCCCCTCCTCTGAGTAATTCAGTTATAAAGGGAAACTACAGCTTGAGCTACTGAGCTCTGTAAATAACATGGATTGTACAGTGATCCGGGAAGGACAGGCAGGTAAACATGTAGAAAAGAGATTTCAGCTCCACCTGCTGTCTGAAAATGAAAATGCAAATTATTTATATAGAATATTTCAGATTTACAAATCTATGAATGGAATGTTTTGTCCTGACCATAATAAAGACAGAAAACATGATCCATTCCTCTGAAGACAAAGACCTCAGACAGTTCTCACTTCTGTACAAAAGGCCGTCCCATAACCAATACAACTCATACTCCAGAAATATCATTTGTAGTCAGAGTCTTCGAGTGAGAAAGTGATACTCCTAAGCACCAAGGCCTGAGGTGTGCCTTGGCCTGACTGGTCAGTATGCCTGAAAAGAGGGTATACCCTGAATGTAAGAAAATGTAATATGAGTATGTATGAAGATTGGGGGAAACGGGTGGGTGGGAACCCAGAGACCCCGACAAGCCCTGGCCTGATAGAGGAGGAGGCTTAAGTAGCCCTCTCAGCCTCCTCCCACAAATACAGGCTAGCCTTTACACTTATAGTCAGAGTCTTCGAGTGAGAAAGTGATACTCCTAAGCACCAAGGCCTGAGGTGTGCCTTGGCCTGACTGGTCAGTATGCCTGAAAATAAGGCAAAAAGACACAAATTTAGGTGAAGAAGGGAAGGTAACAATCCATCAAGAGTAGTAGCGTGCGCCCGGATGGCAACAGTATATATCCGAAAAGTGTCCCCTATGACCGGAGAAACACCCCCCCGACTTGGTGCTGAGACAGAACCCCCTACAGACATGCGAAGCTACCCAGAACCCAACTAAACGTCCCGTGAACGATTGGACAGAGCCTGAAGTCCGAGACGACCCAGAAATGAGAATGAACTGCTTGTGAATGAGGATGCGTGGGGGAAGGGGAGCAATGGCTGCCCCGAGGAGCCCCTGCAAAATGAATGGCAGAGAAGATCGAAACTACAAACGGACACCAGTGAAGTGCTCAGTGAAACCCCTTCCAAGCCCTGGCCTGGCCATACTGGTATGGGGAAGTGCGAGGGTGAGTGCCAAAGAACAACTGGTAGGAGTTCAAAGTGCTAAATACCTGAAGGATGTGATGGAGTAGGTGGATGAGGCCCATGCACTATGGCAATAAGTATTGACAACATGGAGAAACCATGCCAGACACAGAATACTGCTCCCACCTGATGCAATCGGGTCGTGCTTCAGCCTGTGACCTGACAATCGAGTCTAAAACAGAACCGAGGAAGGAGGGCCAGACTCCACCCCAGGGAAATAAGTCCCATGGCATGAAAACAGTCATACCCAAAGTGACTGAAACCCCCCTATCTGGAACCAGCTGGGGAATGGAAAAGATGACTGGACTGACGTCCCTGAGCAGTCTTCCAGGCCACATCCTAAACAAGATCCGAGCCGAGAGTGGAACCCAGAATCATGATGACGTTTGCCCAAACCTACCACTTAAGGACCGACAAGGGGATGACGAATGCCAATACAGCCCAACCTGAGAACATGCACAAGAGAAGTAACAGACAAGACATGAGAACAACGCCCCTCTGTGCCTACCTAAGTACGAGAACATGAGCAGAAATGCCAAGACCACTGCACGTGAATGAACCTGATGATAGACCCCCCCTCGTGTGAGTAAAGAGTGACTGAAAACTCAGGGCGGGTGTACCCACAGACCATGGTGGGTAATCGTACAGGTGCGGTGAATGAACGTGCATCTTATGACATATGTTATACGGGTGAGAAGATTGTGGTCAACAATCTTAAACAAACGAAACCTCAGCCCGTATGGATCTGTAGACGTGACAGATCCTGACATGTGAGCCCTAGCTACCTGACGCAGGTACAACCATGAACAAAAAATGATGAGACATGACAAACAATGAAAATGAAACAGCTACCGGAGTATGTGCTGTGACTGAACAACAATGCCCCTCTGAGAAATGCTGAGGCTGGACACTGAAGCAGAAACGTTGGGGCAGAAACA
Source organism: Aquarana catesbeiana (assembly GCF_042186555.1). Classification (NCBI taxonomy): domain Eukaryota; kingdom Metazoa; phylum Chordata; class Amphibia; order Anura; family Ranidae; genus Aquarana; species Aquarana catesbeiana. Next base: position 733,929,214 of record NC_133326.1, on the reverse strand, counting down.
CAAGGACAACAATGCTATGACAGAAAAAGCTATGACAGAAATGCTGAACTAAATGCTGAGACAGAAACATGATGGCAGAAAAACCTGGGGCAGAAATGTAATGACAGAAAAAACCTGGGGCAGAAATGTAATGACAGAAACCCTGGGGCAGAAATGTAATGACAGCAACCCACGGGCAGAAATGTAATGACAGAAACCCTGGGGCAGAAATGAAATGACAGAAACCCTGGGGTAGAAATGAAATGACAGAAACCCTGGGGCAGAAATGTAATGACAGAAACCCTGGGGCAGAAATGTAATAACAGAAACCCTGGGGCAGAAATGTAATGACAGAAACCCTGGGGCAGAAAAGTAATGATAGAAACCCTGGGGCAGAAATGTAATGACAGAAACCCCGGGGCAGAAATGTAATGACAGAAACCCTGGGGCAGAAATGCCATGACAGAAAAAGCTGGGGTAGAAAACGTTCTGACAGAACGCAGAGGAAGAAACGCGATGTCAGAAATCCTGGGGCAGAAACGCTGAGGCAGAAATGCCATGACCGAAACGCAATGACAGAAATGCTGAGACTGAAATACTGATGACAGAAATGCAAGGACAGAATCCTCTGGCAGAAACGCTATGACGGAAATGCCCAGACAGAAAAAATTGAGCATGAACGCTGAACAAGAAATGCTGGGGCAGAACACTATGACAGACAACACCATGACTGAATAAGAAAAAATGCCATGACAGAAATCCTGGGGCAGAGATGCCATGACAGGGCAGAACTCTAAGCGAGAAATGCTGAACGCTATGACAGAAATGCTGGGCAGAATGTAAAGCCAGAAATGCTGAACGCTATGACAGAAATGCTGAATGCTATAACAGAAATGCTGAACGCTTATGACAGTAATGCTGGGCAGACCGCTATGACAGAAATGCTAAACACTATGACAGAAATGCTGGGCGGAACGCTATGACAGAAATGCTAAACACTATAACAGAAATGCTGGGCAGAACGCTATGACAGAAATGCTAAACACTATGACAGAAATGCTGGGCAGAACGCTATGACAGAAATGCTGAACGCTATGACAGAAATGTTGGACGTTATGACAGAAATGTTGGACGCTATGACAGAAATGTTGGACGCTATGACAGAAATGTTGGACGCTATGACAGAAATGCTGGACGCTATGACAGAAATGCTGGACCCTATAACAGAAATGCTGAACCCTATGACAGAAATGCTGAACCCTATGACAGAAATGCTGAACCCTATGACAGAAATGCTGAAACGCTACGACAGAAATGCTGAACCCTACGACAGAAATGCTGAAACGCTATGACAGAAATGTTGAACCCTATGACAGAAATGCTGAAACGTTACGACAGAAATGCTGAATGCTATGACAGAAATGCTGAAACACTATGACAGAAATGCTGAACCCTACGACAGAAATGCTGAAACGCTAGGACAGAAATGCTGAATGCTATGACAAAAATGCTGGGCAGATTGTTTAAGACAGAAATGCTGAATGCTACGCCAGAAATGCGGAGGCAGGAAATGTTATGACAGGAAAACGCCATGACAGAAAAACAAGTGCTGAGACTAAACGCCTAAACAGAAGCGGTATGACAGAAAACCTGTGCCGAAACGCTATAAAAGAAATCCTGGGGCTGAAATGCCACGCTATGAACACTTGTGACTGAAGCGGTGGATGCCCGGGAGGCGTGCGGGGATGCCTCCCCCCCACATGAATACCGGGAGGTGAGCGGGGGGCGAGCGCCACCCCCGGCCATGAAAACTGGGAGACGTGCGGGCGTCCCCTCCACGATGCACTGCGTGGTACCAGGGAGGTAAATTGGTGGGAGAGTGGCAAGTGGATGGGTGGAGAATGTACGGACGTGCCTCCCCCCTCCCCCCGGCATGAGAGCCGGGAGAAGTGGGCAGGCAGCACCCCGGACAGATGGAGCTGTGGGGAAAGTGGGTGGTTGGAGGATGGACGACCGGACAGAAGGCACAACCCCTCCCCCTCCCCCGTGGTGTGAGTGCCAGGAGAAGCGGGCGGGCTGTCGGGAATAGAGGAATGAAAGGGAGAGGCGGCCGGTGGCCCCCCTGACTATGCGGGATTGTTCCCAGATGGATGGATGGATAGACGCCCCCCCATGGGAGCCGGGAGAAGCCAGCGGGCCATGGATGATGGCTGGATGCCCCCCCGCTCCCCCCGGGAGCGCCGGGAGAAGCGGGCAGCCCCCACAGCTCTGGCAGGCACCTGGATGAAAGGGAGAAGCGGGCAGCAGCTACGTTGATGGACGGACACCCCTACCCCCCCCACGAGCGCCGGGAGAAGCGGGCAGGCAGCACCTGACCAGCTGCAGCCGAAGGAGGATGGAGGATGGATGGATGACACCCCTCCCTTCCCCCGGTATAATCACCGGGAGAAGCGGGCGGGCCGCACCTGATTGCTGCAGCCGAAGGAGGAATGAGGGTGGAGGATGGATAGACGGCCCCCCTCCCTTCCCCCGGCATGATCACCGGGAGAAGCGGGCAGGCTGCACCTGATTGCTGCAGCTGAGGGGAAGAGGGGTGGGAGGAGAGTGGATGGATGGCTGGACGGCCCTCCTCCCTCCCCCCCCGACATAATTGCCGGGAGAAGCGGGCGGGCAGCCCCCCCGTGGCACCGTATGCAGAGAGGAGCAGGCAGCTAGCTGGACATCTCCCCCAGAAAAGCGGGCTGGCGGGCGGCTCCCCCTGGAGCAAGCAGGTAAGGGGAGAGAGTAGCTAGCCAGCGAGTGGCTCCCTCGTGGAGCTGTATGACAGGGAGAGGAGTCGGAGTTGGCAGCGGGCGGCCGAGCACCCCCCCTCGCTGAAACAACCGGAAGAAGCAGGGACCCGTAATGTGGGTGCCGAGGGGGGACCAGGTGGGTGGACAGGCGAACTCCCCGGTGAAGCACCGAGAGAGGCACCGCCACCATGTTGCAGCCGACCCGGAAGTGACCTGTAGGCCCCACCCCCTATTGAACCCAGAGTCGCAGACGAGCCCTGGCCTGATAGAGGAGGAGGCTTAAGTAGCCCTCTCAGCCTCCTCCCACAAATACAGGCTAGCCTCCGGCTAGCCTTTACACCTGTCATTGTCTCCCTTCTGCAGGATAGGAGTTATAAATCCTGGAAAGTTACCCCTCCCCCATCATCACTAGAAGAAATGATGAACATCCCTAACTCCCATCCCCTTTATGAGTCCTTGTCTGCCATAAAAAGTCCCAAGGCTTCCTCTGCCACAGGCTCCCCCTGCTGTGTCTGAGCCAATGAGAAGGGAGAGAGCCAAGAGAGCCTCTGCTCTTGTGCACATTGCTGGATGGAGATCAGGCTCAGGTAAGTATTGGGGGGATGGGGGAGCTGCATGCAGAAGCTGTTTTACTTTCATACAGAGAATACAGAAAATACATTAAGTGGTTCCCAACCAGCCGCCACAGTTGTACTGCAGCAGGTTGGCTCTCCTGCGTAAATCGCCATCATTGTTCGTCGGTCACGCACCCCGCCGTCCCCACAATAATTGGATTGATTTCAGAACCGATCAGTCTACAGGCCCAGGTCAATGATTTCTGGCCTGGACCTGCTGATCGGTTCTGGTGAATGGCAGACTGTCCTCTGTCTGTGTAATGTAAACACAGGCAGAGGAAGTGATGTCATCTCCCCTCGTGGAGCCCTTTTAGTTTCCAGCGATCGAGGAGAAGACATCTACTGTGAGTACACCAACACTACACTGACACCAGGACATGTAGGTACACATTTAACCCCTTGATCACCCCCTGATCGCCCCCCAGTTAACCCTTTCACTCCCTGTCACAGTGTAACTAATATAGTGTACAGATCTCTTTTCTAATCACCGTATTAGTGTCACGGGTGACATTAGTTAGGTTTTAGTGTGAGTTAGTGGTAGCGTCAATCCCAGACAGCGTCAGATTAGTGCCAGGTACTAGACATGTGCACACTGAAATATTTTGTTTCAGAATTTCGCTTTCGTCTGAAAAATAAATTTATTTAGTTACTTCTGAAATTCGTTTTTATTAATTTTGTTTTTCGTTAAAAATTGCATTCGTCCGTAAATCCAAATTAAGGTTGAATCTGTCATTGAAGGCTTATGGTGTCTGTCGAATGTTCAAAGAAGATTCGACAGAGCACCTAAACTGTACGACGCTGTATAGTTTACCTGCTCTGTCGAATCTTCTTAGAACTTTCAACAGACACCATAAGCCAAAGTACGTGTGTACTTAGTTCTAGCTATTTTACTGCTTCTCCTCTTTGGTTACAATCAGCCAATAACATTCATCATCATCATTATTTTTATTTATCTTTTCTCCCCTATGTCAAATCTTTTCTCCCCTACGTCAAATCTTTTCTCCCCTACGTCGAATCTTTTCTCTCTATGTCAAATCTTTTCTCTCTATGTAGAATAATTTTGGACTAATAGAGTTAAGGTTAGGCACATTCGACCACAGGTTTGGTGGACACAGATTGTTATTGTCAACATCATGTCGAATCTCCTATCTATATCGAACTGTTGTAGCAACGAAAAGGAAAATAAAACATTTGTTTATGTCGGATCTTTCGTTTTTCGGATTCTGCACTTTCGTTATCGTTTGTTAAAACGATAATGAAAATATCTGAAATTCGGACGAAAATGCATTCGGACGAAAACGAATGCACATGTCTAGCATGCTCTACTTTTGCTGACTGCACTGAACTGCACTGCAATAATGTAAACTAAACCCATAGGATTGCCTCGATTTTGGACTGTTTATGCAGTTGGAGTGCAGTCCAAAATGTGTCCCACTGCAGGCCACTGCATTAGGTGTGAAAGGGCCCTAAGAAAGATCAACAAAAATACATGAAATTCAGACGAAAACGAATGCACCTGTCTACAGGTACACTAATACACACACAAACTATATAGCTCCATTGTTAGTATAGTATCTGAACGGATCAATATCTTTGATCTGATCAGAACTATATTAGCATTCCCAAAAGCACGACATTAGCAGGATCAGCCCAGACACCTGCCAGCACCTGTGTTTAGCCCCTCCTCCCAGCCCAGCCCACCCAAGTGCAGTATCAATAGATCACTGTCACTTACAAAACACAGCACACAAAACTGCAGCGTTAGCAGAGTCACACCTGATCCCTGCTAGCACTAACAGTTACTTTTATTTGTAGCGATTGAAGCAGTCGCTGACAACCAGGTGCTCTTTTATCTGTGAGTCACACTAGCTGTACCTATAAATTTAGTGGCCGAAAATTCCAAACAGAGGTACAGCATTGAAGAGATCTCACTGTCAGATTCAGGCTCATTATACAAATCGGTAGAGAGCACCCTGACAGATAGCTCTGATGATGGAGTAGTGGTCCCTGCTAAGGTCAAGCGTACCCGACCCCGTTCTTATGTTGCTGGGGTGCAACAACTGCATGGTTATTGTATGGAGCAGAGAGCCCGTACTAGTGTCACTCATCCTTCTGGTGAACTGGCAAGCACTAGCAGCCTAGTACATCCTGGTCATAGACAAACCAGCACTGCAGAAACACTTAGTGATGTGGCGAGTCCCATAAGTGCAGTCAAGCTGTTACGGTGGCTAGTACAAGTAGTGCCCTGCAGCCACCAAGAGTTTGAACACAGGCCTGTAGAGCCCTTCCTGATGTGTCTGCTAATCCTGATTGGAGGCCAACACTTCTGCAGCACCCGTTCCTCCCCCATTCATTGGCCAACCCAGAATTCAGGTGGAAACACTGGATTTTAGTACCCTTGACTAGAGATGAGCCCCCCAGTTCGGTTCGCACCAGAACTTGCGAACAGACAAAACATTTGTACAAACACAGTTAAAGTCTATGAGACACAAATGTGAAAATAAAAACCGCTCATTTTAAAGGCTTATATGCAAGTTATTGCCATAAAAAGTGTTTGGGGACCTGGGTCCTGCTCCAGGGGATATTTATCAATGCAAAACAAGTTTTTAAAACGGCCGCTTTTTCAGGAGCAGTGATTTTAATGATTTTTTCTCTCTTCTGAAATTCCAACAATTATTCTTGGTGACTTCAACATCCCTGTTAATCTTAACACTCCCGCTACTTCTAAGCTGCTGCGCTTAACCTCCCCTTTTGACCTAAAACAATGGACAAGCGCTTCTACTCACTCTGTTGGCAACTGCCTTGACCTCATGTTCTCCTACTTATGCACTCCGCACAACCTCTCCAATATTCCTTTTCATCTCTCTGATCACCACCTTATTAGTTTCACTCTCTCCTTGTCTGCCTCCTCTCTGCCTTCCAACTACCAAACTATTACCCATAGAAACCTTTGTCATCTCAACCCTTCTCTTCTTTTTTCTGCTACATATTGTCTCTATGACAAAATCTCATCCTTGTCCTGCCCCAACTTGGCCACTTCTGTCTACAACAGTTCACTGTCATCCACCCTGGATACCTTCACCCCACTTACTACGCACAGAATCAGGCCCCGACCACTACAACACTGGCAGACAGACAATACCAGAAGCCTAAAAAAAAGCAGCCGTGCTCTTCAGCGTCTGTGGTGAAAGACTAATGTCGCGTACACATGAGTGGACTTTCCGGCAGACTTGGTCGAAAAATCTGCTCGGCTGTATGCTAGTCTGACGGACTAAAACCGATGCTAGGGCAGCTATTAGGTACTGGCTATCAACTTCCTTATTTTAGTCCAGTCGTAGGTCATCACGTATGAATCCGTCGGACTTTGGTGTGATCGTGTGTGTCCAAGTCTGTTCGTTTGAAAGTCTGGCGGATGTACGCTGCAAAGTCCGTCGGAAAGATTGTCGGACCTAGTCCATTGAAAAGTCCGCTCGTGTGTACGTGGCATTAGTCACAGCAAGATTTCAGCCAATATAAATCTGCCCTCCAAAAATACCATTCCTGCCTCCACACTGCCAAACAGACCTACTTTATCACCCTCATTAACACCCTCTCACGCAGTCCCCGTCATTTCTTTTCTACCTTTACCACTCTACTTTGTCCTCCATTACCCTGACTCACTAACTTACTCACTGCCCAGGAGGTTGCTAATCACTTCAAAAATAAGATTGAGACGATTAGTCTCGATCTCCGCTCTAAAGGTATCTCCCTCACTTTACACTCCTTGTCCTCCTGCTCAATCAATACTTCCCTCTTTTAACCCAGCGAATATAGAAGAAGTCACTAAACTTTTTTCTAACACCCACCTAACCTCCTGCCCCCTGGACCCTGTTCCTTCTCAAATACTATGGTCGCCATCTGACTCTATCCTACACTCCTTAACTCATATCTTCAATCTCTCACGCTCTACTGGCATCTTCCCCAACCCTCTAAAACATGCGCTAGTCACTCCCATTCCAAAAAAGGCCTCACTAGACCCCACCAATCTTAACAACCTAAGACCCATCTGTAACGAAACCCTAAGTATGAAAGGGGTTAAAGCCGTTTAGAACATTCCATTTCCGAACACAAAGGCAGCTACAGAACACTCCGATCAGCCAAACAAGAAACCCATACGAATAATTCTTCCTCCCAAGTACGAGACAAGGCTCTGTCTTGAGGGTCAAGCAGGAATGAACTTTTATTGAAAGGAATACAGGTCTTATATACAGTAAAAAGAGGAGGTGTATACCTCCTGCTCATATTACTCTGAAAATACACCTGTGACCAGAAACCTAATTAAAATGAGCTCATTAACTAATCCCTTTAAGCAGCCTGGCCATTGTTATGATAAATAAGGATTTCACTACAGGTCAGACTGTCACCGAGCTTCACATAGTAGATGATACAGTAGGTGACCGTGATATTGTGTCAATCTCGCCGCTGTTACCGGCGAGATTTGACACCTGCGAGCTCCGTCGCAGGAGCCAGCGCTGAGATGGCTCACTCATCAGGAAAGGAAAACTTATTTTTCCTTTCGCGATAAGTGACAGGCAGTGCTGACAGCTGTCTGGTATGAATCCTGAGGGGGTTCCCCCCAGGGGCATACCAGGCCCTTAGGTCTGTTATGGATTGTAAGGGGAACCCACACCATTTTTTTAAAAAATTTTGGCCAGGGTTTCCCTTAATATCCATGCCAGACCTGAAGGGCCTGGTATGGAATTTAGGGGGACTCCCACGTCATGTTTTTTTTGTTATTTTGGTTCGGGGTTCCCCTGTGGGGAATTCCCATGCCGTTTTTATCAATTAACTTTTATGTGTATTGTCGGACCGGTAATTCATTAATAGCCGCGAGTAGTTTTAAATGACTTTTTTTCCTTTGAAATGTCATTTTGCTGTCAGACTGTTCTAAACATGGGAAACATGCGCCTTTTTACAGGCATACTATAGACACCCCCCAGGTACGAAATTTACAGGAATATTACACTTTTATTGTTTCACTTTAAGCATTATTAAAATCACTGCTCCCGAAAAACGTCCGTTTTTAAAACTTTTTTTTGCATTGATCCATGTTCCCTGGGGCAGGACCCAGGTCCCCAAACACTTTTATGACAATAACTTGCATATAAGCCTTTAAAATTATCACTTTTGATTTCCCCCATAGACTTTTAAAGGGTGTTCCACGGCTTTTGAATTTGCCGCAAACACCCCAAATCGTTCGCTGTTCAGCGAACTGGTGAACAGACGATGTTCGAGTCGAACATGAGTTCGAAACGAACTCGAAGCTCATCCCTAGATAGCAGGTACAGGTTTCAGAACACGGGTAAGCTGCACATCAATCAGCACTGCACAAGTGCAGCTGCTGTTCTTTTAAAGGCCCATTGGCACCAAGCAGAAGTTAGCATGTGCGCACACACGCTGCTGCCATGCGTGCACACATGCATCTCCATTTTGCTGCAGTAAATCCCTGACACTACTGTTATACTGTTACTGTGTTTTATTGTTAACCATTGTTTGCTCTGCAGGTACGCCATTCATTTTCAGCACAGGTTTATTTATTGTGACAGCAACAGGGTTTGCTCTCACGATACATAAATCCGTGACTCCAGCACTGTAGGAGGTGATTTCAGCACCATAGTTAAAAAAAGCATATGTGCGAATCATGGGGGCAGAGGTGGACATTAGGGGCATATATTTTTGTTTAATTTTCTTGGCAGTGATTTCTTCAACCATCGATGTGAATGGAGGTGGGCTGAACAAAAAAAAAAAAGAACGGTGCATATATGCCCATCATTAGAAGTGGGTGGATGAAGGGTGGTATTCTAATGGTGGGCATAACACCGATCGATTGATGTGAATTGAGGAATATGGCTGCATGAAAAAAAAGAACATTACAATATATACCCAACAAGGACCATACTGGTATGTTGCTTGACTTTGAGTGGTTATACTGAAATGATGCCTGCAGGTTTAGGCATCATCTTGGTATCTTTCATTTAAGCCAGCGGTCAACTTTCATGTAAAAGCAATCCTAGTGCCTAATTAGTCTCTAGACTGCTTTTACAAGCAGTGAGAGGGAATGTCTCCCCCTTCTTCCATGGTTTTCTGAGGCTCTCCTGTCCCACCGTGTAACCCGAGGATGCAGCCGGTGGTTCCGTCAGCTGACATAGAGCTGATCAGTGACTAGAATGGCTCCAATCATCGCTATGGCCTAAAAAAACGGAAGCTACGAACATTTCACGACTTCAGTTTTGCCGGACATAAACAGCGCCATTGGGAAATTGGGAAAGCATCTTATCACACCGATCTCGGTGTGGTCAGATGCTTTTAAGGGCTGAGGAGAGATCTAGAGTCTAATAGACCCAAAAATTTTCAAAAAAAGAGTACTTGTCACTAGATATTGCTATCATAGGGGATATTTACATTCCCTATGATAACAATAAAAATGATTAAAAAATAAAATTAAAGGGACAGTGTAAAAATAAAATAAAAAGCAATATAAATTATTTAAATAAATTAAACTACCCCTGTCCCCCCCCCCTTGCACACATGTAATGGTGAATGCAAGTGTCAGTCTTGTGACATATGTGTCATGAACAGGTGTGACCAGAACCGTGTGATCTGCGACAGAGGACACCCAAATGTATATACGTGAAAATATAATAATTTATTAAAGAAAGTGAGTAATATAATACAACCAACTCCAATATGACACAGTGCAATAACCAACCACAGACAGACCCACAAATAACAACAGACAGATAAGTGCAATAAATGGGAAATACCAGGATCAGATACAATAGCCAGGCCAGGGTCATACACAGCAGATCAGCAGATGGACAGGGGATGTTCCAGAGACATAAACATAAGCCAGGCCAAGGTCATACACAGGGAAGTCAGCAGATGGGGTATGGAACACAGGACAGGGAGAGGATAGAAGGGTCAGACTGCAGGCAGGGATGCAAGGTAACAGGTGGGTAGGGATGAGCCGAACACCCCCTGTTTGGTTCGCACCAGAACATGCGAACAGGAAAAAAGTTCGTTCGAACACTGTTAAAGTCTATGGGACACGGACATGAATAATCAAAAGTGTTAATTTTAAAGGCTTATAGGCAAGTTATTGTCATAAAAAGTGTTTGGGGACCTGGGTCCTGCCCCAGGGGACATGGATCAATGCAAAAAAAAGTTTTAAAAAGGGACGTTTTTTTCAGGAGCAGTGATTTTAATAATGCTTAAAGTCAAACAATAAAAGTGTAATATCCCTTTAAATTTCATAGCTGGGGGGTGTCTATAGTATGCCTGTAAAGGGGCGCATGTTTCCTGTGTTTAGAACAGTCTGACAGCAAAATGACATTTCGAAGGAAAAAACCCATTTAAAACTACTTGCGGCTATTGCATTGCCGACAATACACATAGAAGTTCATTGATAAAAAACGGCATGGGAATTCCCCACAGGGGAACCCCGATCCAAAATTTTAAAAAAAAATGACGTGGGGTTCCCCCTAAATTTCATCCCAGACCCTTCAGGTCTGGTATGGATTTTAAGGGGAACCCCGCGCCAAAAAAAAAAAAAAAAAAACGGCGTGGGGTCCCCCCAAAGATCCATACCAGTCCCTTATCCAAGCACGCAACCTGGCAGGCCGCAGGAAAAGAGGGGGGGACGAGAGTACGCCCCCCCTCCTGAACCGTACCAGGCCACATGCCCTCAACATTGGGAGGGTGCTTTGGGGTAGCCCCCAAAACACATTGTCCCCATGTTGATGAGGACAAGGGCCTCATCCCCACAACCCTGGCCGCTGGTTGTGGGGGTCTGCAGGCAGGGGGCTTATCGGAAACTGGAAGCCCCCTTTAACAAGGGGACCCACAGATCCCAGCCCCCCCCCTGTGTGAAATGGTAAGGGGGTACTTACCCCTACCATTTCACTAAAAAAAAACTGTCAAAAATGTTAAAAATGACAAGAGACAGTTTTTGACAATTCCTTTATTTTTAATGCTTCTTCTTTCTTCTATCTTCCTTCATCTTCTTCTGGCTCTTCTGGTTCTTCCTCCGCCGTTCTCGTCCAGCATCTCCTCCGCGGCGTCTTCTATCTTCTTCTCCTCGGGCTGCTCCGCACCCATGGCATGGGGGGAGGCTCCCGCTCTTCTCTTCTTCATTTTCTTCTCCGGCTGCTCTGCACCCATGCTGGCATGGAGGGAGGCTCCCGCTGAGTGACGGCGTCTCCTCGTCTGACGGTTCTTAAATAACGGGGGGTGGGGCCACCCAGTGACCCCGCCCCCTCTGACGCACGGTGACTCGATGGGACTTCTCTGTGATGTCACAGGGAATGCCACAGGGAAGTCCCGTCATGTCCCGTGCGTCAGAGGGGGTGGGGTCACCGGGTGCCCCCCCCGTTATTTAAGAACCGTCAGATGAGGAGACGCCGTCACACAGCGGGAGCCTCCCTCCATGCCAGCATGGGTGCGGAGCGGCCCGGAGAAGAAAATGAAGAAGAGAAGAAGAGCGGGATCCTCCAGCCATGCCATGGGTGCGGAGCGGCCCGAGGAGAAGAAGATAGAAGATGCCGCGGAGGAGATGCTGGACGAGAACGCCGGAGGAAGAACCAGAAGAACCAGAAGATGAAGGAAGATAGAAGAAAGAAGAAGCATTTAAATAAAGGAATTGTCAAAAACTGTCTCTTGTCACTTTTAACATTTTTGACAGTTTTTTAGTGAAATGGTAGGGGTAAGTACCCCCTTACCATTTCACACGGGGGGGCGGGATCTGGGGATCCCCTTGTTAAAGGGGGCTTCCAGATTCCGATAAGCCCCCCACCCGCAGACCCCCACAACCACCGGCCAGGGTTGTGGGGATGAGGCCCTTGTCCTCATCAACACGGGGACAAGGTGTTTTGGGGGGCTACCCCAAAGCACCCTCCCAATGTTGAGGGCATGTGGCCTGGTACGGTTCAGGAGGGGGGGGCGCACTCTCGTCCCCCCCCTCTTTTCTTGCGGCCTGCCAGGTTGCGTGCTCGGATAAGGGTCTGGTATGGATTTTTGGGGGGACCCCACGCCGTTTTTTTTTTTTTTTTTTGGTTCGTGGTTCCCCTGTGGGGAATTCCCATGCCGTTTTTATCAATGAACTTCTATGTGTATTGTCGGCAATGCAATAGCCGCGAGTAATTTTAAATGGGTTTTTTCCTTCGAAATGTAATTTTGCTGTCACGCGAAACATGCGCCCCTTTACAGGCATACTATAGACACCCCAGCTACAAAATTTAAAGGGATATTACACTTTTATTGTTTGACTTTAAGCATTATTAAAATCACTGCTCCTGAAAAAACGTCCGTTTTTAAAACTTTTTTTTGCATTGATCCATGTCCCCTGGGGCAGGACCCGGGTCCCCAAACACTTTTTATGACAATAACTTGCATATAAGCCTTTAAAATTAGCACTTTTGATTTCTCCCATAGACTTTTAAAGGGTGTTCCGCGGCATTCAAATTTGCCGCGAACACCCCAAATTGTTCGCTGTTCGGCAAACTTGCGAACAGCTAATATTCAAGTCGAACATCAGTTCGACTCGAACTCGAAGCTCATCCCTACAGGTGGGACAGGATAGGGTCCGAGACAGGGAGACAGGATCAGGTTCAGGGCACAGGATCAGATCGCTAGCAGGTCAGGAGGCAATGAAGAAATCAAGGCAAACATGTGAATGTTTGCCGGGTATTTATAGGCCTGTGATTGGCCTCAAGTGACACCTGATTGTAAGAGGTACTGTCTGCTCCACACTGCCAGGATCCATCCGCTGGTGGACGCCAGTACTGCGGCCCAAAGATGATGTACTATTAACAGGGAAAAGCTCTCCTGACAGTTCCAAACTGCCAGGAGACACCTGCTGGTGGACCTCAGTACTGCATGCCAAATAACAGGTATTACCAGCGGATGGAACGTGACAGTACCCCCCCTCAAAGGAGCAGCCTCCGGACACTCCAATTGGTTGTAATTGTCCATAGTCTATGGCATCAAGCAGAACAACAGATGGTGGCACAACAGGCAGAACAGGTGGTGGCACAACAGGCATGGGCACTTCAAGCTGGGCAGCAGGCATGGGCACTTCAAGCTGGGCAGCGGGCTCATCAAGCTGGAGAGCAGGCACCGAGACATCAGGCTGGAGGGCAGGCAGGGGGACATCAGGCTGGAGGGCAGGCAGGGGGACATCAGGCTGGAGGGCAGGCAGGGGGACATCAGGCTGGAGGGCAGGCACCGAGACATCAGGCTGGAGGGCAGGCACCGAGACATCAGGCTGGAGGGCAGGCACCGAGACATCAGGCTGGAGGGCAGGCACCGAGACATCAGGCTGGAGGGCAGGCACCGAGACATCAGGCTGGAGGGCTGGCACCGAGACATCAGGCTGGAGGGCTGGCACCGAGACATCAGGCTGGAGGGCTGGCACCGAGACATCAGGCTGGAGGGCTGGCACCGAGACATCAGGCTGGAGGGCTGGCACCGAGACATCAGGCTGGAGGGCTGGCACCGAGACATCAGGCTGGAGGGCTGGCACCGAGACATCAGGCTGGAGGGCTGACACCGAGACATCAGGCTGGAGGGCTGACACCGAGACATCAGGCTGGAGGGCTGACACCGAGACATCAGGCTGGAGGGCTGACACCGAGACATCAGGCTGGAGGGCTGACACCGAGACATCAGGCTGGAGGGCTGACACCGAGACATCAGGCTGGAGGGCTGACACCGAGACATCAGGCTGGAGGACTGGCACCGAGACATCAGGCTGGAGGACTGGCACCGAGACATCAGGCCAGGCAACAGGTACTAGAACTTCAGACTGGGCAGTAGGCACATCAGGCAGAACAGCAGGTGCTGGCACAAGAAGCTGAACAGCAGGCACATCGGACTGGATAGCAGGTACTGGAATTTCAAACCGGGCAGCCAGTACTGGAACTTTAGACTGGGCAGCAGGCACTGGCACATCAGGCAAAACAGCAGGTGCTGGCACAACAGGCTGAACAGCAGGTGCATCGGACTGGATAGCAGGTACTGGAACTTCAAACCGGTCGGCCAGTACTGGAACTTCAGATTGGACAGTGGGCACAGGTGCTGGCACATCAGGCAGAACAGCAGGTACTGGCACAACAGGCTGAACAGCAGGTACATCGGACTGGATAGCAAGTACTGGAACTTCAGACTGGACAGTGGGCACAGGTGCTGGCACATCAGGCAGAACAGCAGGTACTGGCACAACAGGCTGAACAGCAGGTACATCAGACTGGATAGCAGGTACTGGAATTTCAGACTGGGCAGCTGGTACTGGAACTTCAGACTGGTCAGTGGGCACAGGTGCTGGCACATCAGCAGGCATCGGAACATCAGGCTGGGCGGCACACAGGAACACATCAGGCTGGAACAGATCAGCTGGTGGGGAGGCAGGATTGGACACTGGCATGATGGTATGGGTTGGATTAGCTGGTGCGGAGGCAGGTTGGGTTACTGGCAGGATCGTCTTGGTTGGAAAAAACTTTCGTTTTTTCTTTGGCTTAGCCACTGAAGCTCTGTAGGTGAGGGGTGCAGCAGGAAAGGAGGATTGGAATATGGCAGAGAAGAGGTAACAGTAGCTGGAGGAAGTTCCTGTGGGTTTGTGGACAGCTGAGAAGAGGCAGGTGGGTTGAATGCAGGATAGGTGCAGCGGGTAGGGACAGGGTATCGATATTTGGTGGGAAGCAGGGTATATGGGGCCGAAACAGAGGTTGCCATGGGTGAAGGGAAAAAAGACTCCTGGGCAGGCAGGTGTCTAATAGCAGGTCTGGGTTGTGCAGAGCTGACCGAAGCTGGAGATAATAAGTCTGACCATGCCTGTAGTACAGGTTGAACAAACGTGGGTTCACATACTGCCTGTCTAACCAGGGACTGCACCAAATCTATACAATCCACTAGCACCTGTTTAGGACAAACTGAATAATGCTCCAGAAAGTATACAGCTTAATCCTCCAACAGCCACACCAGAGACTCCACCTGATCACTACTGAAGGGGGGAGAAAAATCATCACTTCCTTTAGGACTGCTAGACAAGGCTAGCTCAGCACACACCTGTATCAGGGGCTGAACGTTTTCAAACAGAAATCTACCCTGATCAACCAGAGAATGGGCCAGATGGATACACTCCAGGAGCTGATCCCTGGCCCACTCTTTCAATACCAGATGACAGTAATTGTTATCCTCCAACACCAGTGAGGCAAGGAGAACAAAAGTTTCTGATTGCATTTTAATAGCACTACAATGGTTCCTCTGCGCAGTCACTTCTGGTCAGAGATGGCCTTGATTTACTGTCATGAACAGGTGTGACCAGTACCGTGTGATCTGCGACAGAGGACACCCAAACGTATATACGTGAAACTATAATAATTTAATAAAGAAAGTGATTAATATAATACAACCAACTCCAATATGACACAATGCAATAACAAACCACAGACAGAGACCCACAAATAACAACAGACAGATAAGTGCAATAAATGGGAAAATACCAGGATCATAAACAATAACCAGGCCAGGGTCATACACAGCAGATCAGCAGATGGACAGGGGATGTTCCAGAGACATAAACGTAAGCCAGGCCAAGGTCATACACAGGGAAGTCAGCAGATGGGGTATGGAACACAGGACAGGGAGAGGATGGATGGATCAGACTGCAGGCAGGGATGCAAGGTAACAGGTGGGACAGGATAGGGTCCGAGACAGGATCAGGGCACAGGATCAGGGCTCTAGCAGGTCAGGAGGCAATGAAGAAATCAAGGCAAACATGTGAATGTTTGCCGGGTATTTATAGGCCTGTTATTTGCCTCAAGTGACACCTGATTGTAGGAGGTACTGTCTGCTCTACACTGCCAGGATCCATCCGCTGGTGGACGCCAGTACTGCGGCCCAAAGATGATATACTATTAACAGGGAAAAGCTCTACTGACAGTTCCAAACTGTCAGGAGACACCTGCTGGTGGACCTCAGTACTGCATGCCAAATAACAGGTATTACCAGCGGATGGAACATTTCCTGACAATATGTGAACAGCAATTGCACCATGCATGTGAGGTATCACCGCAAACGTCAGATCGAGGGCAGTAATTCTAGCAGTAGACCTCCTCTGTAAATCTAAAGTGATAACCTGTAAAGGCATTTAAAGGCTTTTTAAAATGTGTATAGTTTGACGTCGCTGTGCGGGTGTGCGTAATTTTAAAGCATGTCGTGTTTGGTATCTATGTACTCAGAATAAGATCATATTTTATATTTCACTAAACATTTGGGCAATATAATGTGTTTTTGTACATTACAATTTAAAAAATATTTTTTTTCCCCAAAAATTGCATTTGAAAAATCACTGTCCAAATACTTTGTGAAAAAATAAACACCCACCATTTTAATCTGTAGGGCCTTTTTAAAAAAAATATATGATATATATGACTGCAGACTTTGCCAGACCGGATGGCGTGCCCTATTGACCCCCTGTACATAGCTTAAAGAACGGTGCACATCATTCCAACATAGTGTCATCATTTACGCAGGACCCTGACCAATGTCCTATTCTGGCCCCTACTGTGAGATCTCCATAGAAGCTGTAAAGTTATCGTTTCCAGCTGCACATCGCCTGTTCCTTTCCTGCGGCCCGTTACATTTCAAATCTATAGGTTGAATTAGACCTCTACATACGCCATCCACTGACAATATTAATTTCAGTCTTGCCTGAATACTCTGTGTGTTTTGATTGCGGTGCCATTCACCATATCTCAAATTTAAAATCTCCTATACAAATACCCCTGATGAAAGGACTTTGAACCTGAAACACGTTGGGCACCGGATAGCTTTCCCTGTATTTGGTTACCGGAAAGTGTTCTTGGTTACTGGAGAGAAACTACTCTGTATACGTACTTTTGTATTCTACTGCAAGATATTATATTATGTGTGTTTGTGTCTGATGTACATGTTTGTTTTAGTAAACATCGTATGATGATTGTTTAGTTTCCATTATAATGACGATTTTACTCATTCCATTAGTGTTTTTGCCAATTTAAAGTCCCAATTGGGGGTATTCTAAATTTCTCTATATATACAGGGGTGTGGCAAACTCTCTAGTTTTTCTGGTATGACAAAAATATTTATCATATGATGTTTGGGGGTTCAAAGTCATTTTCTAGCAAAAAAAAAAATTTTTTTTCATGCAAACAAAAAGTGTCAGAAAGGACTTGGAGGTACAAGTGGTTAGAAGAGTGGGTGATGTGTGGCATAAGCTTCTAATGTTGGGCATAAAATTCCAGGACAGTTAAAAACCCCAAAATGACCCCTATTTGGAAAGTAGACACCCCACGCTATTTGCTGAGAGACATGTTGAGTCCATGGAATATTTAATATGTTGCCACAAGTTGCTGGAAAATATATATTTTTTTTACACAAAGTTGTCACTAAATGATATATTGCTCACACATGAGCAATATATCCACATGGTATATGTGGAATTACATCCCAAAATACATTCTACTGCTTCTCCTGAGTACGGGGATACCACATGTGTGGGACTTTTTGAAGTCTAGCCGTGTACAGGACCCCAAAAATCAATCAGCGCCTTCAGGATTTTCTTTTTTCAAATTTTAAAGTTTTGTGACAAAAAGTGAGATGTGCAAAATACTCACCATGCCTCTCAGCAAATAGCTTGGGGTGTCTACTTTCCAAAATGGGGTCATGTGGGGGGGTTTGTGCTATCTGGGCATTTCATTGCCTCCGAAAACTGTGATAGGCAGTGAGGAGTGAAATCAAAAATTTACACTCTTATGCCCTGTACACGATCAGACATTGATCGAACATTCTAACGGATGTTGGCTCAAACTTGTCTTGCATACACACGGGCGCACAAAGTTGTTGGAAAATCCGCTCGTTCCGAACACGGTGGCATAAAACACGTACGTCGGGACTATAAATGGGGCAAAAGCCAATATCTTTTGTCTCTTAATTTATTCTGAGCATGTGTGGCACTTTGTCCATCGGATTTGTCTACACACGATCGGAATTTAAAGTATCAGATTTTGTTGTCGGAAAATTTTATAGCCTGCTCTCAAACTTTGTGTGTCGGAAATTCCGATGGAAAAAGTCAGATGGAGCCCACACACGGTTGGAATTTCTGACAACAAGCTCCGATCACACATATTCCGTCGGAAAGTCAGACCGTGTGTACAGGGCATTAGAAAACCTGAGGGCGGTGATTGGTATTTGCGGTCCTGTACGTGGCTAGACTCCCAAGAAGTCCCACACATGTGGTATCCCTGTACTCAGGAGAAGCAGCGGAATTTGGAGGTGTAATTCCACATACAGTGGGGATGGAAAGTATTCAGACCCCCTTAAATTTTTCACTCTTTGTTATATTGCAGCCATTTGCTAAAATCATTTAAGTTCATTTTTTTTCCTTATTATTGTATATACGGCACTCCATATTGACAGAAAAACACAGAATTGTTGACATTTTTGAAGATTTATTAAAAAAGAAAAACTGAAATATCACATGGTCCTAAGTATTCAGACCCTTTGCTGTGACACTCATATATTTAACTCAGGTGCTGTCCATTTCTTCTGATCATCCTTGAGATGGTTCTACACCTTCATTTGAGTCCAGCTGTGTTTGAATATACTGATTGGACTTGATTAGGAAAGCCACACACCTGTCTATATATGACTTTACAGCTCACAGTGCATGTCAGAGCAAATGAGAATCATGAGGTCAAAGGAACTGCCTGAAGAGCTCAGAGACAGAATTATGGAAAGG
Source organism: Aquarana catesbeiana (assembly GCF_042186555.1). Taxonomy (NCBI): domain Eukaryota; kingdom Metazoa; phylum Chordata; class Amphibia; order Anura; family Ranidae; genus Aquarana; species Aquarana catesbeiana. Next base: position 733,910,015 of record NC_133326.1, on the reverse strand, counting down.
CACAGATCTGGTCAAGGTTACAAAAAAATTCTGCTGCACTTAAGGTTCCTAAGAGCATAGTGGCCTCCATAATCCTTAAATGGAAGACGTTTGGGACGACCAGAACCCTTCCTAGCGCTGGCTGTCTGGCCAAACTGAGCTATCAAGGAAGAGCCTTGGAGAGAGAGGTAAGGAAGAACCCAAAGATCACTGTGGCTGAGCTCCAGAGATGCAGTCGGGAGATGGGAGAAAGTTGTAGAAAGTCAACCATCACTGCAGCCCTTTACCAGTCAGGGCTTTATGGCAGAGTGGCCCGACGGAAGCCTCTCCTCAGTGCAAGACACATGAAAGCCCGCATGGAGTTTGCTAAAAAAACACCTGAAGGACTTCAAGATGGTGAGAAATAAGATTCTCTGTTCTGATGAGACCAAGATAGAACTTTTTGGCGTTAATTCTAAGGGGTATTTGTGGAGAAAAACAGGCACTGCTCATCACTTGTCCAATACAGTCTTGACAGTAAAGCATGGTGGTGGCAGCATCATGCAGTGGGGGTGTTTTTCAGCTGCAGGGACAGGACTACTGGTTGCAATCGAAGGAAAGATGAATGCGGCCAAGTACAGGGATATCCTGGACGAAAACCTTCTCCAGAGTGCTCAGGACCTCAGACTGGGCCGAAGGTTTACCTTCCAACAAGACAATGACCCTAAGCACACAGCTAAAATAATGAAGGAGTGGCTTCACAACTCCATGACTGTTCTTGAATGGCCCAGCCAGAGCCCTGACTTAAACCCAATTGAGCATCTCTGGAGAGAACTAAAAATGGCCGTCCACCAACGTTTACCATCCAACCTGGCAGAACTGGAGAGGATCTGCAAGGAGGAATGGCAGAGGATCCCCAAATCCAGGTATGAAACACTTGTTGCATCTTTCCCAAAAAGACTCATGGCTGTATTAGATCAAAAGGGTTCTTCTACTAAATACTGAGCAAAGGGTCTGAATACTTAGGAGCATGCGATATTTCAGGTTTTCTTTTTTAATAAATCTGCAAAAATGTCAACAATGCTGTGTTTTTCTGTAAATATGGGGTGCTGTGTGTACATTAATGAGGACAAAAATGAACTTAAATGATTTTAGCAAATGGCTGCAATATAACAAAGAGTGAAAAATTTAAGGGGGTCTGAATACTTTCCATCCCCACTGTATAACCATGTCATGTATGAGCAATATATCATTTAGTGACAACTTTGTGTCATTTTTTATTTCTTTTAGATAGTAAGCTCTTCTGAGCAGGGCCCTCTTAATCCTATTGTATTGTATTGTATTGTATTATAACTGTATTGTCTCCCTTTTATATTGTAAAGCGCTGCGTAAACTGTTGGCGCTATATAAATCCTGAATAATAATATTATATTATATTATATATATATATTATAATAATAATTTCTTTTATAATTTTTTAATAACCTGTGACAAAAAATAAAATATTCAATGGACTCAACATGCCTCTCAGCAAATTCCTTGGGGTGTCTACTTTGCACAATGGGGTGATTTGGGGGGTTTGTACTGCCCTGTCATTTTAGCACCTCAAGAAATGAGATTGGCAGTCATAAACTAAAAGCTGTGTAAATTCCAGTAAATGTACCATAGTTTGTAGACATTATAACTTTTGTGCAAACCAATAAATATACACTTATTGAATGTTTCATGTGGCTGAATACATTTTGGCCTAAATATATGACTAAAATTAAGTTTATTGGATTTTTTTTATAACAAAAAGTATAAAACATAATTTCTTTCAACATTTTCGGTCTTTTTTCATTTTTATTGCAAAAAATGAAAATCTCAGAGGTGATCAAATACCACCAAAAGAAAATTCTATTTGTGGGATAAAAAGGACGCACATTTAGTTTGTGTACAGCTTTGAATGACTACGCAATTACCAGATAAAGCAGCACAGTGTCAAATTGTAAAAAGTTCTCTGGTAATTAAGGGGGTAAATCCTTCCGGGACTGAAGTGGTTAAGGTAAAAAACCTTCATCCTTTACATCCTCTGTGATAATTCCTGTAACATCCTAGTATATGATCTATATCTATGGAGATGATATCTGATTTCTGGAGACACTAAAGAATGGGGGATGGAAGAATAAAGTGCTTTAATGTGAAGTGTCCCCCCTGTGAACCTAGAATCCCATTGTAAATGTGGAATATCCACCAATATAGTACTTGTATATAGTAATATATCCCAGAAGCCTCAGCACTAAAGGCTGGAAATGTATATCCCCCTTACATTCTCTATAAGGGATCCTATTCCTGCCACAATCCGGTGACCTTCAATGGGAACTCCTGATTTGTGGACTTTAGGAAGGTGATGGATTATTGGGGTCACTGGGGTATCCACCATCATAAATTCTGCTATTTTATTTCATAAACCCCCCAGATCCTTTCCTTTATCTATCAATTTCAGAAGCCCCTGTATGTGACACTGTGTGAGGTCCTGCTTAAAGCAGAGTTCCCATTTTTTTAAAAAATTAAAAGTGTTTTTTTTTTATTTTTTTAGGAACATTACTAATTTTTTTTGGGGGGGTGGAACTCCACTTTAATAACCGGGAATATAAGGGGGTGACTGAGCTGTTACAGCACCCCCTCTTTATACTGTGTAGACATAAGTACTACAACTGCTTCACCTTTATCAGCTTCCCTAATAGCAAGATCTTTCCTCTGTATAACATTCTGTATATCCTGATATTCCGCTCTAGTGATGTTATGTCACTTTTCACTAAATGGGAATAATTCCTCATATTCATCTTATAATATAATATCATGTGTCTGGATTTGTCTTTGTAGGTTGGATGGATGTGGTGTGACTTCCTCCGGCTATGATGATCTCCGATCCATTCTTATCAATAATCCATCCCTCACCAGACTGGATTTATCATTTAATAATCTGGAAGACTCTGGAATAAAACGTCTATGTGAGGGGCTCAGACATCCTGGCTGTACTCTGCAGCACCTGAGGTGAGAGTTGTCCTATAAATGATATAATATTCTGCAGGATTCTGGTATAAATCTTCTATGTGAGGGATCCAGACATGTCACCTAGATGAAAGTTATACAAACACAGACTTCTGATTGGCTGGTTACCTTGGGAGTTCCCATCATAGTCCTTCAGGTCACTTGCTGTTATTGGCTTTCATCCCCTCCCCCCTCCACTGACTATCATAGATCAGACTTTGGCTGGGTCCACACAGCGGCTCACAGCAGGAGGTCCGGTGCATCTCCATTCACCGTTTCAGGGCCGTTTTCAACAGAATTTTTGGCTGAATTCGGTCCTGAAACGAACCAGAAGACGGACAGCACTCCGTATTCTCTTCGTTCAGTGACCAATCATAGACAGATGGTCCTCAATTAGAATCTGGAAGGACAGAGCGAGTCTCTAGACCAGAAGTGACCCCTAGATGCCAATAAAATCCCCCCATCCTTGTAGATATAAAATTGTCACCTCACTGAGCCTCCAAGAGAGGTCCTAGTCATTTCATCTACAAGGCCAGCAGAGGACGAGGCCGATACAGTGAGACGGCCCCAAACTGTCTGCCAGTAGGGATGAGCCGAACACCCCCCCGGTTCAGTTCGCACCAGAACCTGCGAACGAAATGAAAATTTGCACGAACATTAGAACCCCATTGACGTCTATGGGACGCGAACGTTCAAAATCAAAAGTGCTCATTTTAAAGGCTAATTTTCATGGTATTGTCCTAAAAAGGGTTTGAGGACCCGGGTCCTGCCCCAGGGGACATGTATCAATGCAAAAAAAACTTTTAAAACGGCCGTTTTTTCGGGAGCAGTGATTTTAATGATGCTTGAAGTAAAAAAAAAAAGGGAAATATTCCTTTAAATATCGTACCTGGGGGGTGTCTATAGTATGCCTGTAAAGTGGCACGTGTTTCCCGTGCTTAGAACAGTCCCTGCACAAAATGTCATTTTTAAAAGAAAAAAAGTCATTGAAATCTGCTTGCGGCTTTAATGTAATGTCGGGTCTTGGCAATATGGATGAAAATCAGTGAGACAAATGGCATGGGTACCCCCCAGTCCATTACCAGGCCCTTTGGGTCTTGTATGGATATTAAGGGGAACCCCGCACCCAAATTAAAAACAGGAAAGGTGTGGGGCCACTAGGCCCTATATACTCTGAACAGCAGTATACAGGCGGTGCAAACAAGACAGGGACTGTAGGTTTGTTGTTAAGTAGAATCTGTTTGTAATTTTCAACTGGTACATTTTTAACATGTTTAACTCCAGCCAAAAAATCTTTTTTAAGCTTTTTGGAAAACATAGGGAAGGGTTATCACCCCTGTGACATTTGTTTTGCTGTCTGTGCTCCTCTTCAGAAGATTTCACCTCACTTTTTGTCCCAATGACAAATGTTTTTTCAAAATTTGTTTTTTTTTTGTGAAACAAGTATTGCTGATAAAGCATCAGTGGAAAGGAGAAATGTTTGTCCCATATTAACTCTTACAGGAGAGAATTTCCCTTCCTAGGGGTAGATTTCATCTCACTTCCTGTTGTCTCCTTCCGTTTGCAAGTAGGAGTCGTTTGTAAGTTGGATGTTTGAAAGTAGGGGCCTGCCCTATATACTCAGCAGAAATTTGGGCCTTAGGTGTTGTTGTGGCCACAACACTGTAAGCCCTCACAGGGCCCTGCTGTGAAATATTAGATCAAGAATTGTAATTACATGCCCCTGTTGAACAGGGGCAGAAAAATTGGGCCTTAGGCACTGGTGCTGGTGCCACAACACTGCAACCCCTCACAGATACTCTAGTTGGAACGCAGGAACAAGCCCTGCTGCAAAGTATTGCATCAAAAATTGTAATTACACGCCCCTGTTGTACAGGGGCTGAAAAATTGGGCCTTAGGCATGGGTGGCGGCGCCCAGAACCAAAAATGTTCTTACAAGCTATTAGCGTGATCATTGAGGAGGAAGAGGATAATTACTCAGGATAGTCACTCAGCATTAGCATAGGCAGTCTTTGAAGGGATCTGAGATTTCAAAAAAAAATATTCAGTTGCATCAGCATCAGGTGCTTGGTAGCTGGTGGTGATCCAAGACTGATTCATTTTTATGAAGATCAGTCGATCGACCGAGTCGGTGGACAGACGAACCCTGTGATCGGTTACAAAGCCTCCAGCAGCACTGAATGTGCGTTCCGAAAGAACGCTGGAAGCAGGACAGGCCAGTAGCTCAATTGCATACTGTGCAAGCTCTGGCCAGTGATCCATCCTCAAGACTAGGGATGAGCCGAACACCCCCCTGTTCGGTTCGCACCAGAACATGCGAACAGGAAAAAAGTTCGCTCGAACACGCGAACACCGTTAAAGTCTATGGGACACGAACATGAATAATCAAAAGTGCTAATTTTAAAGGCTAATATGCAAGTTATTGTCATAAAAAGTGTTTGGGGACCCGGGTCCTGCCCCAGAGGACATGGATCAATGCAAAAAAAAATTTTAAAAACGGCCGTTTTTTCAGGAGCAGTGATTTTAATAATGCTTAAAGTCAAACAATAAAAGTGTAATATCCCTTTAAATTTAGTACCTGGGGGGTGTCTATAGTATGCCTGTAAAGGGGCGCATGTTTCCTGTGTTTAGAACAGTCTGACAGCAAAATGACATTTCGAAGGAAAAAAAGCCATTTAAAACTACCCGCGGCTATTGCATTGCCGACAATACACATAGAAGTTCATTGATAAAAACGGCATGGGAATTCCCCACAGGGCAACCCAGAACCAAAATTGAAAAAAAAAAAGATGTGGGGGTCCCCCTAAATTCCATACCAGGCCCTTCAGGTCTGGTATGGATATTAAGGGGAACCCCGGCCAAAATTAAAAAAAAAAAAATGACGTGGGGTTCCCCCTAAATTCCATACCAGACCCTTCAGGTCTGGTATGGATTTTAAGGGGAACCCCGCGCCAAAAAAAAAAAAAAAACGGCATGGGGTCCCCCCAAAAATCCATACCAGACCCTTATCCGAGCAAGCAACCTGGCAGGCCGCAGGAAAAGAGGGGGGGACGAGAGTGCGCCCCCCCCCTCCTGAACCGTACCAGGCCACATGCCCTCAACATTGGGAGGGTGCTTTGGGGTAGCCCCCCAAAACACCTTGTCCCCATATTGATGAGGACAAGGGCCTCATCCCCACAACCCTGGCCGGTGGTTGTGGGGGTCTGCGGGCGGGGGGCTTATCGGAATCTGGAAGCCCCCTTTAACAAGGGGACCCCCAGATCCCGGCCCCCCCCCCTGTGTGAAATGGTAAGGGGGTACTTACCCCTACCATTTCACTAAAAAAAACTGTCAAAAATGTTAAAAATGACAAGAGACCGTTTTTGACAATTCCTTTATTTAAATGCTTCTTCTTTCTTCTTTCTTCCTTCATCTTCTTCTGGTTCTTCTGGCTCTTCTGGTTCTTCCTCCGGCGTTCTCGTCCAGCATCTCCTCCGCGGCGTCTTCTATCTTCTTCTCCTCGGGCCGCTCCGCACCCATGGCATGAGGGGAGGCTCCCGCTCTTCTCTTCATCTTCTTCTTCATCCTCTTCTCTTCTTCCTTCTTCCTTCTTCTCTTCTTCTCCGGGCCGCTCCGCATTCATGCTGTCATGAAGGGAGGCTCCCGCTGTGTGACGACGTCTCTTCGTCTGACGGCTCTTAAATAACGGGGGGCGGGGCCACCCGGTGACCCCGCCCCCCTCTGACGCACGGGACATGACGGGACTTCAATGTGGCATTCCCCGTGACGTCACAGGGAAGTCCCGTCAAGTCACCGTGCGTCAGAGGGGGGGCGGGGTCACTGGGTGGCCCCGCCCCCCGTTATTTAAGAGCCGTCAGACGAAGAGACGCCGTCACACAGCGGGAGCCTCCCTTCATGACAGCATGAATGCGGAGCGGCACGGAGAAGAAGAGAAGAAGGAAGAAGAGAAGGATGAAGAAGATGAAGAAGATGAAGATGAAGAAGAAGATGAAGAGAAGAGCGGGAGCCTCCCCTCATGCCATGGGTGCGGAGCGGCCCGAGGAGAAGAAGATAGAAGATGCCGCAGAGGAGATGCTGGACGAGAACGCCGGAGGAAGAACCAGAAGAGCCAGAAGAACCAGAAGAAGATGAAGGAAGAAAGAAGAAGCATTTAAATAAAGGAATTGTCAAAAACTGTCTCTTGTCATTTTTAACATTTCTGACAGTTTTTTTAGTGAAATGGTAAGGGTAAGTACCCCCTTACCATTTCACACAGGGGGGGGCCGGGATCTGGGGGTCCCCTTGTTAAAGGGGGCTTCCAGATTCCGATAAGCCCCCCGCCCGCAGACCCCCACAACCACCGGCCAGGGTTGTGGGGATGAGGCCCTTGTCCTCATCAACATGGGGACAAGGTGTTTTGGGGGGCTACCCCAAAGCACCCTCCCAATGTTGAGGGCATGTGGCCTGGTACGGTTCAGGAGGGGGGGGCCGCACTCTCGTCCCCCCCTCTTTTCCTGCGGCCTGCCAGGTTGCATGCTCGGATAAGGGTCTGGTATGGATTTTTGGGGGGACCCCACGCCGTTTTTTTGTTTTTTTTTTGGCGCGGGGTTCCCCTTAAAATCCATACCAGACCTGAAGGGCCTGGTATGGAATTTAGGGGGACCCCCACATCTTTTTTTTTAAATTTTGGTTCGGGGTTGCCCTGTGGGGAATTCCCATGCCGTTTTTTATCAATGAACTTCTATGTGTATTGTCGGCAATGCAATAGCCGCGGGTAGTTTTAAATGGCTTTTTTTCCTTCGAAATGTCATTTTGCTGTCAGGCTGTTCTAAACACAGGAAACATGCGCCCCTTTACAGGCATACTATAGACACCCCCCAGGTACTAAATTTAAAGGGATATTACACTTTTATTGTTTGACTTTAAGCATTATTAAAATCACTGCTCCTGAAAAAACGGCCGTTTTTAAAACTTTTTTTTGCATTGATCCATGTCCCCTGGGGCAGGACCCAGGTCCCCAAACACTTTTTATGACAATAACTTACATATTAGCCTTTAAAATTAGCACTTTTGATTTCTCCCATAGACTTTTAAAGGGTGTTCCGCGGCATTCGAATTTGCCACGAACACCCCAAATTGTTCGCTGTTCGGCGAACTTGCGAACAGCCAATGTTCGAGTCGAACATGAGTTCGACTCGAACTCGAAGCTCATCCCTACTCAAGACCCAGTAACCCAGAGGATTTTCGGTAGGAAAGGTGTCCAAGTCAGATCTTGCCCCTAGGTATTCCTGCACCATGTAAAACAGATGCTGGTGATGGTTGCTGGAACTGATCATACCTTGGTGCTGCGGACTAAAAAATTGTCTGAATGCATCGGTCAGACGGCCACCTTCTCCACCGCTCCTTCTTTGACTGAACAAAGCCTCAGCATCACATTGTCCAGAAACAGGAGTTTGTAACCTCCCAGTCTCTGGGAACGCGTTGCACAGACCTTTCTGCAAGGCCTCCCGAAGATGTTTCATCCTCTGCTCCATCTGCGACGGCAAGATAAGGTCCGCAACCTTATCCTTGTAACGTGGATCAAGGAGGGTTTCCAGCCAGTATTGCTCCTTCTCCTTGATACCACGAATACAAGGATCCTTACGCAGGCTTTGCAGGATCAGAGAGGCCATGCAGCGTAGGTTTGCTGAGGCATTCGGTCCGGAGTCCTCTGGGTCACTAAGGACAACATGGTCCGCAGCCACCTCCTCCCAGCCACATACAAGTCCATGTGTTTCTTGGAACTGATCTCTTAAAGACTGCTGCTGATGCTGAGTGCCAGGCTCCACCTCCATACTGACACAATCCTCCTCCTCCTCTTCCTGTGTGATCGGCGGGTACGCAGGAACACTGTCTGGATAAAGGGGGCCTTGAGAGCTAAGGAAGTCCTCCTCTTCCTGCCTCTGTTCTGCCTCAAGTACCCTGTCCATTATTCCACACAGCGTGTGCTCCAACAGGTGGACAAGGGGGACAGTGTCACTGATGCATGCACTGTCACTGCTCACCATCCTCGTGGCCTCCTCAAATGGTGACAGGACATTGCATGCATCCCTGATCATGGCTCACTGGCGTGGGGAAAAAAAACAAGCTCCCCTGACCTTGTCCTGGTGCCATAGTCACACAGGTACTCATTGATGACCCTCTGCTGCGTGTGCAGCCGCTGCAGCATGGCCAATGTTGACTTCCACCTGGTGGGCATGTCACAGATTAGGCCGTTCTTGGGCAGTTAAAACTCCTTTTGGAGGTCTGCCAGCCGAGCACTTGCATTATATGACCGTCGGAAATGCACAAAGACTTTCCTGGCCTGCCTCAGGACATCCCGCAAGCCCGGGTACCTGTCCAAGAACCTCTGTACCACCAAGTTAAGGACATGAGACAAACAGGGCACATGGGTCATTTGTCCCTGTCGGAGGGCAGAGAGGAGGTTGGTGCCATTGTCACAAACCACCATTCCTGCCTTAAGTTGGCGTGGCGTCTACCACCTCTGAACCTGCCCCTGCAGAGCTGACAGAACCTCTGCCCCAGGGTGTGGCTCCTGTCCCCCAAGCACACCAGCTCAAGCACCGCATTGCATCTTTTGGCCTGCGTACTTGCGTAGCCCCTTGAACGCCTACGGAGCACCGCTGGTTCAGAGGACAAAGCACAGGAAGAGGCCATGGAGGAAGAAGAAGAGGAGGGGGTGGAGGAGAGAGGTGTGTCACAATCATTAGTAGTGGCATTTTGGAGGCGTGGTGGCGGAACAACCTCCAACACTACTGCACCTTGTCCTGCATCCTTCCCAGCTGCCAGCAGAGTCACCCAATGCGCGGTGAAACTTAGGTAACGTCCCTGTCCATGCCTGCTGGACCATGAGTCAGCGGTAATATGCACCTTACCGCTGACCGACCTGTCCAGCGAGGCATTGACATTGCCTTCCACATGCCGGTAGAGAGCCGGAATCGCCTTCCGTGAGAAAAAGTGGCGTTTGGGTACCTGCCACTGAGGAACCACACATGCCACAAATTCACGGAAGGGGGCAGAGTCTACCAACTGAAAAGGCAGCAGTTGAAGTGCTAGCAATTTTGCCAAGCTAGCATTCAACCGCTGGGCATGTGGATGGCTGGGAGCGAACTTCTTTCGGCGGTGCAGCTGCTGGAGCAGGGAAATTTGCCTGGTACAATCTGACGTCGGTGTACCGAAAGCAGATTGCCCACAAGTACTTGGCTGTGACACACCTAATTCTACACCTTCATTTCTATCAGTGCAGGTCTCAGAGAGGACTGAAGGTATAGTGGGGTTGAAGATCTCAGCTGATGAGGAGCAAGGAGAGGTCCTCTTTGTTCTTTGATGTGGGTCTTTTAGATACGCTTGCCAACGAACTGCACGGCAGGTCAACATATGTCTGGTCAAGCATGTGGTGCCCAAGCGGGAGATGTTTTTGCCACGCGAGATACGCTTGAGACATATGTTGCAAATAGCAGTGGTGCGATCTGATGCACTCGTCTCAAAAAAGGCCCACACCAAAGAACTTTTTTAATAACGCGCAGAGACTGCAGCGCCCTGCACATGCGGAGCTTTGGGGTTTGATGCAGTCAGTAGGCTGGCCCCTGGAGGGCGTCCTGCCTCGTTGGTGATGTGCCTCCTCCTTATCTCTCCTATCAGGCACCCATGTTGAGTCAGTGACCTCATCATCCCCTCCCTCCTCCTCACTGGAGCAAACCTGGCAGTATGCTGCAGCAGGGGGAGCATGACTGCCAGATTGCTGTCCTTCTTGGGCACCCCCTCTGTCCGTGCTCACGTTACTGCCTTCATCTAGCTCAGTATCATCATTAGAGTTTTCCAAACGCTGGGCATCCTCCTGGAGCATGTACCCAACACTGTGGTCAGTTTGAGGGACTCCTCAGGAGGACATGGTGGGACTAGGGAAGGAGACACTGAGGACATTGAGCCAAGGGAAGAGGCCATTTTGCCAGCTGCTTTGCCAGACAAAGTACCCTGAGCATGGGTGAGAGAGGATGAGGACGGCTTGGTCATCCACTCGACCAAGTCTTCCGCATGTTGCGGCTCAACACGGCCAGCTGCCGAAAAAAGGCCAAGCGTGTCCCACGGCCACGTGTTGATGAGGATGCACCGTCTCCACGACCAGCACTGTTGCCTCTAGACACAGAGCCTGCTTGCCCTATTTTACTGGCTTGTGACTGTTTGCCTCTCCTTGTTGGCCTTCCAGACATACTAATGGCCTGTAGCTGCACTAAGCTGGAATATATATATATATACATATATATATATATATATATATATATACTTATACTGCAGCTAGCAAAATCAACTGCCTGCCTGTAGTATGAGAACACCACCAACCTTCTACAGGTAGCTGAACACTTTGCAGAGCTCGCCAAAAAATAACTTGTAGCTTTTTTAGCTGCCTGCGGTAGTGATAGGATCAGGAAAACACCACCATCCTTCTACAGGTAGCTTTAGGTGAACACTGTGCGAAGCTCGCACTACACTAACTTGTAGCATATTTAGCTGCCTGCGGTAGTGATAGGATCATGAAAACACCACCAACCTTCTACAGGTGACTTTAGGTGAATACTGTGCGAAGCTCGCACTACACTAACTTGTAGCATATTTAGCTGCCTGCGGTAGTGATAGGATCATGAAAACACCACCAACCTTCTACAGGTGACTTTAGGTGAACACTTTGCAGAGCTCGCCAAAAAATAACTTGTAGCTTATTTAGCTGCCTGCGGTAGTGATAGGATCAGGAAAACACCACCATCCTTCTACAGGTAGCTTTAGGTGAACACTGTGCAGAGCTCGCACTACACTAACTTGTAGCTTATTTAGCTGCCTGCGGTAGTGATAGGATCAGGAAAACACCACCAACCTTCTACAGGTAGCTTTAGCTGAACACTGTGCAGAGCTCACCAAAAAATTACTTGTAGCTTATTTAGCTGCCCGCAGTAGTGATAGGATCAGGAAAACACCACCAACCTTCTACAGGTAGCTTTAAGTGAACACTGTGCAAAGCACACACTAGACTAACTTGTAGCTTATTTAGCTGCCTGCGGTAGTGATAGGATCAGGAAAACACCACCAACCTTCTACAGGTAGCTTTAGGTGAACACTGTGCAGAGCTCGCCAAAAAATAACTTGTAGCTTATTTAGCTGCCTGCGGTAGTGATAGGTTTAGGAAAACACCACCAACCTTCTACAGGTAGCTTTTGGTGAACACTGTGCAGAGCTCGCACTACACTAACTTGTGGCTTATTTAGCTACCTGCGGTAGTGATAGGATCAGGAAAACACCACCAACCTTCTACAGGTAGCTTTAGGTGAACACTATGCAGAGCTTGCACTACACTAACTTGTAGCTTATTTAGCTACCTGCGGTAGTGATAGGATCAGGAAAACACCACCAACCTTCTACAGGTAGCTTTATGTGAACACTGTGCAGAGCTCGCACTACACTAACTTGTAGCTTATTTAGCTGCCTGCGGTAGTGATAGGATCAGGAAAACACCACCAACCTTCTACAGGTAGCTTTAGGTGAAAACTGTGCAGAGCTCGCCAAAAAATAACTTGTAGCTTATTTAGCTGCCTGCGGTAGTGATAGGTTTAGGAAAACACCACCAACCTTCTACAGGTAGCTTTTGGTGAAAACTGTGCAGAGCTCGCACTACACTAACTTGTAGCTTATTTAGCTGCTTGCGGTAGTGATAGGATCAGGAAAACACCACCAACCTTCTACAGGTAGCTTTATGTGAACACTGTGCAGAGCTCGCACTACACTAACTTGTGGCTTATTTAGCTACCTGCGGTAGTGATAGGATCAGGAAAACACCACCAACCTTCTACAGGTAGCTTTAGGTGAACACTGTGCAGAGCTCGCCAAAAAATAACTTGTAGCTTATTTAGCTGCCTGCGGTAGTGATAGGATCAGGAAAACACCACCAACCTTCTACAGGTAGCTTTAGGTGAATACTGTGCAGAGCTCGCACTACACTAACTTGTAGCTTATTTAGCTGAATGCAGTAGTGATAGGATCAGGAAAACACCACCAACCTTCTACAGGTAGCTTTATGTGAACACTGTGCAGAGCTCGCACTACACTAACTTGTGGCTTATTTAGCTACCTGCGGTAGTGATAGGATCAGGAAAACACCACCAACCTTCTACAGGTAGCTTTAGGTGAACACTGTGCAGAGGTCGCACTACACTAACTTGTAGGGGAGAAGAGAGCATTTAGTAGGAGAAGTGTCTGTGTGTTAGGTGAAGGTTACAGAACACATTTCAACAGTGAGAACAAAATGGTGTCTCTTGTGCTTAAATGTACAGTACAGTGAATGTCCATGTAATTTCCCCCTTTTGTTTATTTGACACCATTCTTCTCCGCGTTACATTCAGCCGATTGCTGGTGACTCCTGTTACATTGGCGCAGAGAGACAGCATCCTTTTCAGCTCCCTCCTAGCTTTCTCACAATAATGGGTTCATCAGGCCTGGTGGTACATTTGTTGGTACAGCGGGTAGTCACACAGAGGCATAGCCTGATGAGGAAGTAAATAACAAATATGAGAAATAGGAACATCACAATGTAAGCGCCTAGTTTCTGTAACCATGTTGCTATGCCATATAAAAAATCACCAAAACCTCCTAAACCCTGAAAGGGGTTCCATCCATCTTTAGCAATATCTCTGGCCTTATTGCGTAGTTCTCTTATCTTAGCAAGATGCCCTTTAATAATGTCCTCATTATCAGAAATGTATATACAACAGTCAGTGCAAAATACCTTACACATCCCACCTTGAGATGCAGTGAGATAATTTAGCGTTAATCTGTGCTCTAATACTACTTTTTTAAGCTGAGCCATTTCTTCACTTATTAATTCTATATCAGTGGTAGTAAGGTTAATAATCTCATCTACAATTCTAGTGTAATTATTTAGTCTTTTCATTGCTTCAATTCCCCATCCTGTCCAGGAAGGGAACCATGACCATGCCATGTCACCTTCAGTGAACAGCTCTCTTTTGAACACTAAAGGGTATTCTGGACTTTGATCTGGTCGCACTGTATCTTTGCGAACAGCCAAAGCAGGTACTAACTTCCCAATGTAACATGTACCTGTAACATTAGTAATAAGCCAGGCGTAAGCTTTATTTCCACATATATAATATAACCCTCTACGTATGGACGGTATGCCTGCTCCTAAAAACTGGAAGCAATAACATAGAATCTCAGGTAACCGATATTTTCACATATTGGGAACTGTGAGCAATTTGTACTATAAAGGGTTCTATTTAGTTCTGGATCTGGGATATAATAATATTGACCATAGTTTCCTCCATAAACTGTAATTTTTGCTCTGGTGCAATCTGAATTGCCCAACCGTGTTCATTTAGTGTTAAAGGGGCATGTAATGTTTAAACAAATCTGTGGAGTGTTTATCTGTTTTGAAACCATCAAAGTTACTGATCTGTGCTCATTAGCTGTTGAGACTATGTATGAGCCATTTATTCTGGTCCTGTTTAGATCAGTGAAATTGAGAGGCATTGCTATCATGGGTATTGTTCCTGTTTGGGGATGTAAGTGAGAACACACCCAGCAGTTACTAGCGTTGCTATGGGTTGCATACAATTTTAACAATTGGATGAAAGGGTTATTTATCCATGTCTCAGTTCTCACAAACAACAAAAAGAAAAGAAACATTATCATCATTTTTTCAAAGGATATCATCACTTCAGGATTTTCTTGCAGTGACTGGCGTGAATCCAGGTGGGCTTTCCTTCCAACTTGACAGCAGAACCGATTGTCAAAAGCACCAAATGTGGCCTGTCAAATTTTGGTTCTAGTGGCTTTCTAACGTGTGGCTTGACCACCACCCAGTCACCTGGTTGGATTCTGTGAATACCTGAAACAGAATCTGAGTCGGGGATAGATTTATAAACACCTTCATGTATTTAATTCAATGTTCTTTGCAAAATCTGAACATATTCTAACAGATTAGAGTGAGAAGCCTGCAACTGTTGGGGAAAATATAGCCCTGTTTTGGGTGGCCCTCCAAATAAAATCTCATAGGGGGACAGCCCATGTGGTTGTTTAGGGGTACTTCGTACAGAATATAGGGCTAATGGCAAAGCTTCCACCCATCCTTTTCCTGTATCTGCTCTAATTTTTGCACATCTGTTTTTCAAAATTCCATTAAGTCTCTCAACTTTACCACTACTTTGTGGATGATAAGGTGTATGGAAAGCTTGCTGTATGTGAAGGGCTTCCATTACCTCTTTCATTACTTCCCCAGTAAAATGGGTTCCTCTGTCACTCTCAATAGTTTCAGGAACTCCATATCTACAAGCTATTTCATTCAAAATTTTTTTTGCTGTTGTTTTTGCATTTGCTTTGGCTACTGGCCAGCTCTCGGGCCAACCTGAGAACATGTCAACACACACTAAAGCAAACTCATAGGTGCCTATTCTGGGCATCTGAATGTAGTCTATTTGAATTCTTTGGAAAGGGAAATCTGGCTTTGGAGAATGCCTTTGGGGAACATGAACAGGCCTCCCTGCATTGTACAGAGCACAAGTGAGACATGAAGCACAAAACCTAGCTGCAAATGCACTAAATCCAGGTGCTATCCAACAGCAGTCAGTAAGTGCCACCATCGCGCCCTTAGCAAGATGACTGACGCCATGTGCAAGTTGTGCTAAAACTGGGTACAAACTCCTGGGTAGACACCACCTGTTGTCAGCGCTCCACAGGCCCTGCTGATTTTGGGTAGCATTACATTTGATCCACTTATCCTTCTCTTCATCAGGGGCCTGGTTCTGCAACTGAATTAGAGTTTCTACATCCCACTGCTCTTGATGAGGGGAATCTGTCCCCGCTACCTGAGCGACCCCTACAGTGGGTGTGACTCCAAATGCCATAAGGGCAGCATCCTTTGCCGCTTGGTCCGCTAAAGCATTTCCTCTGGCTGTCATGTCATTTCCCCTTGCATGCCCTTTTACCTTCAAGATGGCAACTTCTGCTGGTTTCTGAAAAGCCTCAAATAGCCGCTCTATGAGTTTTGCATGTCTCACTGGCTTCCCTGCACTAGTCAGAAATTTCAGTGCTTTCCAGATAGGCCCAAAATTGTGAGCTATTCCAAATGCATATCTGCTGTCAGTGTAAACATTTCCCCTCTGATTCTCTAGGAGATGACATGCTTTGACTACAGCATACAACTCCGCTTCCTGTGCTGACATCTTGGGTTTCAATGCTTCCTGATGTAAAATTGTGTCTGTAGTGGTTACAGCAAACCCTGTGTGTGGCTGACCATTATCAGTGTAAAATCTGGAACCATCTACGAATATGTGTGTGTCACAATCTGATAAAGGCTCATCTTTTGCTGGTGTGACAGAGGCACCTCCATAAGAGCCATACAATCATGAGAAAAACTCTCAGGTTCTACATCAGTACCATTTGTTGCATCTTCCTCATTAATTATAGGAAGAAGAGTAGCCGGATTTAAAGTAACACATCGTTTGATTGTTAAATTCGATGGAGCAAAAAGAGCAGACTGGTACTTGTCAAATCTACTGGCAGACACATGTCTGGTATTTACTTGATTTATGATTTCTTGTACTGCATGTGGCACATACAGGATCGGAGCAGAATCTAGTACAAGCTCCGTTACTTTGTCTAGCAGCAAAATGCAGGCTGCTATGGCTCGCATACAACTGGGGGAGCCTTTGATGACAGGGTCTAATGAGGCTGATACATACATCACAGGCCTCTGTTTGTCTCCATGTAGCTGGGTGAGTACACCTGCAACAAATCCATTGACTTCATGACAGAATAACGAGAAAGTCTTAGTATAGTCAGGAAGTCCAATGGCGGCAGCTTCAGACAAAATTTTAATAAGCTCCTTCATCTGCAATTCATTGTCCCATGTGAGTTTGAAAGGGTTTCTAGTGGTAGCCTCATATAGAGGAGCCATAAGTTCTGATGCATTTGGAATCCAGTCCCTACAATATCCAACTAACCCCAGGAAGGCACGTAGTTGCCGTATATTTCTTGGCTTTTCAAAGTTTTGTAGAGTTTTAACTCGATCTGGGGTTAGGGGATTCCATGTGAAATGCAGTGACCCAGGAAGATCACTTTCTCTTGGCAGTATTGTAGCTTATCTTTGCTAACTTTGTTGTTACTGTTATAGAGAAACATGAGAAGGCTTACTGTTTCTCTGCTACAAATGTCCTTTGTATCAGAACAAATAAGCAAATCGTCTATGTACTGAAGCAAAACTGTGTTTGGGTGTGAGGGGGACCATTGGTCCAATACTTGCTTTAACACAGTATTATATTCAGAGGGGCTACTCACACAGCCTTGGGGCAATCTTGTCCATGCTAACTTTTGGGCATCATGGGTCAATGAAAAAAAGGTGCCAGCAATCTGGGTGCAGGGGCACCGAAAAGAAAGCATTTGCAAGATCAATCACTGTAAAGCAGGTGCTGGAGGCAGGTATTCCACTTAGTAAAGTGCGGGGGTTGGGTACGATCGGGGTATCTGCCTCTATTATATTGTTAATGGCTCTCAAATCATGCACCATGCGATATGTCACCTGCCCACCCTTCTTGTCTGGCTTCTTTGCAATTGGGAACAGGGGTATATTGACCTGGGACTTAATTGGTACAACAACCCGTGCTGCTTTCAGTTGAGTGATTTGATCCTTTATCCCCTCAGTCTGAGCAATACTCAGTGGGTACTGTTTAACCATTTAACCACTTGACGACCGCCTCACGCCGATGTACATTGGCAAGGTGGCACGGACAGGCAAAATTACGTACATGTACGTGATTTGCCTTCCGCGGGTGGGGGGTCCGATCGGACCCCCCCCCCTGGTGCCCGAGGCGGTCGTCTTTTGTCCCACGGCAATCGGAGGTGAGGGGGAGGCCATCCGTTCGTGGCCCCCCCCTCGCGATCGCCGCCGGACAATCACATCATTCCTTTGCTGCTGTATGCTAAACAGCAGCAAAGGAAATGATGTCATCTCTCCTCGGCTCGGTAATTTCCGTTCCGGCCCGAGGAGAGAAGACATCTATGTGAGTGCACAACACTACACACACACAGTAGAACATGCCAGGCACACTAAACACCCTGATCCCCCCCCCGATCGCCCCCCGTTCCCCCCCGATCACCCCCCTGTCACAAACTGACACCAGCAGTTTTTTTTTTTTCTGATTACTGCATTGGTGTCAGTTTGTGACAGTTACAGTGTTGGGACAGTTAGTATTACCCCCCTTTAGGTCTAGGATACCCCCCTAACCCCCCCTAATAAAGTTTTAACCCCTTGGTCACCCCCTGTCACCAGTGTCGCTAAGCGATCATTTTTCTGAACGCTGTATTAGTGTCGCTGGTGACGCTAGTTAGGGACGTAAATATTGAGCTTCACCGTCAGCGTTTTATAGCGACAGGGACCCCCATATACTACCTAATAAATGTTTTAACCCCTTGATGGCCCCCTAGTTAACCCTTTCACCACTGATCACTGTATAACCGTTACGGGTGACACTGGTTAGTTCGTTTATTTTTTATAGTGTCAGGGCACCCGCTGTTTATTACCGAATAAAGGTTTAGCCCCCTGATCGCCCGGCGGTGATATGCGTCGCCACAGGCAGCGTCAGATTAGCGCCAGTACCGCTAACACCCACGCACGCAGCATACGCCTCCCTTAGTGGTATAGTATCTGTACGGATCAATATCTGATCCGATCAGATCTATACTAGCGTCCCCAGCAGTTTAGGGTTCCCAAAAACGCAGTGTTAGCGGGATTAGCCCAGATACCTACTAGCACCTGCGTTTTGCCCCTCCGCCCAGCCCACCCAAGTGCAGTATCGATCGATCACTGTCACTTACAAAACACTAAACGCATAACTGCAGCGTTCGCAGAGTCAGGCCTGATCCATGCGATCGCTAACAGTTTTTTTGGTAGTATTTTGGTGAACTGGCAAGCACCAGCCCCAGGCAGTGTCAGGTTAGCGCCAGTACCGCTAACACCCACGCACGCACCGTACACCTCCCTTAGTGGTATAGTATCTGAATGGATCAATATTTGATCTGATCAGATCTATACTAGCGTCCCCAGCAGTTTAGGGTTCCCAAAAACGCAGTGTTAGCGGGATCAGCCCAGATACCTGCTAAGCACCTGCGTTTTGCCCCTCCGCCCGGCCCAGCCCAGCCCACCCAAGTGCAGTATCGATCGATCACTGACACTTACAAAACACTAAATGCATAACTGCAGTGTTCGCAGAGTCAGGCCTGATCCCTGCGATCACTAACAGTTTTTTTGGTAGCGTTTTGGGGAACTGGCAAGCAAGCACCAGCCCCAGGCAGCGTCAGGTTAGCGCCAGTACCGCTAACACCCACGCACGCACCGTACACCTCCCTTAGTGGTATAGTATCTGAACGGATCAATATCTGATCCGATCAGATCTATACTAGCGTCCCCAGCAGTTTAGGGTTCCCACAAACGCAGTGTTAGCGGGATCAGCCCAGATACCTGCTAGCACCTGCGTTTTGCCCCTCCGCCCGGCCCAGCCCAGCCCACCCAAGTGCAGTATCGATCGATCACTGTCACTTACAAAACACTAAACGCATAACTGCAGCGTTGGCAGAGTCAGGCCTGATCCCTGTGATTGCTAACAGTTTTTTTGGTAGCGTTTTGGTGAACTGGCAAGCTCCAGTGGCCTAGTACACCCCGGTCGTAGTCAAACCAGCACTGCAGTAACACTTGGTGACGTGGCGAGTCCCATAAATGCAGTTCAAGCTGGTGAGG
This sequence comes from Aquarana catesbeiana, assembly GCF_042186555.1. NCBI lineage: Eukaryota > Metazoa > Chordata > Amphibia > Anura > Ranidae > Aquarana > Aquarana catesbeiana. The sequence continues at coordinate 733,890,214 of NC_133326.1, read as the reverse complement.
TGGCAAGCACAAGTAGTGTCCCGCTGCCACCAAGAAGACAAACACAGGCCCGTCGTGCCCATAATGCCCTTCCTGCTGCATTCGCCAATCCTAATTGGGAACCCACCGCTTCTGCAGCGCCCGTACTTCCCCCATTCACATCCCCAACCAAATGCAGTCGGCTGCATAAGAGGCATTTTCTTTATGTCCTCCCGAGTACCCCTACCCAACAAACCCCCCCCCCAAAAAGATGTTGTGTCTGCAGCTAGTGCGGATATAGGCGTGACACCCGCTATTATTGTCCCTCCTGTCCTGACAATCCTGGTCTTTGCATTGGTGAATGTTTTGAACGCTACCATTCACTAGTTGAGTATTAGCGTAGGGTACAGCATTCCACAGACTAGACACACTTTCACAGGGTCTCCCAAGATGCCATCGCATTTTGAGAGACCCGAACCTGGAACCGGTTACAGTTATAAAAGTTAGTTACAAAAAAAGTGTAAAAAAAAAAATATATAAAATAAAAAAAAATAGTTGTCGTTTTATTGTTCTCTCTCTCTCTATTCTCTCTATTGTTCTGCTCTTTTTTACTGTATTCTATTCTGCAATGTTTTATTGTTATTATGTTTTATCATGTTTGCTTTTCAGGTATGCAATTTTTTATACTTTACCGTTTACTGTGCTTTATTGTTAACCATTTTTTTGTCTTTAGGTACGCCATTCACAACTTTGAGTGGTTATACCAGAATGATGCCTGCAGGTTTAGGTATCATCTTGGTATCATTCTTTTCAGCCAGCGGTCGGCTTTCATGTAAAAGCAATCCTAGCGGCTAATTAGCCTCTAGACTGCTTTTACAAGCCATGGGAGGGAATGCCCCCACCGTCTTCCGTGTTTTTCTCTGGCTCTCCTGTCTCAACAGGGAACCTGAAAATGCAGCCGGTGATTCAGCCAGCTGACCATAGAGCTGATCAGAGACCAGAGTGGCTCCAAACATCTCTATGGCCTAAGAAACCAGAAGCTACGAGCATTTTATGACTTAGATTTCGCCGGATGTAAATAGCGCCATTGGGAAATTGGGGAAGCATTTTATCACACCGATCTTGGTGTGGTCAGATGCTTTGAGGGCAGAGGAGAGATCTAGGGTCTAATAGACTCCAATTTTTTTCAAAAAAGAGTACCTGTCACTACCTATTGCTATCATAGGGGATATTTACATTCCCTGAGATAACAATAAAAAATTAATTAAAAAAAAAAAAAAATGAAAGGAACAGTTTAAAAATAAGATAAAAGAGCAAAAAAAAATAAAGAAAAAAAAAAGCACCCCTGTCGCCCCCTGCTCTCGCGCTAAGGCAAACGCAAGCGGCGGTCTGTCGTCAAACGTAAACAGCAATTGCACCATGCATGTGAGGTATCACCGTGAAGGTCAGATCGAGGGCAGTAATTTTTGCAGTAGACCTCCTCTGTAAATCTAAAGTGGTAACCTGTAAAGGCTTTTAAAGGCTTTTAAAAATGTATTTATTTTGTTGCCACTGCACATTTGTGCGCAATTGTAAAGCATGTCATGTTTGGTATCCATGTACTCGGCCTAAGATCATCTTTTGTATTTCATCAAACATTTGGGCAATATAGTGTGTTTTAGTGCATTAAAATTTAAAAAAGTGTGTTTTTTCCCCCAAAAATGCGTTTGAAATATCGCTGCACAAATACTGTGTGAAAAAAAAAAATGAAACACCCACCATTTTAATCTGTAGGGCATTTGCTTTAAAAAAATATATAATGTTTGGGGGTTCAAAGTAATTTTCTTGCAAAAAAAAAAAAACTTTTTCATGTAAACAATAAGTGTCAGAAAGGGCTTTGTCTTCAAGTGGTTAGAAGAGTGGGTGATGTGTGATATAAGCTTCTAAATGTTGTGCATAAAATGCCAGGACAGTTCAAACCCCCCCCCCCAAATGACCCCATTTTGGAAAGTAGACACCCCAAGCTATTTGCTGAGAGTCATGTCGAGTCCATGGAATATTTTATATTGCGACACAAGTTGCGGGAAAGAGACAAATTTTTTTTTTTTTGCACAAAATTGTCACTAAATGATATATTGCTCAAACATGCCATGAGAATATGTGAAATTACACCCCAAAATACATTCTGCTGCTTCTCCTGAGTACGGGGATACCACATGTGTGAGACTTTTTGGGAGCCTAGCCGCGCACGGGACCCCAAAAACCAAGCACCGCCTTCAGGCTTTCTAAGGGCGTGAATTTTTGATTTCACTCTTCACTGCCTATCACAGTTTCGGAGACCATGGAATGCCCAGGTGGCACAAAACCCCCCCAAATTACCCCATTTTGGAAAGTAGACACTCCAAGCTATTTGCTGAGCAGTATAGTGAGTATTTTGCAGACCTCACTTTTTGTCACAAAGTTTTGAAAATTGAAAAAGGAAAAAAAAAATTTTTTTCTTGTCTTTCTTCATTTTCAAAAACAAATGAGAGCTGCAAAATACTCACCATGCCTCTCAGCAAATAGCTTGGGGTGTCTACTTTCCAAAATGGGGTCATGTGGGGGGGATTTTGTGCCACCTGGGCATTCCATGACCTCCGAAACTGTGATAGGCAGTGAAGAGTGAAATCAAAAATTTTCACCCTTAGAAATCCTGAAGGCGGTGATTGGTTTTCGGGGTCCCGTGCACGGCTAGGCTCCCAAAAAGTCCCACACATGTGGTATCCCCATACTCAGGAGAAGCAGCTAAATGTATTTTGGGGTGCAATTCCACATATGCCCATGGCCTGTGTGAGCAATATATCATTTAGTGACAACTTTGTGCAAAAAAAAATAAAAATAAAAAAATGTGTCACTTTCCAGCAACTTGTGTCAAAATATAAAATATTCCATGGACTCAATATGCCTCTCAGCAAATAGCTTGGGGTGTCTACTTTCCAAAATGGGGTCATTTGGGGGGGGGGGTTGTGCCACCTGGGCATTCCATGGCCTCCGAAACTGTGATAGGCAGTGAAGAGTGAAATCATAAATTTACACCCTTAGAAATCCTGAAGGCGGTGATTGGTTTTCGGGGCCCCGTACGCGGCTAGGCTCCCAAAAAGTCCCACACATGTGGTATCCCCATACTCAGGAGAAGCAGCAGAATGTATTTTGGGGTGCAATTCCACATAGGCCCATGGCCTGTGTGAGCAATATATCATTTAGTGACAACTTTTTGTAAATATTTTTTTTTTTTTTGTCATTATTCAATCACTTGGGACAAAAAAAATAAATATTTAATGGGTTCAACATGCCTCTCAGCAATTTCCTTGGGGTGTCTACTTTCCAAAATGGGGTCATTTGGGGGGGTTTTGTACTGCCCTGCCATTTTAGCACCTCAAGAAATGACATAGGCAGTCATAAACTAAAAGCTGTGTAAATTACAGAAAATGTACCCTAGTTTGTAGACGCTATAACTTTTGCGCAAACCAATAAATATACGCTTATTGACATTTTTTTTACCAAAGACATGTGGCCAAATACATTTTGGCCTAAATGTATGACTAAAATTGAGTTTATTGGGTTTTTTTTACAACAAAAAGTAGAAAATATCATTTTTTTTCAAAATTTTCAGTCTTTTTCCGTTTATAGCGCAAAAAATAAAAACCGCAGAGGTGATCAAATACCATCAAAAGAAAGCTCTATTTGTGGGAAGAAAAGGACGCAAATTTCGTTTGGGTACAGCATTGCATGACCGCGCAATTAGCAGTTAAAGCGACGCAGTGCCAAATTGGAAAAAGACCTCTGGTCCTTAGGCAGCATAATGGTCCGGGGCTCAAGTGGTTAATCTGTGGGAGATGGGCTCCTGGTTTAATTTTTATCATGACTGGGGTGCAATCCAGCAGACCTACATCATATTTGCTGGTGGCCCATAATTCAGCGGGAATCAATTTCAATTCTGGTGGAAATGGCGGAGTGGAGTCCTGGATTAAAAATACTCCACAGGCAGAATTTAAAACTTCTCCTGACAGACTACTGACCACTTGGACTCCTGTAGGAGTGTAGTCTATGTTTGCTAAAATTTGGTTCAAAATGTCAGCTCCCAAAAGATTGGTAGGAACTGTGTCTGAAACTAACACTTTAGTGACAATTTCTGTTTGCTGTCCTAGCCTGAGTTTAAGTGGCTTGGACTCAAGAAAGTCAGTAGAGGTCCCGGTTAGGCCAACACCAGAGATAACAATTGTAGATAATAATCCTGGAGGTAAGTCCTCTATATTAAAAACACTTTGGCTTGCACCAGTATCAATTAAACAGGTTAAAGCGGAGTTCCACACAAAAATGGAACTTCAGCTTTTCGGAACCCTCCCCCCCCTCCGGTGTCATATTTGGCACCTTTCAGGGGGGAGGGGGGGACAGATACCTGTCTAAGACAGGTATTTGCACCCACTTCCGGCATAGATTCCCATGGGAGTCTATGCCTCTTCCTGTCCCGACTGCGCTGTCTGCTGGGAACACACAGCTCCCAGGAGAGAGCGGGGACCACTAGGGACGCGCAGCGCGACTCGCGCATGCGCAGTAGGGAACCGGGAAGTGAAGCCGCAACGCTTCACTTCCTGATTCCCTCACCTAGGATGGCGGCGGCAGCTGCCGAGAACCGAGCGGGTTCTCAGCGTCCCCTGCCAACATCGCTGGACCCTGGGACAGGTGAGTGGGCATGTATTAAAAGTCAGCAGCTGCAGTATTTGTAGCTGCTGGCTTTTAATATTTTTTTTTTTGGCGGTGTGGGTGAACCCCTGCTTTAATTCTGTTTCTCCTCCAGGATAGGGGAGTTCTTGTAAAAATACTTTTACTCTGGCCTCGGGACCATTGTCTCCCCTATTTAACATGATTGATACTGGCATGTTATTTTCCTATGCCTGATCCACTGCTTTTGGCAGAGAACTGGAATCAGCATGAGGTGCCTCTAAGCTCTTTTCCAGTCTACGGTCAGGAAGATGGCAGAATTTGGCTATGTGTCCTTCCCCATCACAATTGTAGAATATAATTGGTCCCCGATTGCAATGATTTCTGAAATTGCCTTTGCCTCTTCCTCTTCCTTTCTGCTTCCCCATGTACATTACCTTGGGTTTGCTGTCTTTTTGGTTAATCCTGTTTTCTATGGACAACAGGATAGGCAGGACGTCTCAAATAGACATATTGCCTGCCTCAGGCCTTGCTGTGAACAACTTTTCTTTCAACCGTGATATTAAACCATCAAGAAACCTTTGTTTCACCAGTTGTTTAGATGGACTTGCAGTTTCTCCCGCCTTCTCTTCCTCTATTTTAATGCCTGCTTCCTCAGCCATATCGCTTAACCGCCTCCAATAAGCCCCTGCGGTTTCCTCTTTCCCTTGCTTAGCATTCATAAATTCAGCATGTCTGGTTTGTCCATATTGGGGCAATTTTTCCTTCAATTTCTCACAAACCTCCCATCCACTAACCATCTTACCTAGATTTTTGACGTCTACACCACATTCTTTAAGTATATAGCCAGACATGTTGCTTCCCACTGCTTTAATAATAATAGCAGAAGCCTCATATGCTTCCTGTGCAGCACTAAGTTTGTTTGCAAACCCAATTGGATTCTTTCTAGGATCTCCCAATCCCTCTAATATGGCTCTCATATCTTGGGGACTAAAAGGTACATGCCATTTAATTTGAGACTTACTGTCAACAGCATCACCTTCAAAAACTAATTGGGTTCTGACAGGATAAACTGCAACAGATTGCTCTATGCCAGGGGCAGAAGGGGTGGCATCTCCCTTCCTTCTCTCTTCATCTTGCTGCCACAATTTGGAAATGATGGTTTGCTCTGGAAGTTCAGATTCTATCTCTCTTTCTCTGGCCAAAGCCTTAAGTTCAGAGAGATCTAGTTTTGCATTTGTGCCTTTTGATTTATGCCAATCATCTGTTTCTAGGATACGAGCCAAAATCCTCTTTGTAGGTTGATATGGGGCTGTTAAACCTCTGCTCTCTACTATATTGCATAGCTCATCTTTTGTGTGTTCCATGTAATCAAATTCTTTTGCTTTTGTGCGTGGACCCCTTAAAGCCAAACTGGCAGCCACATAAGGTGGAGGGTCCTCCTCTACAGAGTCTTCTGCCAAACGTAGTAAATTTGGGCAGTACTTTTATTAAATATCTTCGTCAAGCCAGTTTGATTGGCTACTTTAGCTTCTGTCTCCCATGTGCAAGCTATTCTCCACGTTCCTTCACTGCACAGTAGTGGGCCATAATTGTGCAGAAAAGTTTGCCATACTTTTAAATTAAAAGTCCCTTCAGATTTTAAAGGTTTAGCTGTTCCCTTTGTCCATTCTACCCATTTATCTAGGGGCTTAGTATAGGCAGAACTGTACCTTCGGTTCATATATTCTCTAGCGCTCATCTCTCTAACTTCATTCCCTTAATTAATTTAATGCCCATAATGACTGGCCAGTCTTCTCTACTTATGCCTATACCCTCTTGCCTCTAAAACAAATAGTACAGCAAATCTGCAGATTTACAAGAATAGTCTCCACTTATCTATGTGGATAGAAGGGGTTTATGACAATAGACAAAACACTCATTAAGAGACCCTCCTCGTCTCTTCTCTTCTCTGTGAGTTTTATCTTACCCCACCATGCGCCTCTGACCCAGGTCACCCACAAGGAGTCAACGTAGGGAACTGCAGAGGATTTTCCCTATCCACACACAGTCCAACCTGTGAAGGGGGACACATACACATTCACAGAGCTTGGCGAGTCACACACGTTACCCAACCAGAAAGGTCCGAGAGTGGTCTGGTTTCCTTGAGAACCTACAGATAGGATACATAGGAAGAGGCAGAAATATAGCAAGCTGAAGGGCAGCTTACCTAGCCGGCATTTGAGGTCTGCGTTTCCCGATGATCCCGATCTAAGCGCGGTTCCTTCTGGAGACTCTGCCAAACTCCTGTCTGGCTCTCCAAGCTGATATGACTGATTTCTGATTGGGACTCTAAAACAAAGTTAATACTGCAGCTGCAGGAACAGATTCACAGGACTCAATCACTGTGTTTAAAATGTCCGTTCCGTGAAAAATGTATTATTACATGTTATTTTATACATAGATAAGAAAGAGGTGGTGTGAGATGTTATTAAAAACTAACAAATAGAAATATATTATTAAAAACCAGCGAATAGAACAAATGCAAAAGTAAAACCTTGAGAAGGGAGGGGGGAGTAGAGAGCGTTTAGTAGGAGAAGTGTCTGGGTGTTAGGTGAAGGTTACAGAACACATTTCAACAGTGAAAACAAAATGGAGTCTCTTGTGCTTAAATGAACAGTACAGTGAATGTCCATGTCACTAACTTGTAGCTTTAGCTGAACACTGTGAGGAGGATGCACTACACTAACTTGTAGCTTTAGCTGAACACTGTGCAGAGGTCGCACTACGCTAACTTGTAGTTTTCACTGAACACTGTGAGGAGGACGCACTACACTAACTTGTAGCTTTAGCTGAACACTGTGCAGAGGTCACACTAAACTAACTTGTAGCTTTAACTGAACACTGTGAGGAGGACGCACTACACTAACTGTAAATAGTCTAGCTGCCTGACTGTGGTACTAATAGGATCAAAAGAACACCAGTAATTTTCTTCAGGTAGCTGTAAATACTGTAACAAGACAAGCCTGCCTGTCAGTAGGAAGATAACAGGAACGGATCTAGCTAAACTGAATACAGTGTATATATATATATATACACAACACCTGGGATGCATATATATATACACAATACACTGTAAGTGCAGCGAACTCACTGACTGTCCTGCCTAATCTAGCTAACTCAAATGAAATGACACTGTCTCTCTCTCTCTCTCTCTAAGCACGCCGGAACACACTACACAGGGCCTCCGTGCAGGCTGCCTTATATAGTGTGGGGCGTGTTCTATACCCCCTGAGCCATAGTTGGCCAAAGCCACCCTGGCTTTGGCCAATTACAGCTCTTTCTACCGACAGCGTTGTGATTAGCCAAGCATGCGGGTCATAGTGCATGCTTGGCCATTCATCAGCCAGCAATGCACTGCGATGCCGCAGTGAATTATGGGCCGTGACGCGCCACACGAATTTGGCGCGAACGGCCCATATCGTCCGCAATTCGACGAATGATCGAACAGACGATGTTCGAGTCGAACATGGGTTTGACTCGAACACGAAGCTCATCCCTATCTGCCAGACATTGACTTATATCAGAGATCAGAGGAATCTATTTTATCTCTCATACCAAATAAAATATTGGTTGTAGAGAGATGAAAATAATTCCTCCTGATTGTAGACATGTTGGGGTACATGTACATATAACATTGTATGTATAGTGAGGATAGAATCCAGGAGAAACTCCCAGAATGGTTCTATGGAGTCTGATCACACCAGACAAGCATTGATTGGTCTTGTTGGAATTGGACTCACACACCGGTGTTAAAAATCCAATCCTCATCCATCAGAACCATTCATGGCCCATTTAGCTCTGGTTCCTTCAGAACACAGGACCAGCTTGTGGTCTAGGCAGGGAACACCCCCCAGGGTTGATTGGCTGATGGCTAAACTCCAGCCACATCCATAAAATGAGGATCCTGAGATATGGACGGGGTGATTCCCATGGTGTCGGTCTAACCGGTGAATAGCGGATGTTCCTGACATGTTCCTGTCACAGGATAATCCTCAGAAAAAGTTTATTTCTGTTTTATTCTCACAGCCAGACTGTGTCTGTCCTTTTGTCTTTGTTGTATGTTATGTCATTCTTTACCTTTGTACATATTTTATACACTAAATAACAAACTAGTGTAGATCTGCTCTCTATTACACAGACAGACAACCTACCTGAATACAGAGGTAAGTTTTACCACAACCCCAGTGTTACTATACGGCTGTGTAGCTATGTAACAAACCTCCCAACCACCTCATCCTGATACTTCCAAATAATAATTACACAACAAAAATTTTAATACAAAGCAAATACTACATACAATATATGTCTGCTACTACCACAACCTCAGTGCTGTAACAATGTGTTGCAGAATAATGAATTGGTATAAATACACTTTATACAGAAAACTAACAACTTTATACAGGTGATTGATACCAAAGTACCAGTGCTGTGACTGGCTGTTCAAGGTGCATTTTGTTTTCTTTTTGTTAAAATAACAAACATGTTTTACTTACCGGCTCTGTAATAGTTTTGCACAGAGCAGCCCCGATCCTCCTTTTCTGGGATCCCTCCACTGGTACTCCTGGCTTCTCCCCCTGTCTGAGAGCCAGCATAGCAAGCTGCTTGTTATTGGGGCATCTGTACATGCTCACTCCTGTGCCAGCTCTTTGTGTCCATAAGATGCCCCACGCTCCCTTTGCATTGGCTGTGCTTAAAGGCGGCAGAAGTCAATGGCATCCCCTGCTGTGTCTGAGCCAATGAGGAGGGAGAGCCAAGAGAGCCTCTGCTCTTGTGCCCATTTCTGGATGGAGATCAGGCTTGGGTAAGTATTGGGGGGATGGGGGGAGCTGCATGCAGAAGCTGTTTTACCTTAATACAGAGAATACAGAACATACATTAACCGGTTCCTGACCAACCGCCACAGTTGTAAAGCGGCAGGTTGACTCTCCTGTGCGAATCGCCGTCATTGTACATCGGTCTCGTGTGTGAGTAAGGGGGGGGGGGGGCGCATGCACCTCTGCCATCCCCGTAATGATTGGATTTGTTTCAGAACCGATCAGTCTACAGGCCCTGGCCAATGATTTATGGGCTGGACCTGCTGATCGGTTCTGGCAAATGGCAGACCGTCCTCTGCCTGTGTAATGTAAACACAAGCAGAGGAAGTGATGTCATCTCCCCTCGTGGAGCCCTTTTCGGTTCCAGCTCAAGAGGAGAAGACATCTATTGTGAGTACACCAACACTACACTGACACCAGGACACATAGGCACACATTTAACCCCTTGATCATCCCCTGATCCCCCCAGGTTAATCCCTTCACTGCCTGTCACAGTGCCACTAGTATAGTGTACAGATCTATTTTCTGATCACCGTATTAGTGTCACGGGTGGCATCAGTTAGGTTTTAGTGTCAGTTAGGGTCAACATCATTACCAGACAGTGTCAGATTTGTGCCAGATAGGGATGAGCTTTATGTTTGGTTCAAACATGAGTTCGACTTGAACATTGACTGTTCGCCCGTTTGCCGAATAGCGAACAATTTAGGGTGTTTGCGACAAATTCGAAACACACGGGGACTTCCCAATGTTTTCCCTGTGGTGTCACAGAGGACAGGGCCACCCATTTACGTAAACGGGTGGCCCGGGCCCCCTCTAAAGCCACGGAGAAGCCATTGGGAAGTCCCCGTGCGTCAGAGGGGGGGTCACAGGGAAGTCCCCGTGCGCCAGAGGGGGGTGGGGTCACCCGGGTATGTCACCGTGTGGCCCCGTCCTCAGTTATAAAAGAACTGTCATCCGTGCTAAGCGTCATATGGTGGATGCATCCCATGGAGGCGGATCGGTCTCTGTTTTTTTTTTCTTTTTCAGTCCGGGGGCGTGAGACTTTGTGGGACATTTTTTAATTTTTTTTAATAAAGGACTTGTCCCCAAGCTGTGTCTTGCCGTTTTTAACATTTTGACACTTTTTTTGTGAAATGGTAGGGGTACTTGTACCCTTTACCAGTTCACACAAGGGGGAGGCTGGGATCTGGGGGTCCCCTTGTTAAAGGGGGCTTCCAGATTCTGATAAGCCCCCCGTCCGCAGACCCCCACAACCACCAGGCAAGGGTTGTGGGGATGAGGTCCTTGTCCCCATCAACATGGGGACATCCTCCTCATGTTGAGGGCATGTGGCCTGGTATGGTTCAGGAGGGGGTGCTCTCTCGTCCCCCCTTTTTTCCTGCGGCCAGCCAGGTTGCATGCTCGGATAAGGGTCTAGTATGGATTTTTGGGGGACCCCCATGGCATTTTTTTTTATTTTGTCACAGGGTTCCCCTTAAAATCCATACCAAACCTGAAGGGCCTGGTATGGAATTTAGGGGGACTCCCGCACATTTTTTTAAAATTTTTGGTTTCGGGGTTCCTCTTAATATTCATACCAGACCCAAAGGGCCTGGTAATGGACTGGGAGGGATCCCATGCCGTTTTTTTTTTGAAGGCTTTTACGTGTATTGCCAAGACCCGACAATTCATTATAGCCGCGAGTACTTTTTAATTACTTTTTTTCCTTTAGAATTGTCATTTTGCCCTCGGACTGTTATAAACATGGGAAACAAGTGCCAATTTACAGGCATACTATAGACACCCCCCAGGTATGAAATTTAAAGGAATATTTAACTTTTATTGTTCCCGAAAAAACGTCGGTTTTTAAAACTTTTTTGCATTGATACATGTCACCTGTGGCAGGACCCAAACACTTTTTATGACAATAACTTGCATATTAATAGGGATGGGCCAAACACCCCCCGGTTCGGTTCGCATCCAGAACATGTGAACAGACAACAAATTTGTTCAAACACGCGAACACTGTCAAAGTCTATGGGACACGAACATGAAAAATCAAAAGTGCTAATTTTAAAGGTTAATATGCAAGTTATTGTTATAAAAAGTATTTGGGAACCTGGGTCCTGCCCCAGGGGACATGTATCAATGCAAAAAAGTTTTAAAAAGGCTGTTTTTTCGGGAGCAGTGATTTTAATAATGCTTAAAGTGAAACAATAAAGGTGAAATATTACTTTAAATTTCGTATCTGGGGGGTGTCTATAGTATGCCTGTAAAGTGGCGCATGTTTCCCGTGTTTATAACAGTCCGAGAGCAAAATGACATTTCAAAGGAAAAAAAGTAATTTAAAAGTACTTGTGGCTATAATGATTTGTCGATCCCGGCAATACACATAAAAGTTAATTGATAAAGACGGCATGGGATTTCCCCACAGGGGAACCCCCGAACCAAAAAAAAAAAAATGCATGGGGGTCCCCCAAAATTCCATTACCAGGCCCTTCAGGTCTGGTATGGATATTAAGGGGAACTCCATGCCAAAATAAAAAAAATGGACTGGGGTTCCCCCCAAAAATTCACACCAGACCCTTATCCGAGCATGCAACCTGGCAGGCCACAGGAAAAGAGGGGGGACGAGAGAGCGCCCCCCCTCCTGAACCGTACCAGGCCACATGCCCTCAACATGGGGAGGATATCCCCATGTTGATGGGGACAAGGGCCTTATCCCCACAACCCTTGCCCGGTGGTTGTGGGGGTCTGCAGACAGGGGGCTTATCAGAATCTGGAAGCCCCCGTTAACAAAGGGGACACCCAGATCCCGGCCCCCCTTTGTGAATTGGTAAGGGGTACATTGTACCCCTACCATTTCACAAAAAGAAAGTGTCAAAATGTTAAAAAACCACAGGAGACGACTTGGGACAAGTCCTTTATTAAAAATAAAAAATAAAAAAGAGATTCCAGTGATGTAATCCAATAAATCCATGCTCCTACTCCAGCGATGTAATCCAATTCTTGAGCTCCAGCGATGGATGATCTCCAGCGACTCCAGCAAGGAACAAGCACAGGATCCTGCCTCTACTGGAGGCACTCAGCCAATCATGCGGCGGCTTGACAGCTCTTATGTAGCTAAGGGCGGGGCCACCCATCACGTGACCTCGTCCCCCTTTGTCAAGGGGAAACGCCGTTCCCAATAGTATGGGTTCCCAAAAATGCAGTGTTCGCCGGAACAGCCCAGATACCTGCCAGCACCTGCATTTAGCCCCTCTTCCCAGCCCAGCCCACCCAAGTGCAGTATCAATAGATCACTGTCACTTACAAAACACAGCACACAAAACTGTAGCATTAGCAGAGTCACGCCTGATCCCTGCTAGCACTAACAGATCATTTTTTTGTAGCGATTCAAGCAGTCGCTGACAACCAGGTGCCCTTTTACCTTTGAGTTGCACTAGCTGTACCTATAAATTTAGTGGCCAAAATGTCCAAACAGAGGTACACTAGTGAAGAGGCCTACACGTTGCTGAGCATGACGGATGAGAGCGAAGGAAAAGCCTCAACGTCAGATTCAGACACAGTATACAAACCCCTAGAGAGCAGCGGCTTTTCACTTTGGGCAGTAATATTCCTGAACAATATATATATGAATATATATAGAATATATGAAGATAAATGTCACCTTTCCAACTGCTGGACTATTGTATGAGCTTGATCCCTCAAGAATATATGAAGATAAATGTCACCTTTCCAACTGCTGGACTATTGTATGAGCTTGATCTCATAAACTGTTGTAGTCTTTTTACTAGGTTGTTTGAAGTGTGACTGCTGTCCCATGTTCCTAAGTTACCAGCCAGTCACACTTCTCCCAGGCTTGTGGACTTATTATCGGCCACCATTGTTCCACGCCCGTCTCCTCTTTACTGTTTGTATTATGTGTATTTTGCAGGAAGACCGGAGGCAGGCAGGAGAGTAGAGGAGGAATTCCTCCAACAGCCTCCCTGTGTGTCCCTTATTGCTGGTTGGACAGTTTATCCCACCCTGAATCAAAGGGAGGGGTGATGTCCCCTGAGTGTTACCTCTCTGTACATGTGTTTGAATAAAGAGTCTGATGTTTTTCCACCCTACACTGCTGTCTCGACAAGTGACTGGGTGGGCTAAAATTCTACCCTCCATCCATGTAAGGTACTGGTTGCAGTATGAAGTGTGAGTGCTATTATACAGAAAGTGACAAAAAAAACAAAAGGTTCTTTGCCTAGCAGAACTTACCAAATACAGCAGACAGGAGGGGCGGAGCCGGCAGCCAGAGCGGATGGTAGTGTGAGGAGAGAGCTCTGACACAACAGTGTCTATAGAGCGGCTCACAGCGACACTACACGCTTCAAAATACATCCACAGAGAGGGGAGACTCAGGGGAACACAGCGACTACAATGAATAAGAGGAAAATGAGAGAAGGACCGAAAAAACTGACCGACTTCTACCCCCTCACGGCCGGCCGAGATTTCCAAGATGGCGCCCGCTATGAGAACGGAATCACAGCATCCCCTGCACACTCCTGCAGCCATCCGTCGCCATCCTCGGGTGAGTCTAATCTCACACAATGTCCACCGCCATCCTCACCCTCAGACAGCCCTGTTAAACAAAAAAGGAGGATTGGGGTGGATGAGGAGACTCAGGATGAGGCAGGGTCAGAGAGAGACACAATGGAGGAATCATCCTCTCACAGCCAGCAGCTAGATGCTTTTCCTACATCCGGGCAGCCCATCCTGGATACCACGATGAAGGAAATGTTATTGACCCTCAGGGGGGCCCTCCAACATGACATGTCTGCTTTTATGCATACTACAAAAAAAGAACTGTCAGCATTTGGTAGCAGAGTCAAGTATGTGGAAAAAAAAATGGAGGAATTTACACTTGCTCACAATGAGCTGGTGGATGCTCACTTTGATGTAGAAGATGAGATAAAAGCTATGCGCCTAAAAATGGCGGACATCGAAGACAGGGCACGCAGGAACAATATTAAGTTCAGAGGGATCTCGGAATCGATCAAACCAGCAGAACTCACTGCGTACCTCCAAAAGCTCATGACCACGGTTCTGCCGTCTCTGGGGCCTAACGACATAATCATAGACAGAGCCCACAGACTGCCAAAACCCTCATTCTTGCCTGACCAAATCCCCAGAGATGTCATCGCTAGGATCCACTTTTACCACATAAAAGATCAGCTGATGCGATTTGCCAGACAGCACCCCACGCTCCCTGACCCATTCACCGGAATTGCATTGTATGCAGATTTATCGCAAGCTATACTAACGGCAAGGCACAACTTAGTCCCTATCACTAAAATCTTACGCAACCATAAGATTATTTATAAATGGGGATTCCCTGCCAAACTGCTGTTGGAAATGAATGGCGAATCGCACGCAATCACTTCACTGGAAAAAGGGATGGAACGCCTCAAAAAATGGCGTCTACTACCGCTGGATGGAGAAGCTGCAGACCCTGACCCACTACCTGACAGACGAAACAACTACTGTCAACACAGAAGGGGCAAGTAAATGCCGATCAGATTCTCGTTCGCCTCGGTAGATGGCTCCTATACACATGTGGCACTTCTATCAGGATCACTAACCCCTGATACCTTCCAATTCTTCCATGAACTCAGGTGTAGATTCAAGAAGCAGCCATTGTTCGGCTAATATGTTTCTTAGTTTTTCCCCTCCTTCAATTACAGGATGACACCTGTGACCTGTTCTATACAAACTTTAATGTTTGAATGGTCCATATTGCTGCATAATTCAGCTTGGTTTTTTGTTTTTGTTCATGTTTTTCTTTTTTTTTTTACTATTCTGAAATTTCCTTCAGAATATTTACCTCAAATCTTACATGTACCCAACATCAGTCCAAGAGCATATTATTTATTGATGTCTACCACTAGATGGCAGCAGCTAGTATTCATTGAATGGAATGAACCTTAAAATAGTATCACTCAATGTGAGAGGTTTAAACAGCCCCTATAAGCGCAGGGCCATGTGGAAATCAGCACTAGACCTGAACTGTGATATCCTGTGTGCACAAGAAACACACTTCACTAGCAGCAACCCTCCAAAGTGCACGCACAATAAATTTCCTAAGGTATTCACTGCCAATGACACTTCAAAAAAAAAATGGGGTAATGATTATTATTTTGATTGCAGAAATAGATCGGGTCCTCTACACACTGGTAAACTTATATGCCCCAAATGTTAAGCCAATGAAGTTTATCCGTAAAGTTGTTAAACTTGCCAAATCTTTGCAAAAGGGTAACCTCATAATATGTGGGGATTTTAATATGGTCATAAATGAGGAATTTGATTCCTCCTCGGTGGCTCTGAGGAAGAGGCCCTCTTTAGGTACCTGGTGTCATGAACAAAGGCTTTTTGATCCCTGGCGCTGCCTTAGATCCACCGAGAGAGACTACTCTTATCATTCCATGGTGCACAATAGTTACTCTAGAATTGATTTTTTTTCTAACAGATATGTATACCCTGCAGAAAGTGATTAAGGCTGATATCCTCAACATTACGTGGTCTGACCATGCGCCTGTGGCCATTGAGGCTGAAGTTAGCAGTAAAACATCCCACAAACCACTATGGCGCAACAATACCTACCTCCTGTCTTGTCCCCACATTAAAGAGGAAATAGAGAAGAAACTCAAAGAATACTTTGTTATCAATACCAATGGGGAATGCTCCCCAACAATGATCTGGTGTGCTCATAAAGCATACACTAGGGGTATTCTTATTCAGATTGCCTCGAGAGAAAGGAAAAAGAAATCACATCACTTAGCGAAACTCCACAAATCTATTGCAGAACTAGAGGCCCAACACAAAAACCCCAGCACCACATCCCCCAGCATCTTAAAACGCCTTAATTCTTGTCGCGAAGAACTGCGACAGGAACTTAGGGCAGAATACGACCTATACAGTACCTGACCGCGAGATTGTGTTTCCAGCGCGATACCATCGCGCTGGTTCTCGGCGACAGGGTACTGTGAATGTCGCGCTGGCTCGCTCATCGGGAAAGGAAAACTTTGTTTTCCTTCCGCAATGAGTGACAGGCAGTGCTGACAGCTGTCTAGTATGAATCCTGAGGCGGGAACACCGCGCCAAATTTTAAATGAAAAAACCGGCGTGGGTTCCCCCCTCGAGGGCATGCCGGGCCCTTAGGTCTGGCATGCATTGTAAGGGGAACCCCCTATGCCGAAAAATCGGCGTGGGGTCCCCCCCAAATCCATACCAGACCCTTATCCGAGCACGCAGCCCGGCCGGCCAGGAAGGGGGGTGGGGACGAGCGAGCGCCCCCCCCCCTCCTGAGCCGTACCAGGCCGCATGCCCTCAACATGGGGGGTGGGTGCCTTGGGGGAGGGGGCGCCACCCCAAAGCACCTTGTCCCCATGTTGATGAGGACAAGGGCCTCTTCCCGACAACCCTGGCCGTTGGTTGTCGGGGTCTGCAGGCGGGGGGCTTATCAGAATCCGGGAGCCCCCCTTAATAAGGGGGCCCCCAGATCCCGGCCCCCCACCCTGTGTGAATGAGTATGGGGTACATGGTACCCCTACCCATTCACCTAGGGAAAAGTGTCAATATAAAAAAAACACAGTACACAGGTTTTAAGAGTAATTTATTAGTCAGCTCCGGGGTCTTCTTCCGACTTCGGGGGGTCTCCTTCCGACTTCTCCCGGTGTTCGGCCTCTTCTCCCGGTGTTCGGCCTCTTCTCCCGGGCCCCGCCGCTATCTTCTTCCAGCTCTATTGCCAGCGAGGGGCCCGGTCTGCTGCCGCTGTCTTGCCGCCGCTGTCTTGTCGCCGCTGTCTTGTCGCCGCTGTCTCGTCGCTTCTTCTCTTATTTTCTTCTTCCCCGATGTTGACACGACGCTCTCTCCGGCTCGAATGCTGTGTGCGAGCTGCGGAGCCATTTATATAGGCGGTAACCCCGCCCCCTTACGACGTCATGGTCCCAGCATGCGCAGGGACTCTGGCGTCATAAGGGGGTGTGACGCCAGAGTCCCAAGGTGCTTTGGGTTGGCGCCCCCCTCCCCCAAGGCACCCACCCCCCATGTTGAGGGCATGCGGCCTGGTACGGCTCAGGAGGGGGGGCGCTCGCTCGTCCCCACCCCCTTTCCTGGCCGGCCGGGCTGCGTGCTCGGATAAGGGTCTGGTATGGATTTGGGGGGGACCCCCACGCCGATTTTTCGGCATAGGGGGTTCCCCTTACAATCCATGCCAGACCCAAGGGCCCGGCATGCCCCTGAGGGGGGAACCCACGCCGGTTTTTTCATTTAAAATTTGGCGCTGTGTTCCCGCCTCAGGATTCATACTAGACAGCTGTCAGCACTGCCTGTCACTCATCGCGGAAGGAAAACAAAGTTCCTTTCCCGATGAGTGAGCCATCTCGGCGCTGGCTCCTGCGACGGGGCTCGTAGGTGTCAAATCTCGCCGAGAAGTGCGGCGAGATTGACACAATATCGCAGTCACCTACTGTACTTCAAAAGGTTGAAACCATCATTCTACTCTCAAAATAATAGGGCAAGCAAACTCCTGGCCTCCCAAATTAAAAAAAGACAAGCGAAATCCAACATTACTCATATTCAACATCATAGCTCCAATACCACATTCCACAACCCTAAGGACATAGCTAATGCTTTTGGGGACTATTACAAATCCCTTTACAACCTCAATAAAGACCCTTCCACCTACCAACCCACAGACAGAGAGATAGATGAGTTCCTTCAAGGAATCCAACTGCCCTCAGTAGACTCAACAATTCTACAAATCTTAAACTCTCCAATCAATAATACAGAAATTAAGACAGTTATCAAATCTCTTCCCATGCACAAATCCCCAGGAGCGGATGGTTTTTCCGCTGAGTACTACAAAGCATTCAGCACCCTTCTTGCACCAAAGCTAGTAGATGTCTTCAATAAAGCAGCCACAGCAGGATCTTTCCCAAGAGAAATGCTTCAAGCAATAATAGTAACCAAACCCGGCAAAGACAACTCTCACCCCCAAAATTATAGGCCAATATCCTTACTCAACTGTGATCTAAAGATCTATGCAAAAGTACTGGCCAACAGGTTATTAGAAATTACCCCCTCCCTAATAGGACTGGATCAGGTGGGTTTTGTAATGGGCAGACAAGCACCGGATGGAACTAGAAGGATGCTAGATCTACTACGATTCGCAGAAATTAATCAAATACCAAGTATCTTTCTTGCATTAGACGCCGAAAAGGCATTCGATAGGGTGCATTGGGGCTACCTATCAAAAACTCTACATGAATTTGGAATATCAGGAATGATTCATTCGGCAATTATGTCCCTATACTCAAATCCATCCGCCCAAGTCTATACCTCTAGTCTCCTATCTGATCCTTTCCTACTATCTAATGGCACGCGACAAGGATGCCCCCTATCCCCAATAATCTTTTCACTCATTATAGAACCTCTGGCACAAAGCATTAGGTCCAATACAACCATCAAAGGCATAAATATAGGTAAAGACAGTCATAAATTAGGACTATTTGCCGACGATATAATACTAACTTTCTCCAAGCCAGCAGCCTCTATACAAGAACTTAAAAAGCTTTTGCACACTTTCAGTAAAATCTCCTTTTACAAAATCAACACAAACAAGTGTTTTGCTTTAACTCTCAATATACCCATAGAAGAACAAAACACGATTAAACATATGTTTCCCTGTAATTGGAACCCCCCCTCAATTACGTATTTTGGTGTGCAGCTCACCTCCTCTTCCACTAAACTTTATTCTAGCAACTACACACCTTTGCTTGCAAGTATGGAAGAAGAGATGGTCCAAATTGGTAAACTGCATTTATCATGGATGGGGAGAGTAGCTGCATATCAAATGCAAATACTACCTAAACTTCTATACCATTTCAGAACACTGCCCATACCTCTCCCTCAAACATTCTTCTCACAATTAGCGACAATTTTAAATACATTTATTTGGGCAGGAAAAAAACCTAGAATCACACTGACTCATCTATATAAACCCAAACACTTAGGCGGAGTTGGACTCCCCAATGCACACATTTACTATCAAGCAGCTATATTAGAACAGACTCGATATTGGTTCGCATGTCAAACTGACAAGAAATGGTCTGAAATAGAACAAGAAATCACTCCCGGCCATAACCTACCAGCCCTGGCGTTAGCTGCTGCTATCCACCATAGACCCATCATTCCACCGTACCCTACGGTACAAGCTTCCATAACAGCATGGTCCTCCTTACTAAGACAACCTTTCACGGACACTACTATGCAGGAAATACAAATCCCACTAGCAACATATGAATACTTGATCCCAAACATCTCAACCCAAACTTTGAAAAAAAGAGGGGAACATTTCCTCACGTCTGACCTACAGGGACAGGAAGCTATGGAAAGATACCAACTGTTTCAAATAAAGCACTACCTCAAACATAACACTTCAAGTCCACTTAAAATACCCCAAATACTCTAGCACTATCTATTAAACAAAAACCCAGGGAAACACAAGGGAATATCCTTATTCTACAAATTCGCTACCCCACTATACTTGCAGGCCAAACTGCCTAACATGAGAAAATGGGAACAGGACCTTAAAAAGGAATTCACATTACACCAATGGCATCTAGCGGTAAAGAGTAACAGTAAATCCTCAGCTTGCATAGACCACTGGGATAATGCACAAAAGATACTGCATAGGTGGTATCTTACTCCTCTACGTATTCATAAAATGAACCCGAGCTCCTCCCCAATATGCTGGCGAAAATGTGACAATACTGGCAATCTTTTACACATATTGTGGAGCTGCAAAGTAATAAAACCTTTTTGGCAGAAAGTAGCTTCCATCATTCAAACAATTACAAATACCACAAACACACTAACTCCTGAACTTTCCCTCCTCAGCCTGGGCATAGACAACTTCCCCCATTGGATGAGAAAAGTAGTTATAAATATACTATTTGCAGCACGCATATCGCTAGCAAGAGAATGGCGCTCTCAATCTCCCCCAAAAATCGAGGAAGTAATCTCCAGAGTGAATGCCCACTATACAATGGAAAAAATGCTAGCGTATAAGGAAAGAAGAGTCCCGGCCTTCCACAAACACTGGGAAGTCTGGAAATCTTCTCAGTATGCTCCCTCTCACTTGTGAAATCGAGACTTGTGTTTCATGATATTCAGGCTAAGCAACTAGGCATATAGTGGTAAAAATATTTAAGTAATTAGATAAAGCAATAAGAATATCAATAAATAATTAACATTACTAAAAGTAGTCACACCAGAAGATCCAACACAAACTTTATTACTTGGTGACTATACTAAAAGGTATGTGTTGTCTGTTATTAAGGTATTAAGATTGTATCAACATTTAAAGTTCATAGTATAGCTGTCTACAAAGTTCAAATTGAGCAAATATTGTATTACCTCACTATTGACCCTCACTAAGGTCAATAGAGGGCAGCCTTGCTTAAGACTATTAGAGGTTCCTGCTCACAATTTGTACCCAATTGGGGTGACAGGTCCTACCTCCTGTTGAGGTCGTTAGCTATGTGGTTTTGGGATGTCCAAGTAGATTTATAGCTTTGTGGAATTCAGTTTGTCATTCAACACTCACCCTGTTTATGTCATAAATTGTAAACAATGCTTTGTACGTTATGTATAAACTGAAATTCTATAATAAAAATCTATGGTTAAAAAAAAAACAAATACAGCGGACTGAGAATCAAGATCCCGAAGACAGAACAGCAAAAATGTTCAAAAAAACTTGAAGTATGGTTGTCTTACCATGGGCCCACGTTTTTCTGGTTCTGGATGTCTTTTCCCGCTCGAGGTCCGTTGAATTAGGAAGATCTGTTGGCCTTCTTTTTTGGCCAACCAATTCTGTGTTGGAAATTATAAGCTTCGCCTATAAGCAAATAATTCCATGCGCTAATAAGCACAATCATAGCTCTCTTGTACGGTAAAGCGTGCTTGTTCATCTCCAATTAACACAGACAGACGCTGGTATCACATTGAGCCTAGCCAAATCCCGCAATAGAATGATCATCTACTTTTATTTATACTGTAAACATGAATAACAAAGGAAGGTGGTGGCTTCAGAATCAGCCAATCAGACTTGAATTTTTACAAAAGAACCAATCACACAAATGTATATATTCAAATAGAATTCCAGTAGTGACATGTGCAGATGTAGTCGCCATGACGTGGCCAGTCTCTTGGTGAGGCATAAACCAACATCCCTAAAAGAGCAAACAGATCTGTCGTATCCACGGGAAGGGTTCCGCAGCCAATGGTCTTCCACCAATGTCTGTATGTGCGGACAGGTTCGCATGAGCGTATTACAGCAAAACTGACAGTGGGGGACAACATACATTAATAAAATTTCCACAACACAACCCAGCTGGGGCAGACGTGGAAAACTTGGATAGTATTCAAACCGTACAAGCTGGACTGTACTCTACCGTACAAGCTGGACTGTACTCTTTTTGACATCCTTACGAAGAGAGGGCCACCAGTAGTGACACTGAAGAAGATCACAAGTACGATGTATACCAGGATGTCCAGAAAACTTGTCATGTGCCCATGCAAGGAGTTTGGGATGAAGTGTGGGAACCACAAAAGTTTTACCTGAAAGAGGCTGCGTAGGCCGGAGTGGAGTAGTGGCTAGAATTTGACGCAAAGTGATGATGGGACCAGGATCTAGGTGATTCTCAGAATCGTTGACATTGAACGACCTGGACAAGGCATCGGCATAAACATTTTTGGCACCAGGACTAAAGGTAATGTTGAAGATGAAGTGGGTGAAAAAGAGAACCCAGCTAGCTTGGCATTGGTTTCATGCATTTTGTGGATTGTAAATACTGCAGATTTTTATGATTAGTATAGATGGTGATGCAATGGGGGGAGCCCTCTAGTAGATGTCACCATTCTTGAAGAGCTAGTTTAATATCCAGTAGCTCTAGACCAATCCTTTCAATTCTGTCAGCTTCTCTCATTTTACCCTACCTGTGTGTATCCTTTGGGCTCAAAATGCCTATCAACTCTGCATACATGGACTCTGGAGCAGCCGAGAATTTCATTGAACAATCTTTGGCTTGCGAGTTTGGCATTTCCTTTGTTGCCCTGGCTATACCCTTCTCCGTGACCGCAGTAGATGGCTCCTTCTTGCCAATGGCTCCCATCTAGTTTAAAACCCCTCCTATTGCGTTACGCATTGGGGTTTTGAGAGATAAAAAAAAACTATGTTCAGTATCCCTCCCTCAGCGCACACAGAAAAAATATCGAAAAAACAAAGGTCAGCACCTTCTATACTTAAACCAGATGCATCAGTATGTCAAAGAACAATTTCTAAAACATTAGCAGCGCTAGTGCAAAAATAGCAAATATTTAAAAATATCAATGAAATTGCTTAAGAGTCCACTTAAACAAAGTGTCAAATGGTGATCCACTCAGTGAAAGTCCATTAAGAAAAGGCAGGTCAGTATAAACTAGACAATCGTAGAAGAAAATATTAGCAGCGATCCCAAGTCTCTATCACCACACCACTTGTGCCACAGCCCTGTAGGTAATCCACTTACCAGACCCTGCTGGTTAACACGCTTATCGATCAAAGGGATAATCGCTGTTCACTGGACACTTTTCATCTGTATTTTGCTCATTGCAAGCAATAGATAAAAAAATTCCACATAGCGTAATCCAGTACAACAATTATTAATTAATTTAAAATTATCTCACAAAAAACACTCACAATGTTTGTATAATATAAGGGCGTGTAACATGCCCTCTGACAAAAGTGATGACAGATACATGTCAGGGCGTTGCTACACAGCTATCTACAGAGTTGGCTTACCCACTTCTGTCCTTCCCGGGAACATCGCGGGAGCGGGGAGAGGTTAGAGGGGAATGCACGACTGACATAGTATTGATGTTACATGCCCTTATAATATACAAACATTGTGAGTGTTTTTTGTGAGATAATTTTAAATTAATAATTGTTGTACTGGATTACGCTATGTGGAATTTTTTATCTATTGCACTATCCTGCACAGGGATCCCAGTGTACCTGAAACTCAGGACCCAGAACCCACTCTCAGGGAGATCTTTTCTGCGATCTCATCCTGCAATACTAATCTCATCAATCTCACCACAGAGTTTAAAGGAGTGAAATTAGAGGTTGCACTGATCCGGCAGGATAGGCAAAAACTGGGAGTACTGTGGCCTTGGAAGGCCACATGAGTACTGTTGTGTAGGATGTGGTGCCATTGCAACATGAGGTGCGGCAAGTGCAAACCCTGACCTAAAGCCATGCTGCCCACTTGGAGGATATGGATAAAAAATGTGCAGGCGGTGGGCATTCCAGAGCGGGCTGTGGGCATTCCCGAGCAGGCTGAGGGGAAAAATCCCATAGCCTTCATAGAACGCTGAATAAAAATACAATTAAGAGTAATATGGCGCTACCTATATAAAATAAACAAACAACAGACCCATATCATTAATGATGTGGTGTGACATACCACTAGGTGAAGAGATGAAAATGTGCAACTAATGAATGTGATAAAACATGGCAAGCTCAGTGATGGAGTGAGAGGAAGCGGGAGTGGCGCTAACTGGAGCTCTGCTCGGATCAATCAATGTCTGATGCCTGACGGCTGGTGTTAATCTCCTAACTCCTGATGCCTGGTGCCTGACACCTGATGACAGCCAGTCTGCATGTCTGTTTGCCTCGACGTCCACTGCTATCCGTGTGCTACTCATGGAGGATCTGTCCATTGTGATTGCTGAATATTGCTAAATATTACTTGCCTGTGGAAGAGCTGTGGGGGCTGCCTCCCGCTTTTGGTGTTCTATCTAGCACTATCTTGCACTGCTTACCCCGTTTCTGGAGCGGGCTACCTACCTTTCCCTGTTGCGACGGAAGGAGATGCCAAGGGGTTCTCGAGCAGCCAGGAAGGCGTTCGGCACCGCCCCATCACACAAAGCACTTTGCTTCCTGGCTTCTATCCTCTGCAATCGTCAGTAAGCTCTGAGTCCCAAAGTCCTGCGATACCCGTGGTGTCCGCATTACCTGAGCTACTGACTCCCAAGTCTCCTGAGTCTCTTAGAGTGCCGAGTTTAGCCGAGAGCTGCCAAGTAAAGCCGACTATCATGGACCGTCACCGAATGTTGAGCGGATATTAGTGTTCTGGCTTATTGAATGAAGATACTCGAGACCCGCAGTCTCCAACCGCGAACACTGGGATACTAGAAGCTGGTTTACAGATTTTCCAACAGACTATCAGTCACCAAGCACAGGAGATTCGGACGGGTGAGCTTGTTGGGAAGCTAACTGAGGACCCTATTGGAGTGCCCATACAGGAACCACAAGAAAGACCTATACCAGTACATAAATCAGACATAAGAGACAAAAAAGGGGTTAATAGAACTAGTACCACAAATACCAGTATAAATACCAATATGCAGACAGGGCAAATAGGTGATGGACTTCCAGGCCAGGATAACCAGCTTATACATCAGTCTGCATACTATGCACATTGTACACTGAAACCTGCACCAACAGCCTTTAAAGCAAAATTAAAAGTGTATCATAACATGGAGTGGCACCGTGGATACACACGGAAGGTAAACCTGTGCCACGTCCTATCAAATATGCGAAAAACAACCAAGAGGGACTTTTGGACTTTCTAGGCACAACTACAACAAACTGATTATATAAAATAACATTTTATTTACTTAGAAAAATACATAGCAAAAAAGAGATATTGCCTAAAAACCACAACATGTGTATATGTTTTTAAATGCTCGTCTGGATAAACTTTCCACATAAAGATCAATCCGAAATGATGGCTCGATAGCAAGTCTGTAGTCAATTCAAGTCACGTAAATCTTTGATGCTCGACATGTTTCGCGTATCATTACGCTTCTTCAAGAGCGATACAGGATATGTTGTGGCTATCAGAATACATAACATAACAGAAACAAAATAATTAATACAATATATAATCCGTCAAAAACAGACGTCTATAGTGACGCCACATACATTGTATTTGGAAATATATACTGGTTCAAGGAGAGCAATGGTGGGTGCGCCAACCATGGGGGTGATGAAAGGCTAGCTATGGGGGCGTACACAACATAGTCTAATGTGGTACTTCAAAGGTGTGTCGCAGTAGAGAAGGTTCATAGGATAAGTAAAGATTTTATTCCCAATGCCTAAGGGGGTGAAGAAAAGAAAAAGGAAAAAAGAGGGGGGGGAGGGGAAAAGAGGGACAGGGGAAGAGAGAAGGGGGAGAGAAAGAGCGAGAAAAAAGAGCTGAAGAGGAGGAAAAGGGGGAAAAGAAGGAAATAGCAGGAAAAATGGGAAGGGGGGGAAGGAAAGGGAGGGGGGGGGGGAGAGGGGGGACGGAAGAGGGGGGGGGCAGGGGGGGGAAGGAAGGAGAGGGGGGGAGGAAAAAGGGAGAAAAAGAGGAAAGGAGGAAATGAAAAGGGGGGATGGAAAGCTAAAGGGAAATCTTACATTGTGGAATCTATATAAAATCATGAGAGAGGTAATAATCCGCAAGCCCACACGGGCCGGAAAACCGGCAAAATAATATACCTAAGCACGTCGGAATAGATGTAAGCTGGTACTAGCTTGTTACATAAGCCTGTTCCTAAAAGGGAAACAATAAATTCAGAATAAAGATAAGGGTGTGTATATATAGGTGGATATCTGGTGACATAGCCCCCGCCATGTTATATAACACTCACCAGTGTTAGTTATTACAGATGTTGTTTTATATTCTGTGTGCCCCTAGGTTCCACAAAGGGCTCAGGTAGTCCTGGACAGGAGGTGCCAACGGCCCAGTGTAATCAAAGGCGGTCTACCAATAATTTGTCCTATGATACAAGCAGGCAAACAAGGAAGAAGGAGGGGGAAGGTAAGCTGGCAACTGACTTATGATATAGGTAGCCATCAGTGGCAGATGCCTAGTAACTAGTGCTGCAACAAAAGAAGGGGGTACCTGCGTATAGTAGAAAACAACCTGCGACGTGCGATATCCTCCTATGGCTGAAGCGGAGTGCACACAATAATAGGACGCCGTCCTATTTATGTGTACATCCCGTCCGTCGTCAACCAATCGGCAGCGCCGACGTGATGCCATCCGGACCGGCCGAATGCTCACAGTGCGCATGCGCGCCGTCCAGCCAGAAGTGCCGTCCATACAGCGGCGGCGCCTCCAGTGAGGAAAGCAGCGCCCGCCCACTACAAGCTACACCAGCCGGCACCTGATAGTGTACCAGCTGATGTAAGTGCCACATCAAAGAAAACTGATGTGACGCTGGGCGGCCGCATAGCAGCCAAGAACCCACCACCAGGTGGCGCCCACACCAATGCACCGCACGAACTCAGCAAAAACAAAATGTATGGCATGTACAATAGATAGAACTTTAACGTATTAACGTATAAAAAACCTTGAAAACATTTGAGAAAGTCCTATTACTACTATTTCTGAGGTATATATACATTTGAGAAATAGGACTTTCTCAAATGTTTTCAAGGTTTTTTGTACGTTAAAGTTCTATCTATTGTACATGCCATACATTTTGTTTTTGCTGAGTTTGTGCGGTGCATTGGTGTGGGCGCCACCTGGTGGTGGGTTCTTGGCTGCTATGCGGCCGCCCAGCGTCACATCAGCTTTCTTTGATGTGGCGCTTACATCAGCTGGTACACTATCAGGTGCCGGCTGGTGTAGCTTGTAGTGGGCGGGCGCTGCTTTCCTCACTGGAGGCGCCGCCGCTGTATGGACGGCGCTTCTGGCTGGACGGCGCGCATGCGCACTGTGAGCATTCGTCCGGTCCGGATGACGTCACGTCGGCGCTGCCGTTTGGTTGACGACGGACGGGACGTACACACAAATAGGACGTCCTATTATTGTGTGCACTCCGCTTCAGCCATAGGAGGATATCGCACGTCGCAGGTTGTTTTCTACTATACGCAGGTACCCCCTTCTTTTGTTGCAGCACTAGTTACTAGGCATCTGCCACTGATGGATACCTATATCATAAGTCAGTTACCAGCTTACCTTCCCCCTCCTTCTTCCTTGTTTGCCTGCTTGTATTATAGGACAAATTATTGGTAGACCGCCTTTGATTACACTGGGCCGTTGGCACCTCCTGTCCAGGACTACCTGAGCCCTTTGTGGAACCTAGGGGCACACAGAATATAAAACAACATCTGTAATAACTAACACTGGTGAGTGTTATATAACATGGTGGGGGCTATGTCACCAGATATCCACCTATATATACACACCCTTATCTTTATTCTGAATTTATTGTTTCCCTTTTAGGAACAGGCTTATGTAACAAGCTAGTACCAGCTTACACCTATTCCGACGTGCTTAGGTATATTATTTTGCCGGTTTTCCGGCCCGTGTGGGCTTGTGGATTATTACCTCTTTCATGATTTTATATAGATTCCACAATGTAAGTATTCCCTTTAGCTTTCCATCCCCCCTTTTCATTCCCTCCTTTCCTCTTTTTCTCCCTTTTTCCTCCCCCCTCTCCTTCCTTCACCCCCCCTCCCCCCCCTCTTCCGTCCCCCCTCTTTCCCCCCCCCTCCCTTTCCTTCCCCCCCTTCCCATTTTTCCTGCTATTTCCTTCTTTTCCCCCTTGTCCTCCTCTTCAGCTCTTTTTTCTCGCTCTTTCTCTCCCCCTTCTCTCTTCCCCTGTCCCTCTTTTCCCCTCCTCCCCTCTTTTTTCCTTTTTCTTTTCTTCACCCCCTTAGGCATTGGGAATAAAATCTTTACTTATCCTATGAACCTTCTCTACTGCGACACACCTTTGAAGTACCACATTAGACTATGTTGTGTACGCCCCCATAGCTAGCCTTTCATCACCCCCCATGGTTGGCGCACCCACCATTGCTCTCCTTGAACCAGTATATATTTCCAAATACAATGTATGTGGCGTCACTATAGACGTCTGTTTTTGACGGATTATATATTGTATTAATTATTTTGTTTCTGTTATGTTATGTTTTCTGATAGCCACAACATATCCTGTATCGCTCTTGAAGAAGCGTAATGATACGCGAAACATGTCGAGCATCAAAGATTTACGTGACTTGAATTGACTACAGACTTGCTATCGAGCCATCATTTCGGATTGATCTTTATGTGGAAAGTTTATCCAGACGTCCGAATATTGTATACTATAGATGGTGTTGTATAGCGAGCATTTAAAAACATATACACATGTTGTGGTTTTTAGGCAATATCTCTTTTTTGCTATGTATTTTTCTAAGTAAATAAAATGTTATTTTATATAATCAGTTTGTTGTAGTTGTGCCTAGAAAGTCCAAAAGTCCCTCTTGGTTGTTTTTCGCAACAGCCTTTAAAGGACTAACTGGTACAACTGGGCCTGCTGCTCCAGGTGTGCTATCTCTGCCGGCTGACCTGGGTACAAAATCCTTTCTATCCACACTATCTACTAAGGCAGACATGGACTGCATGACTGCTACTTTGCAGCAAGTTCTTAGAGAAGAGTTTAAGGAGGTCAAAGAGTCATTGTATAGCCTGACGTCCAGGGTAGATACCATCGAGCAAAATCAGACCGCAGCAGAACAAAAAATAGAGATCCTGTAGGCTAAGCTAACAGCACAATCACATTTTTTACATACCATCTGACTCCAACAGGACAATTTAGAAAATAGGAGTAGGAGAAACAATTTAAAAATCCGGGGTATCCCTGAGACCATGACAGTTAAAGAGTTGCGTCCTACTGTTATGGCTATATTAAACAAGATTCTGGGGAGGGATTCGAAAGCTGACATTGAGTTAGACAGAGTTCATCGGATACAGGGTATGGCTCCTCTGACGGTAGACCGAGGGATACCCTGTGTAGAGTGCATTTCTATATTATTAAAGAAAAGATTATCCGTAAGGCATGGTCATTGGGTACTGTTGATTTTGATGGAGTAACTATACAGATTTTACTGGATCTTTCAAGATACACTCAGATGCGCCGTAGTATGAAGCCTTTTTAGATAAGCTACGTGAAGAAGGCGCTACATACAGATGGCGTTTTCCTTTTTCCCTGCATATACAGAAAGGCCAACAATCTTTCGCACTACGTGCGCATGCCCAATTGCTTGATATGTTCGCTAAGTTGTCTATGACACCGGTTCTGCTTCCTGATTGGACTGACACTGATACTGGTTTGATATAGTACGATAGAATTTAATTTAACAGATATGCTATCTTTTACAATTAGTAATGACTTCCAAATAATGCTGTAAATAATGTATCAACTTGTCTGTTCTTTATGTGTTCTTGTCTGCACTATAGTTGTCTAAGAGGTGCTAGATCGGAATAGAACTGGATGCTGGAACTTCTTCCCCTCTTCCCCCCCCCCGCATATTCTCCCGTCCTCCTCCCCCTTTTTTTCCCTCTCTCTTTTCCTCTATCTCCTTTTTTTTTCTTTCCCGATTCCTTGTGCTTGGTGTTCCTTGTTCCCCCCCCCTCTGCCCACTTTGCTCACATTTTGGTGGATCTGTGGGTTCTGGGGGGGAGGGTGGTGGAGATGGGGGAAAAAACTGGCAATGAGAATTATAATGGGAATGGGGGGAGAGAGGGAAAGAGGAAATGTTTAGATGGTACGGAAATGGTACGGATATATATATATATATAGATATAGATATAGATATATCTATATCTATATATATATATAGATCTATATATATATAGATCTATATATATATACCGTATATAGATCCATACATATATATATATAGATATATATCTATATCTATAGATCTATAGATAGCTATATATATATATATATATATATATATATATATATATATATATATAGCTATCTATCCCAGTGATATCCCCTCCTCGACCACTCTAGGAGGAGATTGCAGGGGTGCGCAGGCTCAATTAGAGCCTCATTAGTAGTTTGTTGCGTATATACATTGTGTTTTATTTTGTGTGTGTGTTTTTTTTTCCCACTCTCTCTCTCTCTCTCTCTCTCTCTCTCTCTCTCACTGTCTCTCCTTCCCCACATCCACCTGCCCCTGCTCTGGTAGTACAAAGGAGATAGATCTCAGGTTTCACTATGACTAATGTGCGCTGTTTATCCTTGAATGCCAATGGATTGAATATACCGGAAAAGCGCACAATGGTCCTACGTGAACTCTGGCGTATGCGCACTCAAGTGGTATTCATACAAGAAACCCACTTCCAATCTGGGAAGATACCAAAATTTAAGGATGAAAGATATCCACGGGTTTTCCACAGCACAGCCCCAGACTCTAAGATGAGGGGGGTGAGTATTTCGCTTTCTGAGAAGGTCCCATGGTCCTGAGTTGATCAGATGAGCGATCCGTAAGGACGCTATCTTTTTCTTAAGGGCGATTTAGCTGGCCGTCAAGTTACCTTAGCGTCTATCTATCTAACAAATCAGGCTCAGTTGAGTTGTCTGAACGGAATTCTTAATAATTTACAGGTTTTTATGGAGGGTGGATTGATACTGGGTGGAGATCTTAATGTGGCTCTTGATCCTCTACTGGACATTTCTAAATCCGCTACACACTTATCTTATCAATATCTTAGACAAATAAAAAAAGCTCTACAATCTATGCGACTTGTAGATGTTTGGAGAGTTCAGCATCCAGTTGAGTGCAACTATACTTTCTATTCGGCACCACATAATAGCTATGCTCGAGTTGACTATGTATTAGTATCTCAATCTTTATTACCAGCGGTGGCAAACTCTTCAATCAGGACACAAACGGTGTCAGACCATGATCCAGTGTCTATAGATCTCCAACTGATTAAGCCGGCTAATAGACCATGGACATGGAAACTTAACGAATCGCTGCTACAGGAAGGTCAACCTCGAAACGATCTCCCCAGTGAATTGATTAGAATTTTTAATGAAAATGACTCCCCACTTACTATATGGGAAACGCACAAATGCGTTATGCGAGGCATATTGATTAAAAAGGCGACGGAAATACCTAAACAACACCAAGTTGCATTTCAGGCTCAATTAAATTTGGTTCCAGACTTAGAAACCAAACAAAAAATCACTTTCACAATCCGTAGCAGTAGATCTTAGGCTACAGCAGGAAAAACGATCTTCCCTGATGAGACAAGAGACCAGAGCTATAAATGTACACTATGAACAAGGGAATAAATCAGGTAAACTCCTGGCACATTCACTTAGGGAAAATTCACGGAGAAACTATGTCCCACATATATACTCTGACAGTGGGAATCGTATCTTCAAATCTAGAAAAATTGCAGAGGTCTTTCAGGAATACTACCAGTCGCTATATAATCTACAGAGGAATATCTTGCCAGATCAGATGGTACAAAATCAACAATTAATTCAAGAGTATCTTGTCTCCTCAGGTCTACCATCAATTTCCGATGATGAGTCCAAGGCATTAAATGCATCCGATATCAATTGACTAATATATGAGCGCAATCAGTACACTTAAGCCACGATAAAGCTCCCGGCCCCAATGGGTATACAGTAGTCTATTATAAGGCATTTGCTTCTACCTTAGGCCCAAGATTTATAAAAGCATTCAATTCCCTTCTAGAAGATCGACCTTTACCGATGGATACTCTCAGGGCACATATTGCAGTTATTCCTAAGGAGGGCAAGGACCACGCCCAATGTAGACCTATCTACTATAAAAAGTTGATTTCAAAATTTTTACAAGGATATTAGCTACAAGGCTACAACCTTTCCTTCAAATTGTCATCCACCCTGATCAGGTAGGCTTTATGCCTACCAAAGAGGCAAAAGATAATACTATTAGAGCTTTAGATATTATTCATCTGGCTCACTCTCGTAAAATACCACTCTGTCTGTTATCTTCTAATGCTGAAAAAGCCTTTGACAGGGTGGACTGGATATTTTTGAAGGAGACGTTGACCCATATTGGAGTCGGGAAAGCATTTGGTAAATGGATAGAGGCTATATACTCTGCCCCATCCGCAGCAGTAAGAATTAATGAGGTGACATCCTCATATTTTAATATGAGCAATGGTACAAGACAGTGATGCCCTTTGTCCCCAATGATTTTTATATTAACCCTTTAAACCATTTCTGCGACATATTCAACAAAATATCGATATTCAAGGCTGCGTGATCGATAAAATGGAGCAAAAAACTGCGGCTTTTGCAGATGACATACTGTTCTTTATTACTTCACCAGAAACCACGCTACCAAATCTTGTAAATGAGTTTGATCGCTATAGCTTACTCTCAAATTTTTAAATTAACACTCAAAAATCGGAAATATTAAATATTACGTTGTCAACTGCACGCGTACAGGCTCTTCAATCGTTGTTTCCTTTCCATGGGTATCTTCATCTTTGACATATTTAGGAGTCAAATTGACCTCCTCAATAGATAAAGTCTTTCAAGCAAATTTTCCACCTTTACTATGGGAACCTTCTTCCGATTTGGAAAGATGGAATAAAGGTCCCTATACATGGATGCGTAGAAATGCTATCCTTAAAATGAATATTCTACCAAGATTATTGTACCTTTTTCAGACTCTGCCAATAGCTATCCCAGAGTCCTTTCTGAAATCATTACATAGTGCTTTTATTAGATTTATATGGGCAAAAATGCATCTTCATCTATCCTTCAATTTATTGGCTATGTCAAAAACCTGGAGGGGGGGCATGGCTTTTCCAAATCCAATAAGATACTATAAAGCAACACACCTTGCCAGGGTACTTGCCTGGTGTAGAGATGAAGGACACAAAATCTGGGTAGTGATTGAACAATCATGTACGGAGATTCCACTCCGATGCCTGCCATGGCTACAGCTAAGATCACTGGGAACTACAGATAGTCGTTTCAAACAAATTATGCGACATGGTAAATTTGGATTAGGGGACTTTCTTGAAGCATCAAGGCTGAAGACCGGGTTGGAAATGCAGTCGCTGTTTTGTCCGCCACTGGATCCATGGCGGATGCAACAGCTTACTAATTTCCTAACTTCCCTTAACAGGGGGGAGAGATCAGATCATTTAAATACGCCTCTGGAAAATTTATGTTTGCTAGAAAAGCCCTCTGTACATGGGGTATCTAAGATATATAAAATACTAATATATCCCCTGGAGACCTTCTTCCAAGATTCCTTTTGAAATGGGAAAGAGATCTAGATATTACATTCTCTAAGGAGCAACGGAGCTATATTTTATATTTTGCCCACTACTCCTCAACAGCAAGCAAATACCAAGAGTTATGTTATAAAATTCTAACAAGGTGGTACAAAGTTCCATCACTATTACAAAAAATGTATCCAGAGAGGATGAATACATGCTGGCGGTGTGGAGAGTTAGAGGGTAACATGCTCCATATCTTTTGGTCATGTCAGAAGTTAGTGAAATTCTGGTCTAAAGTGTGAGATACTGTAAGATGACCCAGTGAGATATCTTCTCCATCTTTCTGACCTCTCAAAGCGCAGATATCGGAACTCTCTGGTTGCCCATTTTTTGAATGCGGCAAAGGCCTGTATCCAGGTCATTTGGAAGCAAGAGTCACCTCCCTTGATCTCGCTATGGTTTAAAAAAATAGCTGATATATATGCCATAGAAAAAGGCATTGCAATTATGCAGGGTAAGGAGGAGAAATGTAATAAAAGATGGAATCCATGGTCTCTTTTGGTATGTACCAGGGAATATGGATGTGCGCTTGGAGAGGGGGAGCGGATGGGGTCTTAGGGGGGGAAGAGAGAGTGAGAGAACTTTAAATAACCTTGTAGAAAAGTCTCCCTTTTTTTCCCTTTCCTTTTTCTCTCTCTCTTTTTTCCTGTCCTCTTCCTCTCCTTATCATTCTCCTTGGTAAATAGCATGTGTGAAGCAAGCAGGGGGAAGAGGAGAGGGAAAATATGTACGTGTGTGTGTATATATATATATATATATATATATATATATATATATATATATATATATATATATATATATATAAATATTTATTTGTATATATATATATATATTTGTATATATGTGTGTGTGTGTGTATGTGTGTACATATGTATATGTGAATGTAGAGCAGATATATAAGAGAGAGGAGGGAAATCTCAGGTTTTTTTTTTTTCTTTCCTTTTTTTATTTGTTTGGTCTGCTTGATAATAAGTCATATATATCTACTGAAAATTGAATCGATATGTGTTAAGTTATATTTTGTAATACACAAGCAGCAATAATGTCATTTGTTTATATGTTTATATGTATAATTTTTTTTTCTGTTTCTGGGAAAAATAAAATATAGGATTAAAAAAAAAAAAAAAGCCTAAATCGCTAGAATTGCTATGCAGTAAAAAGGCGACAAGCCTAAAACGCCTATGTAGTGAAGAGATAAAAATGTGCAACTAATGAATGTGATAAAAAATAGTAACCACTACTAAACAGTGATCAGCGACAAGCCTCAATCGCTAGAATCGCTATGCAGTAAAAAGGCGACAAGCCTAAATCACCTATGTAATGAAATGTGCTACTGTGGTAATATATACCACTACTAATATAATAGAAAAAGCATGTAACAGAAGTGTAATACACTAACCATAAGTCATAATGGCAGTGATAAATACAAGTAACTATATCCAGAAAGAGTGATACTCAAAAACATATACAAATATTCAAAATAAACCCAAAAAAACAAAAAGTCCCAATATATGTGAAAAATAGATGTGAGATATAAATAGATAGGCCAAGTCCAAGTTGTAACATCCAAACTCCTTCAAAGACCAACAAAACAAGAGTCTTTTATAATCCTTAGATGCTTGGTGACTTCCTATTGTGACTATAACCACAGGAAAAATCCAGGTGACTTTTGGTGCTCCCCCTCTTGGGTCCCCACTCTCCAGCTCCAATCACCCCTACAGGGGTATCTAGCATGTAGGACAGCCTTAGTGCCCAGATGGTGTTTCCAGCATTGACATCCAATATCCAACTTCTATGGATCACCCAAGGATATCTCTCATCTGGATCAGATGGGGTGTAGAAGGAATCTCCAGGGGTAAAACACCCATCTATACTTCCTTCTCTCACCAATTTCCAGTGCAGATAGGGGTATTCATGCAAAAAAATTAGATAAGGACTCCCATAAAGGGATGAGCCAAACACCCCCCTGTTCGATTCGCACCAGGACTTGCAAACAGGCAAAAAATGTGTTTGAACATGCGTACACCGTTAAAGTCTATGGGACACAAACATGAATAATCAAAAGTGCTAATTTTAAAGGCTTATATGCAAGTTATTGTCATAAAAAGTGTTTGGGGACCTGGGTCCTGCCCCAGGGCACATGGATCAATGCAAAAAAAAGTTTTAAAAACAGCCGTTTTTTCGGGAGCAGTGATTTTAATAATGCTTAAAGTGAAACAATAAAAGTGTAATATTCCTTTAAATTTCGTACCTGGGGGTGTCTATAGTATGCCTATAAAGGGGCGCATGTTTCCCGTTTTTAGAACAGTCTGACAGCAAAATGACATTTCAAAGGAAAAAAAGTCATTTGACACTACTCGCGGCTATTAATGAATTGCCGGTCCGACACATAAAAGTTCATTAATAAAAACGGCATGGGAATTCCCCACAGGGGAACCCCAAACCAAAATTAAAAAAAAAAATGACATGGGGGTCCCCCTAAATTCCATACCAGGCCCTTCAGGTCTGGTATGGATATTAAGGGGAACCCCGGCCAAAATTAAAAAAAAATGGCTTGGGGTCCTCCTCAAAATCTATACCAGGTCTGGTAAGGATTTTAAGGGGAACCCCGCGCCAAAATTAAAAAAAAATTGCGTGGGTGTCACGTACCTGGTAGGTTGTGAGCCTGAAGTGCAGGAAAAGACCTCCCTTACAGCTCCCACTCCCGTTCCCCTGGAATGGAGACAGAGGGCCAGGAGTGAAGAGTGGTATGGGTGCCTGGCAGGATCAACAGTTGCTGAAAGTCCAGTAGTGGTGGCACCCTCTGGAGTCAGTAGTCTGAGGAGTAGACTGAGGACAGAGACTGGAATGCAGGACTGGAACCAGGAACAACAGCAGGTAATAGCAGACTGGAAGCTGGACTGGAACAACAGCAGAAGATAGCCTGGAACGCTGGGCTGGAACACAGCAGAAGGTAGCCTGGAACGCTGGGCTGGAACACAGCAGAAGGTAGCCTGGAACGCTGGACTGGAACCAGGAACAACAGCAGGTAGTAGACTGGAACACTGGACTGGAACAACAGCAGAAGATAGCCTGGAACACTGGACTGGAACACAGCAGAAGGTAGCCTGGAGCGCTGGACTGGAACCAGGAACAACAGCAGGTAATAGCAGACTGGAAGCTGGACTGGAACCAGGAACAACAGCAGGTAATAGCAGACTGGAAGCTGGACTGGAACCAGGAACAACAGCAGGTAATAGCAGACTGGAAGCTGATGAAACACAGAGGAGGGTCAACAAGCCGGTGGTCAGTAACGTTCGGACAGCAGAGGTACCAGGGGTAATGCAGAGGGATGGTCAGGCAAGCCAAGAGAGTCTGGTGCAGGCAGATAGCAGGATCGTCAAACAGGAAGCCGGGTCAGATAACAGGAAACACAGATCAGATCAGGTAACACTCACAGAACGCTGTAGAGCAGACAGCAGGGATGGAGTGTGACAGGCAGGTTTAAATAGCCCGCCTGACACCAGCGGGAGTGCGCGTGCCCGTGCGTGACCGCACCCGTGAACGCGCGCGCATGCGCAATGGGACCCGTGGCCGGGTTCCCGTGCGCCTGGGACGCCGGTTACTGGCAGGATCTTCGTGACATTGCCCCCCCCCCAAGGGGCAGCCTCCGGATGCCCCTTTGAAAAAATTTCTCTGGATGAGCTGTTTTAAAGGCTTGTAACAGGTCTTCAGCATGAATATTATCCTCTGGTTCCCAAGAATTCTCCTCTGGGCCAAACCCCTTCCACTTTATTAAGAATTGGTTTTGGTTACCTCTTTTCCTGTGGTCCATGATAGCCTCCACCTCGAATTCCTCTTCCCCATCTACTAGGATTGGATCAGGAGGATCCGTACTTCGACCTGGAAATGGGTTAGTAATAGATGGTTTAAGCAAGGACACGTGAAAAACTGGATGTACCTTTAGTGAATCCGGGAGTTCAAGTTCATATGCAACTTCATTAATTCTCCGTTTAACAGGGAATGGTCCAAGAAATTTGGGACCCAATTTCTTGGAAGGACAGGCCAACCTGAGTTTTATGGTGGACAACCATACCTGATCCCCAGGTGCAAGTAAGAGCTCACCTCGCCTCTTTTTATCGAAGGTTGCTTTGTTGTACTCCTGGGTTCTGGTCATGGTGTCCTGTAGAACTTGGTTGTTAGAGGTAAAGAAATCCAATTTCTCCTGGACTGCGGGTACTGTGCATTCTGGAAGAGAGTTTGGTAAAAATGAGGGGTGGAAACCATAATTCGCAAAAAACGGAGTTTGCTTGATAGCAGAATGAATAGAATTGTTATAAGCGAATTCGGCCAATGGTAAAACAGCAATCCAATTATCTTGGGCAAAGGAAGAAAAACAGCGCAAATATTGTTCAAGGGTCTGGTTTGTTCTTTCTGTTTGCCCATTAGTCTGGGGGTGATAAGCCGATGAAAATGAGAGTTCAATGTCCAAGGTTTTACACAAAGCCCTCCAGAATCGAGAGGTAAATTGTACCCCTCGATCTGAAACGATGTTAACTGGTACCCCATGGAGCCTGACGACCTCTTTAATGAATGCTTGTGCTGTTTCTGTAGCTGAAGGGGTACCCTTCATTGGGACAAAGTGCGCCATCTTCGACAACCGGTCCACTATGACAAAGATTGAAGTGAAGCCCCCGGCCGGGGGTAGTTCTACAATAAAATCTATTGAGAGCATTTTCCAGGGTCTATCTGGGACAGGCAAGGGTTTTAGTAGACCCCATGCTTTTGTTTTGTGCCCTTTGTTCCTAAGGCAGGTGGTACAGGACTCTACAAACTCCTTACAATCTTTGCGCAGCTGAGGCCACCAGAAGGTGCGCTGAACCAAATCAGTGGTCTTAGCCACACCAAAATGCCCAGCCAGCGCATGATCGTGACAGAGCTCTAGTACTGGAACTCGTAGTGTTTCAGGTATAAAGATCCTATTCTCATGCCACAATAACCCATCCTTAACCTGGAGTTCTGTCTTAATGGAAGATTCTATTTCTGCGGAGGCCTGTTTAATCTGGGAAAGCAGGTTTCCCTGAAGTAGAAGAAAGTTCCCTGGAGACAAAATGGTGTCTGGAGGGGAACTCTCTTGAGGTTTGTGGAACATCCTAGACAGGGCGTCAGGTTTGGTATTCTTGGAGCCAGGACGGTAAGTGACATGGAAGGAGAACCTGGAGAAAAAGAGAGCCCACCTGGCCTGACGCGGTTTCAACCTCTTTGCAGACCTCAAATACTCCAGGTTCTTATGATCTGTAAAGATTAGAACTGGATGAGCGGCACCCTCCAACAGATAGCGCCACTCCTCCAATGCTGACTTGATTGCCAACAACTCTCTGTCACCTACATCATAATTTCTCTCTGCCATGGATAATTTACGAGAAAAGAAAGCCACAGGATGCAGCAGGGCTTTGGTTCCCTGTCTTTGGGATAATACTGCTCCTACAGCAATTTCAGATGCATCCACTTCTAGAATAAATGGCAGAGAGGAATCTGGATGCTTCAGTACAGAGGCGGAGGTAAAAAGGCCCTTGAGAGTCTCAAAAGCCTTTTGAGCCTCGGCCGACCAATGGAAGCGTGTACCCTGTTTGGTGAGCTGTGTGATGGGTGCAATGATAGCTGAGAACCCCTTAATAAATTTGCGGTAAAAATTAGCGAATCCAACGAATCGCTGGATTCCTTTCTTATCAGTCGGGACTGGCCAATCTAGAACAGCCGTGACCTTCTGGGGGTCCATTTTAATGCCCTTACTGGAGATGACCAACCCTAAAAATGGAATACTTTCCTGTTCGAATTCACATTTTTCAGCCTTTGCATATAGACCGTGTTGTCGAAGTCGGCCCAATACACTTCTGACGTGCCTGCGATGGGATTCAAGGGAACAAGAGAAAATCAATATGTCGTCTAAATAGACGATGACAAACAGGTCTAGAAAGTCACGTAACACATCATTAATAAAGTATTGAAATGTGGCAGGGGCATTACACAGGCCGAAAGGCATCACGAGGTACTCAAAATGCCCATAATGGGTACGAAAAGCGGTCTTCCATTCGTCTCCATCCCTGATACGAACTAAATTGTAGGCCCCACGGAGATCAAGTTTGGTGAATATGGTAGCCGTCCCCAGTCTCTGAAACAACTCTGGTACTAAGGGGAGAGGATACCGATTCTTCACAGTAATCTTGTTTAGTTTGCGGTAATCAACACACGGCCTGAGGGTTTTATCATTTTTCTGCACGAAGAAGATGCCTGCACCTGCGGGGGACGTGGATGGATGAATGAAGCCTCTTTTGAGGTTTTCATCAATGTATTCCTTCAATGCCCCTTGCTCCACCTCAGTCAGGGGAAATATTCTTCCAAAAGGAATTTCAGCACCAGGAAGTAACTCAATGGGACAGTCATAGGCCCGGTGAGGGGGTAACACCTCTGCCCTCTGTTTACTAAATACGTCCAGGAAATCATGATAGGCGGAAGGAATGGATTGAAGCAGACTAGGATCTGTATCTAGGCATAGCAGAGTAGAGTTCTCCTGGATGTTCTGGGTTCTGCAAAACTGTTGGCAGTAAGGAGAGGGAAAGGTCACCTCACCCGTGATCCAATTTATGTCCGGATTATGGGCCTGTAACCATGGCATGCCAAGTATTATGGGGAACAGGGGTGAAGCGATAATGTCCAGGCGCAGCTGTTCCTGATGCATGTTGGAAATGAAAACGGGTATTGGCATAGTCTCTTGGGTGACAGGTCCAGACTTGATAGCGGTCCCATCAGCTAGATGGATAGAAAGTCCATGGGCTTTAGGTGACAAGGGTATTTGGTGTTGGATGGCAAAACGAGAATCCATGAAACAGCTGCAAGCTCCTGAATCAATAATGGCGGTGATTTGTAGATCCTTCCCTGGAAGCTGTAGCAGAAGAGGAAGAGCAAGGTGAGTGGTATTTTTAACCAGAGATGTCACATAGTCAGTAGATAGGGATAAGCACTTACGGAGTTTGAGAGGACAGTTCCTGAC
The DNA here is from genome assembly GCF_042186555.1 of Aquarana catesbeiana. Classification (NCBI taxonomy): domain Eukaryota; kingdom Metazoa; phylum Chordata; class Amphibia; order Anura; family Ranidae; genus Aquarana; species Aquarana catesbeiana. Next base: position 733,849,499 of record NC_133326.1, on the reverse strand, counting down.
GTAGTGCCTGGGTTCCCCACAATACAGGCACAAGTTATTTGCACGACGACGTTGTCGTTCCTCTGGGGTGAGTGAAGGTCGCAAGACACCCAGTTGCATTGGCTCAGGTAAGTTAAGCGTGGAGGTAGGTGGTGTTGATGATGGGTGATGTGGAACCTTAGGGGTAACCCAAGTTGGACGAGAAGACCCCATAGCTCTCTCCAACCTGCGCTCTCGTAGGCGTCGATCGATCTGGATAGCTAGATCGATTAAAGCATTTAAAGTCTGTGGTGTACCCACCCTGGCCAGTTCATCCTTCAGAGGATCAGAAAGTCCCAACCGAAATTGATAACGGAGAGCCGCATCGTTCCAGTTAGTATCCGCACTCCACTTCCTGAATTCAGCCACATAATCCTCTGCTGCTCTGCGACCTTGTTGAAGGGTGTGTAGAGCCGCTTCTGCAGTTACAGATAGCTGGGGGTCATCATATAACTGGCCTAGTGCGTCAAAGAAAGTGGAGAGGTTGGTCAGAGATATGTCCTTTTGCTCTAAGAGGCGATGGGCCCAGGTTTGGGGGTCACCAGAGAGCAGAGAAATCACGTAGCCCACCTTTGTAGCCTCCAGGGAAAAGGTACGGGGCTGAAGAGCAAAAAATAGTTTGCAGGAATTGCGGAAGGCTCTAAACTTATGGCGATTTCCAAAGAAACGTTCAGGTGTGGGAACCTTAGGTTCCGGAGGGAGCATCACCACCATTGAGGAAGGCCCAACTGAAGGAGCAGGAGCAGAGGAAGCTCCCTGGGCCCCAATGGGGTTAGACAGGGTTAACACTCGTTCCTCCAGTCTGGTGTATCCTTGCTGCAGATTTTTGACTGCTTCAGTCAATCCTGCCAGGTGTGCACAGAGTTCCTCCATGGGAGACGTTCCCTGCTCAGGCTCAGACATGGCTGTCTGCTACTGTCACGTACCTGGTAGGTTGTGAGCCTGAAGTGCAGGAAAAGACCTCACTTACAGCTCCCACTCCCGTTCCCCTGGAATGGAGACAGAGGGCCAGGAGTGAAGAGTGGTATGGGTGCCTGGCAGGATCAACAGTTGCTGAAAGTCCAGTAGTGGTGGCACCCTCTGGAGTCAGTAGTCTGAGGAGTAGACTGAGGACAGAGACTGGAATGCAGGACTGGAACCAGGAACAACAGCAGGTAATAGCAGACTGGAAGCTGGGCTGGAACAACAGCAGAAGATAGCCTGGAACACTGGACTGGAACACAGCAGAAGATAGCCTGGAACGCTGGGCTGGAACACAGCAGAAGGTAGCCTGGAACGCTGGGCTGGAACACAGCAGAAGGTAGCCTGGAACGCTGGACTGGAACCAGGAACAACAGCAGGTAGTAGACTGGAACACTGGACTGGAACAACAGCAGAAGATAGCCTGGAACACTGGACTGGAACACAGCAGAAGGTAGCCTGGAGCGCTGGACTGGAACCAGGAACAACAGCAGGTAATAGCAGACTGGAAGCTGGACTGGAACCAGGAACAACAGCAGGTAATAGCAGACTGGAAGCTGGACTGGAACCAGGAACAACAGCAGGTAATAGCAGACTGGAAGCTGATGAAACACAGCGGAGGGTCAACAAGCCGGTGGTCAGTAACGTTCGGACAGCAGAGGTACCAGGGGTAATGCAGAGGGATGGTCAGGCAAGCCAAGAGAGTCTGGTGCAGGCAGATAGCAGGATCGTCAAACAGGAAGCCGGGTCAGATAACAGGAAACACAGATCAGATCAGGTAACACTCACAGAACGCTGTAGAGCAGACAGCAGGGATGGAGTGTGACAGGCAGGTTTAAATAGCCCGCCTGACACCAGCGGGAGTGCGCGTGCCCGTGCGTGACCGCACCCGTGAACGCGCGCGCATGCGCAATGGGACCCGTGGCCGGGTTCCCGTGCGCCTGGGACGCCGGTTACTGGCAGGATCTTCGTGACAGTGGGGTCCCCCTAAAAATCCATCCCAGACCCTAATCCAAGCACGCAACCTGGCAGACCGCAGGAAAAGAGGGGGGGACAAGAGAGCGCCCCCCTCCCAAACCGTACCAGGCCACATGCCCTCAACATTGGGAGGGTGCTTTGGGGTAGCCCCCCAAAACACCTTGTCCCCATGTTGATGAGGACAAGGGCCTCATCCCTACAACCCTTGGCCGGTAGTTGTAGGGGTCTGTGGGCGGGGGGCTTATCGGAATCTGGAAACCCCCTTTAACAAGGGGACCCCCAGATCCCGGCCCTCCCCCTGTGTGAAATGGTAAGGGGGAACCCCTACCATTTCACAAAAAAACTGTCAAAAATGTTAAAAATGACAAGAGACAGTTTTGACAATTCCTTTATTTAAATGCTTCTTCTTTCTTCTATCTTCTTTATTCTTTCTTCTATCTTCTATCTTCCTTCGGTTTCTTCCTCCATCTTCTTATGGTTCTTCTGTTTCTTCCTCCGGTGTTCTCATCTGGCATCTTCCTCTGTGGCGCCATCGTCTTCTTCCCTTCTTCCCCTCGGGCCGCTCTGCATCCATGATGGCATGGAGGGAGGCTCCCGCTGTGTGATGCTTCTCCTCTTCTGACGGTTCTTAAATAACGGGGGCGCGGGGCCACCCGGTGACCCTGCCCCCTCTGACACACGGGGACTTGACGGGACTTCCCTGTGGCATTCCCCGTGATGTCAGAGGGGGGCGGGGGTCACATGTTACGTAACCCTGCCCCCTTCTGACATCACGGGGAATGTCACAGGGAAGTCCCCGTCAAGTCCCTGTGCGTCAGAGGGGGCAGGGTCACCGGTGGTTCCGCCCCCCTGTTATTTAAGAACCGCCAGAGGAGGAGAAGCGCCACACAGCGGGAGCCTCCCTTCATGCCATCATGGATGCGGAGTGGCCCGAGGAGAAGAAGGGAAGAAGACACCGACGCCGCGGAGGAAGTTGCCGGACGAGAACACCGGAAGAACCAGAAGAACCAGAAGAAGAAGAAGATGGAGGAAAAAACCGAAGGAAGATAGAAGAAAGAAGATAGAAGAAAAAAGAAGTATTTAAATAAAGGAATTGTCAAAAACTGTCTCTTGTCATTTTTAACATTTTTGACAGTTTTTTAGTGAAATGGTAGGGGTACAAGTACCCCCTTACCATTTCACACAGGGGGGAGAGCCGGGATCTGGGGGTCCCCTTGTTAAAGGGGGCTTCCAGATTCTGATAAGCCCCCCGTCCACAGACACCCACAACCACTGGCCAAGGGTTGTGGGGATGAGGCCCTTGTCCTCATCAACATGGGGAAAAGGTGTTTTGGGGGCTACCCCAAAGCACCCTCCCAATGTTGAGGGCATGTGGCCTGGTACAGTTCAGGAGGGGGGGCGCTCTCTCGCCCCCCCTCTTTTCCTATGGCCTGCCAGGTTGAGCGCTCGGATAAGGGTCTGGTATGGATTTTTGGGGGGGACCCCACGCCGTTTTTTTTTTTTATTTTGGCGCGGGGTTCCCCTTAAAATCCATACCAGACCTGAAGGGTCTGGTATAGATTTTGAGGGAAACCCCACGCCATTTTTTTAAAATTTTGGCCGGGGTTCCCCTTAATATCCATACCAGACCTGAAGGGCCTGGTATGGAATTTAGGGGGACCCTCCACGTCATTTTTTTTTTTTTACATTTTGGTTCGGGGTTCCCCTGTGGGGAATTCCCATGCCGTTTTTATCAATGAACTTTTATGTGTATTGTTGGACCGGCAATTCATTAATAGCCACGAGTAGTTTAAATGACTTTTTTTCCTTTGAAATGTAATTTTGCTGTCTGACTGTTCTAAACACGGAAAACATGCACCCCTTTACAGGCATACTATAGACACCCCCCAGATATGAAATTTAAAAGGATATTACACTTTTATTGTTTCACTTTAAGCATTATTAAAATCACTGCTCCCGAACAAAGGGCCGTTTTTAAAACTTTTTATGATAATACCATGAATATAAGCCTTTAAAAATAGCACTTTTAATTTCTCCCATAGACTTTTAAAGGGTGTTCCCCGGCATTCCAATTTGCCGCGAACACCCCAAATTGTTCGCTGTTCGGCGAACTTGCGAACAGCCGATGTACGAGTCGAACATGAGTTCGACTCGAACTCGAAGCTCATCCCTAATTGGGATCACTGGGGTATCCACCATCAGAAATTCTGCTGTTTTATTTCATAAACCCCCCAGATCCTTTCCTTTATCTATCAATTTCAGAAGCCCCTGTATGAGACACTGTGTGAGGTCCTGCTTAATAACCGGGTACATAAGGGGGTGACTGAGCTGTCACAGCGCCCCCTCTTTATACTGTGTAGACATAAGTACTACAACAGCTTCACCTTTATCAGCTTCCCTAATAACAAGATCTTTCCTCTGTATAACATTCTGTATATCCTGATATTCCGCTCAAGTGATGTTATGTTACTTTTCACTAAATGGCAATAATTCCTCATATTCATCTTATAATATAATATCATGTGTCCGGATTTGTCTCTGCAGGTTGGAGAGATGTGATGTGACTTCCTCCGGCTGGGATGATCTCCGATCCATTCTTATCAATAATCGATCCCTCACCACACTGGAATTAAAAAATAATAAACTGGAAGACTCTGGAATAAAACTTCTATGTGAGACGCTCAGACATCCTGGCTGTACTCTGCAGAGTCTGAAGTGAGAATTATCCTATAAATGATATAATATTCTGCAGGATTCTGGTATAAATCTTCTATGTGAGGGATCCAGACATGTCACCTAGATGAAAGTTATACAAAGACAGACTTCTGAATGGCCGGTTACACTGGGAGTTCCTATAATAGTCCTCCAGGTCAATCGCTGTTATTGGCTTTGATCCCCTCCCCCCTCCACTGACTATCAGAGATCAGACTTTGGCTAAGTTCACACTGGAGGTCACAGCGGCTCACAGCAGGGGGTTCAGTGCAGCTCCATTCACCATTTCAGGTCTGATTTCTGCCTGAATTTTGGGCTGAATTCGGACCTTAAATGGGCCAGAAGGTGCACAGGACTCCGTATTCTCTTCATTCAGTAACCAATCATAGACAGTTGGTCCTCAATTAGAATCTGGAAGGACAGAGCAAGCCTCTAGACCAGAAGTTACCCCTAGATGCCAATAAAATCCCCCCATCCTTGTAGATATAAAAATGTCACCTCACTGAGCCTCAAAGAGAAGTCCTAGTCATTTCATCTACAAGCCCAGCAGGGGACAAGGCCGATACAGTGAGAAGACCCTGAACTGTCTGCCAGACATTGATTTATATCAGAGATCAGAGGAATCTATTTTATCTCTCTTACGAAATAAAATATTAGTTGTAGAGAGATGGAAATAATTCCTCCTGATTGTACACATGTTGGGATACATGTACATATAACATTGTATGTGTAGTGAGGATAGAATCCAGGAGAAACCCCCAGAATGGTTCTATGGAGTCCGATCACACCAGACAAGCACTGATTGGTCTTGTTGGGATCAGACTGACCTGCCGGTGTTGGAAATCCAATCCTCATCCATCAGAACCATTCATGGCTCATTTAGCTCTGGTTCCTTCAGAACAATGGACCGGCTTGTGGGCTGGGCAGGGAACACCACCCAGGGTTGATTGGCTGATGGATAAACTCTGCCCACATCCATAAATTGAGGATCCTGAGATATGGACGGGGTGATTCCCATGATGCCGGTCTAACCGGTGAATAGCGGAAGTTCCTGACATGTTCCTGTCACAGGATAATCCTCCGAAAAATTTTATTTCTGTTTTATTCTCACAGCCAGACTGTGTCTGTCCTTTTGTCTTTGTTCTATTTTCTGTCATTCTTTATCTTTGTACATATTTTACACACTAAATAACAAACTAGTGTAGCTCTGCTCTATATTACACAGACAGACAACCTACCTGCAGACAGAGGTAAGTGTTACCACAACCCCAGTGTTACTATACGGCTGTGTAACTATGTAACAAACCACCTAACCACCTGATCCTGATACTTCCAAATAATAATTACACAACAAAAATTATAATACAAAGCAAATACTACATACAATATATGTCTGCTACTACCACAACCTCAGTGCTGGAACAATGTTTTGCAGAATAATGAATTGGTATTAATACACATTATGCAGAAAAAACTAACAACTATATACAGGTAATTGTAGAAATGGAGTCGGTGAGGATTTCCTCTCAGTAGTGCCACATCCAAAAACTTGTTAGAAACAAAATAAATACCCCTAAGGTGGACTTTTAAGGCACTTGTATATTTAAAGTGGTGCTCCGGGAGAAATGTTACATTTTAGATAAAACTCCCCTATAATCTTCTTGATTAATGTATTCTAGTAAAAGTATGCTGTAATCCAAGGTCCGCTTTGTATTTTTGCAGCATTGTTTTCTTACTTTTGTAAGTCCCAGCAGGCCGCCGCCATCTCATGTGTGGGGATCTGAAGCCAGACTGTATCTCTTCCTGTATTCCATGGTTACCCAGCATGCACCTCCAGATCTCGCACATGCTCAGAGCAGCACGAGCCATGTAATAGGTTGTAGGTCAGGTTTCCATGGCAACAGCAGTGTCAGAGGAAGTTGCTGCCCCTTAGCTATGGAAACCTCCCCTCCCCCTCCAGGAAGCAGGAATGTTATCTACATTTACAAAGATTATAAATCTAGAAATACAAAAATCTCCTGCAAAAGGTAATTACTTTAGAAAAGATGATAATTGTAAATGAAGATTACCTGGCCAATAGCAGTGTGCAGCACGACTTGTGCATGCGCAATGTGTGCTGAAAGGGTGACCACAATTCCTATGATGGCTCCGAGGAGAGGAGAGGAGTGGGGCTCTGGGCGGCCACATCGCTGGACCGTGGGACAGGTGAGTGTCTGATTATTAAAAGTCACCAGATACACTAAAGGCCCCTTTCACACTGTGGCGGGGGAGGCGTCGGTGGTAAAGCGCCGCTATTTTTAGTCGCCCTTTACCGTAGTTTTAGCAGTGGTATTCGGCCGCTAGCGGGGGGTGGTTTACCCCCTGCTAGCGGCCGAGAAAGGGTTAAAACCCCCCACAAAGCACCTCTGCAGAGGCGCTTTGCCGGCGGTATAGATATTGATTTCAATGGGCAGGAGCTGTGAAGGAGTGGTGTATACACACTGCTCCTTCACCGCTCCAAAGATGCTGCTGGCAGGAGTTTTTTTCCCGTCGTGCTTGCAAACCGCTCCAGCATTGTGTGTTACTCATTGGATGTGTCTACTTCTACCCCTCCCTGGAAGAACATTTCATTTTCAAGACCCCGCCCACTGATTAGTCATTGGATTTGTCTACTTCTGCCCCTCCCTGGAAGAACATTTCATTTTCTAAGACCCCGCCCACTGATTATTCATTGGATGTGTCTACTTCTGCCCCTCCCTGGAAGAACATTTCTTCTTCTAAGACCCCGCCCACTGATTATTCATTGGATGTGTCTACTTCTGCCCCTCCCTGGAAGAGCATTTCATCTCTTTCCTGCTTCTCCCTCCAGGATTGCTGACTGTTGTCTGACATTATGGTGCTGTGATGATCTTTGCTCCGTTATCTCCACAAACCAAACTCTGACCTATCTGTATACAACATTGGATGATGATGAGAATGGGACGTTGTTGTGAGGTCTTCTGACACCCGGGCTGCACTGTAATGAAAATGGAAGGACGGGTGACAAACATTCTATACAATTTCTGTAGAAACCATTGGAGGTCTCTGTAGTTCTACAGATAATGAGAGAGATGATTGAGATTTCCAGTGCCAGTCACAGATTTCCCAGATGATGGAGAATTTATTCCTCATCCCAAGTTTTATCATTACAGATGGGGGATGGGGAACATCAGATCCACCAATAATAATCTTAGTCAGGTCCTACAATCTTCCACAAGGTTTTACCTTTACAGAAAAATAACCCCCCATCCCCCGAGGTCCATCCAATGTGTCAGTATAACTGAGCCAATCAGATGTGTGTTCTCATCCTGTCCACATGATAGCCCAGCACACCAGTCATACAGTCTGCTATCCCAATGGTTGGATGGACATGAGTGTGTGGCCCCTGCCATGGTGAGGGCCCCTCACTTTTCCATAATTTCTTACAGAGCACAGTATGATCCCCTCTCGCCCTTTCCATCATCACAGCAACATTTCCTCCTCTAACACTCTCATTTTTTTCTTCTATGAAGGGTTGTAGAAGCCTTGAAAGTATTTATAGAGAAAAAAGAAGAAGAAGAAGAAGAAGAAGTAGAAGAAGAAGAAGAAGAAGAAGAAGATGTGTAGGAGCCCTTCCCCCTCTAATACTGATATGAAGAGAATGTCCGGAATGGAATGATATCAGAGTAAAGTCATATGAACTCTCAGCTTTTATTTTCTCTTTCTGATCCTTAAATATAGAATTCCAGTAATAGTAATCTTTGTGTTCTTTTCCTCTTCTTAATGGCGTCATTTCTGCTCAGTATTGCCCACTTCCTGGGTTGTTGTGTGACCGGTGCCCCCTTCACAGCACTGATCTGATAGGGGCACCCGCGCATGCACGCTCCCATCTATTGTACTACAAGCCTGCGGTGACACACTGGCTGCACCGCACATCACATCACCACTACAGCTCCGCCTCCATTGTCATCTGATTGTAGCTCCGCCTCTGCCCCACCTCCTCTCTATGAGTGACAGCGCCCCCCACACTTTCAGAGCTGCATGTGGATTGGCTCCTGGATGATGTTCTCTGACAACGGCACAAGGACCAAACATTACAACAAACTTTATTCATACAAGACACTGTGCTGTTGTGTCAGTTTACTGACAATACATTTTACTGACTCAATTTTATTGGAAAAAAATGTTTTATTTTAACCATCACCCCCCAGAATTGTGTGTCACCCCCATTCAGATTCTGTGTCACCCCCCATTCATATTCTGTGTCACTCCCCCAGGAAGATTCTGTGTCACCCCCCAGGAAGATTCTGTGTCACCCCCAGGAAGATTCTGTGTCACTCCCCAGGAAGATTCTGTGTCACCCCCCAGGAAGATTCTGTGTCACCCCCAGGAAGATTCTGTGTCACCTCCCCAGGAAGATTCTGTGTCACCTCCCCAGGAAGATTCTGTGTCACCCCCCCAGGAAGACTGTGTCACCCCCCCAGGAAGATTCTGTGTCACCCCCCAGGAAGATTCTGTGTCACCCCAGGAAGATTCTGTGTCAACCCCCCAGGAAGATTCTGTGTCACCTCCAGGAAGATTCTGTGTCACCCCCAGGAAGATTCTGTGTCACCCCACAGAGCATTACATGTCACCCATCCCACTGCAGAGCATTACGTGTCACCCATCCCACTGCAGAGCATTACGTGTCACCCATCCCACTGCAGAGCATTACGTGTTACCCATATCACTGCAGAGCATTACGTGTCACCCATCCCACTGCAGAGCATTACGTGTCACCCATCCCACTCCAGAGTATTAAATTTCACCCATCCCACTGCAGAGCATTACATGTCACCAATCCCACTGCAGAGCATTACGTGTCACCCATCCCACTGCAGAGTATTACATGTCACCCATCCCACTGCAGAGTATTAAATGTCACCCATCCCACTGCGGAGCATTACGTGTCACCCATCCCACTGCAGAGCCTTACGTGTCACCCATCCCACTGCAGAGCATTATGTGTCACCCAACACACTAAAGAGCATTACGTGTCACCCATCCCACTGCAGCGCATTATGGGCACCCATCTCCCTGCAGCATATTACATGTCACCCATCCTACTGCAGAACATTACATGTCACCCATCCTACTGCAGAGCATTATGTGTCACCCATCCCACTGCAGAGTATTATGTGTCACCCATCCCACTACAGAGCATTACGTGTCACCCATCCCACTGCAGAGCATTAGGTGTCACCCATCCCACTGCAGAGCATTACGTGTCACCCATCCCACTGCAGAGTATTATGTTTTACTCAACCCACTGCTGAGCATTTACGTGTCACCCATCCCATTGCAGAGCATTATGTGTCACCCAACCCACTGCAGAGCATTATGTGTCACGCAACCCACTGCAGAGCATTATGTGTCACGCATCCTACTACAGCGTATTACATGTCACTCATCCCACTGCAGAGCATTACATGTCACCCAACACACTGCAGAGCATTACATATCAACCATCCCACTGCAGAGCATTACGTGTCACCCATCCCACTGCAGAGCATTACGTGTCACCCATCCCACTGCAGAGCATTACATGTCACCCATCCCAATGCAGAGCATTATGTGTCACCCATCCCACTGCAGAGCATTACATGTCACCCAACACACTGCAGAGCATTCTGTGTCACCCATCTTAATGCAGAATATTACATGTCACCCCTCCCACTGCAGAACATTACGTGTCACCCATCCCACTGCAGAGCATTACATGTCACCCAACACACTGCAGAGCATTACGTGTCACCCATCCCAATGCAGAGTATTACATGTCACCCATCTGACTGCAGGGCATTACATGTCACCCAAGACACTGCAGAGCATTACGTGTCACCCATCCCACTGCAGAGCATTATGTGTCACCCAACACACTAAAGAGCATTACGTGTCACCCATCCCACTGCAGTGCATTATGGGCACCCATCTCCCTGTAGCATATTACATGTCACCCATCCTACTGCAGAACATTACATGTCACCCATCGTACTGCAGAGCATTATGTGTCACCCATCCCACTGCAGAGTATTATGTGTCACCCATCCCACTACAGAGCATTACGTGTCACCCATCCCACTGCAGAGCATTACGTGTCACCCATCCCACTGCAGAGTATTATGTTTTACTCAACCCACTGCTGAGCATTTACGTGTCACCCATCCCACTGCAGAGCATTATGTGTCACCCAACCCACTGCAGAGCATTATGTGTCACGCAACCCACTGCAGAGCATTATGTGTCACGCATCCCACTACAGCGTATTACATGTCACTCATCCCACTGCAGAGCATTACATGTCACCCAACACACTGCAGAGCATTACATATCAACCATCCCACTGCAGAGCATTACGTGTCATCCATCCCACTGCAGAGTATTATGTTTTACTCAACCCACTGCTGAGCATTTACGTGTCACCCATCCCACTGCAGAGCATTATGTGTCACCCAACCCACTGCAGAGCATTATGTGTCACGCAACCCACTGCAGAGCATTATGTGTCACGCATCCCACTACAGCGTATTACATGTCACTCATCCCACTGCAGAGCATTACATGTCACCCAACACACTGCAGAGCATTACATATCAACCATCCCACTGCAGAGCATTACGTGTCACCCATCCCACTGCAGAGCATTACATGTCACCCATCCCAATGCAGAGCATTATGTGTCACCCATCCCACTGCAGAGCATTACATGTCACCCAACACACTGCAGAGCATTCTGTGTCACCCATCCCAATGCAGAATATTACATGTCACCCCTCCCACTGCAGAACATTACGTGTCACCCATCCCACTGCAGAGCATTACATGTCACCCAACACACTGCAGAGCATTACGTGTCACCCATCCCAATGCAGAGTATTACATGTCACCCATCTGACTGCAGGGCATTACATGTCACCCAAGACACTGCAGAGCATTACGTGTCACCCAGCCCACTGCAGAGCATTATGTGTCACCCACACTGCAGAGCATTACATGTCACCCATCCCACTGCAGAGCATTACATGTCACCCATCCCACTGCAGAGCATTACATATCACCCATCCCACTCCAGAGCATTGCATGTCACCCAACACACTACAGAGCATTACATGTCACGTATTCCACTGCAGAACATTACATGTCACCAATCTCACTGCAGAGTATTATGTGTCACCCATCCCACAGCAGAGCATCACATGTCACCCAACACACTGCAGAGCATTACGTGTCACCCAACACACTGCAGAGCATTACATGTCACCCAACACACTGCAGAGCATTACATGTCACCCATCCCACTGCAGAGCATTACATGTCACCCAACACACTGCAGAGCATTACATGTCACCCAACACACTGCAGAGCATTACGTGTCACCCATTCCTCTGCAGAGTATTACATGTCACCCATCCCACTGCAGAGCATTATATGTTACCCAACACACTGCAGAGCATTACATGCCACCCATCCCACTGCAGAGTATTACTTGTCACCAGTGGTGGCTGGTGAAGTTTTAGGATAGGGGGATGCCAGGCCCCGCCCTTCCTTTTTGACCCCTCCCACTTGGTGAAAATGGGCGTGGTTTTAGCAAAATAGTGGGCGTGGCTCTAAGGTGGTGTGATTAGTGTCTGAGATGAATGAGGGATGGAGGAAGAGGGAGAGAGGGATGGAGGGACAACAGGCCCAGATCCTACACAACAAAAGAAATATGTGTATTCTAGAAAGTTTAACAATCAGCAGATAAAGATATTCCAAACACCTGGTGTTAGCGCTTCAATCATCCCGGCACCATGGTTGTTATAGTGTCAGGATGATTGAAGCGCATTATTTCTATTATTACATTGAAATCATTCAACCCGCCATAATGCAGAATCAGTGGGAGCCCTGAGCATGTCATTAGCCACGTCGCCTGCCACCAGAGGCCATCAGGTGTCCCCAGTGGAGTCCCTCCTTACATGCAGCCTGTGTCACATAAAATGCAGCCTTTGTCCCACCAAATGCAGCAGCATGTGTCACCACCAAATTGCAGCACCATGTGTCACCAAATTGCAGGAGCATGTGTCACCACCAAATTGCAGCAGCATGTGTCACCAAATTGCAGCATGTGTCACCAAATTGCAGCAGCATGTGTCACCAAATTGCAGCAGCATGTTTTACTAAATTGCAGCAGCATATGTCACCAAATTGCAGCAGCATGTGTCACCAAATTGCAGCATCTCTCACCAAATTGCAGCATGTGTCACCAAATTGCAGCGTATGTCACCAAATTGCAGCATGTGTACCAAATTGCAGCAGTGTGTGTCACCAAATTGCAGCGTGTGTCCCCAAATTGCAGCGTGTGTCACCAAATTGCAGCAGCGTGTGTCACCAAATTGCAGTATGTGCCACCCATTACAGTGTGTCACCAAATTACAGCGTGCGTCACCAAATTACAGCGTGCGTCATCAGATTGCAGCATGTCACCAGATTGCAGCATGTGTCACCAGATTGCAGCATGTCACCAGATTGCAGCACGTGTCACCAGATTGCAGCATGTGTCACCAGATTGCAGCATGTGTCACCAGATTGCAGCGTGTGTCACCATCAAACCCCCCTCCCCCGGTTACTTACCTTGCTGTGTGTTGTCCTCTCCCGCAGTGTCTCCTGGAGAGCTCCATTGTTCTCATACTTTCTGTTTCTCTCTCCTGGGCGCAATTGGAGAGAAAAACAGGAAGTGACATCATACTCAGATGTCAATCAAACCGCCCGTCCATAGTAATAAATACTAGTGCCGGGCGGAAGCTACTCGGCGCTGCAGAAAGCGCCACAAGGCGGGCTAAACGCCCACAAATGAAGCGCCACTTATGCAATATCGTGATTGCATAGACGTGGCACTGACCATAAGTGCACTGTGTCCGGCGTCACACTGTGTCCGGCGTACGAACACAGTGCACTTAAGGACCTTTTTGTGTTTTTTTTAAAGGGCCAGCTTAAAAAAAGTTTGTTTTTTGACATTTTTTTTTTAGACTGCCTGGAGGGAGGGGGGGGCAGCGCCCAGGCGCCCCCTATGGACAGGCCGCCACTGCTTGTATCCCATCCCACTGCATTGTATTACGTGTCACCCATCCCACTGCAGAGCATTACATGTCACCCATCCCACTGCAGAGTATTATGTGTCACCCATCCCACTGCAGAGCATTACGTGTCACCCATACCACTGCAGAGCATTATGTGTCACCCATCACACCACAGAGCATTACGTGTCACCCATCCCACTGCAGAGCATTACATGTCACCCAACACACTGTAGGGTATTACATGTCACCCATCCCACTGCAGAGCACTATGTGTCACCCATCCCACTGCAGAGCATTACATATCACCCATCCCACTGCAGAGCATTACATATCACCAATCCCACTGCAGAGCATTACATGTCACCCATACCACTGCAGAGCATTACATGTCACCCAACACAGTGCAGAGCATTATGTGTCACCCATCCCACTGCAGAGCATTATGTGTCACCCATCACACCGCAGAGCATTACGTGTCACCTATCCCACTGCAGAGCATTACATGTCACCCATACCACTGCAGAGCATTATGTGTCACCCATCCCACCGCAGAGCATTATGTGTCACCCATCCCACTGCAGAGCATTACATATCACCCATCCCACTGCAGAGCATTACATGTCACCAATCCCACTGCAGAGCATTACATGTCACCCAACACACTGCAGAGCACTACATGTCACCCAGCCCACTGCAGAGTAGTATGTGTTACCCATCCCACTGCAGAGCATTACATGTCACCAATCCCACTGCAGAGCATTACATGTCACCCAACACACTGCAGAGCACTACATGTCACCCAGCCCACTGCAGAGCATTATGTGTTACCCATCCCACTGCAGAGCATTACGTGTCACCCATACCACTGCAGAGCATTACATGTCACCCAACACACTGCAGAGCATTATGTGTCACCCATCCCACTGCAGAGCATTATGTGTCACCCATCACACCGCAGAGCATTACGTGTCACCCATCCCACTGCAGAGCATTACATGTCACCCAACACACTGTAGGGTATTACATGTCACCCATCCCACTGCAGAGCATTATGTGTCACCCATCCCACTGCAGAGCATTACATATCACCCATCCCACTGAAGAGCATTACATGTCACCAATCCCACTGCAGAGCATTACATGTCACCCAACACACTGCAGAGCACTACATGTCACCCAGCCCACTGCAGAGTATTATGTGTCACCCATCCCACTGCAGAGCATTACGTGTCACCCATCCCACTGCAGAGCATTATGTGTCACCCATTCCACTGCAAAGCATTACGTGTCACCCATCCCACTGCATTGTATTACGTGTCACCCATCCCACTGCAGAGCATTACATGTCACCCAACACACTGCAGAGCATTATGTGTCACCCATCCCACTGCAGAGCATTACGTGTCACCCATCCCACTGCAGAGCATTACATGTCACCCAACACACTGCAGGGTATTACATGTCACCCATCCCACTGCAGAGCAATATGTGTCACCCATCCCACTGCAAAGCATTACGTGTCACCCATCCCACTGCAGAGCATTACATGTCACCCAACACACTGCAGAGCATTATGTGTCACCCATCCCACTGCAGAGCATTATGTTTTACCCATCCCACTGAAGAGCATTACGTGTCACCCATCCCACTGCAGAGCATTACATGTCACCCAACACACTGCAGGGTATTACATGTCACCCATCCCACTGCAGAGCATTACATATCACCCATCCCACTGCAGAGCATTACATGTCACCCAACACACTGCAGAGCATTACATGTCACCCATCCCACTGCAGAGCATTACATGTCACCCAACACACTGTAGTGTATAACATGTCACCCATCCCACTGCAGAGCATTATGTGTCACCCATCCCACTGCAGAGCATTACATATCACCCATCCCACTGCAGAGCATTACATGTCACCCATCCCACTGCAGAGTATTATGTGTCACCCATCCCACTGCAAAGCATTACGTGCCACCCATCCCACTGCAGAGCATTACATGTCACCCAACATACTGCAGAGCATTATGTGTCACCCATCCCACTGCAGAGCATTATGTGTCACCCATCCCACTGCAGAGCATTACGTGTCACCCATCCCACTGCAGAGCATTACATGTCACCCATCCCACTGCAGAGCATTACATGTCACCCAACACACTGCAGAGCATTGTGTCACCCATCCCACTGCAGAGCATTATGTTTTACCCATCCCACTGCAGAGCATTACGTGTCACTCATCCCACTGCAGAGCATTACATGTCACCCAACACACTGCAGGGTATTACATGTCACCCATCCCACTGCAGAGCATATACATATCACCCATCCCACTGCAGAGCATTACATGTCCCCCATCCCACTGCAGAGCATTACATGTCACCCAACACACTGCAGAGCATTACATGTCACCCAGCCCACTGCAGAGTATTATGTGTCACCCATCCCACTACAGAGCATTACGTGTCATCCATCCCACTGCAGAGTATTACATGTAGTCACTAGTGATGGGTTGAACACCCTCTTGTTCGGTTCACATCAGAACTTTCAAACATCAAAAAGTTTGGACCCGAACGGCAAACCCCATTGAAGTTTATGGGACACGAACTGCAAAAATCAAATGCCCCCATTTTAAATGCTTATATGAAAGTAATTGGCCATAAAGAGGGTATGGGTGCTCGGGTACTGCCCTGGGGGACATCAATGAAAAATATTTTTTAAAAACAATCTTTTTTAACCACTTCCTGCCCGGCCTATAGCAGAATGAAGACCGAGCGGTGGTTCAGTTATCCTGACTGGGTGTCATATGACGTCCAGCAGGATAACATGCCGGCGCGCGCCCGTGGGGGCGCGCATCGTGGTGATCGGTGGTGCGGTGTGTCAGTCTGACACACCGCTACACCGATCTCAGTAAAGAGCGTCCAGCAGAGGCTCAGCCGTGTCCAACCACAGATGATCACGATGTAAATAGGAAGAGCCGTTGATCGGCTTTTCCTCACTCACGTCTGACAGACGCAAGTAGAGCCGATCGGCGGTTCTCCTGACAGGGGGTATGCGCTGATTGTTGTTCAGATGCTGTTAGAGAAATTATACTTTAAATGTCAGTTATGAAAAACGCCATTTTGTTTATCATGCCTAGATATAATATAGATTAGTGATAATATTCTTAGACTCAGCATTATTTAGCTTAGTGATAAGATGCTTAGACTTGCATTATTTAAATACATCCTGTATTTTTGTGTTGGCTTGGGGAGTTTTCCAAGTCAGTATCCTGTAACCATTGTGAATGTAGATAAGAAAGTCTTTAAACGGATACTTCCACCTTTCCTGATGTGTTCAGAATAAATATGAAATACATAAGACTGGGCATTTTTAAAACAGGAAAGGGGGGTGTCCAGGGGCTATAAAAAAACATGTACCACAGTATTCTCTACAGAAATGACAATGACTGCATGAACATGTAATGCAATTAATTTCTCTTGCATATGCAATAAATATTATCTTGATTCCTGAGGACGGTCTGAGATGGTGATTTATTTCCATAACAATTTGGTCATTCGAAGAGCCGGAAGTCCAAGTTCCCGAGATCAACTCAGTGACCGATGACCATACGGCAAAACTGTAAGTCCTCCGTCTTAAATTAGACGTTAAAGAGAGGCAGGTCCGCTGAACTAGTGCCTCCCGGACCTATTTTATTTATCGTGCACACAGAGCTCTTTTTTTGTTAATGTTTTCTCACAATGACACAACACACGCACACAGTATCTTATCACTTGCAGTCACTCACAGACTTTATAGTCGTGATATATCACTTCTAGATTACTGATCTTGTGTATTGCTAAAACACTGGTGTCTTAGTACTTTAATACTTCACTAACTTGTAGAGAGCATTTACAGAATTACAAGGAGACTAAGTTCTCCCGACTGTTCTTTCATCGTTACTTAATACTTCACTAACTTGTAGAGAGCATTTACAGAATTGCAAGGAGACTAAGTTCTCCCGACTGTTCTTTCATCCTATCTAAACATTTAATATTTCAGTCCTTGATCCAAGGGTATTTATGTGCCTGCTCAGGGTTTATACAACATATGAGGCTGGCATGAACACTGCGGGTCCTCTATTTGTTACCTGGAAATCTATCAGGCCACACCCTTGTATCAACAGGGGGTTCTTTAGGTTTTGATCTAGGAGTATTTATGTGTCCCCACTGGAATTTTCTGCAGCTTACAAGGCTGTCAGGATCTAGGATCCAATTGACAAATTTCCTTTGTCTGCTCCCGGATATTAGTATGGGACCATACCCCTATATCAAATGACAATTAACCCAGAGAAACAAACAAGAACACACAAGAGAGAACACCCGCAGTGCTCGACTGCCACCAGGTCGCCCTGAGCGCGTCTTCCCAAAACGCGGGCTAGTCACTAGGTCTGCCCATCCAGGATGGCCACAGACGGATCTATACGGGGAATACGTGACCACTTATTTCCCCTCAACAAGAGTAAAGCAGATAGGACAGAAACAGATAAACATTTGATCAATCTCTATATTGTCTGTATGTATTCGAATCCCTTATTTATTACAACCCACAGATGCAACCGATTCTGCTATGGCTGCAGCTAAACCCCCTCTTAAGATGACTCTTGCTGTCCAGAGGAGTCCACAAGGGACACCCCTTACAGCAATGGTTACAAAAATTTTCGGGGACTTGGTGAACAAATTGATATCCCCCTCAGCAGGGGAACAAACAGAATGTGGAGAGGAAGAGTTTCCACCAACTTGAAGTTCCCGACCCTAGGGCAGGACAAAATGTAGGTGGTATAGTAGTCCCCAACACTATGATGGTATATCGCCCCTGGACCCCCGAGATTGTTAAAAAAACTACTGAAGGGGTACCACATCCCAAGGTCAACATAGCTCAAATCAGGGATGGTATCATAGGAATGATTGCTAGCTATTATATTAATGGGAGGGAAATAGAGCAGGTCATCAGACAGATCCTGGGTCCCGACTGGCATCATGTAGTGGGAGATTGGAGTGGATTAAACAACCAGGGAGTGGTGTTGCCTCATGATGATGCAGCACTAGAAAACAGGAGAAATGCTCTTATAGCAAGGATAGAGAATAGATGCATATGTCGAGCAGACTGGTCCATTATAAATCAGTGTGTACAGGGAGAAGAGGAAACAGTGGACAATTTAAATTGTTAGGATGAGGGAAATTTTCAATAATCACTCAGGAATAGAAGTCCCAGTAAATCAAGTGAACGATAGCCCATATGAGCAACAGCTAAATAATGCAATCTTGAAGGGGCTGCTTGCCCCTATATCAGGTTTGTTACCAAACACATGACCAACCATAGGATCTGCAGACTTCAGGAGCTGATTGAGTATGCGAGGCATGCTGAGCGGCACTTCCAATCAAAAAAGAAAGTAAAGAAAGGGAAAGTGCTTATGGTACGTGAAGGTAATGATGGGCATGTCATTGAGAAGGAGAAAAGAAGGATGGGAAACACCTGAACAAGGCCCTGCATTCAGGACTATGAGGGGAAAAAGAAGAGAGGGGAGTGTTTCCTGTGAGGTAAAAGAGGTCATTTGGCAAAAGAATGCAGGTCAAACAGAGAGGAAGAAGCATGACTAGAAGATGGTGGTACGTCTGCAGAAGAGAGATACAGAAGAAAATGATGAGAAGAATCTGAAATTTTGCATGTGTGCGCTGTTGAAACTTGTTTGCATGCTGAAGTCAAGTCAGAAATAACCTTGGTTGAGAAGGGTAGATGGCTCAGTGTAAAATTGTAATTTCAACTAAATGTCATATTAATTTGTTGGGTAGAGACATGTTGCACGCTCTTGATATTTCTGTCGTACCAGTGGAGGGAGGTCTCAAAGCCCATCACCTGTGTGAAAAACAAATCACAGCCGTGGATAATGAGCCCTGATACTGGTACAGCCTGGAATTTGCAAACTGAGGGATTAAATATACCCAAAACCCTGACAGACATAATTGACAAAGAGCCTGTGAGGAAAAGGTATAAGGTCCAGACAAACCTCTATTGCACCCTGTACTACAGAAAGACCTCTGGGCCTGATAAGTCCTATGAGAAACAGTTAATGAGTCTCACTAACACTGAAGTGTTCTTAAAAAGCCTGGACTGTGATAAGGAAGGAAATAGCGTGGCTACTTGTCTCCTACCACAGCCTGTTCTGCAAATATACAGGCAGGATTCTGTACCTTGTGTTTCGGTCACCCAGAACCCCAAGGTATCATGGCATGAGTTGGGTGGAGACTCGTGAAGGATTTACAGGCGGTCAATAGGGCCATATTACCGAGGGCCCCGGTGGTCCCAGACACGCATATCCTCCTGAACGAGCTCTACCCAGAGAACAAGGTATTTTCTGTCATCAATAACAGTAATGCTTCTTTTCCATTCCCTTACACAAAGACAGTCAGTTCTGGTTTGCATTTATGTACACGAGAAAAAAAAAAAGTACACATACAACTAGGTTATAGCAGGGATATTGTGAAAGTCCAACTACCTTCTCACAAGAAATGTCCAATAATTTGTCTCGGTTTGTACCTCCCAGTGGGAGTTAAATTCTCTTGTATGTGGATGACATTCTGGTAGTGGCTCCTTCGGAGCGAAAATGTAAAATTACCTTGGCTCTAATGCATTTCCTCGCAGACCAAGGTCAAAAGGTCAGCAAAGACAAATTACAACTGTGGAAAGAAAAGGTGAAATACTTGGGTTACATTTTATCTCAAGAAGGTAGACTTTTGCATGAGATCTGAAAAGAGGCCATCCTTCAAGTCCCCAAACCACGTACCAAAAAAGAAATTATGTCATTTCTTGGCATGGCAAATTTCTGTAAAGCATGGATAGCAAATTAAGCTACGGAGGTGTCGCCTCTTTCTGATCTCATCTATGGTTCACTAATGTCTGCAAAAGCTTCTATTCAGTGGAATGTGCAAGCAGAGGATGCATTTACGAATGTAAAGCACCTCATTGTGGGTTCCTCTGTGCTTGGCCTTCCCAATTACAGTAAAACCCTTTATCAGACTGTAGATTGTAAGGAAGGATCTCACTGATGTTCCCTTTCTAGATGCTGACATTACCTTTTTTGTTGATGGGTCTTGTAAAAAGGACGATAAAGGGGTAAATCAAACGGCATGCGCTATAATAACACATGACCAGGTCATTGAAGCCAGACCCCTTCCCAGTTCCTACTCTACACAACAAGCTAAAATTATTGCTCTATTCAGGGCCTGTAATCTAGGGAAAGGGAAGAAAATAAATACGCTTTTTCTACTATACACATATTTGCCCAGCAATGGAAAAATAGGGGTATGATTATGTCCACAGGTAAACCAATCTCACATAGAGATCTTATCCTTGCCCTTCTAGAAAATTTACAAAAACCAACACAAGTGGCTATTTGTAAATGTACAGCACACAGAAAGGGAACAGATCCAATTACTCTAGGGAATGCACTAACAGACAAGACCGCAAGGGAAGCTGCTACAGGACAGCAAAAAAACACATATACTATACAGGTCCCCAAGAAAATGATGAGGTACGGAAAGCTATTGATAAAACATGGTTATCAGAAATGCAGAAAACCTCACCGGCAGGTCAAAAACAAAAGTGGTTATCTAAAGGGGCAACGCTGGTCAATGATATATACACAAGTACAGAAGGTAAACCCATCTTACCTACATCACTGTTTAGATATGCTGCGTTATTGAGCCATGGGCAAGCCCATATCTCAAAAGGAGGGATGGTATAGGTGATCAACAAGGTGTTCACAACATATGGGTTTACGAACGACTCTAGAAATTTTTGCCTCACATGTCCGCTTTGTAACAGATACCATGCTCAAGGTGCCCTAAGACCCTTAAGGGGCCATTTCCCACAACCCCCTTATCCCTTTCCCACGATATGCATGGATTTTATTGAATTGAACAAATGTGAGAATAAAAAGTTCTGTCTGATTATTGTTGTCATGTTTATAAAATGGGTGGAAGCTTTTCCTATGACACACCCAGATGGGCAGTCAGTAGCCAAAGTACTAATCAAAGAGGTGATTCCACTTCATGGGATCCCCTCTGTGATTTACAGTGACAGCGGCTCCCATTTTGTAAACCGAACAATACAACAAATTGGTAAATGGCACAACATTGACCTAGAAAAACCACTGTGTCTACCACCCACAATCTGCGGGCACAGCGGAGAGACACAATGGTACCTTAAAGAGTAAACTAAGAAAATTGATAGAGGAAACAGGAGAGAACTGAGTTCAGTGTTTGCCAATGGCATTGTTGAGTATAAGAATTACCTCTACTACTAAAGGACTAACACCGTATGAAATGCTGTATGGTAAACCTTATTATATTCCACAGCTAGCCACCGTTCCTCTCCCTGAAGAGGAAATAAACTTGACTTGTATAATAAGAATGTTTTCATAAAATATTACTGGGTTAGAATGTGTAAATGAGAAAAAGAGCTACCCTAAGATTAAAATGCAAAGTATACCCCCATCAGTACAAGCATTACCAGGAAATTTTACTTGTTTCTCTTCACACCGATCATAGGTCTAAATATTTTTCATATGAGATTGGTCCATACTATATGTATTGCCATATACTGGCTCATTGCATACCATTGGAAATCTCCTATACTACCCTTATCCCATCTTAAAACAAGGATCAACAATATCCTCCTTATGGAAAAAATATTTCACACTCTAAATAACTCACAACTAGGGATGAGCCGAACACCCCCCTGTTCGGTTCGCACCAGAACATGCGAACAGGAAAAAAGTTCGCTCGAACACGCGAACACCGTTAAAGTCTATGGGACACGAACATGAATAATCAAAAGTGCTAATTTTAAAGGCTAATATGCAAGTTATTGTCATAAAAAGTGTTTGGGGACCTGGGTCCTGCCCCAGGGGACATGGATCAATGCAAAAAAAAGTTTTAAAAACGGCCGTTTTTTCAGGAGCAGTGATTTTAATAATGCTTAAAGTCAAACAATAAAAGTGTAATATCCCTTTAAATTTCGTACCTGGGGGGTGTCTATAGTATGCCTGTAAAGGGGCGCATGTTTCCTGTGTTTAGAAAAGTCTGACAGCAAAATGACATTTGGAAGGAAAAAACACATTTAAAACTACCCGCGGCTATTGCATTGCCGACAATACACATAGAAGTTCATTGATAAAAACGGCATGGGAATTCCCAACAGGGAAACCCCGAACCAAAATTAAAAAAAAAAAAAATGACGTGGGGGGGTCCCCCTAAATTCCATACCAGGCCCTTCAGGTCTGGTATGGATATTAAGGGGAACCCCGGCCAAAATTTAAAAAAAAAATGACGTGGGGTTCCCCCTAAATTCCATACCAGACCCTTCAGGTCTGGTATGGATTTTAAGGGGAACCCCGGGCCAAAAAAAAAAAAAAAAACGGCGTGGGGTTCCCCCAAAAATCCATACCAGACCCTTATCCGAGCACGCAACCTGGCAGGCCGCAGGAAAAGAGGGGGGGACGAGAGTGCGGCCCCCCCCTGAACCGTACCAGGCCACATGCCCTCAACATTGGGAGGGTGCTTTGGGGTAGCCCCCCAAAACACCTTGTCCCCATGTTGATGAGGACAAGGGCCTCATCCCCACAACCGTGGCCGGTGGTTGTGGGGGTCTGCGGGCGGGGGGCTTATCGAAATCTGGAAGCCCCCTTTAACAAGGGGACCCCCAGATCCCGGCCCCCCCCTGTGTGAAATGGTAAGGGGGTACTTACCCCTACCATTTCACTAAAAAACTGTCAAAATAGTTAAAAATGACAAGAGACAGTTTTTGACAATTCCTTTATTTAAATGCTTCTTCTATCTTCCTTCATCTTCTTCTTCTTCTGGTTCTTCTGGCTCTTCTGGTTCTTCCTCCGGCGTTCTCGTCCAGCATCTTCTCCGCGGCGTCTTCTATCTTCTTCTCCTCGGGCCGCTCCGTACCCATGGCATGAGGGGAGGCTCCCGCTCTTCTCTTCATCTTCTTCTTCATCCTCTTCTCTTCTTCATCTTCTTCATCTTCATCTTCTCTTCTTTTCTTCTCCGGACCGCTCCGCATCCATGCATGAAGGGAGGCTCCCGCTGTGTGACGGCGTCTCCTCGTCTGACGGTTCTTAAATAACGGGGGGCGGGGTCACCCCTCTGACGCACGGGACATGACGGGACTTCCCTGTGGCATTCCCCGTGACGTCACAGGGAAGTCCTGTCAAGTCACCGTGCGTCAGAGGGGGGCGGGGTCACCGGGTGGCCCCGCCCCCCGTTATTTAAGAACCGTCAGACGAGGAGACGCCGTCACACAGCGGGAGCCTCCCTTCATGCATGGATGCGGAGCGGCCCGGAGAAGAAAAGAAGAGAAGATGAAGATGAAGAAGATGAAGAAGATGAAGAAGAGAAGAGGATGAAGAAGAAGATGAAGAGAAGAGCGGGAGCCTCCCCTCATGCCATGGGTGCGGAGCGGCCCGAGGAGAAGAAGATAGAAGACGCCGCGGAGAAGATGCTGGACGAGAACGCCGGAGGAAGAACCAGAAGAGCCAGAAGAACCAGAAGAAGAAGAAGATGAAGGAAGATAGAAGAAGCATTTAAATAAAGGAATTGTCAAAAACTGTCTCTTGTCATTTTTAACTATTTTGACAGTTTTTTAGTGAAATGGTAGGGGTAAGTACCCCCTTACCATTTCACACAGGGGGGGGGCCGGGATCTGGGGGTCCCCTTGTTAAAGGGGGCTTCCAGATTCCGATAAGCCCCCCGCCCGCAGACCCCCACAACCACCGGCCACGGTTGTGGGGATGAGGCCCTTGTCCTCATCAACATGGGGACAAGGTGTTTTGGGGGGCTACCCCAAAGCACCCTCCCAATGTTGAGGGCATGTGGCCTGGTACGGTTCAGGAGGGGGGGGGCCGCACTCTCGTCCCCCCCCTCTTTTCCTGCGGCCTGCCAGGTTGCGTGCTCGGATAAGGGTCTGGTATGGATTTTTGGGGGAACCCCACGCCGTTTTTTTTTTTTTTTTTTTTGGCGCGGGGTTCCCCTTAAAATCCATACCAGACCTGAAGGGTCTGGTATGGAATTTAGGGGGAACCCCACATCATTTTTTTTTTTTTAATTTTGGCTGGGGTTCCCCTTAATATCCATACCAGACCTGAAGGGCCTGGTATGGAATTTAGGGGGACCCCCCCACGTCATTTTTTTTTTTTTTAATTTTGGTTCGGGGTTTCCCTGTGGGGAATTCCCATGCCGTTTTTATCAATGAACTTTTATGTGTATTGTCGGACCGGCAATTCATTAATAGCCGCGGGTAGTTTTAAATGAGTTTTTTCCTTCGAAATGTCATTTTGCTGTCAGACAGTTCTAAACACGGGAAACATGCGCCCCTTTACAGGCATACTATAGACACCTCCCAGGTACGAAATTTAAAGAGATATTACACTTTTATTGTTTGACTTTAAGCATTATTAAAATCACTGCTCCTGAAAAAACGTCCGTTTTTAAAACTTTTTTTTGCATTGATCCATGTCCCCTGGGGCAGGACCCAGGTCCCCAAACACTTTTTATGACAATAACTTGCATATAAGCCTTTAAAATTAGCACTTTTGATTTCTCCCATAGACTTTTAAAGGGTGTTCCGCGGCATTCGAATTTGCCACGAACACCCCAAATTGTTCGGTGTTCGGCGAACTTGCGAACAGCTAATGTTCGAGTCGAACATGAGTTCGACTCGAACTCGAAGCTCATCCCTACTCACAACGCATATTTGATAAAAAATGGAATCCTTGGTTCACTCATGCAAATCGTTTTATAAATGTGGAATAACTTTTTATCTACCTCTACCTTTCAAAAATAAATTCTTATAGTGTTATTGCCAAATTTGCACAACCAATGTATGCAAAATTGCTATTTTTTTTGTACTGATGATTATTTATCGATGTTAATCCTTTGATAATCAACATTTTGCACTGTACCGTTTTTCTTTCTGTTTTATACCGAATAAAAAAGTTTGTAAACAGAAATTTTACTTGTTTCTCTAACAATGACAGGAATGATACAAATGTTGGCACCCTATCCCCTGAATACTGTGCAACTACAATCCTTACTACAGACATTAAGTACGAACTAAAATGGTTTCATGAACAGAAACGGCAATTGGCTGATGTTTGGTGTTTGTGTGGAGATAAGAGACTAATGCCCCGTACACACGGTCGGATTTTCCGATGGACAATGTCCGATCGGAGCGTGTTGTCGGAAATTCCAACCGTGTGTGGGCGCCATCGGACATTTTCCATCGGATTTTCCGACACACAAAGTTGGACAGCAGGAGATAAAATTTTCCGACAACAAAATCCGATCGCGTCAATTCTGACCGTGTGTGGCCTGTTCTGACGCACAAAGTGCCACGCATGCTCAGAAGAAATTCCGACACGGGACAGCTCGTTCTGGTAAACTTAGCGTTCGCAATGGATACAGCACTTTCGTCACGCTGCAATGTAAAAAATGGTTTAATACAGCGCACTCTCTTCTTCTTTATAATGTGACAAGAATTAAGTAGTTTTGCTGCTCATATTCACACACACTTCTCACAAAGTTTTATTTGTGTTTTTTTAGTGGGATTCCCTCAATATATTGTTATTAGTTGTCACATCTGACAGTTTTATATTTTTTATGTTTTTTTTTTTGTTTTTAAGCCTTTTTTTTTCTTTAATGTTTGGATTTTTTCCAAGGCTGATCTTTGTTCAATGTTATTTTTATTTTTACTCCAGAATATTTTTGTGTGTGTTTTGTGTGGCAAGTTACCCCAACACCATTGATATCTTTTATTATTTAATCTCCATGAGATTTTTTGTTGTTGGTGTCCCTTGTTCATTTCACATTGTATATTAGAAATGTACCTGAACACTCACAAACAAACCATCATTTTTGAAGTAAAACACATAGGAGAGTATAATTCAAAACAAAAATCCTTTATTAAGGGCTCAGAACCAAACAAAGAGGAAGGCAACACTGGATCAACAGGAGAAATTAGTGAAGCCTGGGACCCCCACGGCAGACATCAATTCTTAAACCTCAAAATTGGTGGCCTGAGGAGTCCATATGTAAGGGAGGGCAGTCTGGTCCGGGATTCACAGAGATCCGGATAGCAGCAGATGACATCAGTGTCCCCAGGCTGTGGTACCACAAGAGGCTGCATCTTTTGGCCGACCAGACTGGATCCAGGGTCCTCACTGTCTGGTCTTCCTTTCACACTTCCTTCCGGGCTGTGGCTGTGCAGTTGGAGATGTGGCAGGAGGAGGAGTAGGACCTGGAGGAGGAGTAGGACCTGCAGGAGGAGGAGGAGGACCATCCCAAAGCTGTGTGTGAGGTGTAATTTGGCCCCTCATACCTTTCACCAGAGCCTCTGATATGAGGGCCTCACACATGGCTTTTTGGCCCTCCTCCATCCTCTGCATTTTATAGGCTATGTTCTCCTGCCTGGTGTGGGGTGCTCCCAGGACCTCTGTAGCCCTACAAAAAAATCTGATAGCAGCCTCCTCTAGGGTACTCCTCCTACTGCCACTTTCTGTTTCCAGGGGGGGTGGAGGGACCTGCAGATCAGCCAGCCGGCTCGGCCCGGCCACCTCCTGGCTGAGACTTCCCTGTGTATGAAAAAGGGACATGGTTTTAGTTTTTGCATCATCAATCACAATCATAAATTAGTACTCCCAACTAACATCTAGTTAACATCATTGATTGGACAAGCAGAAATATTTAGAGGAATGCTATACCTGGCTCAATCTGGGCTCCTCCACATGTAGCCTGGAAGGCCCAGGTTGGGCGTCAGAAGCCTCAGCCGGGGGGGAAGGAAGCGTGGAAGGAAGACTTGAGAGGGATGACCTGGGTTCAGTCTGGCCTGCCAGAAAGTGCAGCCTGTCGTAGTACAACATCCTGGGGACATAGATGTCATCTGTTGCTCCGGATCTCTGTGAATCCAGGACTTTCTTGCACTCCCTCAGATATGTGCTCCTCAGGCCACCAATGAAAATCTTTAAATAAGTGATGTCTGCCGTGGGGATCACCTGCTTCACAATTTCACACAATTGCTCCAGTGCTGCCTTCCTCTTTGCTTGGTTCTTGTAATGGGGGTGTTTAATCTCCCACAGACAGGGAGATCAAATGCAGCTCCCTTAGCATCTCTATGAAGACTGAAATGAAGTCCTGATCTTTCAGTACCATATCCATGTTCACTGCAAGACACAACACAAGACAAAGCCTAATGTCACACCAAACTCTCCTAATCTTGTTACAATATAGGCCTCAATCTATAGAAGCAGTATAGGCCCAAGTTTGTCTCTTACCTTCGTTCTTACGATCGCCGCGTTCAATGCTCCTTCCTCCGCTCACAGATCAAACGTAATACGCACGCGTGTTACGCTTTATATACACTGCGCATGCGTGTAACTCCGCCCGCCCCTGACGTTCTTTCTAGTGTATTCCCCGCCCCTTTTCGTTCGGCGCAGTGGGGGAAGAGCATGATGGCGGACATACAGCAGGTGCGGGCTAATTGTAGCAACGAGGAGGAGGAAAGGGCGGATCCAGGCACGTCCCGATCCAGAAGGAGACGTTTTAAGGCCACAAATATGTCGTTTGGGGAGATGTTGGAGATGGTCGACATCATGAGGAAGTCCGACTATGACGGAAAATATGGGCCTTACCCCCACCCCAACATCCGAAAGGCCAAAATCATTGGTAAAGTGGTCCGGAGTCTAGAGCGGAATTTCGGGGTACGAAGGTCTAAAGATCAGCTCAGGAAGCAGTGGTCGGACCTGAAGTTGAGAGAGCCAGAGCAGTACCGAAAGAACCGGAGAGTGCTGCAAAAAAGTAAGTAGTTGTGCTGTGTTCCTATTCTTTCTGTCTTTATTACGTTCGTTCTGCTCCATATGCTTTGATTAGTTGTAACGTTTCCAAAGGTCAACTTTAATGTTCATGGGCACATTATTCGTTCGTATCAAACATTTTTCTTTCGGCCTCTAGAACACCATTGTTTAGGCCATATGCATTTTCACACATTTTTGGGGGCCTACTTGGATGCCAAATATTTGTTTGTGTAGATGGGTTTGTTACTAGAATGAAATGCAAACTAGATTGTGTGTAAGGAGAGGACACTGAGCAGCTGTTTTCACATCTGGACACTGGAGCACTAGTGTGGGACACAAGAACACCATCTTTATTAGGGGGGCCACACAGGTGCTCCAGTGTATACTATAGGGGGGTCTCCATCTGTGAAGCTTGTACCAAACAGGTAAAGTATTGCAGCTTGACAAAGGGCAATAAAAAATATACATCTTGGAACTCGGCTAAAATAGACAATTGTACCCCACTTCCAAGCAATGTTTCCTATTTCTATAGTTCTGCCATCAAATATCTGTGTGCTAAGTATACCATTTTTGTTTTACATAGGGGAGAAAAGACTCGGACACCCCTCATCCCAGGAGACCAGAGACCCCCCCTCTCTGGAAGAAGGGGAAATACCAACCCAAGAAGCTGAGCAGGAGGAAGAAGAAGACGTGGTGGAGATTGGCACCACAACAGGTGAGTGTCTGCGACCACAGACTCAGGTAAAAGAGATGGCTGGTGGCAGATTTTTGAGACCTTTTTTTTTGTTCTTTATCTCTTTTTAGGTGATCGTGATGTGAGGGATCCAGAACGCTTTACATCTGAAAGTGCCCAGATACTGATAGGGGAGATCATGGGGTGTAATGCCGAACTGCAAAACATCCAGCAAAAAATCAATGATGTTATTAAAAAAAATAATAACATCATTGATGTTTTGGGGCGAATTTAAACCCCACAAAATCACCTGTTTTATCATACCAAACTTTTTTCAATGTTTAGAAAAGCCAAATTTGGAGGATGCACACAGTGTGCCAACATGTGCTATCTGCCATCACGGGAGATCAATGGACGTGTTTTGGGGGTGCAACCCCTTCCTCAATTATAAAGTAGCGTTGAGGAAGGGCTTGCTCCCCCCAAACACGTCCCTTGATCCCCCCTGATGGCAGATAGCACATGTGGACATTTGTAAATTGGTGTGCATCTTCCAAATTTGGCTTTTCCAGGGGTGATTTCCCCCCATCTGAACGCTATATCAAACCCAGTTCCTAAATAGTGATGTCTGATATAGCCTTCAGGTTTTACCTAATGTGAACTTTGTAAGTTCAAGTTTTTTGGCTTTCTTGTTGGTTTTACACAGGCCTGTTTTATCTGAAATGGATATTTTGATTTTTCATAATGCTACTGCAAACATTGTTATACAACAAACATGTTGGTTTGTTTTAAAAACCTTTGGTAAATGCGCATGTGATTGTGCAGGTATAAAAAAGTATATTAGAAATGATAGAAGGGTTTGGCGCTGTTCCTATTTAGTTTCCTACCTCCATATAGGTTACTAGATTAAAATAAATTCTTAGGTGCACCGTGCATATATCAAATATTAAATACAAATTAACAATATGAATTCCCAAGTATACCGTGCATGTGTCAATTAAATATTCTGTTGCAATATTGTGCAATCATAGGTGATACATAGACATAACTTAAATGTTTACATATGTAATATTGCTAGGGAGGGAAGAAAGGGGGGGGGGGGGAAGGGAGAAGGGAGTGAGATAGGGAGGTGGGGAGGGGTGTAGGAAATCTGTTCCTAAGGAAAATTACAATAACAAGATAAAGTGCAAATGTGCTGGTGCAATCCAAAAGGCAACAGTGACAAGATAAAAGTGCAAACCTGCTTCAAAATTCTTTAGTAAGTCTCTTGTGTCATATTCTTGTGCTGTGGTGATAATCCTTCACTTATAATATCTCTTTGCTCTGAAAGTGCAGCCACTCACCAGATCACTTCACCCCTGCGAGGGTAGTAGGCAGTTACAGTTTTATCGCCACTGTACAGCGATCGCTGGCGGGCTCAGGATCGTGGTATTTCATATATAAAAAGAGAGGGAGTGCCCATAGCGTAAAATTGCTTTAAAAAAGTTTTATTACACAAAATGAAAGGGTACTCACACTTTTACAGTAAAAATCAAGCGAAATGGTAAAAACGTCAAAACCGTCATTAATATCCTTCAGCGCTGGTACAGGAGGTGATGTTTGGGAAGCACAGATTAGGCCACGCCCTACGCGTTTCGTCGTTAGGACGTCTACGGGAGACGCTCCCGTAGACGTCCTAACGACGAAACGCGTAGGGCGTGGCCTAATCTGTGCTTCCCAAACATCACCTCCTGTACCAGCGCTGAAGGATATTAATGACGGTTTTGACGTTTTTACCATTTCGCTTGATTTTTACTGTAAAAGTGTGAGTACCCTTTCATTTTGTGTAATAAAACTTTTTTAAAGCAATTTTACGCTATGGGCACTCCCTCTCTTTTTATATATGAAATACCACGATCCTGAGCCCGCCAGCGATCGCTGTACAGTGGCGATAAAACTGTAACTGCCTACTACCCCCGCAGGGGTGAAGTAATCTGGTGAGTGGCTGCACTTTCAGAGCAAAGAGATATTATAAGTGAAGGATTATCACCACAGCACAAGAATATGACACAAGAGACTTACTAAAGAATTTTGAAGCACGTTTGCACTTTTATCTTGTCACTGTTGCCTTTTGGATTGCACCAGCACATTTGCACTTTATCTTGTTATTGTAATTTTCCTTAGGAACAGATTTCCTACACCCCTCCCCACCTCCCTATCTCACTCCCTTCTCCCTTCCCCCCCCCCCCTTTCTTCCCTCCCTAGCAATATTACATATGTAAACATTTAAGTTATGTCTATGTATCACCTATGATTGCACAATATTGCAACAGAATATTTAATTGACACATGCACGGTATACTTGGGAATTCATATTGTTAATTTGTATTTAATATTTGATATATGCACGGTGCACCTAAGAATTTATTTTAATCTAGTAACCTATATGGAGGTAGGAAACTAAATAGGAACAGCGCCAAACCCTTCTATCATTTCTAATATATCTCAGCTGTCCCCATTTTAGGGTGACTGCCTGTTGGGAGGCAGCAGTTCCAAACTTTACCAATTAAGTCTTTATGTCCACTGCGCGGGTTCACCATCCCTTTACTAGGTATAAAAAAGTGCCTTACTCAAGAATGTGTGGATTATTGTCTCAACACTACAACACTTTTGGGGTGATGTAATTGTTGTTTTATGCACAAATGGGGGTTATTTCCTAAGGGCAAATCCTCTTTGCACTACAAGTGCAGGTTCAGTGCAGTTGCAAGTGCACTTGTAGTGAAATGTGTTTTTGCATTTAGGAAGTACCAGCCAACACTGTTTTTTATAAGGTTACCCAATCACGACATTTTCTGCACTCAACACATTTCTGTCAGGGTCAGCTAAAACAAACACAAGCAGTAAATGTCCACCAAGAATTTCTTTTGGTTGTTTTTTATTTGAAAAAGGTGTCACATATTGTCTGGCATATTGATAGCCCCCCTACCCGCAAAGAACTCCAGGTATCGTAACCGGACATCACGGGCATTCAGGGAGGGCAAGCCAGGATGGCCGCTTTCAAGTGCCATCATTGTTGATGTATTTGGGATTCCGGCCTCAGGCCCAACTGAGCCAGCATAGTTGACTGAATGTTTTCGTAGAAAATTATGGAGAACACAGCAGGCAAGTATTATATGGTTCAGTTTATACTCCGCCATATGGATGGGTGTCATAAATAATCGGAACCGGCTGGCCAGGATTCCAAATGTGTTCTCCACCACTCTTCAGGCTCTGGCCAGCCGGTAATTAAAAACCCTCTGTTCCGGGGTGAGGGTCCTCATCGGGAATGGCCGCATCAGGTGGTCCCCCAGCGCAAATGCTTCATCAGCAACGAACACAAATGGGAGACCTTCAACATTGTCCTCTGGAGGTGGCAAGTCCAAGCTGCCATTCTGGAGACGCCTGTAGAACTCCGTCTGGGCGATCACTCCACCATCGGACATCCGGCCATTCTTCCCCACGTCCACATACAAGAAGTCGTAATTAGCCGACACCACCGCCAACATCACTATACTATTAAACCCCTTGTAATTATAATAGTACGACCCCGAGTTGGGTGGTGGGACGATGTGGACGTGTTTCCCATCAATTGCCCCTCCGCAGTTAGGAAAGTCCCACCGCTGGGCAAAGTGGGAGGCCACAGTCTGCCATTCCTGTGGCGTGGAAGGAAACTGTTGAGGAAAAAACAATAAACATTACTATTTTTTCACAGAAACCTGGCAAGCAGATTAGACACAAACATTATGGGTCAACCTCCAGATAGCATTTATTAAGGGGAATTTAACAACAACAAAGTATAAGGTACACCTATCATATTCCCCCCCCCCTCTCATGGGCCATTTCTAACATTATAGGGGGGGGAACTCTTGGACAGGTAACCCTCTTCACTTCATTGAGAGATGAATGC
The DNA here is from genome assembly GCF_042186555.1 of Aquarana catesbeiana. Lineage (NCBI taxonomy): Eukaryota > Metazoa > Chordata > Amphibia > Anura > Ranidae > Aquarana > Aquarana catesbeiana. The sequence continues at coordinate 733,816,241 of NC_133326.1, read as the reverse complement.
CTAAATACAGGGTATTACTTGGAACAGCCCCTCCTTAGTTACACTATTGGCAGCCCACTGGACAGGTAAGAAGTGTCATAATACAAAGATATAAATACACACTGTACACATTTGAGCACATTTGGACATTCTGCTATTACCTATCAAGATCATAATAGGATACAAGAACTTTAAACAGTACCATTGGAAAGTATACAGGCAGGCCCTTGCACTACATGCTTTGGGGAATTCATCCATAAATCTGAGCACTAAAGAGGTGGGTATAGTGTGTATGGGTTTGGCAAAGTCAGCAGATATATGATTGAGGATAGAGAATTGGGATCAGCTGACTTAGCAGTTGGGGGAGGGAGGGTTACAAAAAATTTGGGGACACCACAAAAAAAAAGCCTCTGGCCCTCTGCCTGAATTTAAATCAAAAATAACATTTCAAAACATTTTAGGGGGTGTTTGGGGTAAAGCACTACTATGGAGCTGATAAAATACATTGTTAAGTAACTACATGAGGTGAATATAGGGCAGGAGACACCATGCTGGGGAGGTTATTGAAGGGCAAATATGTATGAAGGACCTAAAATAATAATTACATAAAAATCCAGCATGCATGAGGACAAAGGGGACATTCACAGCATAATACAATCATGGTAATTAGGGAATGAGGAAAGAAATACAATATATTATCAAACATTCAATACAATAAAATGTGATATAAAAGGATAAAAATCTTACCTTCATATACTCCTTCTGTAGGACCTGGATGATGGCAGAACAGGTCTCTGGGATAATGATCCCCAGAGCCTGGGGGAGATGCCTGTCGAGAACTTGAGGTCCTGCAGGCTTCTCCCTGTGGCCAAATACCGCAGGGTAGCGATCAACCTCTGCTCCGGAGTGATGGCTTGCCTCATGCAGGTATCCTGCCTGCTGATATAGGGGGTCAGCGAAGCCAACAAACGGTGAAATACGGGGTCCGTCATCCTGAGAAAGTTCCTGAAATCATCAGGATTATTCTCACGGATCTCACGGAGCAAAGGCATATGACAGAACTAGTCACGCTGAAGCAACCAATTCTTGGTCCATGAACTCCTCCCCACCCTGTTCATGGACTGGACTTGTGTCAAGGTCAGGACCCCAACACCAAGCCCCCGCACAGCACGAACTCTACGAGGAGTACGCATACGCAACATGGCTAGAAAACGGTCGGCTGCTCAGAACGAAGTAACAGAATGCACTGAAGAACAGCAAGGCCTGTGAAGAGCAACCTGAAAAACAGCAACGAGCGGACAAGATCGCACAGAAAACTCCAATACGAACTGACTGCACGCACTGAAGAGCAGATACAAACCCACAAGCACAAACTGAACGGCAGAAAACGATCTGAAAGCCACGAGTCTGAAAAAGCGCGAATCGTCTCTCACCAAACTTTTACTAACACGAGATTAGCAAAAGGAGCCCAAAGGGTGCCTCGCTTGGTTCTGAACTGGCCTTTTCTAGTCTCGTCGTATGTGCTTGACGTCACCGCGTTCTTGGCGATCGGAAATTCCGACAACTTTGTGCGACCGTGTGTAGGCAAAACAAGTTTGAGCCAACATCCGTCGGAAAAAATCAGAGGATTTTGTTGTCGGAATGTCCGAACAAAGTCCGACCGTGTGTACGGGGCATAAGGCCCAGACTACCACCTAGATGGGAGGATAGTTGTGCCCTTACCTGATTGCTGCTTTCCTTTTATATAGTTCCTATGAGTGATAAATCAATGAAACTACCGGGTAAATACTTTTTTAAGCGAATTAAGCGAGAAACACCACAAGGATCATTTGACAATCGAGTTTATATAGAGGAAATAGGTGTTCCACAAGGAGTTCCAGATGAAATTAAAGCGCAAAAAAACAGCAGGACTCACCTCACTCTTCATAGGAGTCCAGCCCAATAAGAACGTCGACTGGATAAACTACATCTACTACAACCAGCAGAGGTTTGTTAATTACACCAGAGATGCTATCAAAGGCATAGCAGCACAATTGGACGCCACCTCTTTGACAGCGTGGCAGAACCGTATAGCTTTGGATATGTTGCTGGCAGAAAGGGGTGGGGTATGCAAAATGTTTGGCACCTTCTGCTGCACTTTTATTCCAAACAATACGGCACCTGATGGAAGTATCAACAAGACCTTACAAGGCCTACAAATGCTATCTGAAGAATTAGCTGAGAACTCTGGTGTAGAGAACCCCCTGATGAGACTCTTTGAAAAATGGTTTGGTAAATGGGGTGATCTTGCAAAAAGTTTGCTTATCTCTATTGTCATGGCAGCCGCAGTTCTTACATTGTGTGGATGTTGCTGCATTCCCTGTATTAGGGGAATTCTTCAAAGACTGATTGACACATCTTTAACAAAAACTATGCTCCTCCAGAGCAACACGGAACTATACTCGGAACCTGATGAACAATTTACAACTCTCGCTAAAAACTTATCTGTCTAAATGATAATACCTGGTAAAATAAAAGAACCTGGATATTTGAATTATTGACATTATGAGTATAAAAGGGGGAGATGTTAGAGAAATTATACTTTAAACGTCAGTTATGAAAAACGCCATTTTGTTTATCATGGCCTAGAAATAATCTATGAATCTATGATTGAGCTATAGACTAGTGATAATATGGAGTCAGCGCTATTTTAGTAATAAGAAGCTTAGACTTGCAATTTTTTGAATACATCCCATATTTTTGTGTTGGCTTGGGGAGATTTCAAGTCAGTATCCTGTAACCATTGTGAAAAGTCTGTAACAGACACTTCCACCTTTCCTGTTGTGTCCAGAATAAAGTTGAAAATACATGAGACTGGGCATTTTTTAAGACAGGAAAGGGGGGTGTCCAGGGCTTATAAAAAAGACATGTACCACAGTATTTTCCTTAGAAATGACAATGACTGCATGAACATGTAATGCAATTCATTTGTCTTGCATATGCAATGAATATTATCTTGATTCCCGAGGATGGCCTGAGATGGTGAATTATGTCACTAACACATGTTTCTTCTGTCAGTGACCAGATCAGGCATGTCCGCTCAGTGAGTGACCAGAGCAGATCAGGCATATCCCCTCAGTGAGTGACCAGATCAGGCATGTCCCTTCTGTCAGAGACCAGATCAGGCATGTCACCTCAGTGAGTGACCAGATCAGGCATGTCCCCTCAGTGAGTGACCAGAGCAGATCAGGCATGTCCCCTCAGTCAGTGACCAGATCAGATTAGGCTTGTCTCTTCCGTCAGTGACCAGATCAGGCATGTCCTTCAGTTGGTTACCAGATCAGGCATGTCCCTTCAGTCAGTGACCAGATCAGGCATGTCCCTTCAATCAGTGACCAGATCAGGCATGTCCCTTCAGTCAGTGACCAGATCAGGCATGTCCCTTCAGTTGGTGACCAGATCAGGCATGTCCCCTCAGTCAGTGACCAGATCAGGCATGTCCCCTCAGTCAGTGACTATATCAGACATGTCCCTTCAGTCGGTGACCAGATCGGGAATGTCCCTTCTGTCAGTGACCAGATCAGGCATGTCCCTTCTGTCAGTGACCAGATCAGGCATGTCCCTTCTGTCAGTGACCAGATCAGGCATGTCCCCTCAGTGAGTGACCAGAGCAAATCAGACTTGTCCCCTCAGTCAGTGACCAGATCAGTCATGTCCCTTCTGTCAGTGACCAGATCAGGCATGTCCCTTCTGTCAGTGTCCAGATCAGGCATGTCCCCTCAGTCAGTGACCAGATCAGGCATGTCCCCTCAGTCAGTGACCAGATCAGGCATGTCCCCTCCGTCAGTGACCAGATCAGGCATGTCCCTTCAGTCAGTGACCAGATCAGGCATGTCCGCTCAGTGAGTGACCAGAGAAGATCAGGCATATCCCCTCAGTGAGTGACCAGATCAGGCATGTCCCTTCTGTCAGAGACCAGATCAGGCATGTCACCTCAGTGAGTGACCAGATCAGGCATGTCCCCTCAGTGAGTGACCAGAGCAGATCAGGCATGTCCCCTCAGTCAGTGACCAGATCAGATTGGGCTTGTCCCTTCCGTCAGTGACCAGATCAGGCATGTCCCTTCAGTTGGTTACCAGATCAGGCATGTCCCTTCAGTCAGTGACCAGATCAGGCATGTCCCTTCAATCAGTGACCAGATCAGGCATGTCCCTTCAGTCAGCGACCAGATCAGGCATGTCCCTTCAATTGGTGACCAGATCAGGCATGTCCCTTCAGTTGGTGACCAGATCAGGCATGTCCCCTCAGTCAGTGACCAGATCAGGCATGTCCCCTCAGTCAGTGACCATATCAGGCATGTCCCTTCAGTCGGTGACCAGATCAGGAATGTCCCTTCTGTCAGTGACCAGATCAGTCATGTCCCTTCTGTCAGTGACCAGATCAGGCATGTCCCTTCTGTCAGTGTCCAGATCAGGCATGTCCCCTCAGTCAGTGACCAGATCAGGCATGTCCCCTCAGTCAGTGACCAGATCCGGCATGTCCCTTCTGTCAGTGACCAGATCAGGCATATCCCCTCAGTCAGTGACCAGATCAGGCATGTCCCCTCAGTGACCAGATCAGATCAGGCATGTCCCCTCCGTCAGTGACCAGATCAGGCATGTCCCTTCAGTCAGTGACCAGATCAGGCATGTCCCCTCAGTCAGTGACCAGATTAGTCATGTCCCTTCAATCAGTGACCAGATCACGCATTTTCCCTCAGTCAGTGACCAGATCAGGCATGTCCCCTCAGTAAGTGACCAGATCAGGCATTTCCCTTCAGTGAATGACCAGATCAGGCACGTCCCTTCAGTCAGTGACCAGATCAGGCATGTCCCTTCAGACAGTGACCAGATCAGGCACGTCCCTTCAGTCAGTGTCACACTGCCCCCTCCTGTCATACTTACACCGTCCTGTCACACTGCCCCACCTGTCATACTTATATTGTCCTTTCACACTGGCCCATCTTATCATACTTACTACCCCCTGTTTTACTTAGCCACTCTTGTTACACCACCCCTCTTGTCACACTGCCCCCCTCCTGTCACACTGTCCTCCCTCTTGTCACACTGCTCCCCCTAATGTCACACTACCCCCTCCTGTCACACTGTCTTCCCCTCTTGTCACACTGCCCAATCCTGTCACACTGCCCCCCTCCTGTCACACTGTGCTCCCCTCTTGTCACACTGCTCCCCCTAAAACTACACTACCCCCTGTGGTCACACTGCCTCCCTCTTGTCATACTGCTCCCCCTAATATCACACTACCCCTCCTGTCACACTGCCTCCCTCTTGTCACACTGCTCCCCATATTGTCACACTAACCCCTCCTGTCACACTGTCCTCTCCTCTTGTCACACTACTCCCCATATTGTCACACTACCCCCTCCTGTCACACTGCCTCCCTCTTGTCACACCGCTCCCCATATTGTCACACTGCCCTCCTCCTGTCACAATGCCTCACTCTTGTCACACTGCTCTCCCTCCTGTCACACTGTCCTCCCCTCTTGTCACACTGCTCCCCATATTGTCACACTACCCCCTCCTGTCACACTGCCCCCCTCCTGTCACATTGTCCTCCCCTCTTGTCACACTGCTCCCCATATTGTCACACTATCCCCTCCTGTCACACTGTCCTCCCCTCTTGTCACACTGCTCCCCATATTGTCACACTACCCCCTCCTGTCACACTGTCCTCCCCTCTTGTCACACTGCTCCCCATATTGTCACACTACCCCCTCCTGTCACACTGTCCTCCCCTCTTGTCACACTGCTCCCCATATTGTCACACTACCCCCTCCTGCCACACTGCCTCCCTCTTGTCACACTGCTCCTCTTAATGTCACACTACCCCCTTTTGTCACACTGCCTCCCTCTTGTCACACAGCTCCCCCTAATGTCATGCTACCCCCTCCTCACTGTCCTCCCCTCTTGTCACACTGCCCCTCCTGTCACACTGTCCTCCCCTCTTGTCACACTGCCCCGCTTCTGTCACTCTGCCCCCCTCCTGTCACATTGTCCTCCCCTCTTGTCACACTGCCCCCCTCCTGTCACACTGCCCCCCTTCTGTCACACTGTCCCCCTCCTGTCACACTGTCCTCCCCTCTTATCACACTGCTCCCCCTAATGTCACACTACCCCCTCTTGTCACACTATCCTCTCCTGTCACACTGTCCTCTCCTCTTGTCACACTGCTCCCCATATTGTCACACTACCCCCTCCTGTCACACTGTCCTCCCCTTCTTGTCACACTGCTCCCCATATTGTCACACTACCCCCTCTTGTCACACTGTCCTCCCCTCTTGTCACACTGCTCCCCATATTGTCACACTACCCCCTCTTGTCACACTGCCTCACTCTTGTCACACTGTCTCCCTCTTGTCACACTGCTCCCCCTAATGTCAAACTACCCCCTCCTGTCACACTGTCCTCCCCTCCTGTCACGCTACCTCCCGCTTGTCAAGCTACCTACTTCTTGTCACACTACCCCCTCTTGTCACACTGCCTCACTCTTGTCACACTGTCTCCCTCTTGTCACACTGCTCCCTCTAATGTCACAATACCCCCTCCTGTCACACTGTCCTCCCCTCTTGTCACACTGCTCTCTCCTGTCACACTGCTCTCCCTCCTGTCACACTACCTCCCTCTTGTCACACTGCTCCCCATATTGTCACACTGCTCCCTCTTGTCACACTGCCTCCCTCTTGTCACACTGCTCCCCCTAATGTCACACTACCCCCTCCTGTCACATTGTTCTCCCCTCTTGTCACACTGCTCTCCCTCCTGTCACACTGCCACACAAGCTCGTGCAGCAAAGAAAACGCATACGAAAGTCACGCCCGCATATGTAAACGGTGTTCAAATCACACATGTGAGGTATCGCCACGATCGTCAGAGTGAGAGCAATCATTCTAGTACTAGACCTCCTCTGTAACTCTAACCTGGTAGTCGTAAAAAAAATTTAAAACTTCGCCTATGGAAATTCTTAGGTACCGTAATTTGTCGCCATTCCACGAGTGCATGCAATTATAAAGCATGACATGTTTGGTATCTATTTACTCAGCGTAACATCATCTTTCACATTATACAAAAAATTGGGGTAACTTTACTGTTTGGATTTTTTTAAATTTGTGAAACTGTCCCTTTTCCCAAAAATTTGCGTTTAAAACACCGCTGCACAAATACCGTGTGATATAAAATATTGCAACAATCTCCATTTTATTCTCTAGATTCTCTGCTAAAAAAAATATATATATATAATGTTTGGGGGTTCTAAGTAATTTTCCAGCAAAAAATACAGATTTTAACTTGTAAACACCAAATTTCAAAAATAGGCTTAGTCATGAAAGGGTTAAAGGAGAATTAACCAAAAAAAAGTAACTTACATAAAAAACGGTAACAGCAGCAGTAAAAGCGAAAGCTTCCGGGTTCGGCCGTACCCAGAAGCAGCTGCACCTTGCTCCTCCCTGACGCGTTGCATCACACCACACGTGACTTTCTCAAAGGGTCCCTGTTACCGTTTTTTATGTAAGTTACTACTTGTTTTTTGTGAATAAAATTAACCACTACACTATGGAACCTTCTCTTCTCTTTTACTATTGAATGTGGGAGAGTGCAATTGCTGGTTGGATATCGTATGTCCCCAAGTGCTGTGACCACTACCGGAAGCTGCTTTCCCTGTGGACATCTCTACCACTTGTTGGTTGATGCTCCATTTGGCCCATTGGGGGCCGCTGTTACAGGTGAGAGACTGGGGGAAACAGGTGTCGCACTCCGGAGCCAGATGGGAGGCACACATCTACCATAGACATTTCTTTCCACAATCTCTGTTCACTGCACTTGCACCTTCTTGTCTGATCAGAAGATCTGACCGTGCTGACATTGGGAGTTACATTGCATGACATTGGGACATTTTTCATTATATTGTATGATATTATTTATTTATTTATGATATTTATGCACGATTGCACTTTTATATATATTTATTACACTCATTTGAGAGTCACGGGCTCTTATGTATTTTTGCATATCATTTATGTATTTTGGTGGAATCGCACTTCACCCTATATGAGTTTACCTCATTCATGATTGAATTGTATGATTATTATTTTTGCATTTAGGTTATGCAATTTTTGCACTCTTATTTATTTCACTTATTGCTTATATAGAGTTTTACATTTAGGCATAAGTAGCGCCACATAATTTGTTTTTATTTTGCTTTAGTTATGTGAGTACACTGTTATATGTTGGCAGCTCTTTATCAGCCTATTGGTCACTGTTGGTTTGTGCATTAGTCTATTTAGTCTTAGTTTATTATACATATAACTTGCAATAGCGTAACACATTTCCTGTAACTTTTGTGGTTTCCTTAATTTACATATTTATCTGCTTTATACATCTGTTAGAAAGGTGTTGGCTGCTTTGCAGAGGGAAGCCACAAGACAATTTCAGCAAAGCATATATTTAACCTCTTGCTTACTGGGCACTTAAGCCCTCCTATTCAGACCAATTTTCAGCTTTCAGACCTTTCGCATTTTGAATGACAATTGCGCGGTCATACAACACTGTACCCGAATGAAATTTTTATCTTTTTGTACCACAAATAGAGCTTTCTTTTGGTGGTATTTGATTACCTCTGGGATTTTTATTTTTTGTTAAAAAAATGTAAAAAGACCGAATTGAATTTTTTTTTTATATTTTGTTTTAAAAAATTTAAAACTGGTAATTTTTCTCCTTCATTGATGTACGCTGATGAGGCAGCACTGATGGGCACTGATGGGTGGCAATAATGAGCACTGATCAGTTACACAGATAGGCAGCACTGCTAGGTGGCACTGATTGGCACCCCTGGTGGGTAGGGTTGAGCCGAACACTCCCTGTTCGGTTCGCACCAGAACATGCGAACAGGCAAAAAATTTGTTCGAACACGCGAACACCGTTAAAGTCTATGGGACACGAACATGAATAATCAAAAGTGCTAATTTTAAAGGATTATATGCAAGTTATTGTCATAAAAAGTGTTTGGGGACCCGGGTCCTGCCCCAGGGAACATGGATCAATGCAAAAAGACGTTTTAAAAATGGCCAGGAGCAGTGATTTTAATAATGCTTAAAGTGAAACAATAAAAGTGTAATATTCCTTTAAATTTCATACCTGGGGGGTGTCTATAGTATGCCTGTAAAGGGGTGCATGTTTGCCGTGTTTAGAACAGTCTGACAGCAAATTGACATTTCAAAGGATAAAAAGTCATTTAAAACTACTTGCGGCTATTAATGAATTGCCGGTCCGACAATACACATAAAAGTTCATTGATAAAAACGGCATGGGATTTCCCCACAGGGGAACCCCGAACCAAAATTTAAAAAAAAAATGATGTGGGTGGTCCCCCTAAATTCCATACCAGGCCCTTCAGGTCTGGTATGGGTTTTAAGGGGAACCCCAGCCAAAATTAAAAAAAAATGGCGTGGGGTCTCCCCAAAAAACCATACCAGACCCTTATCCGAGCGCGCAACCTGGCAGGCCGCAGGAAAAGAGGTGGGACGAGAGAGCACCCCCCTTCTGAACCATACCAGGCCACATGCCCTCAACATTGGGAGGGTGCTTTGGGGTAGCCCCCCAAAACACCTTGTCCCCATGTTGATGGGGACAAGGGCTTCATCCCCACAACCCTTGCCCGGTGGTTGTGGGGGGTCTGTGGGCGGGGGCTTATCGGAATCTGGAAGTCCCCTTTAACAAGGTGACCCCCAGATCCCGGCCCTCCCCCGTGTGAAATTGTAAGGGGGTACAAAAGTACCCCTACTATTTCACAAAAAAACTGTCAAAAATGTTAAAAATGACAAGACAGTTTTTGACAATTCCTTTATTTAAATGCTTCTTCTTTCTTCTTTCTTCTATCTTCTATCTTCCTTCGGTTTCTTCCTCCATCTTCTTCTTCTTCTGGTTCTTCTGGTTATTCCTCTGGTGTTCTCGTCTCGGTTCTTCCCTTCGTTTTCTCGGGCCGCTCCACATCCAGCCTAAAAAAGGGAGGGCGGGGCCACCCGGTGACCCCGCCCCCCTCTAACGCACGGTGACTTCCCTGTCCACCCCCCTCAAACGTCACGGGGAATGCCACAGGGAAGTCCCCGTCAAGTACCCGTGCGTCAGAGGGGGGCGGGGTCACCTCGTTGCCCCACCCTATGTTATTTAAGAACTGTCAGAACAGGAGAAGCATCACACAGCAGGAGCCTCCCATCATGCTGGATGCGGATCGGCCCGAGAAGACGAAGGGAAGAAGACGTCGGCTCTGCACAGGAAGATGCCGGACGAGAACACTGGAGGAAGAGCCAGAAGAACCAGAAGAAGAAGATGGAGGAAGAAACCGAAGGAAGATAGAAGAAAGAAGATAGAAGAAAGAAGAAGCATTTAAATAAAGGAATTGTCAAAAACTGTCTCTTGTCATTTTTAACATTTTTGACACTTTTTTTGTGAAATGGTAGGGGTACTTTTGTACCCCCTTAACATTTCACACAGGGGGGAGGGCCGGGATCTGGGGGTCCCTTTGTTAAAGGGGCCTTCCAGATTCCACCCCACAGACCCCCACAACCACCGGGCAAGGGTTGTCGGGATGATGCCCTTGTCCCCATCAACTACCCCAAAGCACCCTCCCAATGTTGAGGGCATGTGGCCTGGTACGGTTCAGGAGGGGGGGGCGCTCTCTCATCCTCCCCTCTTTTCCTGCGGCTTGCCAGGTTGCAAGCTCGGATAAGTGTCTGGTATGGATTTTTGGGGAGACCCTAAGCCATTTTTTTTAAATTTTGGCACGGGGTTCCCCTTAAAATCCATACTAGACCTGAAGGGCCTGGTATAGATTTTGATGGGGACCCCACACCATTTTTTTTTATTTTGGCCGGGGTTCCCCTTAATATCCATACCAGACCTGAAAGGCCTGGTATGGAATTTAGGGGGACCCCCACGTCATTTTTTTTTTTTAATTTTGGTTCGGGGTTCCCCTGTGGAGAATTCCAATGCCGTTTTTATCAATGAACTTTTATGTGTATTGTCGGACCGGCAATTCATTATCCGGTTCCCGACCGGCTCCTGTAGATATGGCAGAGCTGCGCAAAGTAACGTACCCCTACTTTACTTTGAATTTGACGCCGTGTGCGCGTGCATGCCTGCCGCGATCTCTGTGAGTCGGGTCACGGGTCTCGCAGACTCGATCGCCGTGGGTATACCCACGATTGCCTCAGGGAGAGGACGAACGAAGAGATGCCGTTGTAAACAGCATCTCCCCGTTCTGCCTAGTGACAAGTGTCACTGGATCTCTGCTCCCTGTCATCGGAGCAGAGATCAGTGACATCACACACCAGCCTATCCCCCTGACAGTTAGAAATCACTCCCCTAGGACACACTTAACCCCTCCTCGCCCCCTAGTGGTTAACCCCTTCACTGCCAGTGTCATTTATACAGGAATCAATGCATTTTTCTAGCACTAATTGCTGTATAAATGACAATGGTCCCAAAAATGTGTCAAAAATCTTCAATGTGTCTGCCATAACGTCACAGTCACAATAAAAATCATTGATCGCCACCATTACTAGTAAAAAAAAATTATTAATAAAAATGCCATAAAACTATCCCCTATTTTGTAAACGCTATAACTTTTGCGCAAACAAATCAATAAACGCTTATTGTAGAATATGTAGAAGAATACGTATCGGCCTAAACTGAGGAAAAAAATGTTTTTTTATATATTTTTGGGGGATATTTATTATAGTAAAATGTAAAAAATAATGCGTTTTTTTCAAAATTGTTGCTCATAATTTGTTTATGGCGCAAAAAATAAAAATCACAGAGATGATCAAATACCACCAAAAGAAAGCTCTATTTGTGGGAAAAAAAAGACACGACCGCGCAATTGTCAGTTAAAGCCACGCAGTGCCGAATCGCAAAAAGTGCTCTGGTCAGGAAGGGGGTAAATCCTTCCGGGGCTGAAGTGGTTAATTAATTCAGGGATGGGTGTGGCGCTGTTCCTATTTAACTATAGTGCCTTGTGATTTCTTGTTGTGTTCACCTCTCCTTAGGTGAAAAAACTAATAATCGTGATAAAATTAAAAATAAGAATAAAAAATAAAGATGTAAAACAAACAGAGTCACATTCAGTATATAGCTGGTCTAGCCATGTATGAAATAGTCCTTGTAGCTAATCTTGCCATGTGTGAAGTAGTCACAAACATATAAAATCAGGAGAGGGTGGGGGGGAAATTGGGGGAAGGGGGGAGGGAGAAAGGGGGAGGGGATGTGGGTGAGAAAATGATGCTTAAAAATGTTATATGAAGATCATTCAAATAAAGTGCACATGTGCTAAAAATATTAACAGTCCTTTTATAACACAGTGATTTTCAGTGCAGTATTCGTTCTTTTGGTTCCCTTGGTGATAATATCCTTTGTTACATTAATAAAGGTGCTGTTTAAATCCTGTGCTCTTAATGTGCGAACACTCACCAACTATCTTCACCCCTGCTGGGGTATCAGGCAGTCACAGTTTATGCCACTGTGCCGCAATTCCTGGCAGTCTCAGGATCGTGACATTTCACATAAAAAGAGAAGGGATGCCCAGAGCGTAAAACCGTTTTAAAAGAGTTTATTTATAAGTAAACAGAGCGGTACTCACAATTCAATAGTGCTTAATATGCAAGAAAGAAAAATTTCCGGTTAACCATCAGCAGTCCTGTGTTGTTTGGGAAGCACAGATTAGGCCATGCCCTACGCGTTTCGTCATTGGACTTCTACGGGAGCGATGCTTTTATGTTAATATTTTTAGCACATGTGCACTTTATTTGAAAGGTCTTCATATAACATTTTTAAGCATCATTTTCTTACCCACAACCCCCCCTCCCCCCTTCCCCCAATTTTCCCCCCACCCTTTCCTGATTTTACACGTTTGTGACTACTTCACACATGGCAAGATTAGCTACAAGGACTATTTCATACATGGCTAGACCAGCTATATACTGAATGTGACTCTGTTTGTTTTACATCTTTATTTTTTAATTTTATCACAATTATTAGTTTTTTCACCTAAGGAGAGGTGAACACAACAAGACATCACAGGGCACTATAGTTAAATAGGAACAGCGCCACACCCATCCCTGAATTATTTAATCTAGCTATTTCCACTCCATGTGGTGACTGCATTCTGGGGGGCAGCAGTTCCAGTCTATCTGAAGTTTATTTTTATCCATTTCCACTGCGCGGGTCTACCACTACATTTTTTTATTTCTGAAGTGGTTAATAGCAGCGAGTAGTTTTAAATGACTTTTTTTCCTTTAGAAATGTAATTTTGTTCTCAGACTGTTCTAAACACGGGAAACATGCGCCCCTTTACAGGCATACTATAGACACCCCCCAGGTACGAAATTTAAAGGAACATTACACTTTTATTGTTTCACTTTAAGCATTATTAAAATCACTGCTCCTGAAAAAACGTCCGTTTTTAAAACTTTTTTTTGCATTGATCCATGTCCCCTGGGGCAGGACCCAGGTCCCCAAACACTTTTTAGGACAATACCATGCATATAAGCCTTTAAAATTAGCACTTTTGATTCCTCCCATAGACTTTTAAAGGGTGTTCCGCGGCTTTCGAATTTGCCGCGAACACCCCAAATTGTTCGCTGTTCAGCGAACGGGCGAACAGCCAATGTTCGAGTCAAACATGAGTTTGACTGGAACTCGAAGGTCATCCCTACTGGTGGGCATTGATAGGTGGCATTTGTGGGCATTGATAGGTGGCATTTGTGGGCATTGATAGGTGGCACTTGTGGGCATTGATAGGTGGCATTTGTGGGCATTGATAGGTGGCATTTGTTGGCATTGATAGGTGGCACTTGTGGGCATTGATAGGTGGCATTTGTGGGCATTAATAGGTGGCAAAGATGAGGCAGATGTGCCTCTTCCTCTTCGTGACTGATGTCCCTTGCAGCTGAGTCGTGATTGGCTTTTCTTTCTCCTCACGCTGTCAGCATGAGGAGAAAAAACATATGATTACCGATCTTTTGTTTACATCATGTGATCAGCTGTCATTGGCTGACAGCTGATCACATGGGTACCGGCCCCTTACTTGGATTGGTGATCACCCAAGTCTCAGTGACTCGGTGATCACCCAAGTCTCAGTGACTCGGTGATCACGCACAGTGGAGAACGTCATATGACGACCTCCCAGGAATTCAGGTCCGCGCTGTGGACGTCATTTGGCTATAGCGCGGACGTCAAGAGGTTAAACTTTTACAAAGATGTCTGTGAGGGGAGGGGCGTGAGTTCAGTGTCTAACTGCAAATTTATAGGCACATAGAACATGAGATGTGAAAAATTATTTTTAGCTAATTTTAAACTGACTCCTATTATTACGTAACACGGTCACATTGACCGACCCTCATTGCCCCCACATAAACTGACCCTCATTGCCACTTCACTACCCCCTCCCGCCACACCGCCCACCTCTTCTGTCACACTACCTCCCTCCTGTCATACTGCCTCCTCCTGTTATACTACTCCCCCAATTACACTGTCCCTTTCCTCTCACACTGCTCCCCCCAATCACACTGCCCCCTGTCCCCCCTCCAGTCACACTATCCCCTTCTCGTAAAGCTGCCCCCCTCTTATCACACTGTCCCCATCCTTTCACACTGCCCCCCCTTGTGTCATACTGCCCCTTCCTGTTACACTGCTCCAACTCCTGTCACACTGCCCCTCCTGTCATACTGCCCCCCCCTCCTGCCATACTACACCTCTTTCTGTCACACTGTCCCACCTCCTTTCACACTGCGTCCTTCTTGTAACGCTGCCCCCTCTTATCACACTGCTCCCCCAATCACACTGACTCCCTCCTGTCACACTGCCTTCTCTTGTCATACTACCTCCCCTCCTGTCACACAGACTCCCTCCTGTCACACTGCCTTCTCTTGTCATACTACCACCCCTCCTGTCACATAGCCTCCTCCTGTCACATTGCCTCCCCTCCTGTCAAACTGACTCCTTCTTGTAACACTGCCCCCCTCCAGTCATACTACCTCCCCTCCTGTCACACAGCCTCCCTCCTGTCACATTGCCTCCCCTCCTGTCACACTGACTCCTTCTTGTAACACTGCCCCCCTCCTGTCACACTGACTCCCTCCTGTCATGCTGCCCCCCTCCTGTCACACTGACTCCCTCCTGTCACGCTGTCCCCCTCCTGTCAAACTGCTCCCTTCTTGTAACACTGCCCCCTTCCTGTCACATGTTATCCCCTCTTGTCACACTGTCCTCCCCTTCTGTCACACTGCTTCCCTCCTGCCATATTGCCTCCCCTCCTGTCACACTGCCCCCTTCTTGTAACACTGCCCCCCTCCTTTCCTTCTGCCCAGTATCTCTTTTCCTTTCACTGCCTCCTCTCCTGTCACACTGCCCCCCTCCCATCACACTGCTACCCCAATCACACTGCCCCTCCTGTCATACTGCCCAGGTACCCTTCTCCCATCACATTGCCACTTCCTGTCAATCTTCCCCATCACACTGCCCTCCCCTTCTGTCACACTGCCCCCCTCCCATCACACTGCTACCCCAATCACACTGCCCCCCTCCTGTCATACTGCTCAGGTACCCGTCTCCCATCACATTGCCACTTCCTGTCAATCTTCGCCATCACACTGCCCTCCCCTTCTGTCACACTGCCCCCCCTTCCGTCACACTGCTACCCCAATCACACTACCCCCCTCCTGTCATACTGCCCAGGTACCCTTCTCCCTTCACATTGCCATTTCCTGTCAATCTTCTCCATCACACTGCCCTCCCCCTCTGTCACATTGCCCCTCCATCTGTCACACTGCCCCCTCCTGTCACTCTGCCCCATCACACTTCCTCTCCCTGTTATGTTGCCCCCTCCTGTCATAATGCCCTGTCTGTCAAACTGATCCCATCACACTGCCCCTCTCCTTTTTATCCTGCCCTCTCCTATCATAATGGCCCTCTCCTGTCACACTGCCCTTATCACACTGCCCTCTCCTGTTATCCTGCTCACTCCTGTCACATTAAAACCCCCTCCTGACACACTGACCCCCCTCCTGTCATACTGCCCCCTCCTTTCAATCTGCTCCCCATCACACTTCCCCCCTCCTGTTATCCTGCCCCCTCCTGTCACACTGCCCCCTCCTTTTAATCTGCCCCCATCACACTGCCCCCCTCCTGTTATCCTGCCCCCTCCTGTCACACTGCCCCCTCGTTTCAATCTGTTCCCTCATCACACTTCCCCCTCCTGTCACACTGCCCAGGTTCCCTTCTCCGGTCACACTGCCCCCTCCTGTCACACTGCCCCCTCTTTTCAATCTGCTCCCTCATCACACTTCCCCCTCCCGTAACACTGCCCAGGTTCCCTTCTCCTGTCACACTGCCCCCTCCTGTCACACTGCCTGAGTGCAGCATTAGTAGATACTTTTAATGACACAAAGTTAAAAAACACTTACAAGAGACATGATTAAAAAAGGGCTCATCTGTAGATAGATAGTCCTGGTGAGTTCCTCGAGCTCCAGTCTGAATGATGTGTCAGCGGTGTAAGGCTGCAGGGGAAGCTGTTCAGCAGGTGGTTCGTTCTGTGGCCATCAGGGGGAGGCTGGGGCCGGCGTGGAGCGCACAGAGGGTGTGCGTGACGTCACGGGCTGTTCAGCGGCTTCCGGCTTCTGGGTACACTCCAGGGGGAGGGCTCACATAGAGGGAGGATACAGGCAGTGGGGGAGTTGTGGATAGGCTACGTGCTCAGAGCGGCTGCTCCTTCAATAGGCCTGAGTGGGCAGTGTGTGAGTGCTGTGCTATTTATAGGCCGGCGCTGTGGGACAAGAAGGCTCAGCGCCGGCTGATAGCACAGCGCTGTTAAGGAGTAATACAGTGCAGTGAACTCAAAGGGGGGGAGGGGATATGGAACGAAATTTGTGAGAGACCGCGCTGGAGTAGAGGGGGGGGACACAAAGAGAATGACGAATGGGGAGAGGGCACATAGTGGTTGAGGGAATGTTAATACGTATCAAGTATCATATGCATATAAATAAATTAAGTTATGAAGAATATGTAAACAAAAATTATTATAAAAAATCAATATAAAAAATCAATATAAAAAATCATATAAAGAAAAAGGGGGGGGGGAGAGGGGAAGGGAATCATGTGTGAAAAGGATTATCATTATATGGAGCAGATATGTGTTACATGCATGTATGCACACACACATATACATGCATGTACACATATATATGAGATATAGAAACAATAAGAATTTCCCTATACATAAAAGATCTCATATATACATTTATATAAAAACAAAAATATTAAAATATAGAAACATAAAAATATATATATATATATATATATATATATATATATATATATATATATATATATATATATATAAAATTATATATACACAAAAAAATTCTTTTGTATATAAAAATATATATATATCCATATATGAGCATGGACATATACTAATGATGGGAGTATGGTAAGCCAGGGGAGGGGGGGTTGTTTTTGTATTAGTATGCATGTGACTGCGCACAATGTGGTGTGTGCATATGTAGGAATGTACAAAGTTAAAAGAAGGATGGACTGGGGCATGGGCTGGTGGGGGGGGGGAGGAGGGGAGGGGAAAAGGGCAAAGGAAGGAGAGAAGAAGGAGGGGGGAGGGAAAAGGGGGAGAAGAAAAGAGAGATGGAAGAGGAAGAAAAAGGAGAGGGAGAAAGAGGGGAAATGGGGGAGACTGGATAGTGTGATGGGAAGGCAAGGAGGCTCATCACAGTGTGTGAACCTCGATTTCTTCGTTTAGCCCACCGGGTGTAAGGGTGCCCAAGGAGTAGATCCAGTAGGTTTCTTGCTGGCACAGACGTTTGAAGCGTTCAGCTGTAGGGAATGTAGCAGGGATGGACTCAATAACCCACACGCTTAGGCCAGCAGTGGACCGGCCGTGGTGCGTAAGAAAATGTTTGGGGACGCTGTGATGGTCACGACCCTTTTCGATGAAGCGCCGGTGTTCCCCAAATCATGCTCTGAGTGCCCTTATGGTGTGGCCAACATAGAATTGTCCACAGGGACAGGTCAGGCAGTATACGACAAAGTCCGTAGAGCAGTTGTAAAATTCCTTGAGGGTGTAGCTTTTGCCTTTGACGTTGAAAGTTTTCTGACCATGTTGTATGAATGGACAAGTGAGACAGAGGGGTTTTTTACATTGGTACATCCCTCTGAGAGGTATAAGGACAGGTTGCAGGGGGATGGATTGGGAGGACTTGATTTTACTGGGTGCAATTTTGCTCTTAATATTCCTTGACCTCCTATATGTTACTTTGGGTTTTGTCCCAACTGTGGCTTTCAAATAGGGGTCTTCCAGGAGAATGGACCAATGTGATTCTAGTATTTTTTCCATTTTCTTGTGTTTGTCGTGAAACTGTGTGATGAAGCGGGTTGGTTGTTTGGCAACAGGAGAGGAGTTATGACGACTGATTTGTGGCTTGCGGTAGTTGTTGAAGGCTGCCTCTATGAGAGGAGCAGGGTATCCTTTTTCTTTAAATTTTTTAGATAGAAGTAGGCCATGGGCTTCATAGTCTGAGTCTCTGGTGCAGTTCCTCCGAAGACAGCAAAACTGGCTCCGGGGAATATTGTTCACCCATCTGGGATGGTGGCAGCTGGTTGTATGAATGTATGAAGGAATTGCCTGCAGTAGGTTTAATGAAATTTTTGGCATATATGGTTTCATTGTCATGGCAAAGTTCAAGGTCTAGGAATGCCAGAGTTTCGGGGTCAGCCACATGGGTGAATGATAGGCCCAAGGTGTTGGTATTGCAATGCTGGACGAAGGTGAATATGCCATCGAGTGTACCATCCCAGATGATAACTATGTCATCAATATATCGACCATAGTATATTATGTTTGCGGCAAAGAGGTGGTCTGCTGCGAGGTACATGTGTTCCCAATATCCCATGGTGAGGCAAAGTTGGCCCCCATGGCTGTACCATTGATCTGAAGGTAGTGTGTACCCTCTGACTCAAAATAGTTATGTTTGAGGCAGAAGGTTAGGGCTTCTAGTATGAAATTGGCTTGCCGGGGGTTGGTGAGGGGATCGTTGGCCAAAAAATGCCCGACAGCCCTGGCTCCTATATCATGGGGTATCGATGTGTAGAGTGATGACACATCGAGTGAAAGCCACCAGTAGTTCTTATGCCATGTATAGGGTTTGAGCATCTCGAGTAGATGGGGTCCATCACGTATATAGGAAGGGAGGTTCTGTGCTAGGGGTTGGAGGAATTGATCAATATATATGGAGAAGCCACTGGTGACACTCTCCATGGCAGCCACTATGGGACGGCCTGGGGGACGGGTGAGATCTTTATGAATTTTTGATAAATGGTAGAAATACAGAACTTTATAGAAGTTTTTCTTTAAGAACGAAGCTTCAGATTTGGAAATGATTTCGTCAGTAAGGGCTTTGTTAATAAGTGTAGTTGCTTCTTGCGAAAACTGGAATGTGGGATCACTGGGGAGCCTAGCATAGGTGTTAGTATCAGAAAGTAGTCTGCGTGATTCGAGGATGTAGTCTTCTTTGTCCTGGATGACTATACTGCCCCCTTTCTCCGCAGGTTTGATGACAATAGATTCGTTGTGTGTCAAATGTTCCAGGGCCTTGCGTTCTAGTGGAGGAAGGTTGGATTTGATGTAGGTATGCTTGGAAGTGCGGTTGCACATATTAATGAGGTCCATATAGACTACCTGGTAGAAAGTTTGAAAGTACGGACCCTTGTTGGATGTTGGGTTAAAGATGGATTTGGGGCGTAGTGAGGTGTGTTTGACTGGGGGTGAGGTAGAACCATGTTGGGTGAGCCATTCAAGGTCAGCGTTGTATTTTTTCGGCATATAACTCCTCAAGTAGGGCAAGGGCGGGTCTGTCTGATTCGTCAAGTGAATCAAGGTCTGTGGAACATGAAACAGAGTTGACGATATCAGACGTGGGGGCTTGTTTAGATGATTGGATATTGAAATATCTCTGGACTGTAAGGTCTCTAATGTATTTGTTGAGGTCTTTGAATAGTGGAAAACTGTTGGGCTGCATAGTAGGGGCAAAGGTGAGCCCCTTTCTGAGGAGGGATAGGTCATATGCGGTTAAAGAAGTGTGTGATAGATTATAGATTTTTACAGTTTCCGCATCTTTACTGACTTTTTTTCTTCCTCGTCCCCCCTCCGTCCTCTTCTACATGTTTTCTTTTTGTGAGGAGCGGCGGGGGGGTAAGTGCTAAAAAATTGTTTTCTAGACTGGTGGCTATTTTTAGCGGGGGTTTGGAACTCTGTAGTTGTGTGAGAGGGAGATTCTCTATCCAGGCTAATGACTGTGATTCACTGATGGTATCAGGGTGATCATGGATAATCCTATGTGAATCAACAGGAGGTTTATTTATCGGGTCAGAGACAGGCGCTGAGTTGCATAGGGATACATCTGTGAGATCTAGACCTTGGGTAGAGGCAGGTTGTTGTGTCTGGTGGTTATGATTAGTAGACGGTGTCTGCGCCTGGGTTGGGTCTGTTCTTGAGGTGTTTGGGTTTGGGAGTGAGTGGTTTAGGTCCAGTGGGAAGTTGTGGGGTATGCCGGGACATCGGCCCGGGTCTGGGCGGGTGTGGAGATGAATGTGGCAACAAGGGTTTTGGTGCCTGATGGGATCTGAAAAGGCTTCCATGTGGCGGGATAGACATGAGTAGGCGAGGACCGGGACCTGGATTAAGGCTGGGGTATTTCTTCCTTTTCCAGGTGAATATTTGGTTGTTGTTGTAGTCAAAAAGGTCCCTTCTGAATTTACCGAGTTTATTGGCAATAGTATAATCCTCATTTCTAATTGTGTTCCTTTTGAGCATGCTGAACCAAGTGTGCGGTAAATGAGTAATGGTGTCACAAATGGTTTGGCAAAGACTGGTGATTTTGTCTTTCAGGGCTGTGTATTTTCTTTCTCTTTGTTGGATGATGAAATTTTGTGTGAAATATATAATTGCAGAAAGAACTTATCCCACCACTCTTGGTTGGCAGTGGAGATTAAGTCCTCAAGTTTTTAGAAGAGGGTGCATAATTTGGGGATGGGGGTCTTGGAGCCTGCGATGGGGCTATCTTTTTTGAAAAAAATGGGTGGGAAAGAGGGCAAAGAATTCCTCCAAGACAATATGTTTGTTGTCTTCAATGGCAGTAAGGAGATCCATAGAAGCAGTGATAGTACATTAATTAATCAAATAAAAGAGTTTTTTTTGTAGCACAGTATAGCTGCTCAGTTAAAGCAAATGATAACAACAGATAAAAGTAATAATAACTTCAAGCGCATATACAGCATACAATAATCAGAATTAATCAGGTTGGCCAGGCATATAGTCCATGGCTAAAGTGTTGGCAGCCCAGGGGTTAATGAGGGTCTGACAGTTCGGAGCATGTAAAATGGGTTACATGACTAAAAGGTTGGCAGTCCAAGGGTTAATAAGGATGTGACAGTTCAAAGTATATGGAGTGGGTTGGTGGAGCGGTGGATCTAGGAGGCGGCTGCTATCCTCAGAGAGCTGGCTCTGTGACATGCAAGAGAGGGTGAAGAAAGGAAGCGCCACCTGAGTGCAGCATTAGTAGATACTTTTAATGACACAAAGTTAAAAAACACTTACAAGAGACATGATTAAAAAAGGGCTCATCTGTAGATAGATAGTCCTGGTGAGTTCCTCGAGCTCCAGTCTGGATGATGTGTCAGCGGTGTAAGGCTGCAGGGGAAGCTGTTCAGCAGGTGGTTCATCCTGTGGCCATCAGGGGGAGGCTGGGGCCGGCGTGGAGCGCACAGAGGGTGTGCGTGACGTCACGGGCTGTTCAGCGGCTTCCGGCTTCTGGGTACACTCCAGGGGGAGGGCTCACATAGAGGGAGGATACAGGCAGTGGGGGAGTTGTGGATAGGCTACGCGCTCGGAGCGGCTGCTCCTTCAATAGGGCTGAGGGGGCAATGTGTGAGTGCTGTGCTATTTATAGGCCGGCGCTGTGGGACAACAAGGCTCAGCGCCGGCTGATAGCACAGCGCTGTTAAGGAGTAATACAGTGCGGTGAACCTCCCTTCCCTTCCCCCCCCCTCCTTTTCACCCCCCTCCTTTTTCTTCCTTCCCCCTCCCCCCTTCTTCTCTCCTTCCTTTGCCCTTTTTCCCCTCCCCTCCTCCCCCCCCCCCTCACCAGCCCATGCCCCAGTCCATCCTTCTTTTAACTTTGTACATTCCTACATATGCACACACCACATTGTGCGCAGGCACATGCATACTAATACAAAAACAAACCCCCCCTCCCCTGGCTTACCATACTCCCATCATTAGTATATGTCCATGCTCATATATGGATATATATATATATATATATATATATATATTTATATACAAAAGAATTTTTTTCTTTTTTTGTGTATATATAATTTTTATATATATATATATATATATATATATATATATATATATATATATATATATATATATATATTTATGTTTCTATATTTTAATATTTTTGTTTTTATATAAATGTATATATGAGATCTTTTATGTATAGGGAAATTCTTATTGTTTCTATATCTCATATATATGTGTACATGCATGTATATGTGTGTGTGCATACATGCATGTAACACATATCTGCTTCATATAATGATAATCCTTTTTACACATGATTCCCTTCCCCCCTCTCCCCCCCCCCTTTTTCTTTATATGATTTTTTATATTGATTTTTTATAATAATTTTTGTTTACATATTCTTCATAACTTAATTTATTTATATGCATATGATACTTGATACGTATTAACATTCCCTCAACCACTATGTGCCCTCTCCCCATTCGTCATTCTCTTTGTGTCCCCCCCTCTACTCCAGCGCGGTCTCTCACAAATTTCGTTCCATATCCCCTCCCCCCTTTGAGTTCACCTCACTGTATTACTCCTTAACAGCGCTGTGCTATCAGCCGGCGCTGAGCCTTGTTGTCCCACAGCGCCGGCCTATAAATAGCATAGCACTCACACACTGCCCCCTCAGGCCTATTGAAGGAGCAGCCGCTCCGAGCGCGTAGCCTATCCACAACTCCCCCACTGCCTGTATCCTCCCTCTATGTGAGCCCTCCCCCTGGAGTGTACCCGGAAGCCGCTGAACAGCCCGTGACATCATGCACACCCTCTGTGCGCTCCACGCCGGCCCCAGCCTCCCCCTGATGGCCACAGGACGAACCACCTGCTGAACAGCTTCCCCTGCAGCCTTACACCGCTGACACATCATCCAGACTGGAGCTCGAGGAACTCACCAGGACTATCTATCTACAGATGAGCCCTTTTTTAATCATGTCTCTTGTAAGTGTTTTTTAACTTTGTGTCATTAAAAGTATCTACTAATGCTGCACTCAGGTGGCGCTTCCTTTCTTCACCCTCTCTTGCATGTCACAGAGCCAGCTCTCTGAGGATAGCAGCCGCCTCCTAGATCCACCGCTCCACCAACCCACTCCATATACTTTGAACTGTCACATCCTTATTAACCCTTGGACTGCCAACCTTTTAGTCATGTAACCCATTTTACATGCTCCGAACTGTCAGACCCTCATTAACCCCTGGGCTGCCAACACTTTAGCCATGGACTATATGCCTGGCCAACCTGATTAATTCTGATTATTGTATGCTGTATATGCGCTTGAAGTTATTATTACTTTTACCCTCCTGTCACACTGCCCCTCCTTTCAATCTGCTCCCTCATCACACTTCCCCCTCCCGTCACACTGCCCAGGTGCTCTTCTCCTGTCACACTGCCCCTCCTGTCAATCTGCCCCATCACACTGCCCCCCTCCTGTTATCCTGCCCCCCTCCTGTCATAATGTCCCCTCCTGTCACACTGCTCTCCCTATGGTCACACTGTCTAGGTACCTTCTCCTATCACACTGCTCCCTTCTTGTAACACTGCCCCCCTTCCTGTCATATGTCATCACCTCTTGTCACACTGTCCTCCCCTCCTGTCACACTGCTTCCCTCCTGCCATATTGCCTCCCCTCCTGTCACACTGCCCCCTTCTTGTAACACTGCCCCCCTCCTTTCCTTCTGCCCAGATTCCCTTTTCCTATCACTGCCCCCACTCCTGTCACACTGCCCCCCCTCCCTTCACACTGCAACCCCAATCACACTGCCCCCTCCTGTCATACTGCCCAGGTACCCTTCTCCCATCACATTACCACTTCCTGTCAATCTTCCACATCACACTGCCCTCCCCTTTTGTCACATTGCCCCCTCCTGTCACTCTGCCCCATCACACTTCCCCTCCCTGTTATGTTGCCCCCCTCTGTCATAATGCCCTGTCTGTCAAAATGATCCCATCATCCTGCCCTCTCCTATTATAATGTCCCCCTCCTGTCACACTGCCCCATCACACTGCCCCCCTCCTGTCACACTGCCCCATCACACTGCCCCACTCCTGTCACACTGTCCCCATCACACTGCCTCCATCCTGTTACACTGCCCCTTCTGTTTCACTGCCCAGGTACCATTCCCCTGTCACATTGCCCCCTCCTGTCACACTGCCCTCTCCTGTTATCCTGCTCACTCCTGTCACACTAAACCCCCTCCTGTCACACTGCCCCCTCCTTTCAATCTGCTCCCCCATCACACTGCCCCCTCCATCACACTGCCCAGGTGCCCTTCTCCTGTCACACTGCCCCCTCCTGTCAATCTGCTCCCATGACACTGCCCCCTCCTGTTATCCCGCCCCCTCCTGTCATAATGTCCCCTCCTGTTATACTGCTCTCCCTATGGTCACACTGTCTGGATACCCTTCTCCTGTTACACTGCCCCTTCTTATCACACTGCCCATGTACACTTCTTAGATGTGATGGATGCATTTATTTGCTTTAATTTTCACCTGGTGATCTGGCCAGTAAGTCTGTTATTTTTATACAGAACAAGCTGTCCTGTGTGTTAGCTGGAGTTTGGCTTTAATGTGTTACTGTATTCAAATATGCTACTACATTTAACACTCCCCTCCCCCCAGACTGAATGTGCCCTCTGTGCTCCTTCATCCAGAGAGGGGGCACTCTAATACAGGAGCTGTTTAATTTTCATTGGATTTACCAAATACAAAATGAAACATACTTAGGCATGTGATATACTTTTTAAAGGAGGTGACCACATTGAAGAACAAGTCACACATGTACACCGTGTCACCAAGAGACAATGCAGGTCACCATATGATAAAATAAATAGGTGTGGTGTAATAAAGTCCATACCAGTGGGGTTTTCTTTGTGCTACTAACATAAAAATGTATGAGCAAGTCAGATAGAGAGTGAAAAAAGCATTATAGTGAGGATTTAGCATCGTAGTTGTACGCAGGGCAGCTGATGGGGGGGACCACCGGTCCTCTTGTCTTAAGGGCCCGAGCACAGAAGGGGGATTAGTGAGGGACAATTGTGTCTCTCTTCCTCCAGCAGCTGAAAGCTGGTCTCTCTCCTCTCCCTGCTGACAGATTTCAGCTGCTGGAGGAAGAGACAAAATTGTCATCTCTCACCAATCCCCCTCCCTGTGTGCCCCCCCAGGGCTGGCTCTAATGTTAGCTCTGCTAGGTGAGTTTGTTACCTCTGTAACTTTGTATCTCTCCCTGCAGTTCCTCCCATCTCATCTTCCCTGTCTCTCTGATCCTGGGGTTCCATCAATTCAAAAGGGGGGGTTAAGTCACCTGCCATGCGGGAGGGCCGGCTGTACTGTCTTATTGCAGACACCAATCTTCTTCTGCTTTCCCCTGAAACACTGCCATCTTCTCCCTCTGGCTGCACTGAAGAGGAGTCGTTCTAGCAAATGCATCCCTTCCATCTTCTGTATGGACCCCCCTGTGTGCCCCTTTCCCCCCGCAGCTCTGCTGGCATCCCTTATCTCCTCTCCTGCCGGCAGCTGCTGCAAGTGCACAGGGGGATGTTTCAGGATAGAGAGTGGGGGAAGGGGCAAGTAAATATGTTATTGGTCCCTTCATTTCCTGAATGAATACAGTGAGTGATCGGTACCAATCACTCCTGCATCCATTCATCACTGAAGCATAGTAAACTGTTTATTATGCTTCCATTTATGAATAAGCAGGAAACCTCAAAGCGCTTCCAATTCATTGATCTTTGCAACTGCGACTGCAAAGAAAGTGACTGATAAAATCTATGTCCTCAGTCACTTTGGGAGGGGGGTGTCAGGTAGGCTGTATCCAAATGATTTCTAACCGCACCCCTGACTCCAACTGCACAGCCTGTATATTTTTTTCTTCTCTCTCTAACGGAAAGTCCCACACTCTGCTTGAGTGTTTCCATCAGTATACCACTTCCTCCCAGTCTGGATACAGATATCAGATATTCCAACCGCTCATAAGCACAAAACAAGGCGACACTTGTTTTACTGCTAACATGGACTGACTTTTTATTTGAGATCTCACACAAATATATACAGCAGGGTGACTAAGAGACATGACCTTTTGCCCAGACTTGTGGTCACCGAGCTTCACACAGTACATTATACTTTATCATAAGTACAACCACAGGACATTTTCTCACAATAGCAGGAGCTAATTACAATTAACAATACAAACAGTGATCTCACCCCCTCCTCAGCCTAGTCATCAACAAACTATAGTAGGAGTAGACTGTTTGTCTCCTAGCCATTGACTATTCAATACACATTACCATAAACATCAACACAGGGTTAATTAGAACAAACAACAATGTGTGGAATACCCTTAGAACCTGTGGTGAGCCAGACTAGACTCATTTACATTATGCATGTTATAGCAGACATCAGACAAGTGAGTGGAGTTGATATTAGCATTTGCTCACAGTATGTGTCCCAACAGTATGACACAGTCACTATTGCTAATATAGCAAATACAGGGTCCCCATAGTCTGTATGTCAAAGTAACAACACCTCAAGGGTACCCCAAATGCCAGGGCCCATAATCTGTAGGCAAGAGTCTGACATTCAGTCCCCTCCAACAGCCTCTGTCCCGGGTAAGTCTTTAACACTCTCCCTCATTGCTCTGTCTCCCTGACACAGTCACAGCCAATCAGCTGCATCCCCAAGGGGTAGAGCTGCACGATTGATTGCTAAAGACTGAAGATAAGATTGCAATTCAACCCTCCTCGCGATCTTAAAACAGCATTTCCCCGATTCTATGTAACAAGTGCAGAGAGTTCTCTGCTCATTTTTGACAGTGGACAAAAAATCCAGGCCAAGTTTATTACAACATCTTTAGGCAGAGATAAAGAGAAACAATGTAACACTTAGTTCTTTTAGAGCAAAGGGATAAACTATGGTCTGTAAATGAGGGCAGTTTAACCAGTTAAAGGCTAAACCTTTTTCTGACACTTGTTGCTTACAAGTTAAAATCAGTATTTTTTGCTAGAAAAATACTTGGAACTCACAATTTTTTTGAAAAAATACACTTTAACCACTTCAATACCAGGCACTTAGACACCTTCCTGCCCAGGCCAAATTCAGCTTTCAGCGCTGTCACAATTTGAATGACAATTGAGCGGTCATACAACACTGTACCCAAACAAATTTTTTATCATTTTGTTCCCACTAATAGAGCTTTATTTTGGTGGTATTTGATCACCTCTGTGGTTTTTATTTTTTGCGCAACAAATAAAAAAAGAATAAAATTTTGAAAAAAAACAAGTTTTTCTTTGTTTCTGTTAAAATTTTTTGTAAATAAGTATGTTTTCTTCTTCAATGACAGGCACTGATATGGCTGCACTGATGGGCACTGATAAGGCAGCCCTGATGGGCACCAATGAGGTGGCACCAATGAGGTGGCACTGATGGGCACTGATGATGGGCACTGATGGGCACTGATAGGTGGCACTGATGGGCATTGATAGGTGGCACTGGTATGCGGCACTGATGGGCACTCATAGGTGGCACTGATGGGCACTGATAGGTGGCACTGGTATGCGGCACTGATGGGCACTCATAGGCGGCACTGATGGGCACTCGTAGGCAGCACTGATGGGTACTTATGGGTGGCACTGATAGGTACTTATGGGTGGCACTGATAGGTGGCACTGATGGGCACTGATAGGTGAGCACTGATGGGCACTGATAGGTGGCACTGATGGACACTGATGGGTGGCACTGATGACACTGAGTGGTGGCACTGATGACACTGATGGGTAGCATTGCTGGGCATCACTGATGTCACATGTTATATAATGGTGCCAGTCAGTCAGTCACAGATTGGGCATAATTTGCACATGTGGATGGCCTTGGGGTACATACCTGGCCATCCACATGTTGCCCCCCTCCCTGGTGGTCCTGGCGGCTTCCCTGGTGGTCTAGTGTGGGCATCCGAGGGGGGGCTGCGCTGATAAACAATCAGTGCAGACCCCCCTGCAAGGAGAGCCGCCGATCGGCTCTCCTCTACTTACGTCTGTCAAACGCGAGTGAGGAAAAGCCAATCAACAGCTTTTCCTGTTGACATTGTGATCAGCCGTGATTGGACACGGCTGATCACATGGTAAAGAGTCTCCGGCGGAGGTGATACACCTCATCACTGATCGCCGTGCGCCCGAGTGGCTTATTCTCCTGGAACGCAGTGTTGCCAACCGTCAGTATATTTACTGGCAGCCAGTAAAAAACAGGCATTTTTCTCCTGCCAGTAAATGGAAAAAGTTGCCAGTAAAAAAATATGGCTGTGATGTTCGGCTCGGTCCAGAGCCGGCCGAGACCATCCGAGTCCCTGCTACAGTGTGTTCGGGCAGCTCTGGTGGAGGAGGTGTCCGAGGGTGTCATGTGATGTCATGGTGCAAGGAAGCCAAGCAGAGCGGCCAGAGCCTCGTGTGTGGGTCTGCAGGAAAGGAGCAGAACAGGTCCGGAGCGCAACTGTCAGTGCTGTTTAGACTCGAGTGGACTGAAGGGACCAAGTGTCAACTGCATGTGTGCGTGCGCCTTCCTATTCTAATTTCTTGCCCTCCTGAGTCCTGTCCCTGAGCTACTTACTTACAATATCGAAAATAAAATAAGAAATATGTTTTTTGCCCTAATATCTACCTTAAATCACATTGCTAATTGCATATTGTACTTGTTTGTAGTCTAAATACTAAAATTTGCACTTAAAACTGCAAATTTTTTGGTAACTTTTTGAAATGCCAGTAAAAACTTGGCTGTGCCAGGAAATTTTGGGTGTCGTGTCAGTAAATTTCAATCTGGTATGTTGGCAAAACTGCTGAATCGTCATATGACGCCCAGCAGGATAACTGAACCACCGCCCGGCCGTCATTCTGCTATAGGCTGGACGGGAAGTGGTTAATGAATTAAAAGAAAATGAAAAAGTAACGTTAACCCAATATTTTTGTATAATGTGAAAGATGATGGTACGCCACAAGAATCGTAATCTTTAATCTAAGAAAAAAAATTGTGATTCTTATTTTAGCCAGAATTGTGCAGCTCTACCATGGGGTGAAGAATTTACTGTCACATCTCTTCCATAGCTGCCTATTATCTTGTCCCAGTGCAGTTTAGTGGGATTTATGTAGCTGGGCTTCCCATTCCCCTCCCTCACACTGCTTCCTGACTGATGTAACTTTGCTTCTTCTACCTACACTGTCAGTTCCCTCTGCAATCCATGTATCAGCTCCTTCTTTGTAACCATTTACCAATTTGTTAAAAAATAAATTGTTATAAAAATATAATGAAGGGCTCATTCACACAGGCTGCCTGTCATTCTATGGGGATGCAGTTCTTGTATGAACACAGCCGCAGGCCCTAATCTGATAGGTGTGCAGGTACAGGCGAGTGGCCCCCAAATGCACACTGTCTGTGTTCAGGCTGTACACCTGAATCCCCACGCCTGTCACATTAGGACCAACAGCTGTGTTCATACAGCTCCAGGTAGGTCATATACACATAAAGGAACCATGGATTCCCACTGTACAGACCACAGCACCCACGTGTATGATCCCCGACACCTCCCAAACATAGACATTTATTTATTAACTCCATTTTATCTTTTAGATTTAGCAGGAATCTTGTGTTATGTTGTATTTGTGTCTCTAATAATGATTTTTTTTGTATTTTTAGCTAAATATAGCTTTAATATCTTCTTGGGGGGCCCTGTCATGAAGTCTGTAAGGGGCCCCCGATTTGTATCAGCAACCCTGGTTGTACCACTTGAACCAATGGGATCGGTCATTTTCATTTGTTTCCCTTCAGCAGAGGAAAGCATGCGTTCATAACTGACATGGGTGGGGCTTAGTGCTATCACCTCATTGGAGGAGGGGAGATCTGGGGGTTTCCACTGTCTGGGTAAGGATAATCTCACCTCATTGGAGGAGGGGGATCAGGGGGTTTCTGGTGTCTGTGTAAGGATAGTCTCACCTCATTGGAGGAGGGGGATCAGGGGGTTTCCAGTGTCTGGGTAAGGATAGTCTCACCTCATTGGAGGAGGGGGGATCAGGGGGTTTCCAGTATCTGTGTAAGGATAGTCTCACCTCATTGGAGGAGGAGGAGGCAGTGTTGTGGAAATTTCATTATATGGACTCATGTGGACATTTTATTCTAGGATGTGTGTTTTATAGATTGTCATCTGTCTCCCTGTGTTCGATTTACCCGAGGAGTGAAATCGAGAGAAACCCATTATATCTCTGTTGAGGCTACGCTATCCCTTTTGGATATATATCTGCTTTTAGAAGAGGACATTGATATCTGCCATGTTGGTATACTCATACCGTATATTGACAACAGCAGTAGCAATGTCCCCGCAGATCTTCTCAAGGCTGTAAGAACAAATAGAATGATCCTCACTAGTTACTGGTTAATGAGCAGTATTGAATGGGCTCCATGCTGACTGTCACATCCTGTGTTATCATCCATTTCCTGTGATGTCATATCCTGTGATGTCATTGAAATCATTGTAATAATATATATGAATCTGACATGTATTATGCCTGGCTTAACTGTATATTCCCTCTTGTATTTTATCTCTATGCATCTGTATGGAATGTAAGAATGTTTGTATAACAACACATCCCCCATTATCTTGATGTTGGTCAAGGCTGGAATCTGGTTTTATAACCTTAGGCAACATTTTATGACCAGGTGTGTGTTTTCCTCCGTAGTCATGTAAAACAGCCCCTCCCTTATCTTATATACAACTCCTCATTAAAGGCAGATATCATATGAATGCATAATCTCTCGTGTATCGAATATATGATGTCTCCAGATATCTGTAACGAGCGCTGGATGGTTCATCCAGAATAACTAATACTTCCTTTCAAATGGAGGCTCGTTTTCCGGGATAAGATAATTATCCATGTCTGCAGATATCTGTAACGTGCGCTGTTGGGAGACCTTAAAGAAGGATAGTTCGTCCAGAATAACTAATACTTCCTTTCAGTCATATTCTGTGATGTCATATCCTGTGATGCCATTTTGCATGGAGGAAGCTATTGGCTTTTGGGACCATTACTTCCCTGTTTGTCATTCCTTTTGTTTTTGGTGAATAAAAACCAAGTGCTGTGCTCGAGAGAGGGGGTCAAGCGATGGAACTACGGACATAATCTGTGGTCATGTCTGTTTACTTGGGGATAAGCGAGAAACAGAGTGATATTAAGATGCATTATACCATTAGGCTGAAAAGGCGCTTAAAGCGCAGGAGATATGGATTATGCATGGCATATAGAAAAATCTCCATGACAGAATGGGGAGCCAGGGATTTCCGAGCCAACAGAACCTTTTTATCCAGTGGACGGGGGGGGGGGGGATTATGATCTAGAACCGGACCAGCAAAAGACATTTTTGTTTTTCTGTGTTCTGGATTTTGATTTCTCTGTCCGCTGTATGTGGGAGGTTCTGCTTTGCAAAACAACGAATTTTTTATCTTTTGGTATAATGGCGGGATTTTGATTGTATGTTTGTTGTGTGTGTGATTTGTCTGTATTAATTTGGATAATTACCTCCCCTATAGGACCCATTTAATACAACCTAAAATGTTTGTGTAAGGAGACTGTGTGTTGTGTGTGACTGAGCAGGTTGTGTAACTAACTGATGCTGTGTAATAAGTTTGTGATGCATATGAGAAATAGAAATGTATGAATTGTGATTATTACTTCATTATGGGACCAACAAGCCAGTGGTGTATATTGTTTAACTGACTCAAGACACAGATGGTTTGTATTGAAGTTGTTGGCTGCTGCATATTCAAGTGGCCATGTGGCTGAGAGGGGGAAGGGGCATGCAGGCGGCGTTGTCCTGGTCCTGTGTGTCTGATGACCTTCCAGCTTTCAGAGTGAGTATATGAACTTTATTTGTGAACAAGAGTGTATGTTTGAGCCGTGTTATTTTGTGTTTTATTTAACTTTGACGTTTTTTTAAATGTGTTGTTTGGTTGGCCAAAGGCCCTAGTCGATATAGCCTAAAGTGATTGTCATTATGGTTAATTGTTTATTTGGTGTCTCAATTGTGTAGTCAGTTTTAAGGGGAGACATTTTGGTTTTCTAGTGAAGAAATCTCAGTTTGTGTTGGTTTTGGTGGGATCAGCAACTGCATTCCATGTGTTAAATCACCATGTGGTCTGATTATCATCAGCCATTTTGTTGTCACCATGTGGCCCGGCTTTCAACAGCCATTGTGCTGTAGTCCAG
Organism: Aquarana catesbeiana; assembly: GCF_042186555.1. Classification (NCBI taxonomy): domain Eukaryota; kingdom Metazoa; phylum Chordata; class Amphibia; order Anura; family Ranidae; genus Aquarana; species Aquarana catesbeiana. The sequence continues at coordinate 733,783,586 of NC_133326.1, read as the reverse complement.
ATGTCATCTACCACGTGTCTGCTTTGTTTGGTTTTGGGTGGAATCACTCTGCTTTTGGGCTAGGTTTCAACGTTTAGTGTGAGTTAAGTAGTACAGTCTGTTCTGTGTTAAAAAGGTGAATTTGGTTTGTAGAGGTGCAGTTTTTGGTCTTGTTAGCATTTATACGAGAGAAACCGCATTTGAAGGAATTTATACTATTAGTCTGTAAATCATCCCAGAGTGGAAATTGCTCCAATTTTTGGGGTGAGACACCGGGAACTGAGAAACAGTTTTGTTTAATGTTAAACTCACTGGTTTAAATTGTTTGTTTTTCCACTGTTGAATTTAGAAGATACCATTTTGTCATTGCAAATACTTCTAGGCACCATTTTTGTTTTCGTTGGTGTGTGAAGCCATGCGGTCTGAGCCACCATCTTGCTTCTAGTAGGCACCATTTTTGTATTCCTTTGTGTGTGTGAAGCCATGCGGTCTGAGCCACATCACCATTTTTGTTTTCCTTTTAAGTAAATTCAATCTTTTCAGGTTTAGTAATTTTTGTACTTTTTATTAACTTTTCAGTAAAACTATTGCTTTTTTTTGTATTGAATTTTGGTTTTAAGTGAAACCTCTACTTTGCACCGAATTTCATTAGATTGTAAGACTAACTTTAACTGTGAGTTTTTGTACTTTTAGCAGTGTGTGTGTTTTTTTTTAATTGTTTGGGCATTTTCTTTGAGTTTCTCAGAGGGCAATTCATGCCCCTTCCCCATTGTTTTGGGTTTTATCGCTTTAGCTGAGTTTTGTATTGTGTAGCCTGCAGTAGAAAAAGTTTTTTTTTTTTTAAAGAAACATTAAATTTTCCTGTATGATGTTAGACAAAGATTTTTTTTAATGTCTTGATAGACATAATTTGAAATTCAGGGAAGATGAAGCTAGGCTTCCCCTCCCCCCCGTTCCTGTCCATTGATATGATGTGATCAGGGAGTTGGTGGGAGGAGCTTGGGGTCTTTTGAAATGAGCATGTGGGCAAATGGACTTGTGTTTTGGAAGGATAATGGAAATCCCTTTGGTTTTTAAATTTAATTCCAGTTGTTTTGCAAAGTTTTATACTGTAATACAGTTTTGGGTAGAGAGTAAACGGGAGGCATCCACAATATTGTTGCAACATCTAGGTACAGAGAGAAGCCACATTGTTCTGTAGAGAAAGCGGGCATAAGTGTGCTGTGATGTTTAGTGTACAGTTGTACAGCGAAAAACGCTTGTGTATGCATACACTGTGAGGGCTAGAGACATAATTCGGGGGGTGATAACACCTCAGTTAGGGTTTCTAGTTGGGGGACTGGACCAGATAGTGGTTGCAGTCCGTCAATCCACTGTAAAAGAAGGCACCGGGCGGTGCTCTCCTAAATGGGTGCAAGGGTTTTCCTGGACTCAGGGGTAAGACGGGCATAAGACGATTCAAATCACCATGGGCAATTGGCAGTCCATGCAAGTGAAGGAATGTGAGGCTTCCCACAGTCAGACGGTTGTATTTGTTTGGTTAGTTTGGGGCAAAAGGCATCAAACCCCATAAAGATTGGCATATATGGTTAGAGGGTACAGTAAGGTGTATTCCTTTTGGAAGGTACTTTTGATGTCTGGAGGTACGAGACCCCAGAATAAAAATACCTTGGAAGTAGTTCAGGTGTGGCTTCAGAAATCTGTAATGATGAGTGGGTTGATGGATGTGTAGTACACGCTTTTGTGGTTAAAATTCTCATGCCTGTTTTTGAACTTTGTATGGCTATTCCATGCAAGGTTTTTGAGCTGCTCTTGTGTTTTTCCCATTGTATTGTTTTCTATTGCTAAAAGAGTGATGGCAGCATTCCGTCTGTATCTCCCCCACATTTGTATCTGAATGTTTGTCTCATGTTTTAGTCTTCTCATTGTATGTAGTAACATGAATATGTTAGAACTTACTGCGGCGGCCCTCCTATGCGTCACGGATGTTGTATTTTTGTAGGGACGTGAAAGTAAGGGTTACAGAGAGTTTTGTTGTTGTCGGTTTTGAGGAATGTCATTGACAATTTACCAATGTACACAAATGTATTGTTTGCTATTCTTTGCAAGTTAAATATGAAGGATAGAGTAATAACTTTTGTTTATAAGTATCTTTTCAGGTCCAAGGAGTTTCTGAAAGTGTATGTACATAAAAATCAGGTGTATGTAGATAGCTGTACACATGCATAAATACACATGCCTGAAAGGAGGTAAAAGTATCATAAGCTAGTTCATTGTTTCTTTTTTCCTGCACCACTCTAACCCTGCGCTTCTTCCTTCAGTTTGTAATGAGGAACAAAATCGGGGGATAAATGTAAGAAGGACAGTTTTCAAACTAATAATACTGACCTTTTTAATTCTAACCAAGTTTGTGACCTAGTAGGATCACATGTTCCAAGACTGTCTTTCTTTTATGGAATTTGAATCAGCAACCAGCAGTCTGGTGAAGGGCACACCCATCCCAGATACTAAAAACCTTTTTGTCAATGGTTCCAGGTATTACACCCCAGATGGTAAGCCACGCACGGGTTATGCAGTGACCAGTCATTGAGTTCCCACATGTCTGGGTTATTGCCATATTAGGTTTGTTTGGAGGTCAACCAAAAACAGAGTTGTATTTTCCTCAGCGTCTGTCACCTACATTCTCAGCTTGAAAGAGTAGGTGCAGTCACTGTAACATGAACTTCAAAAGGTCAAGCAGAGGGTTCATGAGTCCCTCCTGGACCCTGACACAATAACCGGTTTACATCCTTTCCAACCAGGTGACTGGGTCATTGTAAAAAAGCTTGAGGGACGAGACCACGCCAGCCTCTGCAAGAAGATGCTCAACCACACCAAAGAATGAGGAGTATCTTTGTTTATTTATATTTTTTAGTTTAGTATATTTTAGCAAGGGTAACAATGGAAAACAGCGCAACCTATTGTTTAAAGTGTGTTCTCCAAATAGCTAAGAAAGAGAACAGGACCTATTTCTGGGTCTACTCTGAATCTCAACCGAGCTTTAGTACCCCAGCGATGACAGTGGTACATGCTATATATGATGTTCATATTGGTAGGAGGAGTTTTGACAAACTAGTAAAGACTCCAAACAGACACTTGTCAATAGAACTTAACGATACATTTCTAGAGGGTATAATTAGTAATAGTTTTAACAATAGCTCTGCCTCTTGCCAGTTTGGGTATCGGGACAACTAGGTAGCCCACAAGTGTGTTTCAACTTTAGTTTGGAACTTATGTGGATCTACAGCTTATAAGGTAATTCCCCCTAATGCAAGTTGTTCATGCGTGATGGTGAAACTTGTCCCAGCATCTTATGCCGTGGCCGATCGTGAGGATCTGATGGTGCGAGAGAAGGTAAGAATGGCAGGGACAGCTAGAAGGGAATTGTTCATCAAACCACGACCAGGTCTGGGCATGGTTTCCTGCTTGTACAGGGTGGGGGCTTGAGCTTATGAAACGATTGAACAATTTCTCATCCAGTGTGGATGGGATTTTCAATGTAACTGTTGAAGCTACAAGGAAGACCCCACAGGAACGATGGCAGATTAAGACCTTCCTAATAAAAGATGGCCCATGATTATCTGTTGGCATCCAAGGGGGATTTCTGTGAATTCATATGTAAAGATTGTTTTACCTGGATCTGGGATACTAGTGACAAAGTTCAGGCCCATATGGGTAAGTTTAGATCCCTGCAAGGCAAAGCCAGAGCTATATCTAGTGAAGGTTGGAATTCTTTTAAGAGTCTGGGAATCTTTGGGGATTTTTTTTTTTTTGCAGCTGATCATAGTTGAAGGAAGTAGGGGTATATATACTCATGTTGTTTTTGTTTCTATTCCTTCTATATGCTGTGATGTTGCCTGATTGGACAAATGAACAGAGCTCGAGCAGATGACCATATCTTCCTCGCTGAGATTAGACGCCCAGAAGCCCAATCCACATAGAAGACACAGAGAATCCCAGAACGACCGGCCTTCATGTCCTCCTCTAAGTCATCCCTCTTGAGGAACAGAGTCCACAAGTCAAGCCGTGTTTTCCTTATTATGGACTCATATGGACTGTAAAGACTAATTCATTTCCAGGTGTAAGAAGATGATCAAGGTTCATTGAGGGACATATGGGAGTATATGACAAGAGGAGAGATTGTTGTGGAAATTGTTATTAATGTATGTTGTCAGATGTCCCCCAGTGTCGGTTTTGCAATACGCTCATGTGAGGGTATTCCCACATACAGACGTTGGTGGAAGACCATTGGCTGAGAGAACCTTCCTGTGGACACGGCAGATCTGTTTGCTCTTTTAGGGATGTTCGTTCATGCCTTACCAAAAAACTGGCCACTTCATGGCGACTGCATTAACGACTCCAAGCAAGCAGATCTGTGTATATGGGAACCATAGCATAACCATACAAAAATTATGGCCCACTGAGCCATGATAGAGTATGGCTCATGTCATTGGTAGTGGTGGAATGTTGTGCACACGGTCATGTTCAGAGCCATGTAGTTGGTGTTCAAATTGTGAGACACTTTGTGTCTCACAGAAAGCCTGCCGCATGGCTCTGCACACGACCATCTGCACACGTCAAAACTGGTATTCTATTTGAATATATACATGTATGTGATTGGTTCTTTTGAAAGAATACAAATGTCTGATTGGCTGATTCTGAAGCCACCACTTCTCTTTGTTATTCATGTTGACAGTAAAAATAAACATAGCTGATCATCCTAAGACAGGTTTCTGCTAAGCTCAACGTGATACCAGCATCTGTGTCTGTGTTACTTAGAGATACAAGCGCGCTTTTCCTGGCATTATACAACAGAGCTATGATTGTGCTTATTAGTGTATGGAATTATTTGCTTATAGGAGAAGCTTAAAATTTCCCCCACACTGTACTAGTGGAAGGGACCCAGGGAAGGCTAAAAGTCTGCGGGTTAGGGAGCGCAAATTTCTTGCCCTGCCCCGGGTGCTGACAACCCACGCTACACCACTGTCATATTGATAATTGAATTATTTTTTTTTTTTTTTTATTTCCATATTTTTATTATATTTTTGCAAGGAAATACATTGTACAATTAGAACTGTACGTCGTGCAATGACGTCAAAGTGTTTTAACAAGGTTTGGATATACTTTAACAGGATGTGAGTATTTTGTTTGCGGTATACATATGAAACAATTTATGAACAAGTTTCAATTATCCTAAAAAGGGGAAAGAGAAATTTTTCATGTTATTATCATTAGTAGCCCCCTACCCTGGTGTGGCACCCCAATTGGGATCCTCAGTGCCACCCCAGCGCAGAGCGCCGGTGTACAACTCTTATAAAACTGAGTACGTCCTAAAGTTATTAAGCAGAGCCTTTGTGAGATAACGTTAGGAGAGAGTACAGTATTGCTCGGTCAAGATATAGTATTGTTTCACCAGGTGATCATATGGGGGATGCAGTATCAGTCCAGTCTTTCCAGGGTTTCCAGTAAGTGTGTGTTTTTGTTGCGTGGCCCGTGTGGGCTACTGATCTCGTAGCTGAAGTGTAGGGCAACTATGTCCACTACTTGGGTTAGTGTAGGTTGAATGTCCGACTTCCATTGTCTAGTCAGGTTGAGTCTCGCTGCCAGGAGAATGTGTGTAGTGACATGTCTGAAGGAGAAGGGAATGTCTTCAATAGTTAGGTTTAGGATTGCTAGTGCAGGTGAGAGTATGGTCTTGATTCGGGTTATCGTCGATATTAGTCGGAAGACCTTTTCCCAATAGGTTCGAAGGGAGGGGCATGACCAGAAAACATGGAGCATGTCTCCTGTGGATGATTTACATCTCCAACAGGTATTGGGGGTTCTGGGATTAAAGGTTGACAGTTTGGCTGAAGTTAGATACCAACGTAAGGAAATTTTTTGCATGAGCTCCCAGAGGGCCGCACATTTGGTGGCTTTGTAGACAGTTTTAAGTGCTTGCTGCCATTGGGATTCTGTGTATATGCAGGCTAAATCTTTTTCTCATTTATGATGTTCAGTTGTTTTGGAGAAGGTCTGTTTTTGGTGGAAAGTATTGTAAAAATATGAGATGCCCTTGGTTTTTGTGTCAGTATTAGTGAGGTATTCCCAGGTCTTTGGGTGGATGGTATAATTAGGGAGAATAATGGTACGTAGGCGATGGCGTATGCGTAGGTAAGTAAAGTATCCGGTTGTAGCGAGGTTGAATTCAGATTGTAATTGGGGAAATGTTTTAATGCTGTTGTTGTGAAGTATATCTTGTAGTGATTGTATACCTTTCCTAGTCCAAGATGTTAGTGAGAGGTCTAGCATTAAATGTTGAAGAACATTTAAGGGTATGTGGGATTGTGGGGTGATAGACGCATATGTGTGGGAGGCTTTTAGTTTCGACCATGCGTGGGCCGAGGCCTTCATGGTAGGAGATAAATATGTCAGTACTATGGAACCCAACGGGATACTGAGTAACCAGGTTTTTAGATTAGGGCGGATGAGCGATGATTCTTCTATTTGTCCCCATAGTGTTGTTGGACTGGGTTGGAACCACCCTGGTAATTGGGCTAGAATAGCTGCCAAGTGGTAATCTTCGAAATCTATGGAGCCCATACCACCGGCTAGTTTGTGTTTAATCAGCTTGGAGTGGGCACACCTGGGGCGCTTGCCATCCCACAGGAATCTGTTAAACAATGTTTGGAGGGTTCTGAAGAATTTAGTTGGTAATGGGATTGGGATAGATCTGAAGTAGTAAAGCATTGGGGAAGGCAAATCATCTTGAAGGCCGCTAGTCTACCTGTCCAAGACAATTCATGTTTTGCTATTTGCTGGGAGGCCGCTTGGATGGTCTGGAGAAGTGGGGGGAAGTTGCATGAGTAAAGGTTTTTAGTCGTTCTTGGTAAGTGAATTCCCAGGTATGTTATATCTGTAGTTGCCCAAATAAATGGATATTGCGTTTGTAGTAAATTTTTCAAAGTGGCGTCTATGTTGACATCTAGTATAAAGGATTTGGTAGTGTTAACTTTGTAGTACGATACTGAGCTAAACCAGTTAAGTAATTTTTGTACTTCAGCCAGGGAGCCAGACGGGTTGGTAAGGATAAGAATAACGTCATCAGCGAACAGGCTGATTTTATGATGTACATTGCCAATTAGTAGGCCGGATATGCTAGGATGGGAATGGATGTGTTCCGCTAGAGGTTCCATGAGTAAGTTGAATATGATCGGTGACAATAGGCACCCCTGGCGTGTGCCATTGGTAATGGGAAACGGACGGGACAACATGCCTTCCGTATACACTTGGGCTTCTGGGTTTGAATATAGTGCCATAATGGCGTTCAAGATGTTACCCTGAAATCCAAATTTCCTGAGAACCGTGTGTAGGTAAGTCCAATGGACTCTATCGAACGCCTTCTCTGCATCCAGGGATAGGAGCAGAGAAGGCGTTCCTGTAATTTCAGCTTGGTGTATGATATTAATCATTCTCCTGGTGGCGTCAGAAGATTGTCTGCCTTTAGTGAACCCTGTCTGATCAGGGTGGATTAGCATTGGCATGATTTTGATTAGTCTTGTTGCAATCGTTTTAGCATATATTTTGAGGTCGAGATTGAGTAGGGATATCGGGCGAAAATTTTGGGGGACATTTGATTCTTTCCCTGGCTTCGGTAATGTTATAACCAATGCTGTTAGGTATTCCTTTGAAAAAGAGGAAGAGGAGGCAGCGTGGTTGAAGAGTTCGGTAAGGTGGGGAATCAGTTGAGGTGCGTATTGTTTATAATATTCCCCTGTCATACCATCGGGTCCCGGTGCTTTACCGTCAGGTAGTGAGTCTATGGTGGCTTTAATCTCTTGGGTTGTAAAGGGGGCATTTAGTTCAGTCAGTTGGTCGCCAGTCAGAGTAGGAAGTTTGAGATTGTGGAGGAAGTGGTCTATGTCGGTTTGTGTAGGTTGCGGGGTGTGAGGGTCCCTGTGTAAGTTGTAGAGGTCGCCGTAGTAGGCACTAAAAGCGTCAGCTATGTCTTGAGGGTTACTTAGTGGGATTGACGTGTGCGGGTGGATTAGAAGAGGTATTTTAGTTTTCACCCGTCTACCCTTAAGTCGTTGTGTGAGTTTTTTCCCCGCTTTGTTGGAAGTGGAATAGGTAGTCGCTTTGAATTTCCTTTGAAGGAATTCGTAGGAGTGAAGTAATAGAACCTTTAGTTCCTGTCTTAGGGAGAGTAATTGGTTTGTCAGTGGGTTATGTGGGGTAATTTTATGTTTTAGTTCCAGGGTCTCTATTTGGGCCGTGAGTTTGTCCACACGCTGCGTCCTCTTTCTTTTGTGATAAGCACCCATTTTAAGTAACATTCCTCTCATGTACGCTTTGTGCGTACTCCACACCACGGCAGGGTCGGAGACCGAGCCTTTGTTTAACATGAAAAAGTCGTTAATGTGATCTTTTATTTCTGTGGCGTATGTGTCGTTTTGGATAATGGAGTTGTTGGCTCTCCATATAAATGCATTTTGCCCTAGGTTAGAATCTTGTATGGTAATTGAGATAGGGACATGGTCCGACCATACCGTGGTGTGGATCACAGAGTTTGATATTTTTTGGAGAATGCATTTGTCGGTTAGGAACAAATCTATTCTCGAATATGAGCTATGTCTGGAGGAGAAAAAAGTGAAGTCTCGTTCTGATCCATGGTGACAGCGCCATACGTCATAAAGATCTTGGGAAGAGATGAATTTTTTCAAGGGTGAGTCTCTCCTTTTGGTTGGTGATGTGGAATCCATGTGTATGTCCGGTATGAGATTAAAGTCCCCGCATATTATTACGTGGCCCTTTTGGTTGGATTTGACGGAATGCATGACTCTGCGTATGAATTTCATTTGATGGGAGTTTGGTGCGTACAGATTTATTATAGAGTATGTCACTCTATTGATGTTGCATACTAAGATAATAAAGCGACCTTCGGGGTCTGTTGTGGTATTTAGTAATTGGAAGTCTACTGAATCCTTGATCGCTATCATGACTCCTCTAGCTTTAGTGGAGTGCGTTGCGTGAAAGACATGAGGAAAGTGGTGGTTTTTGCAAAGGGAAGCGTGTGATGCTAGCAAGTGGGTTTCCTGGACACACAGAATGTCACTATTGAGAGCCGAAGCGGTTCTCCATAGTGAGTGACGTTTGGCCGGGTGGTTGAGTCCGTTGACGTTTATCGATAGTATGTTGATCGGCATTTTGTGAATGTGTTGTTGGTGAGTGAATTAGATAACACTTACAGTTCGTCGATGGATTCTGTGTCTCAAGATACCTGGCAGCTGTGTTCGGAGGTAGGAAGATGGAAGATCACTATCTGGAAGTAAATTGCCCAAAAAAACTGCAAATAGAGCAATACGTTAGAGATAACAAAAAAGAAAAAAGAACAAAGCACTGCACAATGTGTGAGGTTAGGAAGTTCGTTAACCGCTTTGACAGTGGTAGAGTCGCTGAACTAATGAGAGCAATATACTGCAAAGAATATAGAGGAGGTGCGTAGCACCTTGAAAGCCTCTGTATTGGGGTTCAAAAAGTTATTAACTCGGGAGAGTGAGAACAGGGGTTCGCATGGTGTCAGAGCTCAGGGGAGCTGTAATGGCGTCGTTCGGCCTTTAGACTAGTTGCGGTTTGTGTTACCTTGAGGTGGACTAGATCCTCTGTCATTTGGAGCTGTGGAAGGAGGTTCTGGTATTATGCCCCATGATTGGAGGAGCTTGAGACCTCTGTCGAGGTCCACAGTCGAATGAGATTGCCCATTCCTAACAACAAGGATAGTGGCTGGATAACGCCATTTGTAGGGCACCTTGTGGTTCTGGAGGCTCTTGGTGACCGGGTTCATCTGGCGTCGCAGTTGGAGGGTAAACTTGGAGAGATCTGGAAAAAATTGAATCCCTGTGTATGGAGCAGGAAGAGGTGATTTAGCTTTGATTCCCATGAGGAGTTTTCCTTTAATGTGGTAGAAATGTACCCTCATGAGGACATCTCTTGGGACCGAGGCTGCCAAGTGGGATGGTTTAGCGATTCTGTGTATTCTGTCTATTATAACATCCCTCGGAGATGCTTCAGGTATAATGGTGTGCATCAGCTCTTTTGCGTACCTTGGAAGGTCTGCAGGTGGTATGGACTCAGGGATGCCTCTCAACTTAATATTGTTCCTGCGTGACCTGTCCTCTAAGTCGGCCAGCTTGGCGCACACCCACGATTGTTCCTCTTTTACAGATTCATATGAATCAATGACTTCATTAATTGTGGTGGTACATTCAGTGAGGCCTCTTTCAGTATTATGCACTCTGTCATCTAGTGAGTGTAATTCAGAGGTGATTTTATGAAACATTGAGGATAGGTCAGTCATAAGTGAGGACTGCAAGGATATTAGCATGTCCTTTAGGGTGGTATCGATGATCGGCTGGCCTGAGGTGGGGAAAGAGGCCATGGATGAGTGCAAGGCCTGGTGCATAGTGAAGGGATTTGGAGCCTGGGCCTTAATTAGCTGACGCTGCGGCCGCAGCGACGGCGCATCTAGCCTCATTTTAGCTTTTGCTGGGCTGCCTGGCAAGGGGTCACCTTCTGGGGAGCAAGGGGTCTCAGCCTGAGTACCTGTATCTTGATGATGCTCCGGGATCTCATCCGGCAGGTCTGTGTATGAGTCCCGCGGTCTGTTCGGGCCGGCGCCATCTTGTTGCTCACTGATCGCTGGCTTGTAGGCAAATTCAGTCAGTTTCTGATGTTTATGGTCCGTGAATCTCTTTCTGGAGGCCTGCATTTTGTTCTCCAGTGTGGCAGAAGCAAGGATGGCTGTGGATGGGATCTCTGGTGCGGCCTGTGTCGTTTATCTTTTCCCCTGGCTGACGAGCTGTGTGATTAGGCGTCCATCACAGTCTCCGGCCGGCCACGCCCCCCCCCCGATAATTGAATTATTTATTGATTACAAATCAAGTTCAATAATATAGATAAAAGTATCAATAATCTTTAGTAAAAGGACACAATATGCTATAAATAACAGTTCACTTGTATGAATATACAATTATTATACAAAGTAAAATACAACGTGATTGCCCCACACAGCAAGGAAAGCCGTACACAGGGGTGTAGCACCAAAGGGGGCACACTTTTCCCCTACATATGTGGCAATACCAACTTGAGCCCCAACAAAAGGTCTCCCCTGTGTGATAAGCACAGTATTTACACATTCAGATATTCCATTTGCCTCTATACTTAAGGGGACTGTATGCTTAACCATTTATTAACTTGGTCCAGTATCCATGGGCTATTTTTCGGTACTATGGATACTGTATTGAACACGCTTATAGTGGGAATTTGTGACCACTTACCGCTGTGTGTAATTTATATTCAAATACCTATACATGACTACTATATACCAGTGGCATTTACTATAGACCACACAATATATGTGTATCCTACTACCATAGACACACATGCAATTTCATTTTTTCAGTTGTCTGTCAGTTTGATCAAGTTCTCCCACACCTTGAGCCACAAGTTTACCAGCACCTACCCAGTATTTGTCCTGAGGAAGCTAATATTTTAGTGAAACACGTTGATGAGCAAGTTTTTGGAGGCATTATCGGATAAGAAATTTTTCTCTTATCTTGATACAGTATTAAATGAATCTTTGTACCATAGGTCCAGTCCTCTATAAAAGCATTATTGGATATCTGGTAACTGTGTCCATACAGGGTGTTGTTTGTATGTTGTTTATTTGTTTTTTGAAATATGTTGTAATAAAATTTATACTTTTTTTACTGATTCTCTCTCTCATTGTATGTCCACAAAGTCCGCTAATTTTTTGACTTAGTCAATCCTTGAATATATGTTTTGGATGTTGGCATAGTGAGGGTCTTCCCTACATATGATTAGCAGTACAAATTCATAAAAAACTCATACATTGATAATAATTAAATAAACATAAGCAATTGCACTTAGTGAGCCAAACTTGTCTAGGCATCAGTTCGATGTATACTCAACGCACATTTCATAGCTCACGCCAATCATCAGGAGTGAAATGCTCTGAAATTAAATCCATAACATATCTATAAATACAGGATACCCTTTAAACGGAGAACCATCTCTCAAAAAAAGGTCTATAACTTACAAAGCGGCCCAATAGTGGTGCCCAACCTATGTCCGAGGGAGGACGGGGGACAGGGATGATGATCTCCCTGGGGCTGAAGTGAGGAATCCCATCCAGACCAGAGACAGCAGCCAGCTGAAGACCAGGTGAAGACCAGGTGAAGACCAGCTGAAGACCAGGTGAAGACCAGGTGACCATATCATGACCATGTGAATCTGGTGTATGCTTGACACCTTCTATTCTCACCTTCTATACACCCTGTTCCAAATTATTATGCAAATTCTATTTTAGTGTCACCTTTTATTATATATTTTGTTTTTCAGTTTAACTCATGAATGGCATTGTGCCTCAGGGCTCTTCTGATCAATGAAAACCATCCCGGACACCTGTGATAATTAGATTGCCAGGTGAGCCCACTTAAAGGAAAAACTACTAAAGGAGGGTGTTCCACATTATTAAACAGAGCACCATTTTCAAGCAATATGGGGAAGAAAAAGGATCTCTCTGCTGCCGAAAAGAGTGAAATAGTTCAATGCCTTGGACGAGGTATGAAAACATTAGATATTTCACGAAAACTTAAGCGTGATCTTCGCACTATTAAGAGATTTGTGGCTGATTCAGAGCACAGACGGGTTTTGTTAGAATATTTTGAGTTAATTAATATTTTAAGTGATAAAAGTTTCTGAAAAATATATGAAACACATGAATGTTAAATGTAATTAGCGATGGTTACTGAAGGTCACAGAACACACAGAGTTCATTTTGCTGTGTAGATACTTCTATTCTGAGTTATTATGTCAGGACAATGGGTGGAGTTATGCTACTTATCTTTAGACTAAAGCCATATAAGAATGGGTGTTATTCTAGGAAATGCTGACATAACAATATGATACAGTATAGGAATTGATGAGGGTTGTATGGTAGTTAGGAAGAGAGGTGGGAAGAGAAGGAACTCAACAGTTTGGAGAATGTAACATCTGATATCCTTCCTCCTTCTGAAGCCATCGCCATACCATATGTTACCAGATGCCAATATTGTAAGTCTTTAATTATCTTTCTGAACAATAAACAACCTTTCTGGAAGCATCGTAGGAATGAAGAATTCTTCAATTTCTAATAAGAAACAAATTCCTAAAAGTTAGTTGGAGAGGCGGCCTTGGATAAAGACAGATACATTTCTCCTTTACACACACCCTCTAGGAGAGAGGACACTGACACATAAACACAAAACTTTGCTATACATCCAGAAATGCCCCTGAGAATAAGAATATTAGAATTTTAGATATTAATCTTCATTCTTCAATGGTGAGCCAGTCAAAGTGGTCAATTTTTTTCCCCACTCCTTGACAAAGGGGGGAGATTAACACAATTTTGTGATTGATCAAGTCTCGGGAAAAAACTATCAAAGAACCTAGAAGGAGGCATTTGCGTCAGATGTGGACAACAGTTCAGTAAAAGTCGAGGGTGAGTTTGTTCTCTGTCTGTTTTTCTCACCTCTAGCCAAAGTTTGTAACTTTGTATGAAGAAAAAAAAAAAAGAAGAAAATCCAGCCTACGAAGTTGGTTGACAAGGCCAATTGGACGTATGCTTCAAATTATTTTTGGAAATCCAGGACTTTGTGAAAACGTAATGTTGTTACATACGTGAGGATTTCTGTCAAGGTTAGTTCCTAATAAGTTGAGAAAGTCTCACATAAGAAAATATTGGGTTATTACCCAAGAAGAAAAAGTGTTGAAACAGGAATTAAGACTTCACGTTATTTGAAAAAGCTACCATTGTAGGTACAACAGGCACCTCGCTTCTCTACCAAAAAGTTTTCATTCTAGGTCAATGTCACTTGCTCTGACGTTGTGTAGTCTTTCCTATCATTGTCCTTTTCTCTGAACAGTCTTCTGGTGTTGGGATCTCTAATTTTTTACAGAATTCAGCTGTTTCTTCTATGAATCTGAGTCTGGATGTACGCCCGTTTATCCTGCCAGTCAGTCATGAGGGGAAACCCAATTATATTGAACTCCGTATTCCTGCAGGATCGCCAACAATGGCCTTAATGTCCTCCTTCTCAGAGTTTCCTGTGACAGATCTTGAAATATTTGAATATTGTTACCATATCCCTCAGATTTTTCCACAGCTGATTTTTTTCTTCCCAGTGTTCAAATCACACTATAATATCTCTTGGCTTTTCCTGCGGGATATCTTTTGGTCTTCTTAGTCTATGCGCTCTCTCAATTTTTATTGGGTTTGTTATTTCTTTTCCCAGAAGTGGATTACAGATTTTCCTTATTATTTCTGTTGAGTCTTCATTTTGAGAGGTGTCTGGGACCCCGCGTATCCTTAGGTTCTTTCTTCTGTCCCTGTTTTCTTGGTCCTCTTTTTTGTATGCTTGTTCTTGTTGTGCTTTTTTAACAGCTATAAGTTTGCCTTCTAGTTTTCTTATACTAGTACTGTTAGATTCGGTTTCTTTTTCTACTTCTTCAACTCATTCTACTATATGGCCCAGGTTTTTATGAATTATCTCCATTTCTGTTTTTAGTGATTTTTCCAAAGCTGCAAACATGGACTCCATTTCAATTTTTGTTGGTAACGGGGTTTTGTTTTGATGTTCCTCCTCCTCCCTTGGTTCATCTTCTGTATCAGATTCTTGGGCTATTCTGGGTTCTGATAGGATATCTGATGCTGACTCTGCGTTTGCTTTGGGCTTCTTCTTTTATTTATTTTTTTCCCTGCTCTCCATCTGGCTACTCTTAATAACTTGCTGTCTTTCCGTTAGGTACTTCTCTGCATTTCCTCCTTGAGTGACATTCATTGGACCCAGACTAGATGACAAACTTAAAAGGGGTGATTTAGGGATCGCTCCTCCTCTTGCTGCCTTACCCCTCTCGTTTCCCCTCAGTTAAATTTCTTCCTGATCACGTTTTTAATTTACTAACCTCTGATATTAAACCACTAGTTTGTATGAATATGTGTTGTCTTTCAAGTGCATTAGTGGGGAGGTGCACTTTTTCATAGGGTTTTCACAAGGTTAATTAATTGATTATATATAGAAAGATAGGCATATAGGAAAGGGTCACTATAAATCCAATATTGTCCCCACTGTCTATCCGTACTTCACGATAAAGTCTCATTGATAATATAATTTGATTTGATATTTGATAATATAATTTATGCTTTACTCAGGTTGATGGAGAGGTACACATTTAAATGAAACGATTCTTTGCACACAGTAAATTAGTTGTTAGTTTATATTTTTTTGCTATACTCACCACCTCCCATTTGCATTCCTTGTTGTGGATTGATTCAGTACTGGTCAGATCGAGTAGCCAGGTCAGTTTCGTTAGCTCGCCTTTACCGGGTAAGCAGGATATGCAGGGAATGCAGGGTATGCAGCCAGATAGGGGCTATGCTTTTTCTGGGTCTTTTCCTAAGTCCTGGATCTTTCTGCCCTCTAATGCGACATATAGTAGCACAATGGAGCGGAAAAAAGCGAGAAAAAAAAAAGGGTTAGTGGAGCAAAAAGTTCAGTTTCAGTTTCCGTTTCAGTTTCAGTTTCAGTGACAGTAATAGTGGCAGTATCTGCAATTTACAGACGGACACTGAGGGTCCGCTCGGTTTGGCTTAGCTCTCTACTTGAGATAGTCTCGGTAGTTATCTGAGAATCTAGCAGCTATACAGCTGCACGCCATGCACGCCGCCTAAGCGCTCCTGCCCTCTCCTCCGTTACTGACACTTTTCCCCTTCCTCCTTTCTCCTTCCTACTTCATCTCCTATCGGATGTACAGCAGGGAAGTGAGGAGGTGAGTACAGGTCAGTACAGCGCTGCACTATTCCCAAGTTTGTGCCTACTCATAGAAGGAGTTGTACAGGAGGCGAACAGGGAGATACACTGTCCCTTGCAGAATGCTGTGTGATCACTCAGTCCCTCTCTCTCACACTCACACTCTCACTCTGCCTGGCGAGCTTTCCATGGAGCGTGGATTTCGGCAAACGTGCTCCAGCTCCAGGGTTCAGTCGGATGTGCTTTGGAATGCTTCTCGTAAGCAGAGAGCAGCAGTGGGGAGGGTGAGGGGTCAGCCGGCCGGGTGGATGAGGGATCAGGCGGTCTGTGTCTGTTCATGGAGCAGGGTGAGAGACCAGGTTCTCTCACTACATTTGTCACCAAACAAAAGGGCAAAGGAAGTGGTAATAGGAATAGCGAAAAATATTAACTTTATGCTTGAAGAAAGGAAAGTCGACCCTGACGGCCGTTTTCTGTTTCTGAAAGGGCTACTTCAGGGGAAAAAATTTACATTGGTTAAACATATATTGTCCTAATAAATACCCCAAAAGATACTTAAAAGGGAACCTCAATGCCTTAACAGAGTTTAAAGAAGGTCACTTAATCCTAGCAAGAGACTTCAATTTCACCATGGATCATAGTCTTGATTGTACATCTGGTGCACCGACTCGTGAAAATAAACAATTAAAATTGATTTAAAAAAAAATGTTCTCGCAACAAATAGTTGATGTATGGAGAATATTACATCCAAGTAAAAAAGATTTCACATTTTGTTCGTCGGTGCACCACACGTACTCAAGATTAGATTACATACTGGTGGATCATGAAGTACTGGAGTATGTAGTAGAGGCATCAATTGGAATAATGTTTATCTTGGACCTTGCTCCTATAATGATAAAGATAAGATTTAATGAGAAAGAAAACAAAAAAGGAGTTTTGAGAATAAATGAAGACCTTATAGAAGATGTGGAAGTAGGAAAAACAATAATAATGGAGATAGAACAATACTTCAGTATAAATGATACACCAGATGTGACAAAGGTGACAATTTGGGAAGCTCATAAGGCCTATACCAGGGGAAAGTTGATTTCAATAGGAGCAGGGGAAAAAAAAAGAAAGAGAAATGACTATGAAAAAAGTAATAAAAGAATTATATGAGCTGGAACAAAAGCATAAAACACAACTAGATAAGGCAACACATCAGAAGATCATCATAAAAAGGGTTAGTTAAGTGATCTGATGGAAAAGGAAACTAGAAAAATATTTTAAAAATGTAGCCCAAAGAAAGATATAAGTGGGGAAATAAGCCCGGGAAATATTTAGCAAAAATTTATAAGGAGAAAAAGACTCAAAATTATATAGCAAAAATAAAGAATGGAAAAGGTGAAATGAAATATAAGACAACAGATATTGCAGACATATTACAGTTCATTATATGCAATAAAAAGTAAAGAGACACATCATGAAGAAGAGATTAGGAAAGTCAAAATACAGGAGCACCTTGCAGAGGCCAACTTACCAAAAATATCATTGGAAAATGCCGAGTCGTTTGATGAACCAATTACCCAAGAAGAAGTCTATAAAGCTATAAAGGAGACACCAGGGGGGGAAAAGCCCAGGCCCGGACGGGTTCACGCTTAAATATTATAAAAGATTTAAAAAACAATTAAACCCAGTACTTTGTGACTATTTCAATAAATTAGGGAAATAAATAAAATGAAGAAATAAGAAGAGAATCCCTCCTAGCCAATATCTCAATAATACCCAAAGTAGGAAAAGATAAAACTGTGTGTTCTAATAACTGGCCTATAGCGTTGTTAAATGCAGATACAAAGTTATACGCAAAAATACTAGCAACAAGACTAAAAAATTACATACCAGAGCTGATAAATGTAGATCAAGCAGGTTTTGTTCCCGGAAGGGAGGGAAGAGATAACAGTACAAGAACACTACCAATATTGAATAAATACAAGGAGAAGAAATCCCCAATGCTGCTCATTTCGATAGATGCAGAAAAAGCATTTGACCGAGTAGAGTGGGGATTCATGATGGAAGCACTCCGAAGCATAGGACTAGGACCAAGAATAATAAAATGGATCAACAACTTATATAGACACCCTACAGCTAGGATTAAGATTGATGGAACTATGTCGCCAACCTTTGAAATGTTCAATGGAACAAGATAAGGTTGCCCACTCTCGCCATTCCTGTATCTGATTGCATTAGAACCATTATTAACAAAAATAAGGAACAATGTGGACATGGGAGGGGTCAGAGTGGGGGATGAAGAGCATAAAGTAGCAGCGAATGCGAACGACATACTTCTTTATATGCCTAAACCTAGATTATCTCTTCCCAACCTAATAAAAGTACTAAAAGAATATGGTAACCTAACAAACTTTAAGATCAACCCCATAAAAACAGTAATACTGGACATAGGAGTAGATAAAAATGAAAGAGAACTATTACAACAAGAATTTCCTTTTACTTGGGAAAAAGAAGAACAAACATACCTAGGAATTAAAATAACACCTACCCTAGAGAAACTATTTCAAGCTAACTGTATTCCATTAGAGCCCTTTCACACTGGGGCGGTTTGCAGGCGTTATTGCGCTAAAAATACCGCCTGCAATCCGACCCAAAACAGCCGCTACTGTTTGTTCAGTGTGAAAGCCTAAGGGCTTTCACACTGAAGCGGTGCGCTGGCAGGAGAAGAAAAAAACTCCTGCAAGCTGCATCTTTGGAGCGGTGAAGGAGTGGTGTATTCACCGCTCCTTTACCGCTCCTGCCCATTGAAATCAATGGGCAGCGCGGCTATAGCCGCACTATGCGAGCTGTTTTAACCCTTTTTCGGCTGCCAGCGGGGGTTAAAACTGCACCGCTAGCGGCCGAATACCGATGCAAAAACGACGGTAAAGCAGCGCTAAAAATAGCGCTGTTTTACTGCTGACGCCCCCACCGCCCCAGTGTGAAAGCAGCCTTATGGAACGAAATAAAAACAAAACAGGCTTAAAAAATACATCAAATATAGCAATTGTCAGTGTAAAGAAAAAAATACAATAATCTGGTAAGAAACCTAGAGTAAAAAACACCCTTCTAACTAGGAAAAAAATAAATGGATGATTGGCAGTCCCAGACATAGAAAGATACTATAAGGCGATTGTACTGACAAGATTAACAAAATGGGCAAATATAAACACTAAAAAAAAGATGGGTAAAAATATAAGATACACCAAACACTTCACAATTAAATAAAAAAACCTTTGGATCCCACCGAAATTAAGAACACATAGTAGAGACACACATGAATTAACTAAAAATGTATTCAAAATATGGGGCACATTATATAGAAAATAAAAATGGAAATATAATTCCCCTTTAATTTCATTAGGCACAATTTTTTTTATTCTAGGAAATGGGACACGATTAGGGAAACAATTAGGACAAGCACAACTAAAAGATATCACCACGCAAGGTTAAATTAGGACAAAACAAGATTTAATAATAGTACATGGATAGCACTATGTTAATGACTGGGAATATTTGCAATTAAAAACATCTCGTAGATACAATCCCTCAACCAATTAGGTTTGATAAAATGTTAACCCCAATTAAAAAAACTTTGTAATATAAAAACAAAATAAAAAAATGGAATATCCCAAATGTATAGAATATTAACTGACCTAGAACAAAAGGGGACCTTACCCTTTATTAGAAAATGGGAACAAGACATGGGTATGAAATTAGATGAGGCACAAATGATAAGAGCATTACATAACTACACATCTGACATGACTACTGTAGAAGCAAACTATAATGTATGTATGATGTATGGTACGATGGCACTTGACACCAGAGAAAATCAATAAATTCCAACCAAACAAGTCCTAGCAGTGCTGGAGGAATGTGGTCAAATAGGAATGACTTTTCACATATGGTGGGAGTGTCCGAAAATAAAACAGTATTGGCAAGAAATTTTAGAATATACTGAGGGGATAACCGGGGAAAAGATCCCGCAAAATCCTTGGAACTGTCTGTTCCATGGGACAAACAAAACAACAAAGCAATATAAGAAAAGTCTGGTCCCTTTCCTTCTGAACGCAGCGAAGGGACTTATCCCAAAAAAACGGTTGTACTCTGGGAGGCCAACCATGAGAGAATGGCTTCAAAGAGTAGAGCATACTGGTAATATGGAATACCTATGTAGCAGAGACGAGGGACGAGAAGAAAGTCATAATATAACCTGGGAAAAATGGATTGTCTTTAAGACATCAGAGAAATATGTCCAGGGAATGATAGAAACAGGCAGAAGATAAGGAAGTAAGGGAAACGAGGACAACAGATCGGGAAAGGAAGAGGGAGGGGGTGGGGTAAGGGAAAGGGATTAGAAATAAAGTGGTTGTATGATAAAATATTTTAAAGGGATTTTGTATGTTATATATGAAAAAAAAATTTCAATAAAGATTAAATTTAAAAAAAAAAAAAGGTACAACAGGCAGATGTACTCTTTGGGTGAGCTAATATGAAAGTCGGATTTTGATGTTTGAAGATGGAAGGTACAAGAACAAAAGGCAATGAAAAATCGACAGGCAAACACTACAGCACCCTACAGCACACAAGTCAAGGAACAAGGCTAAAGCTACAAGAAATTTATTCTTCAAAGAAAAAAGCTACAGGACAATATTCTTCCAAGAAAAGGCAACAAACGAAAGAAAAAGCAACAAACAAAAGAAAACTCAATGAACAACAGACAAAGTTAAAGGACATTATTCATCTTTTGTTTTTTTAAGTGTACAAAGGACTATCATACTAACAAGGGGTGAGTGTGTTTGTTTATATAAAAGGGTAACATGGGATGGTTAACACCTCAAGGCTCAGAAGTATTTTCCTGTACTATCGGGAATACATGCAATAGTAAGGTAATTAATTAATGCCAGAGTGTAAAGAAGTTCTTTAATAAGGAAACTAAGTTTAATGCTGCATGTAAATGCTTATGAATATTTAAGCCCTGAACAATGTAAATGTGTGTTATTACACGTGGTCATTCTAAAACACACAAAAGGGGGCAGAACAAAGTTTTCAGAGAAAAAATCTATTGATTAATATTGTGGAAAGAACTGTATGAAATTGAGATAATGGAAAACAACATGGTGTTTAGTGTTTTACAAAAATCCTACAGATTTGGTTGCAGGAAATAATAAGTTAAGGATTGAACAATTTTTACAAAAAAATTCCAAACTTGGATTTGGTTATTAACCACTTCAGCCCCGGAAGAATTTACCCCCTTCCTGACCAGAGCACTTTTTGCGATTCGGCACTGCGTCGCTTTAACTGACAATTGCGCGGTCGTGTAACGTGGCTCCCAAACAAAATTGATGTCCTTTTTTTTCCCACAAATAGAGCTTTCTTTTGGTGTTATTTGAATGCCTCTGCGGTTTTTATTTTTTGCGCTATAAACAAAAATAGAGCGACAATTTTGAAAAAAATGCATTATTTTTTACATTTTGCTATAATAAATATCCCCCAAAAATATATAAAAAAACATTTTTTTTCCTCAGTTTAGGCCGATATGTATTCTTCTACATAATTTTGGTAAAAAAAAAATTGCAATAAGTGATTATTGATCGGTTTGCGCAAAAGTTATAGCGTTTACAAAATAGGGGGTAGTTTTATGGCATTTTTATTAATAATTTTTTTTTAAATGGCGACGATCAGCAATTTTTATCATGACTGCGACATTGTGGCGGACACATCGGACATTTTTGACACATTTTTGGGACCATTGTCATTTATACAGCAATCAGTGCTATAAAAATGCACTGATTCCTGTGTAAATGGCACTGGCAGTGAAGGAGTTAACCACTAGGTGGCAGTGTAGGGGTTAAGTGTGTCCTAGGGGTGTGTTTCTAACTGTGGGGGGGTGGCTACATGTTACACATCACTGATCTCTGCCCTGATGACAGGGAGCATAGATCGAGTGACACTGTCACTAGGCAGAACGGGAAGATGCTGTTTACATCAGCATCTCCCCAATCTTCCTCCCCGTGAGGCAATCGCGGGTATCTCCACGGCGATCGAGTCCGCGGGACCCGCGACCTGACTCATGGAGCTTGCCGTGGGCGCGCACGCGTGCGCCCGCTGGCCGCCTCCTAAAGGGCAACGTACAGGTTCGTGGTTTTTCCTGTATGAGCCCTTCTGCTGCAGTATATCTGTGTGAGGCGGTCGGCAAGCGGTTAAATTAAAAGTAGTAGATTGTCCTAATTTACTTAAGGTTACCTAGAGAAAATATTAAAATATTAAAGTTTTGTTCAATCTAAAAAAATTGTAAAAATAACAATTGTTAAGCCCCGGTTCACACTGGGACAACTTGTCAGGCGACTTAGCCGCCTGACAAGTAGCGTCCCGTTCTGAACAATGGAACCGTTCTAATCGGAGCGACGCAATTGATTGATTATATTATTTTTTTCACCTGCTAAAGGAAGATACTAGGATGTTTTTTTTTAGTTAATGTTTCTTTTTGATAAATTAATTGAGGTAGTTCTAGAAAAAATAATATTTTTAACAAAAGCGAAGTTGTTGTGAACTTATCTCATATTCCATTGGGGTTGTACTTCAAACCATGGAATCAGATAATGATTAAAAATTGTATAGAACAGGTAGTGTAAAACGTACAAATAGTATTATAAAGTCTAAATAGGGTAAGATGATTCAAGAATAAGGTAAAGATTGGGTGACTCATTTAACTGCTATAGTTTTAGTTTAAAAACGTTATTAATTTCTAAACATAGGGTTTATTAACTTTTTGAGTTAATGACAGGATGTCTTTTGAGGTTAGCATACTTAGTTATTTATATAATCTGTTGTATAGAAAGAAATGTGGTTGCAATCATTGCAAACAGGTGCAGGTATTTCAGAAGTTTGTTCACAAAACATGGCTAGACCTTTGCTAAATTTAAATAGAAATGATGTCTTGAATGAGATTTCTACTTCTAATGAGTATGTTTAATAATTTATTCCAGTAGCTACAGTTATGGTTAACAATTATAGATCTGAAGGTACCAGGGATGCCAACAGAGATGTCAACTGAGATATCAGATGGAAAGATTATTTTGGTATTTTTAGGGTACATTGGAATTATAATTTTTTGTTTCAAAAGAATTGGTAAAAATAAAAATAATTGGTAAAAATAAGAATAGAATGGGTAAACACAGAAAGGATTATCATTCTAGAATGGTTTATATTGATTAATGAAAATTACTAAGGAAAACATAATTTTTTATAAGAATTTGATACTTGTTTTCATTTTCTTTTATAGATATGTCTTTCGTTTCTAAATTTAAAGAAAATGATTAGATAGATAAATAAATAGAACAATAAATAGAAAGATAGATAGAGTATATAAAAATATGACAATCAAATAATGGGAAAGTTAGTTTTTTTTATGTATCTACAAACAAGTAGATTACTTATTATGTTTATAATTGTTCAGTGTCAAGAATAATGTATAAAAACTTATATTGTAGAAGTTATTTAGTTATTGAAATTTCCAGGAATGGAAGAAATTTTATTTATGAATTAAATATTTATATTACAAAGCAATATAATTAGATTTTTCAAAGACATTTATTTCTTCTTTATATTAAAATCGCTAAATGATATGGTTAAAGTTATAAGAGTTTCACAAGATGTTAAATACATTTATGGAGTTGAAGGAAGAAAATACCGTATTTATCGGCGTATAACACGCACCTCAATTTAGGAGGGAATTTTAAGGAAAAAAAAACTTTTAGGAGGGAAGTTGAAGGGAAAAAAACTTACATTTAAATGCCCATCATTGCAGCCTTCTCAGTGCAGCCTTGCCCCAGTGCAGCCATGTCAGTGCAGCCTTGCCAGTGCAGCCATGTCAGTGCAGCCTTGTCAGTGCAGCCTTGTCAGTGCAGCCTTGCCAGTGCAGCCATGTCAGTGCAGCCTTGTCAGTGCAGCCTTGTCAGTGCAGCCTTGCTAGTGCAGCCATGTCAGTGCAGCCATATCAGTGCAGCCATGTCAGTGCAGCCTTGTCAGTGCAGCCTTGCTAGTGCAGCCATGTCAGTGCAGCCATATCAGTGCAGCCATGTCAGTGCAGCCTTGTCAGTGCAGCCTTGCTAGTGCAGCCATGTCAGTGCAGCCATGTCAGTGCAGCCTTCCCCAGTGTCCAGTCCAGCCTTGCCCCAGTCCAGCCTTGCCCCAGTGCAGTCTTGCTGAAGCCTCTGAGCTTCAAAATCGCCGACCGCGATTTGAAAATGGCGCCGCCGGCGCCGAAATACACAGAGCCGGTCCTCGGCTCTTCTCGGCGGCTCTCGTTTACTTTCGGTTCCACTCGGACGGTGAGCGGAGCTATCCGAAACTAGCCGAGTATACTTGGCTAGGTTCGGGCGGCGCTCGAGTGAAACCGAAAGCCGCCGAGAAGAGCCGAGGACCGGCACTGTGTATTTCGGCACCGGCGGCGCCATTTTCAAATCGATTCAGCGATTTTTTAGTTCTGACAGGTCAGGATCGCAGGGGATCGGCGTATAACACGCACCTGCGATTTTCCCCTGATTTTAAGGGGAAAAAAGTGAGTGTTATATGCCGATAAATACGGCATTTAATATTACATGATTTAGATGTAGAATTAGTTAAAATAAATAATATAATATAATAATTTATATTTTCTCAATGGAATGAAATAGTTAAATATTTTTCATAGGGATATCTCAGAGTTTTGGAAAATGTTTATGTACAATATCTAAGAACATATTTGGGGGGCACACCATACAATGCGTTTAAATTCAAGATGGTGCTGCTATAAGACCTACAAACAGTACAAAATATTTTACAGCGCACACATACAAGAATGACATTTATCCTGCAAGGCTAGTTAAAAACACCTGAACATATTCAGAAAATACGGGGGTTTGGTCACACTATATGGTCATATAGTGCTAAGCCCACTTACTGCGACAAAGTACCCCGAATTAGTGGGTCCTACACTAGTAATAGAATGGAAGATCCTTTGTCTCAACCATGGGAGCCAAACTCCTCTATGTGGGAGAACTGAAGGGGATACATCCTAAACACTGGGGGCCACTAAATAGGAGGTAATGAGGAGGGGGGAGGGGTGCTCCAGCCCAAAAAACCTGGTCAGGGCCTATTACAATATACAAGAACATACTTGTTCTTGTATATTGTAATAGGCCCTGACCATATAGTGTGACCAAACCCCCCGTATTTTTTGAATATGTTCAGGTGTTTTTAACTAGCCCTGCAGGAAATGTCATTCTTGTATGTACAATATCTGACCCACTAAATTGTATTAATGTTTAATGTATTGTATTCATGTTTTTTGCATTGTTTGTATTGTGAAAAAAATAGAGGATCAGAGACATTTATTATTTAAGATGAATGCACTTATTGTCGATTATAGTGCATTGAGGGGGAATTATTAGAAGATTTTGAGTTAATTAATATTTTAAGTATTAAAAGTTTCTGAAAAATATATGAAACACATGAATGTTATATGTAATTAGTGATGGTTTGTGAAGGTCACAGAACACACAGGGACAGAGGGAAGAGAGAAGTCGTTTTGCTGAGTAGGTACTTCTAATCTGAGTTATTCTGTCAGGACAATGGGTGGAGTTATGCTACTTATCTTTAAACTGAAGCCATATCTTTAAGAACAGTGCATTGTAAGTTTTTTATTTTGAAAAAAAAACTGTTATCATTAGGAGGTTTGTTCAATAAAATTTGAATTGTACTCTTAATAGTTGATAACATGAGAATTATGCTGACTGTTGTTTACATCAATTATTTAGGTAAATGAGAAAAATATCATTGGCATACTAATTTGGAACAGGGTGTATAGATATACTGACTGTTTGTTTTTTTCCCCCATTCCTTGTGGGATTTGCACTTTTGGACATAGACAGCCCTATTGTGTGAGCTTAATCTTCATCATTAGGGATGAGCTTCAAGTTCGAGTCGAACACATGTTCGACTCGAACATTGGCTGTTCGCAAGTTCGCCGAACAGCAAACAATTTGGGGTGTTCGCGGCAAATTCGAATGCCGCGGAACACCCTTTAAAAGTCTATGGGAGAAATCAAAAGTGATAATTTTAAAGGCTTATATGCAAGTTATTGTCATAAAAAGTGTTTGGGGACCTGGGTCCTGCCACCGGGGGACATGGATCAATGCAAAAAAAAGTTTTAAAAACGGCCGTTTTTTCAGGAGCAGTGATTTTAATAACGCTTAAAGTCAAACAATAAAAGTGTAATATCCCTTTAAATTTCGTAGCTGGGGGGTGTCTATAGTATGCCTGTAAAGGGGCGCATGTTTCCCGTGTTTAGAACAGTCTAACAGCAAAATGACATTTCAAAGGAAAAAAGCCATTTAAAACTACTCGCGGCTATTCCATTGCCGGTCCGACAATACACATAGAAGTTCATTGATAAAAACGGCATGGGAATTCCCCACAGGGGAACCCTGAACCAAAATTTAAAAAAAAAATGACATGGGGGTATGGATTTTAAGGGGAACCCCGCACCAAAAAAAAAAAAAACAGCGTGGGGTCCCCCTAAAAATCTATACCAGACCCTTATCCGAGCACGCAACCTGGCAGGCCACAGGAAAAGAGGGGGGGCGAGTGAGTGCCCCCTCCTCCTGAACCGTACCAGGCCACATGCCTTCAACATTGGGAGGGTGCTTTGGGGTAGCCCCCCAAAACACCTTGTCCCCATGTTGATGAGGACAAGGGCCTCATCCCCACAACCCTGGCCGGTGGTTGTGGGGGTCTACGGGCGGGGGGCTTATCGGAATCTGGAAGCCCCCTTTAACAAGGGGACCCCTAGATCCCGCCCCCCCTGTGTGAAATGGTAAGCGGGTACAAAAGTATCCCTACCATTTCACTAAAAAACAATCAAAAATGTTAAAAATAACAAGAGACAGTTTGTGACAATTCCTTTATTTAAATGCTTCTTCTTTCTTCTATCTTCCTTCATCTTCTCCTTCTTCTTCTTCTGGTTCTTCTGGTTCTTCCTCCGCCGTTCTCGTCCAGCATCTCCTCCGCAGCGTCTTCTATCTTCTTCTACTCGGGCCGCTCTGCACCCATGGCATGGGGGGAGGCTCCCGCTCTTCTCTTCATCTTCTTCTCTTCTTCATCTTCTTCTTCATCTTCTTCTTTTCTTCTCTTCTTCTTCTCTTCCTCTCTTCTTCAACTTCTTCTCCGGGCCGCTCCGCATCCAAGCTGGCATGGAGGGAGGCTCCCGCTGTGTGACGGCGTCTCCTCTTCTGACGGTTCTTAAATAACGGGGGTGGGGCCACCCAGTGACCCCGCCCCCCTCTGACGCATGGGACATGACGGGACTTCCCTGTGGCATTCCCTGTGATGTTACAGGGAAGTCCCGTCAAGTCACCGTGCGTCAGACGCCGCGGAGGAGATGCTGGACGAGAACGCTGGAAGAAGAACCAGAAGAACCAGAAGAAGAAGAAGATGAAGGAAGATAGAATAAAGAAGAAGCATTTAAATAAAGGAATTGTCAAAAACTGTCTCTTGTCATTTTTAACATTTTCAACAGTTTTTTAGTGAAATGGTAGGGGTACTTTTGTACCCCCTTACCATTTCACACGGGGGAGGCTTCCAGATTCCGATAAGCCCCCCGCCCTCAGACCCCCACAACCACCGGCCAGGGTTGTGGGGATGAGGCCCTTGTCCTCATCAACCTGGGGACAAGGTGTTTTGGGGGGCACCCTCCCAATGTTGAGGGCATGTGGCCTGGTACGGTTCAGGAGGGGGGGCGCTCTCTCATCCCCCCTCTTTTCCTGCGGCCTGCCAGGTTGCATGCTCGGATAAGGGTCTGGTATGGATTTTTGGGGGGACCCCACGCCATTTTTTTTTTTTTGGCGCGGGGTTCCCCTTAAAATCCATACCAGACCCTTCAGGTCTGGTATGGAATTTAGGGGGACCCCCACGCCATTTTTTTCTTAAATTTTGGTTCGGGGTTCCCCTGTGGGGAATTCCCATGCCGTGTTTATCAATGAACTTCTATGTGTATTGTCGGATCGGCAATGCATTAGCCGCGAGTAGTTTTAAATGGCTTTTTTCCTTTGAAATGTCATTTTGCTGTCAGACTGTTCTAAACATAGGAAACATGCGCCCCTTTACAGGCATACTATAGACACCCCCCAGCTATGAAATTTAAAGTGATATTACACTTTTATTGTTTGACTTTATTAAAATCACTGCTCCTGAAAAAACGGCCGTTTTTAAAACTTTTTTTGCATTGATCCATGTCCCCTGGGGCAGGACCCGGGTCCCCAAACACTTTTTATGACAATAACTTGCATATAAGCCTTTTAAATTAGCACTTTTGATTATTCATGTTCGTGTCCCATAGACTTTAACGGTGTTCGCGTGTTCGAACAAACTTTTTTCCTGTTCGCATGTTCTGGTGCGAACCGAACAGGGGGGTGTTCGGCTCATCCCTATTCATCACCTGCCTCATCACTGCTTACTCCCTATCCCCAGGATTCCCCACCATTTCCCCCATGACTTACATTGATATCTATCAATTACTACTTTGGGAAACTTTGTGAACCCGGATCACACCCCCCATCTCCAATGTCGACCCTAGGGGGGGGCAGAGGGCAATTTCTTTTTGTTTGTATTCATATCGGATATACCGCATCTTACCCGGGCCACCGCTGGGGTAACACAGTCTCTATTGAGAGGGAGAAGATCCCCAGTGGGTGATTCCTCCCCCCTCCCTCTGCTCGCTGACACTGCATAATGTGAGCGCTCACACAACCACAGCCGCCCGATCTGCTCCTTCCCCTGCATCCTCATTGGCAGGGAGAAGAGCGAGTTGCAAGAAGGACTCCACCAGGACTCTCAGTTACTGAAAAAACAGAGTGAGGGCAGGGGCAGGACAGCAAGAGAAGGCTGGGGAACCCCACAGTGGCAGAACACCAGGGCCCGGTGGCAAGACAACCTTTGCAACCCTGATAGTTCTCCCACTGCTTTATATTTTCTTTGTATGCTGGTGACATATATCTCTTGTTTTCTGCCACCCTGGGGGGGCCCAATACAGTAGGAAGGGAGCTCACTGAAAGGGCCGTTGTGGGATCGTAGTAAAGGGGTAAAGGGCCCCAGGATAGATAGATATATCTACCTATCTATATATATTTTATATATATATATATATATATATATATATTTGCATTTTATATTGCCCCCCTATTTTTGTCCCTGTCCCCCCATGTGCCCCCCTAAATATGAAAGCTGGAGACGCCACTGCCCATCTCATACTGAATCAACCCCCCCTTTTTTTTCATCTGCGGAGATTGATTTATACTGAGTGGTAACTCTTCTACCAATGCGCTCTTGCAATCTTTTTTCCTATTATAGGTGCCCCTCCCCCATAGATTTTGTGGCTTTTGATTTATGTGTGGAGGATGAATGTCTGTGGTAGATACCTGTGTCTTCAGACAACGTTGTCTAATTTTAATTGAAGAACGTGGTGGAGGTCATACTTTTTATTGTTACCAGTGTCTATGTGGAAATATTTAACCCCTTGCCACCCAGGCCAATTCTGCCATTTCTTTCCTACATGGAAAAATCATCATTTTTTTAATAGAAAATTACATAGAACCCCCCAATTTTTTTTTTTTTTTAGCAGAGACCCTAGAGGATAAAATGACGGTCGTTGCAACTTTTTATCTCACACGGTATTTACACAGCAATTTTCAAACACTTTTTTTTGGGAAAAAACAGTTTCATGCATAAAAAAAAAAAAACAGGAAAGTTAACACAATTTTTTTGTATAATGTGAAAGATGATGTTACACCAAGTAAATAGATACCCAACATGTCACGCTTCAAAATAGCACACGCTCGTAGAATAGCACCAAACGTCAGTATCTAAAATTCCCCATAGGCGATGCTTTAACATTTTTTTTGCAGGTTACATGTTTAGAGTTACAGAGGTTATCTAGTGCTAGAATTATTGCTCTCGCTCTAACGATCGCGGTGATACCTCACATGTGTGGTTTGAACATTGTTTATGTATGTGGGCGGGACTTACATATGCGGTCGCTTCTGCGTGCGAGGACAGGGACGCTTTACTTTTTTTATTATTATGGTTAATTTTATTTTTCTTTTCTAGTTTGATACTTTCTTTTATTAATTTTTTCCACTTTTATTTCTATTACAAGGAATGTAAACTTCCCTTGTAATAGGAATAGGGTATGACAGGTCCTCTTTACAGTGACATATGAGGTCTATAAGTCCCCACATCTCTCCTCTAGGCTGGGAGGCCTGAAATAAATAAATAAAAAAAAGATCTCAGCTTCCCAACCGAGGCAGCACCATTTTTTCAAATGCAGAGGCCGGGCGTGACGTCATAACATTGCACCCGTCCTCCGAACGGCCATACAGACTTCAGGGACCATCTGGTCCGCCAAAAATTTCTATGATCAGCATCAGAACCGGCGGTTCCCTTCTCCGGGTCACCGATGGCAGGGGTGAGTCCGGAGAAGCACTGGAGGGTGGTGGGAGGGGGTGGGGGGACGTTCCTTCCTGCCGCCTGTAAGAACAATCAAGCGGCAGAAGAGTCACTATGATCGTTCTTATGGTGAAGGGAATCGCTAAAAGAAGATATCTGATTGATACCTGTAACTGCACCCATCATTCAGATATCACCGCCCAAACCCGATGACGTCAATAGTTGTGCGGCGGGCAGCAAGTGGTTAATAAAGATTTATCTAATTTTGAAGAAATTCTTTGGATTCTCTCCTTATTTCTATATGGATCTTCCCCAGACCCTCCCAATAATCTGTCCACCTGATCCACGATGTGCTGAACCTGAGCGTCCGGTAAACAACATACCGTTCTGTGACTTCCATCTTTGTGACAGATTTTTCTCTCTGTCCTAATAATTGAGTTTCCTACAACTGGTACCTGTCTAACCTTACCTGTGTCCCCGCCCCCTCCTTACAGTCACTTCCCTGGCCGCTAGGGGGAGGGTGCCTGCTCCAGAAATCCCACCCCTGAGCTGACATTCGCTCGGAAGAAAATTATCTGGCCTTCAGGAAGCTCAAGACCCATCTCTTCTGAAAACCCAGACAGACACTGGTGGCAAAAGCTCCTTGAGGCGATTTAGTTCGCATATGTAGCGCTATATAAGTTATTTATTCATTCATTGATATCCCCAAATGAGCTTCTGGAAGAAGGGTGAAACATTCCCATAGACACACCCCTAAACCTTGTGGATGCCCTTCCCATAGACACACCCCTAAACCATGTGGACAGCCTTCCTATAGACACACCCCTAAACCTTGTGGACCGCCTTTCCATAGACACACCCCTAAACCTTGTGGACGCCCTTCCCATAGACACACCCCTAAAACTTGTGGACGCCCTTCCCATAGACACACCCCTAAAACTTGTGGACCGCCTTTCTATAGACACACCCCTAAACCTTGTGGACACCCTTCCCATAGACACACCCCTAAAACTTGTGGACCGCCTTTCCATAGACACACCCCTAAACCTTGTGGACAGCCTTTCTATAGACACACCCCTAAACCTTGTGGACGCCCTTCCCATAGACACACCCCTAAACCATGTGGACAGCCTTCCTATAGACACACCCCTAAACCTTGTGGACCGCCTTTCCATAGACACACCCCTAAACCTTGTGGACGCCCTTCCCATAGACACACCCCTAAAACTTGTGGACCGCCTTTCCATAGACACACCCCTAAACCTTGTGGACAGCCTTTCCATAGACACACCCCTAAACCTTGTGGACCGCCTTTCCATAGACACACCCCTAAACCTTGTGGACCGCCTTCCCATAGACACACCCCTAAACCTTGTGGACGGCCTTCCCAGAGGAGTTGAAGTTGTTATAGCTGCAAAGGGAGGGCCAACTCAATATTGAACCCTACGGACTAAGACTGGGATGTCATTAAAGTTCATGTGCGGGTAAAGGCAGGCGTCCCAATACTTTTGGTAATATAGTGTATATAGTGTAGGTAGGTACACATACATGAGATATATTTATAGTGTAGGTTGGTACACATACATGTTATACAGTGAAGGTAGGTACACATGGATGATATATATATATATATAGTGTAGGTACACATACAGATGCTCACTTACCTCTCACAGAGATGTCGTCACTTTGTGTGCAGAAACATCCAGACATAACCCGGCTCTGCAATGTGATTGATATGAATAGTTGCTCTGTGCTTTATGAGGGAAACCATCTTCTCAGAGGGCAGCAGATTTTCCTTAACAATTTTGTCCCACCCATTTTTCCTTCTATCCTGACAAGTGCTCCACTCCTTGCTGAAGAGAAACACCCCCATAACAGGATATTACCACCCCTGTACCATGATATTACCACCCCCCCTATACCAGGAGATTACCACCCCCCATACCAGAATATTATCACCCACCAATACCAGGAGATCACCACCCCCATACCAATATATTACCCCCATAACTTGATATTACCACCCCATACCAGGATATTACCACCCCCATACCAAGATATTACCACCCCCCATACCAGGATATTACCACCCTCCCCATACCAGGATATTACCACTCTCCATACCAGGATATTACCACCATCCATACCAGGATATTACCACTCTCCATACCAGGATATTACCACCCCCCATACCAGGATATTACCACCCCCCCAATTCCAGGAGATTACCACCCCTCAATTTCAGGAGATTACCACCCCATACCAAGATATTACCCCCATACCAGGATATTACAGTACCACCCCCATAACAGGATATTACTACCCCCATACCAGGATATTACCACCCCCCATACCAGGATATTACTACCCCCATACCAGGATATTACCACCCCCCCATACTAGGATATTACCACCCCCATACCAGGATATTACCACCCTCTATACCAGGATATTACCACTATCCATACCAGGATATTACCACCCCCATACCAGGATATTACCACCCCCATACCAGGATATTACCACCCCCCATACCAGGATATTACCACTCTCCATACCAGGATATTACCACCCCCATACCAGGATATTACCACCCCCATACCAGGATATTACCACCCCCCATACCAGGATATTACCACTCTCCATACCAGGATATTACCACCCCCCATACCTGGATATTACCACCCCCCATACCAGGATATTACCACCCCCCATACCAGGATATTACCACCATCCATACCAGGATATTACCACCCCCCATACCAGGATATTACCACCCCCATACCAGGATATTACCACCCCCCATACCAGGATATTACCACTCTCCATACCAGGATATTACCACCCCCCATACCTGGATATTACCACCCCCCATACCAGGATATTACCACCCCCCATACTAGGATATTACCACCATCCATACCAGGATATTACCACCCCCCATACCAGGATATTACCACCCCCCATACCAGGATATTACCACCCCCCATACCAGGATATTACCACCCCCACGCAGCAAGGAGCTGATTATGAGTAAGTTATGAGAAAACCTTGGTGTTGGTCGGAGGAGCAGACCCAAAGTCTAGGCGTGAGGCCTGAAGCAGCCGTGTGGCAAGCGAGTAAGCAAGAAGGCTGAAGTATTGTGTGAGATACAGTAATGGTGGAACCCCTGTCTCAGTGTTGCCAACAGCCTATTTTTTCACGTCCATGAAAACCCGTAAAAAAAAAATCTTGCCAATAAAAATGAAGGTCGCGGTTTGGAACTGCGCATGTGCAGTCCAAAAGCATTGGTGAGAGTCTCCGAACACCCCAATGATCATTCTGTGACTTCTTCGACTTGTCTTGTACCCTCCCCCTTCCCTCCACAACGCGCCTTATTTGATTCTGGGAGGGAGAGGAGAGAAGTGAGCCTGCAGGGGAGCCGGACAGACTTCAGCCTAGTAGAGGGTAAGCTAGCTATTAGCTAAATGCAGTCGTGTCTTTGCCTTATCTTAGTGGGCAGGAGGGGGGAACAGGATGGGCTGTGTAGCAGGCTTGTGTACAGTACATCGTTTTTTTGTGTGTCAGATCTGCTTTGCTTCTAAAGGGAGGACGTTTTCTCCCCAATCTCTACCTATTACCTGCAGTGATCACCAGTCCAGGCACAGCCTCTTCAGTCCTCTCCAGAGTTACCACCTCGTGTCTGGGGCACTACAAATCCCAGCATGCCAGGAGAGGGGAGGCAGCAGCAATATGATTTGGCTGATATTTTCTGATGAAAAGTGCTGCTGTATATTGTGTTTGTATAGTGTGTGTACTGTATGGTCATAATATCATTGATTATGCATTGTGTTTGATAGTCTTGAGGTGTTTATTCACATATTTTTATCTGAGTAAGTAGTGGGCAAATTTGGTCTCCTGTACTATGTCCGCAGCCTCTGATCATCTCCTGTAGTATATCCGCAGTCTCTGACCGTCTCCTGTAGTATATCCGCAGTCTCTGACCATCTCCTGTAGTATATCCGCAGTCTCTGACCATCTCCTGTAGTATATCTGCAGTCTCTGACCGTCTCCTGTATCATGTCTGCAGTCTCTGACCATCTCCTGTATCCTGCCTGCAGCCTCTGACCATCTCCTGTATCCTGCCTGCAGCCTCTGACCATCTCCTGTATCCTGCCTGCAGTCTATGACCATCTCCTGTAGCATGTCCGCAGTCTCTGACCGTCTCCTGTAGTATATCCGCAGTCTCTGACCATCTCCTGTAGTACATCTGCAGTCTCTGACCGTCTCCTGTATCCTATCTGCAGTCTCTGACCGTCTCCTGTATCCTATCTGCAGTCTCTGACTGTCTCCTGTAGTATGTCCGCAGTCTCTGACCGTCTCCTGTAGCATGTCTGCAGTCTATGACTGTCTCCTGTAGCATGTCCGCAGCCTCTGACCATCTCCTCCTGTAGCATGTCCGCAGCCTATGACCGTCTCCTGTATCCTATCTGCAGTCTCTGACCGTCTCCTGTAGCATGTCTGCAGTCTCTGACCGTCTCCTGTATCCTATCTGCAGTCTCTGACCGTCTCCTGTAGCATGTCTGCAGTCTCTGACTGTCTCCTGTATCCTATCTGCAGTCTCTGACTGTCTCCTGTAGTTTGTCCGCAGTCTCTGACCGTCTCCTGTAGCATGTCTGCAGTCTATGACTGTCTCCTGTAGCATGTCCGCAGCCTCTGACCATCTCCTCCTGTAGCATGTCCGCAGCCTATGACCGTCTCCTGTATCCTATCTGCAGTCTCTGACCGTCTCCTGTAGCATGTCTGCAGTCTCTGACTGTCTCCTGTATCCTATCTGCAGTCTCTGACTGTCTCCTGTAGTTTGTCCGCAGTCTCTGACCGTCTCCTGTAGCATGTCTGCAGTCTATGACTGTCTCCTGTAGCATGTCCGCAGCCTCTGACCATCTCCTCCTGTAGCATGTCCGCAGCCTATGACCGTCTCCTGTATCCTATCTGCAGTCTCTGACCGTCTCCTGTAGCATGTCTGCAGTCTCTGACCGTCTCCTGTATCCTATCTGCAGGCTCTGACCATCTCCTGTATTATGTCTGCAGTCTTTGACCGTCTCCTGTAGCATGTCTGCAGTCTCTGACCTTCTCCTGTAGCATGTCCGCAGTCTCTGACCGTCTCCTGTAGGATAAAAGCCAGAGCCACCAAGCTGGAGCCGTCTGACTGAGCCCTGCACGATGCACCTGAGAGGAGGTCAGTGACAGCATCGCTAGGCCAGTCTGAGGGGGAGTCACTGATGTAAGGGGGCACTGATATAAAAGGTTCCCCCCTATATTAGTAAACCCCCCTTACCTTAGTGTATTCACAGAAGGTGGTCTCTGGTCACCAGAGTGCCCCCACATCAGAGTTCCTGGCGTTCCCCTTTACATCAGAGTCTGCAGGATTCCCCCTTACAGTGCAAGGGGGAGCTAAATTTGTGGACCCTGATGTAAAGGGAACACAGGGGACTCTGATATAAGGTGGTCTCTGGTGACCAGAGCCCCCCCTACATCAGAGTTCCCCCTTGGATCATGATTTGCAGCGTTCCCCTTTACATAAGTGTTTAATTTCACTGTAAGGGGGAATCCTGCACACTCTGATGTAAGGGGGAATCCTGCACACTCTGATGTAAGGGGGAATCCTGCACACTCTGATGTAAGGGGGATCCTGCACACTCTGATGTAAGGGGGAATCCTGCACACTCTGATGTAAGGGGGGATCCTGCACACTCTGATGTAAGGGGGAATCCTGCACACTCTGATGTAAGGGGGATCCTGCACACTCTGATGTAAGGGGGAATCCTGCACACTCTGATGTAAGGGGGGATCCTGCACACTCTGATGTAAGGGGGATCCTGCACACTCTGATGTAAGGGGGAATCCTGCACACTCTGATGTAAGGGGGGATCCTGCACACTCTGAAGTAAGGGGGGATCCTGCACACTCTGATGTAAGGGGGGATCCTGCACACTCTGATGTAAGGGGGATCCTGCACACTCTGATGTAAGGGGGGATCCTGCACACTCTGATGTAAGGGGGAATCCTGCACACTGTGATGTAAGGGGGGATCCTGCACACTCTGATGTAAGGGGGCATCCTGCACACTCTGATGTAAGGGGGAATCCTGCACACTGTGATGTAAGGGGGGATCCTGCACACTGTGATGTAAGGGGGAATCCTGCACACTCTGATGTAAGGGGGGATCCTGCACACTGTGATGTAAGGGGGAATCCTGCACACTCTGATGTAAGGGGGGATCCTGCACACTGTGATGTAAGGGGGGATCCTGCACACTCTGATGTAAGGGGGAAACCTGCACACTCTGATGTAAGGGGGGATCCTGCACACTCTGATGTAAGGGGGGATCCTGCACACTCTGATGTAAGGGGGAAACCTGCACACTGTGATGTAAGGGGGGATCCTGCACACTGTGATGTAAGGGGGAATCCTGCACACTCTGATGTAAGGGGGGATCCTGCACACTGTGATGTAAGGGGGAATCCTGCACACTCTGATGTAAGGGGGGATCCTGCACACTGTGATGTAAGGGGGGATCCTGCACACTCTGATGTAAGGGGGGATCCTGCACACTCTGATGTAAGGGGGGATCCTGCACACTCTGATGTAAGGGGGGATCCTGCACACTCTGATGTAAGGGGGAAACCTGCACACTCTGATGTAAGGGGGGATCCTGCACACTCTGATGTAAGGGGGAACTCTGTGCTGGCTGGGTTCTAGTATCCAGATCTTCGTGTCAATGCATAAATATATTTTTTTACTTTTGTTAAACTTAAACACATTGCTAATAGCACTAGATATATTTTATACATTGATTTTTGCACTGTTTAGCACTGAAAACTGTCATTTTAGGTACTTTTTTGCAGTGTCAGTAAAAAAAAATGGGTGTCGTTTGTAAATTTTTGGCATCCTGCCAGTAAATTTTGCCTCGGAGGGTTGGTAACTCTGCCCTGTGTGGGAAATGACTGTCTCTTGTGAGTTTTTCCGTTCCTATAAATAAAAGTGGGCTGCCATGCTCTTAAAAATGCAGTTCTGGAATGGTTATAGGTGGAGTATAGATCAAAAACAGGATAGTGAGGGGCACATGGTAAGTGTGCACTGGACACTACAGACTGGAGACGTATATAAAAAAAAAAATCACATTAAAAACGGTAAAAATAAATAATGGAAGGTACCATATCAATATAGAGACAAATCGATGATTGATTGGTGATGAACATTGAAGCAAAAAACATGAACTAATATATATATATATGTAGCGCTGGTAGATTTGTGATCTACCATCTGATAGGTAAATTTAGTAAATTGCTCGTTAAAGGAAGTTAGATTTGCCTCTGTTCCAGCTTGGCTGACGTTGCGTGTGTTTCCATACTGAGCCGGTGGGTGTCGCTGTAACCACTGGTTAGTGTTGGAGGGGCAACGTGTCGAAGCGTATGGGTGCTCTTCTGTCCCGGAGACAACTCGGTGGAGGTGGTCCTCCGAGTTGCATTCTGGTAGAGGGTATTTATGGGACAGACGCCATGTTTTAGGGTCGTTTTACAGCCACCTGCTTAGAGTGCTACCTCGTGGTCCTCCGTTCCGGAGGCCCGCGCCGCTGCGGCGCATGGGTGGGCCTAGAAGCTTGTCTGGGGCCTACCACAGCAGCCGAGGAATGGTCCTGAGCTGTCCATCCAGAGTGAAGAAGCTGGACAACAGAGGAGATCCCAGGGGAGGACCCATCATGGAAGGATCATGCAGAGTGCTGGTCTGGAGAGGGGCCTGGTGACTCGGTTGGAGGACGTATCCTAAAGTAACTTTACAGCATAGTACTGCCAGGTTTGGCTTAAAGGTTCAAGTACTGTGTCTGACATTCACCGCAAAACCAATACATCCTGTGGCAGAGGATCGTACGGGTTCATCCCAAGCAAGTCTGTGGCAGAGACTTTTGTTCGAGCTACATACTGGCTGCTAGGCAAGTGAGAGAGGTCTATCCAGGCGAGCAAGGAGTGTGTCCCACGAGGGGAGCGCATTCTACTGTAATATTCAACTCTAAAGGACATTTGTCAAGAATCCTACAGAAAGGTATTTGAGCTTCCCTGCAGTTTCCCTTCCACCTCTTCCCTGCTATTAAAGCATTGAAAACGTACTCAAGTGTTGGTGCTTATATCATCCGGAGGTAAACTCAACGGAACCCTAGACCCAGTGATGGTGAAATAGAGGGAAGGAGAGTGAAGGTAACAAGCCCGCTTAAACCAGCAGCTCCGCCGAGAGTTATTGCTACATATATATATATATAAAGAAGCATAAAAATAGATACAAAATATATAAATATATAAAAATACATAAATATAAAATTAGGCATAAAATGAAAGAAATAGATAGGTACATATGTATATAGGAAACCTGTGA